>NC_141685.1:2135929998-2137129998 GCF_964263255.1 Lissotriton vulgaris
GGACCTGTAAAAACATTTCATAATTATAATTATTGCTAATATTAATATTGATATTTAAGCATTATGGCCTGCTGATGAGGGCTATAATAGTTGGTAAAGACCCTGCCTACTACTAATAGGTATAGCACAAAGAAGGGCTATAATGCTATTAGAACATTCCAGCCACTGAGGGTATATTTTTCTAAAAGAGAGAAATCAAAAGACAAGCATTGGAATATTGGAGCAGAAGGGCTGTGCCGGGCATTATAGACCACAAGCCACTTTGTCAACGAGTTCCCAACATTGTAATGTTCGTACACATGGAGCGTAGAGTGAGTGAGCCATATGGTGCCATTTTCTAGAGCCTTTACAGTGTCTTTTGTACACCCTGAATCATTGCAAGGCACTTCAGTGACACATGTCATTACATGTTATGAACCTCAGAAGGATGAACGTCTGCGGTGGCCCCAGAAGAATCTGAATATGTAGCATACGTGCCTTTGGGAAAGCAGGACAAAGTGGGCAAATGAAGTATGCTCAAAGGATGGGCGGAATTAAACATGGTTTGGCAGTATTAAATGGGGGTGGGTTTCTTAAGCTGAGTGGAATTTATGTTTAGGGCAGAAAGGACAAGTTTAGACAGGGATCGCATTTCAAAGGGGTTTGCATTACAGGAAATCGTACTCAAAATAACTCGTAGCTCTAGACAACTCCTACGTGAAATTAACATCCTCCTAAATGACTCATTCTTAGAATGACTCAACCCTCGCTGTTTGGTAAGGTTTTTCAACCTTTTCCAGCGTTAGTGCACCAAGACACTGCCATCGACTTGTCTTTTTGATGCAAGAATTCTCACTGAAATATGTTCGCTGAACATAAATGCTCTTTAAAATTACATTTTTCTAACAACAATTGTAATAGTGTAATTTAGTATAAAAGATAAATTAAGTACACTAGGTCACTTTGAAGGATGCCATTATGATAGTAAACCCAGAAATGCTTGTCACCACTCATTTAAAAAGGAGATCTTAGATCATCACATCCTAACGAGCCGACAGTGGCCCTGGGGCAACCATGGTCTACCTCTGTAGTTCTGAGCATCACATATAAAGACTTACATAAAGATGACTAGATATATAAATAGGGACAGAATGCCCACCGCTCACGGATGGATCCATGGTCCTGCTCCAGACCCCAAATTCTGCGCTAGTATCTTAAATACCCCCCTCCCCCCAATGTGAGGAGGGAATGTCTTTCCTGAATCTAAAAACAGCTATCTGCAAAAGGCTTCCTTACAGTCTTTGCTAATAGTTCAACCCATTTTCGTAACACCTGGACATTTTATCACATCACAAAATCCTCACTGACGCAGCACTAGGATTCTGCGATTCGCTTTAAACTCCAAATACACATACCTAGCACCAGCAAGATTAGAAATGGAACACAGACGATAAAATTAAAAATCAGGTGCCTGTGGATAGGCGGATGAACTGTGTCCTCCTTGCATGCCTTCCCTCATCCATGCACTCTGTAATCTGCTCCACTCACACGTTATACAAGGTTTTCTCGATATAAACCCCATACAAATATGAGTAGGAGCTCATGTCAGGAATTCAAGTAGAGAACATGGGAATAACAGGGAAACCATGGATTATGGAACAAGAATAAACTGACTAGCGGAAATAGTACAATCTCAAGCACACCAGTCATACCACCGTGGCACCTCCCAAATATCTGGAATCACTCATGATATTAGCAATCCCGGCTCTGGCTAAGTTGATGGTCAGACACATTTTTTCAACTGCCGAGTCTGCCTTGCAGCCAAAAGGAGTGCTCTTGTAGAGTCTGGCTACAATAGGAGTCTGCAGGGACAGGAACCTTATTAAAAAAAGAGTAAGACTATTACCGGCTGCGTGGCTGAAACCTTTGTTGACTGAAAAACAGACTCAGTAGTTGAGAATTATCTCAAATTACAGGTATGCTGTAGTCAAAAAGATGTGGCATTTTACACCGCCATGGCTGTGTTATTAGCCTAATCCCCTCCCACATTTATAGTAAAACATTTTGTACTATCCTCTCCGTCAAAGCTCCCGAATGGTGTGATATACATCGAGTTTAGTGAGGTCAGAGTGTTTCTGACCTCTTCATATTTACGAGTGAACTTCCCTCATACCCATAAAAAGCCAAACGACTGGATCCTAAAGAAAAAATTACTCAAACATACAAACCCAAGCCATTGACCTATTTACTGACATGGACAGGTTTCCTGTTTCAACAGACTGTAAAACTGTTAAATCATTCACAAACCAATATGTAATACATTTGCACCGAAAAAATTAAACCAGCTTGTCCAACTCAACGTACAAAAAACACTAAACAATTACTGGTTCGATGACCACAGAGTTCCTGCTTTGGTTGGAGGAAATCTGGGTCTGGTCGATAACACCTGCACCTCTTCCTTGGTACAGTCATTACTTATGATGTGTCTTTACCAATATTTTGGCCCCTTTGCTCCTCAGGAATTACCACAATTTCTCAATTTTTCCCTCGGACTTTCCACTCTTTTTGATGCATAGAATTCTCCTTACTGGGCCTCCTTTGCATTGCTTCCAATGTCTCCTTGATGAACCATTTCAACCTCCCATTATTAGGATCTGTAGAAGCAGATCTCCACTTCCTATGAGAAGACATAGGCTTGGATCAATAGCTCAAAGAGCAAGCAGAATCAATGTCATGCCTCTTCCTCTCATGCTTCCCCAGTCTGAAATAGGGTCTGCAAATAGCAGGAACAAATATGCCCAGTACCAACAAGCAAGTCGATTTGAAAACGTACTCAGCTGCCGCTTGAACCTTCATGGAAGATGTTCGCCTCTCCAGCTGAAGCTAAAGTCTGTCCATGTTTCGTCCCGTCCAGTATAACTCACATTCGTGCAACCACACGGACACGGCTTATAATGGCCTTTCCTCGTCTCCGCGTAATGTGTCTCTGCGTCTAAATGTCAGCAAACCACAACTGCTAACAAGGAATGGTCATATCTCCTCTGATATAAATCATGCTCGACTATCCTACTGAAAATCCTGAATATATACTTGGAGATCAATTACACCACTCCCCTGGAAACATTTGATATCACAAATACCTCTCGTCTGAGGCCCAGCAGGGAAAGTGTATCACAAGCATCGAGGGGGTTCAAGCCCAGCAGGGACCCCATAGTTCCTCATGTCCATATCTTTGTCTTATACAGGCAAAAACAGGAGGATGCTGAGAATGACCTCCTCTTAATTGCACCCAGTCATGGCGGCAAAAAAAAATGGAGGATTGGGACTAGGAGTAATGAAGATTGGGCTACTAAAGAACAAAAGTGACACAAAACAGTGTTCCTGACGTAAAAACACGAATAACCTCATTTGGTTACCATCAATAATTGAAGAAAAATATAATCAGTGCGACTTCAATTGCTGAGTTTGCTGCCAATTTTTGACATCATCACTATGCATATAGGAACGTGTCATTTCCTTATAAAACTTGCAATACCATTATTCACATAATACATATTCCACAAAGGTTCATATCTGAGGATTTGAAAATATTCCACATGTTGAATGAAACAATGAAATAATGTTGAACTAGTATGAAACCTGCAACCTTCGAAACTGCCTTACTCAAGAAAAATTAAAAAACACAGTGACCCATCCCCATCACTTTTGCTATGTATAGTAGGCAAAACATGTTCCGAGGAAATAGTTCCCAACAACTCAAACTTGGGCCAAGCACAAATAATCTAAAAACTACTTATGGCCTGAACTACTTAAAAATGTACAGATACATAGCTATCCTACCATTTTTGGCAAGATTTCTGAAGGATGCCTGCCACGCAGCTCCGAGATATCACCATAAATAACCATCTAACTCTCTGTAGGTCAGTCTTCACCAACAAATCTACAGGGTAATGAATCCCCACTGGTCTGAGGGTGTTAGAAAGGGGTTAGTGAAACTCTATTTAGTTCACTTAGTTTCTAACTGCTTTTGATACAAAATGACAGCTCATCACATTGTAACAATCCATTTGCAAACCTCTGCAAGGTTGCCATACTTCACGCAACCTTTTGTCAACGTATATTCTGTCAAGTCTGGCGTTGCGTCTATAAGCTGTTGAGTGCTGCAGGGTTTCCTCTTCTCCCCTATGCTTTCCACCCTTTACATGGAGTCACTCAGAGATCTGGTGGTGCAGCAACTCTCTGCCAAAATACTGAAGTCACTCTGCTATATCCTTGGCATTTATCTCTAAGCACACTCGGATAGTGAAGGGGTTTCAGGAAGGAATGGGGATCTCTAAGTCAACACATTTCCCTAAAGAATATCCTAATTGGTGTACAATTCATAGCTCTAAAATGAGCTTCCTGCAATAGGAGAGAAATCTACAAAGGAAAATCCTACTACAGTGCAATACAAATATATACAGTCCCTAATAAACTTAACCCAATGCCGGCAAAATCACATTTGCACAGAAATGAAGGAATTGTTTTAAATTCCTGTTACTGAAAACAGAAAGAGTGTGTACTAAACAAATGACCATGACCAAATTGTACAAATCCTAGATGTAGCCTGTAACAGCTATTCCGAGTCTTCCTAAGAAGGCTCGTCAACCACAGCAAGCATGCAAATCTCTGCAGCCACCAGAGGCGGCTAATGCAACCACATCAGCCTCATAGTGGGTACTGTTCGCTAGTTAGCTGTGAAAATGCAAATCACATGTAGGTGACTAGTTACAGTTTACTCAGACATGCATTCTAGAGCCCCTTCTTAAGTGACTACATCACCGAGGTCCTTTAACATCGCAATCACACCCCACACAGCAAACACCTGCCTGAAACTACTAAACCACACTGTCAAGCAATCTCAAGTTGAACCCCAAGCTTTAGAATGCTCGATGGACATCAAATAATCAGTCTCCTCCTTCTTTCCTAAAAATGGACACTGAAATAATGTCTCTACAGACCCTCTCAGCTGTGTGCTTGTGCCCCACAAAGTACATAGACATGTGTGAGGTCAGCATTGTGCAGTGTGTGTGTGTAACCTTTGCACCATGATACAGTCTATTCAATAAGTTTACACAATAAATAAATAGATAACACTTTTGTTTCACATCCAGGACATTTCCCTGTCCTTTTTAGAATGCATCTTTTTCTCCTAGGACTCTTTGAAGCTTATGACAAAAAAGTCAGTTCATTGTGCCTAGAGCGCTCAATGAACACGTTTCATGATGCTGTATGTGAGTGGGCAGTTGCGTGAGAATAGCCGGTCCATTATTGTTTTTGATCCGATCTTCATGGCCGTCCCTTGACTCATCTTGTTCCATATGTGTACTGCATACGTGTTCTGAAACAAACCCTCAAACTCAGTGGAGTTGACGACATCAAAGTACTTTTTCCAGTCCTGCCAGCGGATGGGGTAGAAGGCCTCTTGCGGCATGACGCTCACTCCATTGCATCCTTGACTATCAGTCAGTTTACGGAGGGAACACCATTTCTTGAAAACACGGGTGACAAGCTGTGGTCCTTGGTGTCCCCAGATCCATGCATTGTAATGCCGCACAAAGTTTTGTATTGAGTCTTCCATGAATTTATGACCCCGATCAAAGGAGAGAAAAGCTCCATTTAATAGGTACCTGGACTGAGCGCCAATTGAGTTGGTGAGGTTCTTCAGATTTTTTAGAACAATGAAGTCTGTGTCCAGGTATATTCCTCCAAACTTCCATACGAGAGCTATCCGGCAGGCATCGGAAAGGATGGGTAGGTGGTAGGGCTCCCACTTCCTCCATTCCGAAGAGTACCATGAGCTTAAAGGAGTATTTGCAAAGAGATCCTTCAAATCCAATGGCTTAACCTCAATATTTGGGAAACAGCCAAGGAGAGACAAGCCAAGGTTTCTAGGGGTTCTGGGAGGACTGCCAGATAGGCCCTTCATCAATACCACCACCTTTGACTCTGGGTGAGCTCTGGCTGCGGATTCAACTGAGCACAAAAAAAGGAATTTAGGCTCCATCCGATTGGAGGTTTCTAAAAAAAATATTTTGCCATCTTCACTAAGGTTGGATTCAAGAGAAGCATGAGTTTCAATGGGCGGACATTTGACTTCAGAAGGCAATCTGTAGGGTGGAGCTATGCTGTTAGAGTGGTCAGTAAAGCCCAAGTAAAACATGATCGACACAAAGGAGACTAATTTTAAAATAATCACACACGTTGACCGGAGTTTATTCCTTCGAGCAGCTTTGGTTAACCAGAGAACGTAGGCAGACATTTTGTGCATTTTCTTCACATCCAGTATTCTTTTTTCCAGTAGAATAACCTACAAAACAAAAACAGCATTATAGCAAATTAGAATAGGCAACAGGATATTACTGTGTAATAAATATAAAATACAGTTACATGCCACATCTAGATATTCCTCCTAAAACAGTGAAACGCCCTACAATATAACTACTGATATATATATTTAAAGATGTATAATACATGGTAAGGGTGACCTCCAAAAAAGCCCATCCATTTATTTTCTCAGTACAAACCAGTTATGGTGTTAGTGCACGGATGTAATACCGTAAATTTCATTAAAAGCTTGTAATAACTTATTACAGGTTTACGGGGTCCCAATGCCCCTCTGGGAATGCTCCCTCACTTTTATGTTCCTGAGACTCTGACCATTGCCTCAATTGAAATTACATTTCAAAATAAAATGAAGAAAATGCGGGTAACATAATTGACAGTCTATAGGAGGAGACTGCTACTGTAAACTTCATAGCAGCACAGCTATGGCGGAGGAGCGTTGCCCCACTGCTAAACAGCGCCGGACTGGGACCCAAAACCGGCACTGGCAAAGTGCTTGGCCAGCCCCACAGGGGTTTGGGGTGTGGCCGAGCTGTTTACCAGGGCCGGTTTCTGCCGATTCCTTTACAGTGACCAATATTGCAGCTATGATGCAAAAAGGGCCCTGTAACAAAATCGGCCCTTAGGAGCCCAAAGCCAGCCCCCAACCCCCACGGCCCACCGGGGAAATGCCCGGTGCCCGCTATGGCCTGCCGGACTGGCCCTGCTGCTGAAATGCAACAGGCAATAGACTCGCTTTAAATTAAGTACCAAAAACACTTAAAGTACATGATGAGCAATTGCAAATGTCTGCAGAGATCCCAGTTTGAGAAAGCATTGGTAAGCAGCATCTATACATTCACTTTATTGAAATGTTGAGCAAGGAAACTATTGGTTTTTCCTTTTTAAAAACAATGATTAGTCTTTTAGATTTGTCAGGCTTAAGGTGGTCTTCTGTTAACTTTTGGCCTTGCCCGCTCCTAATTTAGCTGAATTTGTTTGTATTGGCCTTAGGACTCAGTGCAATTTACCACTGCTAGCCAGTGCTAAAGTGCTTGTGCTCTCTCCTTTAAACATGGTAAAGCTGGCTTACATCTGACTGGCCTATTTAATTTACTTATAAGTCCCTTGATGAATAGAATACCATATACCCAGAGCCTTTAAATGAAATACTACTAGTGAGCCTGCAGAACGTATTGCGCCACTGACTAAAATAGCCCTTTAAACATATCCCTGGCCTGCCTTTGCAGCCTGAAAGCAGTCTTAAACTGGCAATTCAACTTGGCAATATAACCTGCTTGCCAAGCCTTAAACGCCCCTTTTATTGCATATAAGTCACCCCTAAGGTAAACCCCTTGGTAGCCCATATGACATGGTCCACTATAATTAAAACGTTGGACATGTAATTTTAAGAATTGCATGTCCTAGTAGTGAAAAACACCTAAACTCATTTTTCACTACTATGAGGCCTACCTGCCCATAGGTTGCCATATCACATTTAATAAGTGTTAACATTTGATAGGAAATAGGTAAGAATTTCATGTTTGGTGTCTAAGAAATTGTATTTAAAAATCACCTTTAGTGGTAACGTCTAATTTTATTTTGGAAATACACTTTTAGAAAGTTGGTATTTTCCTGCCCAAAATATTTGGTGCCTGCAGCCTTACCTGGGTCACATGACTGGGTGTAGTTGGCTGTTGGACTTTCTAAATTCCTCCCCGACAGCCACACAGTAGAAGAATTAGGTGTGCCTGGTTGGGCCAACAAAGGCAGGATGGGGGCACAGCAGAGCTGAGCACAGCCCCACATGCAACTCAATAGGCTGTGCTCTGCCTTCACACAAAGGACTGGTCACCCCTGCATTGTTCATGCAGTTAGCTTGGAGCCAGGAAACGTCAAGCACTTCAAATGGAGTTCTCTAGAATCTTCTCCTACTTCAAAGAAGGTACAATGTATAAAAAGGGGATCATCTGACTCACTTTTCAGTTCAATTCTGGACCTGCGGAAGGACTCTTAATGGATTGCCTGCTGCTGTGGCTTGCTGTGCACTCCACAAGACTGCCTTGCTTCATCTGGGAGGGCTGCTTTGCTGCCTGGAGCCTGCTTTGAACCCTTAGAGGGCTGCCCTGCTGCTTGAGCCCTGATTATCCACTTGAGGCCACGCCTACCAGAGTAACTCCAAGAGCTAGTTTGATGGCCTCCTGATCAGAGCCACAGGGACAAAAAAAGGCTCCAACTATCGTGAAGACGCACCCAAAGCCAGAGTGAGTCCTAAACCCCACAAGTGCTGCCCTTTCAGTCTTGGACCTTTGGTTCTGGTGTTAAATGTGCTCAGATAGCCAAAACCCAAAACTTGGGACTTAGTAGCTTTTTGGCTGAAAACTGTTCTAAGAACCAAGCGACACAGGACCAACCTGCTCGTCCATCTGCCCAAGGTGTATTGGTAGTAGGTCGGACTTCCTGTTAGCTCACGCAAACTTCTACTCCGAAGCAGCAAATTCTGTTCAGCATTTCTTCGGCAAAGGGATATCGAGCCTCCTGGAACTCTCCTCAGCTACAGAATCCAGCTTAGTCCCGCTGGAGATTTACAACTCCCAAAATAGAGAGTCTTAATGTAGAAATCTTCATCCTGATTTTGCCCATTTCGACACTTCCTTCTCAGACATTTCCTGCAGCCTTGCACGGCTGAAATCTTTCTCAGACCATTTTTCTTTTACATTTCTTCTAAGTCTGAATGTAAGCGAAGACCAGAACCAATCTACTGCTTGTATCCAACTCATGCTCCATCGCGGTCGCCCATATTTTTCAACTTTAACCCGGTCTAGTGTGACTAGATGCCCACAGTTGGAGATTTGATCTTTCAGGCTCTATATTTTACCGTACACTTTAGGAATTCATAACTCTTGTTCGACTGATTGGATTTTTGTCATTTTGAGGTCACATAATTTATGAAAATGTACTCTATTGTTCTAAATGGTTGTGGGATTTTTATTGTGTTATGTGGTCACTTTTTTGCTGTTTGTGTGTTGCATAAATACTTTATATATTGGCTCTAAGATAAGCCTGGCTGTTTTGTACCAAGTTAACAGAGGGTTAAGTGCAAGTTAATTTAGTGACTTTTGTGGTACACCCTGACAGGGAGTGTAGCTGGTGCTTCAGCAATGGTCACCCCCCGTTCAACCAACACCAAATTGCTTACATTGGTGCTCAGTGGTGGGATCCAGTACTTGTGCTTTTGTAGTGCCAAACACTGATTTGTGTAACACAAATATCCCACATAAGTACATTGACACCAGAGTTGAACTCTTTTTAAATTCTTCTTAGTTTTCTATTTGCTGTTTTCTCCTTGTAAGTGCCCTACCTCCCTTTTATTATACCATGAAGATGGATCTGATCAACTTTGACATCCTCAGCAGGGTTGAGCTGCTGAAGCTTTGCAAACAGAAAGGGCTAAAGGTGGGCATGAAGGCTCCCAAGATGGATCTCCAAGTAGCCCTCAGAGCCTTTGAGGAAGTTTAGAGATGGCACATCAACCCAGAGAAGGATTAGGAGGAGGGGGAGCATCCTTAGAGGATGATGAGGAGGTGGAGGGCCCAACCAGAGAAGCAAGGGGAACACCACTCACCCCTAAAGGATACCCAGGATAGGGCAGGGAGCAGTGTGCCTGTCCAGGGTCTGTCCCCAGAGGAGCTGGAGGACAGAAAGGTGGAGGTGGAACTCAAGCTGCATCTGACCATGAAGCTGGAAGCAGAGGAGAGAAGGGCTGATGCACAAAGAGCCTTAGCCAGGGAGAAAACTGTGGCTGAAACAGCTTTAGCAAGAAAGAGGCTGGCCTGGGAGGAAATGAGGATGACTCGTGAGCTCAGTCTCAAGGATCTAGATATCACAGCCAAGCAGGCAGAGTACATCAGTATATTGTGGCAGCATTACCCCAGTAGACGAAGTGTGGCCTCATCCCAAAGTATCTTGTGCCTAGCTTTGTTGTTGGGGATAACACATAGAAAAGGATTGAAGCCTATGGGTTGCCCTGGAGATCAATAAGGTCCCTGAAAAAGATTTTAAGGGTGGGGGGCAGTCTCTGGGGCATATTCCCAATGTAGGGGGATGCCCAGTTAGCCCTATGGAAAGGGGACAGGAGAAGTATCCTCTCATGAAAGAGGTCCTCACCAGGAAATATGGCCTTACCCAAGAGAGGTATAAGCAAATGTTGAGGGACAGTCAGAATCTGCCCCAACAGACCTAGGTGGGTGTCTGTATCATTTTTGCTAGCGAATGGATGGTTGGGTGAAGGGCAGAGAAGTGAGTTATTAAAAGAGCTGCATAGCTTGATTGCTAGAGAGCACATGTTCAGTCTTTGTTTTACGAAGCTGCACCAACGCCTTATGGATACTAAGCTCCCTTACCCCGCAGATCTTGTTAAGGAGGGGGACCGCTACATCAGCACCAAGGTCTGCAAGAAGGTATCTGCAGGGGACTCCCAAAAGGGTGGTCAGGGTTTCCACCAGAAGAAGTAAGAGGGAGATAAAAGAAGAAGGAGTTCTCTCAAAGCCCCCAAAATAGTACACAGGGTAAAGGGTCCCATTCCCAATCTGACCACCAAAAGAAAAATATTGTTGATAAGAACTCTGGTAAGTTTGTCCATAAGTGTTATGGGTATTACCAGTATGGGCACACCAAGGGTGAATCCAAGTGCCCAAGAGTGACACAGGAGCCAGCTTGACTACTGTCATGTGTCATGTGGTGTCCTCAGGGCATGTGATACTCAATACATTTTACCAGGTTGTAGTATCAGAAAACTGGGAGAGCCACCACTCTTAGAGAAGCTGTGAATCCTGCCATGCCCTTGGACTGTTTGCTAGGGAATGATCTGGAGCGCACTGCCTGGAAGGAAGTGGAGCTCAGGACACACCTGGAAATGTTGGAGCTGCCTGGGTGGGTCTGTGTGACCACCAGGTCTATGGTTGCCCAAGAGGGAGTAAAGGCAATCTGGAGCCAGGAAGAATGTACCAACAGCTGCCAAAAAAGGGCTGGGTGGGGAAACTGGCCCCTGAAACTCCCATGGTGCAGGTGGATGGGGCACCAGAGGAAACTGTCCAGGAGCCTACCCGAGAGGGCATTGCCTCCCTTATAACTTGCTTGAACTTACTGGATGGCAAGCACAAGATGGGCCCACCGGGAGGAGCTCTGTAAGGCACTGAAGAAGTGCCCAACCCTTGAGAGCATGAGGTGTCAGGCTGAAACCCTGGAGACCACCTCATATAGTGGGAGAATGACCTCCTGTATATTGAGTTTAGGGTCTGTGCATGAAAAAACAATGTTTTGGTGGTCCCCCAATGCTACAGGCCGTCCTGCTGGGTCTGGCTCATGAAAGTCCCGTGGCAGAACATCTGGGGCACGACAAGACCTTTGCCAGGCTTTTCTTCCATTTTTATTGTCCTCAGATGAGGACAGCCTCATAAACTTCTTTCCGCAAGACCTGTCTCACCCGCCAAGCCAGTGAAAAAACAGGGGACAAGCCAAAGGATCCCCTGAATCCCTTAATTGTCACTGGCATCCCCTTTGGAAGTGTGGGCATCACCATTTTAGGAACCATGGACCGAAGTCAACCTTCCGCAACAGGTTTATCCTGGTCTTGGTGGACCATGCCACTAGATACACAGAGGCATCCTTCTGAGGACTGTAACTACACCTGCAGTGGCTAGGGCCTGGATGGGGATTTTCAACAGAGTAAGGTTTCCCAAGGGAATGGTGTCTGCATACATGAAGTTAATGTGAAAGATGTGGGATAACCTACAATTTCTCAACAATCTACCATGCACAAACCAATAGGCTTGTTGAAAGATTCAACAAGACGCTAACAGACGTGATTATGGGCTAACCTGAGCCCATGAGGCTTAAGTGGGGTGTCCTCCTACCATTCCTGCTTTTTGCTTATGGGGTAACCATAGAAGAGAGTTGGGTTTAGACCTTTTGAGTGTCTGTATGGTCACCCTATTAGGGGAACTCTCAGTCTGGCGAAGGAGGGGTGGGAGCAAGCTCCCAAGAAACCCCCAGGATTTGGTGAACTACATGTTAACCCTTGGAAATCAGATGGCCAAGTTCTGGATGATGGCTTCTGAGAACCTGTAAGCAAGCCAGAAGGTAATGAAACAACGCTACGACCAGACAATCACTCTAGTTGAGTTTCAGCCTGGCCAGAAATTGTTGGTGATGGCCCAGTCCAACAAAGTCTGGTGGTGAAAAACTCTAATTCATTTTTCACTAGTGTAAGGTCTATCTCTCCCATAGGATAACCATGGGTTGCCTTATTACATTTAATAAGTGCTAACTTTTGATTGGGAACAGGTATGCATTTTATGTTTGGCGTCTGAGAAACTGCAATTACAAATCCTCTTTAATATTAAAGACAGATTTTAAATTACAATTTTAGAATATGTTTGGCTCAAAAATGCTCTGAGAACCAAGAGAAGTACAAAAGGGGGTGGTGATGGATGGAGCATCTGAATCAATCAAACACTCACACCCAGTCATAAGATCTGGGTTTAATCCATCAACGTTCTTTAGCCCACTCTGCCACCCCAGTTCAGACATGGCTATATGCAAATCAGTCTGACCCTGTGTCTCATGGGAACAGTCCAGCCCGAACTGCCAAGCCATGTCTTCCCTGGACCGGAAACAAGCTTCCGAGGACCGGTTTCTGGCATTCCAGCCGTATTCAGCCCGGCTTGCTTGAATCCAGTGGCAAAGTGAGCAAGGGACTCACGTCTGAGCATACCCTGCCACACCAAGAGAAGACCAGGCCCAATTTGCTCATTTATCGCCTGCAGCTGTCCTTCTGCAAAGGGGTATCCGGCCTCCTGGAAATCTACTCAGCTACAGCCACAAGCTGCGTCCCACTGGTATTTTCAAATTCCAAAAAGAGAGTGCAAAGGTAGACATTTTTAGTGACTTTTTACATCGGCTCCCTAACATGGATGCTTCCCCCTAAGACACCGCCTGCAACCTTGCCCCGGTAAACTTTACCTTCCCAGACCATTTTCTTTTACATTTCTTCTAAGTCCAAAGGTACGCACAAACTGGACCCAATGAACTTCAATGACTCATGCTTAGCCATATTTGTTTACTTTGACCTGGTCTTGCATGTCCGTGGTTGGCACTTTAATCTTTTAGGCACTAGATTTTACCTTTAACTTTCCTTTCTCAGTTCTAATTGGATTTTTGTCATTTTAGTGCCAAATTATTTATGAAAATGTACTCTATTTTTCTAAATTGGTGTGGGGTTTTTCTTGTTTTGTGGTCACTTTTATTGGTGTTTGTGTGCTGCATCAATACTTTACATCTTGCCTCAAAGATAAGTCTGACTGCTTTTGTGCCAGGCTATCAGAGAGTTAGGCACTGGTTAATTTAGTGACTTTTGCGCTTTTGTGATTTACTCTGACATGAACTGTGGCTGTTGCTTGAACAGTGGCCACCCCCCATTCAACCAACAGCCAAACTACTCTCAGTCTCTGCATTGGATGACGGCTACTGGTAATTCAGCAAGGGCTAGACTGAAAACAAAAAAACACTCTGGAAAAGTGTGCAAGACCAGCCAATGGGAAATTAAAAACTCTTCAACCGCACATTGGATGTGCCCAACTATGAGATGAGCCGCGCTTGGTGCTCCAGGTGCATATTTTTACACATAAGACTGCTGAGCCTAATTTACTTCTTCGTGCTCAGGATGGCTCCTGGCCGTCATGAGTCACGGTAGTCATGTGCTCATGACGGCCGGGAGCTGCCCGTAACGTTGCTGTTCCGCCCACTCGCAATTAACCCCTTCCACGCTCGTGACGAGCTGGGCTCGTCATGGCGTAGCCTCCTCGCACGCTGATGACGAGCCCAGCTCGTCACGTAAAGTGCGGTTTTAAAAAACTCAGCACAGGAGCGGAATTGCGCTAGCGCGCATGCGGTTAATTACCCGCCTGTGCGGGCGAATTAATCAGTGGGCGGAGTTCGGATGACTCCCGGCCGTCAGGAGCACATGACTACCGTGACTCATGACGGCCGGGAGCTGTCCTGAGCACTGCAGCACTGCTCCCCACTCCCCCCTTGCACCGTGGAAAATTAACCCTGCAGAAATTACTGTTTTTTGTGTTGATGTTTTAAATAGTGCGGGCTCGGCTCAAGGGCACATGAGCACTTTAAATGGTCAGATTAAAGGTTAAGTGATTTGCCAGGACTCAAAGGATGTTGCGACGACGCCGGGACTGAACCTGCTTACCCAATTCCAAGGTCAGTAGTTGTGGCTATTAGGCAACATCTCCTTTAAAAGCAATGTATCAGCTCTCATGGGCTTAGATAAGCACCTGCTCGTATTCTTAGCGAGAATCTAGTCATGAGATTGAGACTAGGAATATTAATTTGTATCTGGCGTTTGCTCTTCGAGCACGTCTCCATTTCCCAGTTAGGTGGATGCCCCTGTTGGTTCCCTCTATCATTTGCAGAATAATTGTTTATAATAAACACTTTACTCAACCTAAACCTGAGAGAGTTTTCAGCACCCAAATTGCATCAATCAAGACTAAGGAGTGGTCTGACCCTCTACGAAATGTTTTTGGGGTGTTGAGGGGAGGGATGGTTGTCTGGCCTTCTGTAGTGTATTTTTAGTTTTGGGTAGGTTGGAATTGTGGAAAACATTTAGGAATCACTGTTCATATTTCACCATTAGTGGCGAGCCTCTGCAAGCTGCAGTTCAATGGGACTGACCCTCAAGTTTGACAAATTTGCATGGGACATCTTTCTCCATCTACTTCCCCTTCCTTTATTTGTGTACTGGGCCCTCCGCCTGCTCCCCTGGTCTGCGCAGCTTTTGCCACTAGAGGTCCCCTGAGAGCGAGGACCGCAGCCGAACGTCACCTCCTCGTAGACAAGCGCTGTGGCTCAGGCTCACATGCAATGGAACAAGCCGATCGGGTGGTTGGCAGGCCCTGCTAATCACTGGCCAATCAACGTGCATATCCTGATGGAACTTACATGAGAACGCTAGCTGATGATTGGGCAAGGTACTGTACACGTGCTGAAAACATTGTGACAGCATCATGGCGTGTTTTTTTTAATGTGTATAGAGCTTTAAATGCTCGGGGCCTCATTTATGACTTTTTGCCGCAGGGAAGCGCAGCAGGCTGCGCTTCCCTACGGCAAAAGAAAAGGGCAGAAATGCGCCGTATCTATAAGATACGGCGCATTCCTGTCCTTTTCCCCTGCGCCGGCGCACAATGGGCTGCCTGCGCCAGCGCAGGCACCCTTGCACAATGGTGCAAGGGTGCCTGCGTTGCGGGGAAGATTATTTTTGTACAGGAAGGGAAACCTTTCTGTACAAAAATAATCACAAGAGGCTTTTCCTCTTTCTATGTGTGCTGTAGAATGCAGCACACATAGAAAAAGGAAATACGAGGAGAAATAAAGACATTTCTCGCTGTTGCGCCTCCCTTACGCCTCCCCTGGGGAGGCGTCAGCTTTTGGCACTGCTTCAGAGTTACGATTTCTCGTAAATCTGGGGCAGTTTCAAAAGGCCATGGATGTTGCTGGGAACGCCCCCAGCAACACCCATTGCACGCCCCTTTAACGCAGTACACTGCGTTAAAGGGACTGATATTTATCAGGCAGCAGTACGCCACAAAAACTGGCGTACTGCTGCCTGATAAATACCACCCTGGTTTCTGCGCCACGGAACTTCATGAAAAGTGAAGTTCCGTTGGCGCAAGGGGCCTCATAAATGAGGCCCTCGGAGTTCAAGTGCCTCAGCGCATATGCAAATATCTATGTACAGGCAGGTACTGTTGTACCACGGTGACCTCTCCTTTCATAGCCAATAAAGCAGCCTCCAAAGCCCCGAGGCTACCCGGAAGTCTCTGGTTTTCCTGGCAGGCATTAAACCATTACATTCAACAATGTGCTCACCCACACATTTTATTTGGAATGCCGATGTTAGTGCGTTTGTGTAGTTGAATAAGTCATTGCCTTTATTGTTAGTAATTTCACAGAAGGATTTTTGTAGTCTTTCTTTTTCCCTCCTGTATACTATTTATTTTGTCTTCATATTTAAGAACCTCCAACCTTTAATCAATGCTGCAGCTGTTAACTGAATTTGCTCATGTTTGTCAAGGTTTTAACTACTTGGTGATCAAAATAAAACCCACTAGTCCAGTGGTACTTACCCCTTTAACTGCTGCAGACCTCACTTAATCATTACTGGAGTCAGGGGACCCTCACTGAGTAATTTCTGGAAGCCAGGGACCATGGACTAAGCAATTTTTATGATTTACCACAAAATAATACCCCATAATAAAGACACAAGCATTCAAACAAAACACAAATTATGAAACATGTTTATTTAACTAAAAAACAAGAATGAAAAAACAACATTTTTAATTTAATGGGAAAGTTGGAGCCTTTCTAAATTCAAATGAGGCCACCCATCGTCCATAATATTTTTGGTTTCATGCACTTGTACTGCTCCCACGAATTATTCTTAAGATACCAAGTTAATTTTTTGCTTTCAATTGCAAATTTCTTCACAATTACAGAACGTTTTACATTTTTACATTTTTCAATTTTCCATTTTGCTTTTTTATTTATATACAATCTATTAATCTGTCAATCTTATTTTATTTTCTAAGCAGTTGTGGACTCCCTGAGAAGGCGCTGTGGACCCCAAGGAGTGCCCGGACCACAGGTTAAGAACCACTGCACTAGTCCAGATGTGGGTTCAACAGCACACTATACAATATTGTTTCTTCATTATCTCAGTTACATTACTTCGATCAGTGCAAATTGAAAGTCAATTGGAATGCTTGTTTGCTACTGAACAACACTAGCTTCTCATATCTGATTTCTGACCATTATTAATCCGCACTGCTCCGAAGTCATTTTGACAATTTAGGCAAAGTCAGATAAAAAAAAACACCCTTAGCGCAAATTACAATATAATCCAATTTAAACATTGGTGGTAAAAGGGGATTCAAGTGCGCAAACAGCGAATGCACGCATTTTCTCTCTGAAAATACTTAATTTTTAAAGTCTTCTCAAAAGACAAGCTTTAGCTGTATTTGTCAAACACTGCTCTGCCTCTACAGTACATAAGGTGGGTTTTGGGCCAGTCCCTTACACATTATTGGATGTTTTTTTGTCTATCTCACTTCCCTGTTCCCAATGTAATGGCTTTCCTCACTATTCTTGTGTTTGTTACACCCAGAAGCATTAGGGTCTCACCGTCTTTTGATTGGATGTTGACTGGTCACTGCTGGTGTCAGACCTTGAATTGCAGTGCACGAGTGACTATTTTTTCTCCCTTCTCTGCCTCTCCCTGTTCTCGTCTCCTCTTCCTACCACCATAACCCACTCTGTTAATTAGAAGTTCGCCTCCCACAGCTCGTTTACTATTCGGGGTGCCACCTACCGTTTCAGCAACCAATCCTCTTGTAAAGCTATGTGAACTATATCAAGACGTCCCCTCATGCTTGACCATGCACACACATTCATGGCAGGCATTTTGAATGTATTCTCACATTCTTTAAGAAATTCTTTAAACGATACCTGCTGTGCATGCATGCACCTACACGGCAGCCATTTAAGACAAAAAAAATGAATTGACAAAGCAAATAGGTTTCCTTGGCAAGACGTGTTGACTATCAATGCCTGTTATTTTCATGGCTTGCTCCAGTTTTAGCCAAGGTACTTAAAATGGTTGATTCTCTCCTACACAAAAACTGAATGCAAGTAATTTGCTCTGACCTTCTAATAGGAATAAGTGCAAAACAGGCAGAAATACAGTTTTGTCACATCTTAACCCTGTGAGACAGGAATAAATGGTCTGCCTGGTGCAATACCATTTAACAGACTATGTAATAGTCGCATTTAATTTGAATATATAAATTGTGATCTTCCTTTACACCAGTTTCCAGATCTTCTAACTTACTAAAGAAGACCCAATAATTTCAACTAAATCTAGTATTTTTGATTTTACATTCAGGCCTGGTACAAAAAGGTGTGCCACTTTGTCACATTCCCACCTCCAGACGTAAAAAGCACAATTTGATGCTAGCTTAAAAAATCCAGTGTCCCCTACCCCATTCCTTTTTAGTTCTTGGCTAGCGTAGGCTGCACACATGCGCAGTCTTGCTGGCGAGATTAAATGTCTGGAATGTAAACAACAGTCAAAAACACGCCCGTTGTTTACATTCCAGCCAATGGAGAAGAGGGGAGAAAGAAAAACACGGCCCCCAGTCTGAAAAAGACGGGGCTTATAGACATGGTGAGCGCTTGTCTAATGGATCATCTTGGTTTCGCCCGGCAGACGGGGGAAGTGGGGCAGTGCAAAAGGAACAATGGGTTTGTTTCTGTTCTGCTGCCCGCTCCTTTTCCCTGCACTACATGGGCCTGCTCTCAGAGCAGCCGGTGGGTTACAGCTGTGTGTGGGTCTGTGTGTGTGTGTGTGTGGGTCTGTGTGTGTGGGGGGTCTCTGTGTGTGTGGGGGTCTGTGTGTGTGTGTGTGTGTGTGTGTGCCTCTGTGTGTGTGTGGGTGTGGGTCTGTGTCTTTGTGTGGCAGAGATGAAGCATGACACTAACGGATTTTTTTTAGTGTGTGAGGGGTATTTTAAACAAGCACATGTGCTCTCATCTTTCCATCTCTAAGAGAGAGTCTATCACTTCACTCCAATTACATTTTTGTAAAAATCCTTAAAAATATCTTGCACCTCCACACATTGATAGAATCCTTATGTTTAGATGAACTGTTCAGGAGGGTGATTCTATCTCAACCTCTACGCTTCCCTCTTTTGATTTTTTGCGGTTTCCCATTTGCCCAAAGTCTAGAATGCTCTTATATACTTTTGCCTGGAAACGAGGTAGGGTGTCCCCTGTTAGAAACTAACTGGGATACTAAATGGGGGAGCCGGGGGTGTTTTGGAGGTGAAACCCTACTCAAGTAGTAACCACAATTCCTGTCAGGGTGAAACACAAGCAACTCCAAATTAACCTAAGCACCACCATCTGGTAGCTTGGCACAAAAGCAGCCAGGCTTAACTTAGAGACAATGTGTAAAGTATTTATACAGCACTTCAAACAGAGATAAATGTAATACATTATATGAGACTAACTTGACAAAACTGCAATTAGTATAACAGGAGATATATGATTAAAAAGATTTATGCTAAGAATAGCTACAAAAAGCACAAAGCGCCCCTTGTGGTTATCTGGTCATGCGAGACCGGGTGAAAGCCACAAGTTCAGGCCTAATGTGATGGAGCGTGGGCTTGATACAGGGGCCAGGTCAGCCCCGCTGAAAGAGATCCCTTCAAAAGTTCAGGGCAAAGAGTTCTGTGCGTGATAGAAGGGGCTGGAGGGAGAGCCTTGTGGATGGTCAAAGTAGCGCCAAGAACAGACCAGGAATCGTAGATGTCATTGCTGTAGTGTGAACATCCTGTATTGCATTGTGGATGGTCATAGTAGGAGCTTTGCCTTGGCAGTCATTGCAGGCTGTCGATATTGTAGTGCAAAGTGCAGATCTGGTGTTGCGGGGTGTTGCAGGTGGTTGCTATAGCACGAAGAGTTCACTGGAGTTTCGCGCTGTAGGGTGGCACGATATTAGAACAAACAGCCCCGTTTGCAGTTGCAAAGTGCCCAAAACATCTGGATTTCTCCTTTTCTCGAGACGAGAGCTTCACTGATGCCACACCATGGGGCGAGGACCTGAGACGCATATCGTGGGGATCAAGAATTCACTTCAGAATGGTGCAGGCAGGTCTAATGCATGTCCATATGCATATCCTGGCAGCAGGTTAGCTGAGCAGATTCATGGATGCCTCTGGAGCATGTTATGGCTGTGTGTTTCAGAACAGGGAATCAGACAGCTGACCCTTGCAGTCACTTCAGACTAGGCTGAAGTGTGCAGGTCAAGTCTTACTTCCCAGCATATAGGCAGTAGGGCAGCAGAGCATCAGTGTATCCGTCCTTCTGGCAGCTGATCAGCTCAGCAGTCCTTCTGTAGTATCTGCAGGTCAAGAGGTGTACTGAAGAGTTGAGTCGTAGGGTCCAATAATTATACCTGGTGCCAGCTTTGAAGTAGGAGAAGCTTCTAGCAGTTTTCACCCCCTGGAGTGCTTGGAATTTCCTGCCCCCCTGCCATGGCCCCAGCTTGTCTGGGGACACAAAGGACAAGTGTCAAGGTCTACGCGAGTGTGCTCGGGCAGTGTCTTTGTGACTTGCAACTGTGGTAGGTGACAGTTCCACCCACCCCATCAAGTCAGAGATGGCCCATCCTACCAACAACTATTCCCTTTTGTCTCACTATCTGGGAGTAATACACAAAGACCAACTGCCAGTTATACCTAGTCATGTGATCCAAGATACAGGCTGAAGGCACCAATTGGTCAGCACAAAAAAAATGACTATTTTCTAAAAAAAAGTGGCATTTTCAAAATTATGACTTAAAATCCGTCTTTACCATTAAACAGGGTTTCAATTTACAATTCTTTAGACCTCAAACTCGATATACCAATCTGCTTCTAATTGGAAGTTATCACTTATTAAATGTAATAAGGTAACATGTAGTTATCCTATGGAAGAGGTAGTCCTTGCAGGGGTGAAAAACAAATGAAAGAGTTTTTCACTACCATGACACGTAAAACTAAAAATACATGTCCAACTTTTTAAATACAGTGTACCCTGGCCTATGGGCTTATTTTGCTAGGTCGAAATGGCAGTTTAAAACTGCTACCCGACTGCAATGGCAGGCGCAAAACATGTTTAAAAGGCTACTTATGTGGGTGGAATAATTAGTGCTGCAGGCTAACTAGTAGCATTTAATTTACCGGCCCTGGTACATGTGTAACACTTTACTAGGGACTTACAAGTAAATTAAATGTGCCAATTTGGTAAAAGCCAATTTTACCATGTTTTAGTAATTGACCACACACACTTTAGCATTAGTTAGCAATGTTAAAGTGCACAGAGTGGTAAGGTGAACAAAAACAAGTTCAGCAGAAATGGAGGAGTAAGGCAAAAGGTTTGGGGGAAAATCACCCCTGGGGTGACAGACCTAACACTGTCTAAATGTTTAAAATCGGGCAAGAATAATTATTAGTCTGATTTCATATATTACACCAAATAAATAGTGTCAGGATGTCAGTTGGAATGGTTTTGATAGTATAGTGCAGAGAGGTGTGTGACTGCACATGAATGAAGAGGTGGGGATGTTGAAACATATTTAAACTACCTTAAACTTGTGGTCCCTATGTAATGCTAGTCTCCACAATGTGTGCTGCTGCCCCCGCCCAGGCATTATTTTGGTTTCCAGATTGAAAAATATATCCATTAGGAAGGAGGTCTGGGATTGTTGTTGCTGTAATGTCAGTCAGCCATCTCAAGGATGACAAGAAAGGAAACTGAGAGTCTGCTCACAAGATTGTGGGGACTGCTGAATTGTCTGATGATGCATTGATGCAGTATCCTGCGAAAATAGGGGGATACCCTAGAAGGGACAAAGCAACAAGTCTGCAACTGGTTAGGAAAAGTGCAGTCAGGTGGTGTCTGGGTGGCTGGCAACTGAAGCAGCTGTATGTAGCAAGGTTGCGCACTGCCACTCAAGCTATGTATGGCAGGAATTTAAATTATCTTTTGAAGATGGCCCCAAGTTGCCCAGGCTCTGTTCAGCAGCTGTTCACACTTTTACATGCACTGAGGTGTTATTGGATAAGAGAGTGTCCGGGCAACTGAAGGGAAGTGTAGTTGGCTGGAAAATATAGTGAAGGAGAACACTGATACAGTCCCTGATTGGAAAAGCATAAATAGGATGAAAAGGGGTGGGTCTAATAAGTAGGATTATCCTCTAATGATCTTCTTGAAAGGACAGAATATACAGTTAAAATCCCATAAACCTCGTCAGCTTGGAACTGGTCGAGAGTGGGTGGTAAATGTACATGTATTTATATAGCGCAAATCACCGACCCGGTATCTAAGGGCTTGCTTAGGGAACCCGTCCTGGTATTCCCCTGTGAGATAACCCCGGCAGGGTATCCACAAGGTGAAAGCCAGGCATCCCACCGCGAGGGGCCGTTGTGGAGATTAAGCAAGCTATTGCCCTGAGTCGCAGAGTGTGAACCCGTGAATCGAGTAGGCACCGGAGCGAGAATTGTCGAGTCCATGGACATTTTAGGACTCAAGACCCCGCCGAGCTGGGAATTGAACCCTGGTCCCAGGCTGACCTCTGCTTCCAGGTCTGCCTCCTCTAACCAGTGAGCCACACTTCTCCACGGTGGGATGGGAGAGGGGAGAAGTAGGTGGGGGGTTGGGCGAGAGAAAAGAAATGGGGAAAAAGACTTATCTCTGCCAGTCGGCCGGCTGTCGCCTCTCTCTTCCATCCTCTTACTTCATCCGGTCTCCAGTCCCGGCTGCTAGCAGGAAGCACTCATGCTTCCAGGCTTCACTGAGCCAATCGCAATACTGCAAGGCAGCATTGTAATTGGTCTGAGCGCCGTGGTTTGGCGGTCTGACAGGGACTGGGAGGCTTTGCATGTTCTTCACCAGGCTGTGTAATGCAGCCTGGTGGGGAAGGATTTAAGGAAATTGTTTTTACGTCCTATATTCCTATCACATAAGACAATTACACATGCCAAAGCGATATGCTTACCAACAGATATGCATTCGCTAGAAATTGCAATTGCATTGGGCACATTCCTGAAGGCCGTAAAAGATTTTGGAAGGGAGATATCGAAGGATGGGCACTGATTTTAAGTTCTTTCAAGCCTTTTTTATAAAGTTTAAATCTATCTTTTTATTCTTCCAGATATGTGAAAACTTCGGTAAAATTTGGGTTTAATGAATTGTGCATCAGGAGGTGTTATCCTCTTTTAACCTTCTCTTTTTTCTTTTTAACAAGTATGAATTTTAACTATTTATGATGTAGGAATATTTTGTCTGCTCGTACTTTGTCTGATTCTGTTTGCATTTTGTTTTGTATTGTTTAAAAGACTATGGTCTCAATAAACAAGTCTCTCTCTCTCGGGGGGAGGAGCTTCGTGCGCATCCAAGATGGACGCGTGAGCACAGGGCTCCCGAGACCCTTTCCGCCTCCCGCATCTATCCTGCCACGTATCCTGATTTAGACGACGGGTTCTACTAGCTATGCCCTGCTGACACGATATCTCTTTTCGAAAAATCGATTTAGCCGCCGGGAACTGGACTTACTGCACTTAGAACTTTGCGGCCTATATCGAGAATTATCCACGGACTTGAGTCCCCGAGGTACCCGGGTGGCAATTGAACAACAACAGCCAGTGAGACTCGGCCACTGCCCCTGTGGTACTTTCGGTTTCGCTTTTGGTCATTGTCTACCGCGACTTGCTGCCTGTCGACACAGCTGGCCTGAGTCTTGCTGCCGGTTCTAAGCTTGTCCATCGCCTTCGTCCCCTGACTCTACAAGTCTGTTTTGCGGAGAGACATTCTAACCAGGTCCCAAAAGGCCCCTCAGGGCTCGCCGCTCATAATGGCGGGCAAGACGGAGAGCGAGAAGCGAGCCACCAAGGGCACATACCGAGGAGGTATCACCCAATCCAATACTATGGATCGCTTCACCCGCCCGAAAGGATCCCCTGGTGGTGTGGGTAACGTTTTGGACGAGACTGGAGATGGCTTTCCTGCAACTGAGGAATTGACATTGAGGGACGTCATGGGCGCCATCGCAAGTGTTAAGACCTCTATGGGCCAGCAGTACGAGACACTGGCTTCTAAGATAGACACAGTGGCGATCGAAGTCAACCTCATCAGGACGGATTTCGCGAAGACCAATGAGCGGGTCAAGTCCCTGGACATCAAGACCGCAAGTCTCACTACGGATGTCTCGGATCTTCAGACCGAAGTTCGTAATCTTCGAACATCTCACGACTTGTTTGTCCGTCGGCTGGATGATTTCGAGAGCCGGGCCAGGCGCAACAACGTCTGCATCATCGGTGTTCCGGAGAGTTCCGCGGACTTATCCACAGACCTTCTGGTTGAGGACCTCGTGTTGAACCACTTAACACTCAAGGGCCTCAGTAACTTTTTCACGGTGGAGCGTGCCCATAGAGTTCCCTGTAGGAAGCCTAAACTGGGTGCCGCCCCGAGGCCTATCATAGCCAGGATTTTTAATTTTCAGGACAGAGACGCTATTCTTCAAGCATCACGCACCAATGGTCCCACTAAATTTGAAAACGCATCGATCAGTTTTTATCCGGACTTTACACAGGCGGTGCAAAAACAACGCATGGGCTTTACGGGGGTGAAACGGCGACTTAGAGACATGGGACTGAAGTACGCTATGCTTTTCCTGGCCCGACTGAGGATTGAATATGAGGAACGTGCGCTCTTCTTTGACTGCCCTGAGGTGGTCAGTGACTGGCTCGATACTCTACCGACGCATCGTACCAGCCCGGATCAATCGAGGTGCACAGAAGGTGGCCTGGAGGAACAGGAGTAGTGCGTCCGTGCCGGCGAGCCAGCTTTATGGACTTACAGCAGTGGTTCTATGATTCTTGTGTACATATATAGTGATTACCCGGGGGTGAGGGAATCGGGACTCTTCCTCCTCTAGGGGTTGTTCTCTATTCTTGTAGGTAGTTTAATGGGGCGACAGGCACACTGCAAGTTGGGGTGGCTTTTTGGTCTAATGCAGGGGTGCAGGGTGGGGGAGTGTGTTTTGGGTATTCTTCTGGGGGTGGTGGGGGGGTCCTTGTTTCTTTGTTTATTTCAAGGCTACGCTCTGCTGCATATTTTGTCTTTTGTGCCTGTTTCTTCGTGGGGGGGGGGCACTGTTCTCATTTCCGGGATGGGGGTAGGGGGCTGAGGGTGCTGAGCTGGAATGTCAATGGTCTGGGTGATAGGATAAAGCGGGGGATAGTTTTGCAATACCTGAAGCGTCTCTCCCCAGATATAGTCTTACTACAGGAAACACATCTAATAGGAAACACATGCCATGCACTGAATAGACGGGACTATCCCCTGGCGGCACACTCCGGATTCACTACTGGGTCGAGGGGGGCGGGCGTCCTTGTCAGGAGCTCCCTCCCCCTGGAGATAGATGACATTGTGCTGGATGATAGAGGCCGATATGCGGCCATTACGGGCCGCTGGGAAGGGAAGGCGATCTCCATGCTTTCTGTATATGTCCCGCCAGGCCTACAGTCCACTACATTTTTTGATTTGAGAAAGGTGGTCCTGGGGTTTCCTGAGGGCATGTTGGTTGTGGGTGGTGACTTTAACTCGGTTGTCAGTGGTAGTGAGGATCGTAGCCCCCCCAGGGATCTCCCGAAATCGCAATCATGGCTAGGCAATTTTCTGGATGCGCTGGGTCTAGTGGATTGCTGGAGGCAACTGCACCCCAGACAGTCACAGTATACCTTTTATTCAGGAGCACATGGGAGTCTCTCGAGGCTTGATTATATCCTCATACCGGCGGTACAGGTGGTCTCTGTAAGGGAAATTAGACACCTTGCTAGGGGGATCTCGGACCACTCCCCAATTTGGCTTACTATTGATATACAGTTGGGAACCGAGGGCCGGGTCGCTCCGATTAACCCCTGGCACCTTTGTAATCCTAAAACTAGAGTCGAGGTGGTTAAATGCATGGATTATTACTTTGCTGAGAACGTGGGGTCGGTGTCCTCCCCCATCTCCCTGTGGGAGGCTTATAAGACTGTGATTCGTGGTCAAACTCTGTCCTTGATTGCCAGTGTGAGGAAAAGTAAGAATGAGGAGGTGGTGCGTTTGGAAAATGAAATTACTGCATTGGAAGAGGAGTTGGAGTCTGGGGTCACACCTGAGGGATTACATGTTTTAGCCCTTAAACAGTCTGACTACAGGGCTCTGGTGACTGACGCGGCCAAGGCAATGAGTCGTGAGCAACAGGGACGTCTGTATGATGTTGGTGATAAAGCTGGAAAATTGATTGCTTGGTTGGATAAAAGAGACAGATTGAATCGGGTGGTGCCTGTTATTGAAAGAGCGGATGGAACGCGGGTTGTGGACCCGGTTGAGATAGTCGAGGTCTTTGCCCAGCACTTTCAGAAGGTTTACGCGCCGGTTTCGGATAGACCGGAGGAGGACTCACATTTGCTACTCAGGGAAATCGCGTTGCCTAGCGTGTCGGAATTGGACAGGGAGCTTATGGAGGCGGATTTTTCCACCGATGAAATAGCGCTCGCTATCCGCTCCCTTCACTCGGGCAAGGCCTCAGGCCCGAATGGTATCCCGATTGAGCTGTACAAGCTGTGCCCCGACAAAATGGCGCCGTATCTTCACCAAATGTTTTCGGCGTCGCAAGATCTCGGATCCCTTCCCCGGGATCAGAGGCTGGCGTCCATTGTAGTCATCCATAAAGATGGGAAGCCCTGCAATCAATGTATGTCATACCGGCCGATTTCGCTTTTGAACGTAGAGCCAAAGATCCTGGCAAAGCTTTTGGCAAATCGGCTGATAAAGGTGATCAGCGATTTGATACACCCAGATCAGTCTGGGTTCATTCCCCATCGAAACACCGCGCTCAATCTTCACCGTCTTCACGGCGTATTGGCAAGGGCGGGGTCTCTTAGTGAGCCGGCCATCTTGGTTTCTTTGGATGCCTCGATGGCCTTTGACACGGTGGAATGGCCGTATCTGTGGGCGGCCCTTGCAAAATTTGGTTTTGGCAACCAACTTCATCGGGTGGGTTAGACTCCTATATGAACAACCGCTAGCCCAAGTGGTAGTCAACGGTAGGGCCTCGGAACCCTTTGTTCTCGGAAGAGGCACACGGCAGGGCTGTCCTCTATCGCCGCTGCTGGATAGATGGCAGCTACCGGGAGGCGATTATAACAGGGCACTTTACTCTGGAGCGGCTGGGAAGAATCTGACTGGCCCCACTGGGGTAGCGGTACGGGTATAGGGTAGTGCGACCGCGGCCATGGGGTGGGCGGGCAAGCTAACTAGAGCTACCCCCCTGTACGCGGCGGAGAGACTGGGCAGTCTTTGGACGACGAAGGGTTTCGACAAATGGGACCCCATCGGCATCAGTAAGGTCGGAGATCTTTGGCTCAAGAACAGAATCAAGACTTTCGACGAACTCAAACGGGAATATACATTGAGTGATAGGGAGTACTTCCGCTATCTCCAGATCCGCCATGCGCTGGACTCGGTCTTCCCAGCCGGAGCCACTATTCCAGAGTCCTCTCCCATGGAAGATAGAGTGCTTGACGGGTATGTCCCTGATAGCACTATTTCTCTCATTTACAAAAAACGTATCAATGACCGCTCGGATCTCCTTGTACAGCTTCGTGGGGCGTGGACCAGCGATGGACTGGAGTTGGATGATGAAGACTGGCAGGCCGCGATATCCTCACCCAAGGAGGTCACGATTCCGGCGCGTCTCTGGCTGGTGCAACTGAAGATTTTACACTGTGTCTATGTCACGGGTCCACGCCTGATGTGTATGGGTTATTCTGTGGATGGGTTGTGTAGGCGCGGCTGCGGTATGCTTGCTACTTTTCTTCACATTATATGGGAATGTCCGGATGTTGCGGTGTTTTGGAATCGAGTGCATGCTGTTATGGAAGAGGTGACGGGTGTTGCGTTATTGCCAGAGGCCAGACGCTGTCTGTTAAACATCTGGGAGCCAAATGATTACAATGTTGCTCAGACTCAATGGGCCACCCTCGGCAACATGATAGCGAAAAGGGACATAGCCCAACTATGGGGGTCTACAAGGACACCTTTAGTTTCAACATGGAAAGAAAACATGGACTGGTGCATGTTCAGAGAAAAAACTGTATATGTTGCCCGTGGCAGGCCCAAGAAGTGGGGGAGGATATGGGGCCAATGGAATTCGTATTGTGGAGAGATTTGCATCCCCCCTTTCGTAGAAGTCTCTGACATTCCTCTGTCCCTGTGACCGTGCATTCCATGTTATCTACTTCTTCTTGTGTATGACTTGCTTGCCTACTCTCGACCCCCTTCCCTCTCCGAGATCCTTCATCCTTCACTACATTAGCTCCTTTAAATGGGTCGCTCCCCCTACTGCTTGAGACAGCCACCAAAATGTATAGTCTATTGCCTCACATTTTTTGTTTAAGTGTGTGTTTATAAAATACAAAATGTGAAACCTTTTGTTTATCCTCCTATCACCACAGGTTGTCTATATTATCATAAGGTATCGCTGCCGGGCCCAAGGGTTGTCGGCTGATGAGCTGTGTAACACTGTGAATTTGGTATTTATTGCTACTGGCCGGCCTCTGTGGTTGTAGGTCTGTAATTGTAATGCTTTTCTTGAAATAAAGGTTTAAAAAAAAAAAAAGTCCCTCTCTCTCTCTCTCTCTCTCTCTCTCTCTCTCTCTCTCTCTCTCTCTCTCTCTCTCTGGTGGGGAAGATGATGGGGAATGATCTCAAGCCCCTAGACCAGATGCGGGCATGGGAGAGGGGCCTAGCTGAACTAGCCACCATCTGCTGGGATCTGGAAAGCAATCTGACCAAAGAAAATATTTTGTTTTATCAGAGTTTAGTTTGAGACAGTTGCTGTCATCCACTCGGCTACTCCTCTCAGACATTGCGTAAAAGTAATCAGAGCCTTCTTGTTCTTCTCCTAAAAACACAGGAGTCGAGTGCCATCTGCTTACGAAATTACTTGTATACTCCAAGATTCTATAAGAATAAGAATTAGACAGTGGTTGTAGAGATATATTGACTAGGGTGGGGCTTTATGCAGTGCCCTGTGGGCTCTATAACAAAGAGGTTTTGTGGCAGAGGTTAAAGGTGGAAGATAAACTGCCTGAGCCCTAGCCTCAAGGAAGGATTTTATCCTGGCCAAAGCTTGTCCTTGGATCCCAATTCTCATTACCCTATCTAGCAGAGCTGGCTATGATACAATAGCAAATGCCTATGATAGAGCGAGTAGAACGCCCATAGCCGAGAAGCCCTGGTCTAAGTTGTTATGTAACTTCTAGCAGGGCAGATTCAGTGCTGAAGGGAAGCCCAGCCAAAACCTGAATTAAAAGTCATGCAGAAGATTATTGGACTCTAAGTTGTAAGTTAGTTACCTGTTACCTAATTTCTCCAGAATCATAGAGACAGACGGCAAAAGGGAAATCAGTCTGAAGTAACTTAGAGTAGTTGGGTAAGCTTTTGGCTTCTTTAAGAAGGGAAGCAATAGAGACTGGTTCCAATTCGTATGTACCTTAGAAGTCTCAGGGCCTTTTGGATTCTGATGAAATTTGAACCAAGATATATTCACTTTGTGCCTTAAGTATTGATTTACGGAATGCACTTAAGGTAGTGTTATAAAGTGTTTTCCTCTCATCATTGTAAGATTTTCCCAATTTTTCTCACCAATATTTTACAGAAGCTGGGAACCAAGAAGCAGAAGGTTTAAGTCTTTTTGAGATGTGGTCTTAAGTGGGACGATGATTTCTAAAGCTTCGGATAGCCATTTGTTAAAATTGACCTAATCTGTATTAAGAGAGCCTGTTAGTTTCAACGAAATAGACCGAAGGGCATCAAGAAGAAGTTCAGAGATTTTGTGCCAGGCTTATGAACGTTTTGTGTCACTTCATTAAGTCTCTGATTCACTGTAATGTTGAAAATGAAAGGCACCAAGAAATGATCAGACCAAGTCACTTTGAAAGACTAGAAATGTTAGAAACAAAAAGATCCAAATTGTGATCTGTCCTGTGCGTGGAGTCACAAACTAATTATGTTAGACCTATGCCTGCTACTGTTGCCTTAAACTGATTAGTGTCTGTGCAATTCGGTTCATACATGTGGAAATTAAAAACAGAGAGGGCAATGAAGCTCTCGTAGTGAAGAGAAAATGTAGCAATTACATTAGCAAGCTGTTGTAAGGAGTCATTGGGGCAATCTAGAGGTCTATAAATTAGCGCGCCTGATAAAGAAAAATATGGCACCTATTCATTTGTGAAAACCAGTGCCTCAATATTCCCCAATCCAATAATTTGCGTTGTAGAAGAGGTGGAATTGGATCAATAGGCCACAGCAATTCCACCTCCAACTTTACTTTCGCAGTTTAGGTGTTAAATTAAAAAACTGGGAGGAATTACTAATGCAAATTCTGAAGTGGATGGTTCTTTTAATCAGGTTTCGGTGAGGTACATAAAGTCCTATTTGCCTTTACGCAGCAGGTTATAAATGTCTAAGGCCTGTTTTGAGAAGGATCTGCAGTTGATAAGACATGCAGTGAATGAAATTATATTTGGAATAAGAATTGCAGATCTTACTCTTTAATAGGATCGTTTCTTCCCTAAAGAAGACCAGAAAAGATGGGGTCTGTCCAACCAAATTAGCAGCATGGCTGGCGCTTGACGCGATCCAAGCACACACAGGCACAGACGGTCTTGCCTTTGGCATGCATTCGCTTCTTTGGCATTGCCTCCTGTTTATGAACAACCTAGGTAGGTCGTTATTTGAATCCAACAGGTAGAGCCAGTCTAAAACAAAATAGCTGCTCTGATGTGGAAAGAGTGGGACTAAAAAAATGGTTAGAGCTTTCACTAGTGTAAATTGTCAAAGTGTCATGAAGTTAAAGCAAATCACATAAAAACGAGATAAAAAAGTTCTGCCTAATGCCCCCAAAACATGGTCCGATTCCAACCCTTAATAAGTGAATTTTCCACAAACAACCAGCAAATCAAAATAATATTAATTAAAAAAAAAGAATGTGCTAGTGCTAAGCAATTAAGCCACTGAGCATTTGCAGCATGGCCTCCTTTTTATGAGCAAATTAAGAAGGTTGTTAGCTGACATCAACAGCTAGAGCGCCTCTAGAACAAAATGGCACCTCTGCTGTGGAAAGGCCGCCACTAGAAAAAGTGAGTAGAGCGTCCACCACGGTAAAATGCCAATGTGCCAAGAAGGTAAAGCCAATCACATTAAAAAATGAGTTAAAAAAGCACAGACCAATTCCCCCATTTAGAGCAAATTTCCCACAAAGAATCAGCAAATAAAATTATATTATTTAAAAAAGGAAATGTGTACAATTTAGTGTGAGGGGAAATAAGCCACCTGATTAGTATATTTATCATGAATTAGCCTAGGATTCAATAAATTAAGCCACATGTTATCAAACTCCCAGGTGTTAGCACCTATCCAATAAGAACCCATTTCTAATCAAGCCTGTGGAATAAGACTGTGAATATTTTACATACCTCTTAGACGTATCCTTGACCATCTATACTAATATAATAAAGAGAGAGCCCAAACCTTTGAGGCGGGTAATCTCAGGAACCACAGCACCAATCACAACACCTAATACAGCGTTGGAAAGGGCAGTTGCAGTAGAAGGACATAGGCTATGCAGACGCCCACTGTTGGACTTGGCCTTTTTCCCCCCAAATTTTTCGCTTTTTGCCCCCCTAATTTGAATGACTCCCCCATGGTAATAAATATGTATGGACCATGTGTGGTAAGAGTTGCCCTGTTGTAAAATTAAATGTTATTAAATGGTGTGCAGAAAACAATCCCCATTTTAAAAATGTACCTGACTAAAATGTACTGTGTTCTTAAAATGGATGCCATGGGGTTTGCCACTGGACTGCCATAGGTCAGCGGTCTAGATAACATTACCCAGCTACCCCTAGCTTTTGGAGGGAAAGCCTGGCACCCAGGGTGCTCACCCCCTCCCCTAGAACCAGTTTAGGCCAGATTTGCCAACATTCCGGAAGGTGCTGGCTCTGTGAGGGAGGAGGGTATAAATAGGGAGAAGTGCCACCAGAGGGTAGGTCAGCGCTGGGACAAGGAAGAGAGAGGACCTGCTGTGAGGTGCTACCGCCACATGGGCCTGTGAGCTGGGCCCTGCACCCCTATAAACCCCCCCCTCTGCTGTCCCCATGGGCCCCTGACAAGGGAGGGCCCCTATCCAGGTCACTGACGCTATTTGACCGGGTACCACGCCAGCGCTGTGTGAAGAAGCGCCCAGGAGGTGAGGAGTGTGCCCCTGAGGAACTGCTGTGGGACTGTCTGCCCCTCTGAAGCCCCCTGGGGAAGATTGTGCCCCCAAAGGAACTGCTGCGGGCTGAGGTGGTGTGAGGCCCCGTGGAAGCGCTGGGCCCCTGGGACTGTTGTGGCCCCCTAGTGTTGGAAAGCCGCTTGTCCAGCGCTGTGTGGTGAAGCGCTAAATTCCAGCCCCCTTGGCGTGGTCTGAAGAAGGAGCTGAAGTTGTGGGCAGAGGGAGGCGCTGTGCGCTATGAAAAGCGTTGTTTTATAAAGAGACTGTGGCAGCTTGTAAATAGCGCCATTTTTGCTGTTTTCCCTGAGGAGACTGAGGCAGCTTGTGACTAGCGCCGTTGGAGGAAGCGCGCTTTTGCCGATGTGGAGAATTAATTAAAAGGGAGCCTACCCTTATTGCCACCGGAAATCACCGCCGCGGCCCGGCGCTGTCGTGGGGATTCCCCCCACTACTGTGGCGATCGTTGCGGCGGCCCCCGGTACCAGGAGAGGGCCGCCGAAGTGAAGGAAGGGCCACGCTCGGCCCTGAGGCCGCCGACTCCTGCATCACGTGACGGGGGGACCAGGCCGCGTCATCGGCCCGCCCCCGCCGCGCACGGATTGGCCTGCGCGGCCGTGACCTCTGAAGGCCGCGCAGGGATTGGCTGTTGGCCGGGAAGGCCAGGAGAAGGGGAATCGAAGCCCCGGGTCCCCGTGAGGTAGGAGGGGGACCCAGGTGAAGCGCCGGAGCAAGAGCGACCAGAGCGGGAGGCCACCCCGCCGGTCTGTGCCCCACGCTGGAGGGAGGAGCCGACGCGAAGCCCTGGGTCCCCGTGAAGGAGGGGGACCCAGGTGAAGGGTTGGTGCGGGGCCCCCATGACTGAGAGGGAGCCCCGATTACTAACGACCGGAACGGGAGGCCACCCCGCCGGTCTGTGCCCGGGTGAGGACGGAGAGCCGCCCAGCAGACTGCCCCGCCTGCAGGACTCTGTGTGAAGGGGGAGAGGAGGGGGCATCGAGGCACTCTGTCGGTGCCTGCCCCCCCTCCATGGAAGAGCGCCCTAGCGCCGTGCCGGTCCAAGGAGACTGAAGGGAGGGGGCCGCGAGGCACTCTGTCGGTGCCTGGCCCCTCCGCTGTGGAGGTCCGCACTCGCCCACGTTAGGAGGGAGAACCCAGTGATTGCTACCCTGCCTGCCGCATCCTTAAGGGTCCGGGTGACTCCCGGAGGGAAGAAGGACTACAGCCACGAGGGAGCCCGTGGGAGACAGCAAAGTCCGGGCCCCAAGGCAAATGGTAGGTGCCTGCCCTACCCCCATGGAGGCCCTGGTCTGCTGGTGAGTGGGGCTTGGATTAACCTGTGTGGAGGTCGGGGCACAGGGTCGGTGCTCGCCCCAGGACTTGTGCTAGCCCCTGGAAACTGTGCTGAGTTTCATTGGCCCGATTGATCCCCTTTTTAAGCCTCTAGACTGGGCCGGGACATTACTGAGGCCCCCCCCCCCCGGGATTCCCTGGTCTGCTGGTGAGTGGGGCTTGGATTAACCTGTGTGGAGGTCGGGGCACAGGGTCGGTGCTCGCCCCAGGACTTGTGCTAGCCCCTGGAAACTGTACTGAGTTTCATTGGCCCGATTGATCCCCTTTTTAAGCCTCTAGACTGGGCCGGGACATTACTGAGGCCCCCCCCCCGGATTGGTACAGGGACAAGTCAACCCCTAGCTAGGTGTTAGGCCCTGCAGAGTGAAGGGCTGGGTAACTCAGCCTGGTTGATAATGGCTTGTTGATCCCTGAGCCCTGCAATGGTTATTTGCCATGTTCATTTCTGATCAGGATGCTGGTTGCCTATGGTAACGCAGCGTTTCATGTTACCTGTCCAGGTGTGATGCGCCACTGCGCCTAGTGTTTATTGTCTGCTGATTACCCTGCAAATGTGGTTATGCTAATGTTATGCCTACACTAAGGTTATTGAGGCCCAGGTATACTGTGGTTTTACACCTGATGGGTGATTGTATGCTTTTGTGCCCTTTTAGTGCAGTGGTGCCCCTATGCTGGCCTGATGAGTTATTCCAGGCCCCTGTTTATGCCCCTTGTTAATGAGCCTGCCGTACTGATTTCTTACAGGTGCTACTGTCTAGTATGTGCTGTGATGCTCTGTTGTTCTTCCCTTACAGGGGTGGGGTTTGGCGTTATAACGCAGGAGGTGTGTTTATGCATAATGTTGGATTTTGCAATTACAGCCTACCCCCGAGGATGAGAGCCTGAGTTGGCCCCGCCAGATTGGCCCCAGGTCTAATGTTCATTTAACCATCCCTTTTCCTTTCAGCATGGACTTTGGACTCAACCCTTTTTGTCCCATGTAAATAATCCCCCACTGAAGTACTTGGCTTGGGTGCCGGTTGGCGCCTTGTTGTGATTACCAGTGTATTTTTACTTTTTACCTTACAGGTTGGAGATATCACTAAACTTCTTCTTTTCCAACCAAAGGTGGAGTTGCGTCTCTTTTGTAGTGTGCCTGGTGTGTCGTCTGTGGATACTGCGTGAGTGCTTCACATGTCCTCGAAGTTTGGCCTGCCCGCTTGGTGCCATGCTACCCCCTTGGAGATTTGGGTAACCCCCATTTCTTACACCCACCATATACATTTAAAAGGTAAAAGAACCATGCCAGCAAAGTAGTCCCTTGTGGGCGTGTCTGCGTTGTGCTGTGGGCGTGTGCTGGGGGCGTGACAAATGCTGGGGGCGTGTGGTACGTTCTGCCCTTCATGCCGTGTGCTGTGGGCGTGTGCTGGGGGCGTGGGCGTGTGCGGGCACGGGATTACGGAAAAAAAACCCGAGCATTGTGCCCAATATTTCATTGTTTTTTCTTCCCAGGTTCTGTACATTCCAGCTCCGGGTGTCCACCCTGCTCCCTTTAAATACCCCTGCACCCCATAATCATAACCCACCCTTACTCCTTAAAATACCTCAACACCCTTAAATACTAACCCATCTTAACCCTATAAATATACCCTGTATCCCAAAACCCAAACCTATCCCTAAACCCTAAAAATACCCCTGTACCCCAAAACCCAAACATAGCCCTGAACCATATAAATACCCCTGTACCTCAAAACCCAAACCTACCCCTGAACCCTAAAAATACCCCTGTACCCCAAAACCCAAACCTAGCCCTGAACCCTAAAAATACCCCTGTACCCCAAAACCCAAACCTAGCCCGGAACCATTAAAATACCCCTGTACCCCAAAACCCAAACCTACCCCGAACCCTAAAAATACCCCTGTACCTCAAAACCCAAACCTAGCCCTGAACCATAAAAATAACTCTGTACCCCAAAACCCAAACCTACCCCTGAACCCTAAAATACCCATGTACCCCAAAACCCAAACCTAGCCCTGAAACCTAAAAATACCCCTGTACCCCAAAACACAAACCTAGCCCTGAACCCTTAACGCGCCCCTGTACCCCAAAACCCAAACCTACTCCTGAACCCTAAAAATACCCCTATACCCCAAAACCAAAACCTAGCCCTGAACCCTAAACATACCCCTGTACCCCAAAACCCATACCTATCCCTAAACCCTAAAACTACCCCTGTACCCCATTACCCAAAACTATATCTGAACCCTTAAAATACCCAAACACCCCAAAACATATACCTCAGTACCCCAAAACATATACCCCTATACCCATACTTACCTTATCCAAACATATAAAAAAACATGCTTTTACCATTCATGCATTTAAAACGAATTTCGTTGTAAATGTATGCGTGGTAAAAGCATATAAAATGTAATGCCATGCGTTATAATGGCATTGCGGAGTCATGGTACTTTCGTAATGAAAGTATGCGGAGTGATGGTATGCGGAAAGAAAGTTGCGGAATAATGGGTGTTTACCCCCCCCCCGGTAAGTACATTGGTGGCACGGCGGTCCACATCTCCAGCAACATACTCATATTTTTTCACCACCGATTTGAAAAATGCACAGGTCTCTCTCATTGATGGCCAGCACCGACATACACTTTTAGACACACCTCCCGCCACAAGTTCTAGAATTGCGAACTTTATCCTGTGATTCCAGGCAAATCGCTTTGTCGCCCCGTGCCTACCACAAATGAACGTGTTCTTCTGTAATGTAAATTGTGCTCATGCCATGTTGTCGAGTTCGCGCTATATAATATTGCAAGGAAAAATAAAGTAGGGAAACTCGAGTTCACACACTACTGAACGCGCACTCTTAAGTGCATCAGCAATGCACTGTGAATCGGAGTGTTTCACAGGCCTGTCACAGATAAGAAATGCTATCAAAACGAAATCCTACAATCAATATCCTACTGGCCGGCAGCAATTCATACCCGGACAACGTCGGGACGGGCTGCTAGTATATATATAAAGATATAATAATATGCTAGGAAGCAGCTACTACTTAAATAAGTTATAGAATCCATAGGAAATGGATTGATAATCCACAATATGGACTTGGGAAGCTCTAGTTTTAGTGTGTACATACTTACTGTAATCACCTAAAAAATCCCCATTAAAATGATTTTACCCAGGAAGTATACAAGTAATTTGAAGAACAAGCACCTTGAAAAAAACGGACTCAGTGAGCACCATAACGAATACTCCTCATGTTGTTCAGGCGCCATTGAGATTTTCTTCCCCGAATTCTGCTGCTCAAAATCATTATATTTTGTGCTATATCTTTATGATGATATCGGGCAAACATATAGTTAACCGATACCTAATAACGCTGGGATGGATGGACCAGCTTTTGATTCAGTCCTGAAGATGCTCCCTTGTACTTGTTGACACATGGGAACTGAAATGTCGACACTGTAATCGCTACAATTGTTATAAGTTGATTTAAAAAAAAAAATTCTCAAATGATGTGTTTATAAAAAAAATATGACTATATTGTTGGATGATTCCCGTGGCACACTGGATTTTCATTTTTATGAATTGTTAATAGCTAAGTTTTCCTACGCTACATTGTGATCTGATACATTTGACCCTCTTTGCTCTTGCTTTGTATTTGGACAAACTGTATGTAACAATGAACTATATAAAAGTACGCCTCGCATCTGTTAAGCCTCTAATAATAATAATTTGATTTATAAAGCACTTGGTTACTCTCGGATGGAGTGTCCCCAAACTAGGAATGCCCTACCAGCCTACTACCAAAATGAACAAACAAAGAAGAAAACAGACCAATACTAAAGGAAAGCAACTGTTATGTTATGAGCATTTATTACGCTCACAGCTGCTCCAGCAAAGGAGCGTCCTGGTGCCTGACAAGGTAACAACATAACACAGCTAAAAGAGGTGGCAAACTAGAAGGTAAAGCGATTTAAGGAAAATAGAAGGTCTTAACGGCCCTACGAAATGAAAAAAGATCATCAAGGGCACGAATCTTTAAGGGAAGGGAGTTCCACAGCGCCGCAGCACGTACTCCAAATGAGCGGCCACCAGCACGGCTACGCTTGAACCGGGGGACTACTGCAAGTTCAAGGTCCGATGAACGTAGAGGGCGGGCCGGAACATAAGGAGACAAGAGATTCAAAAGAATCTGGGCAGGGGAGCCCTTAAGGATCTTATGGGAAAGACAGAGCACTTTAAATTGAATCCTCTGCTTAATCGGCAGCCAATGAAGAGAACGCAAAGTGTTGGCAGCGGAACAGAACCTGGGTAGGCCCACCACTGCTCTAGCAGCCGCGTTTTGCACACGTTGTAGGCGAGTGATTTCGGCCTGGTTTATCCCTACCAAGAGGGAGCTGGCATAGTGAAGCCGAGAAATCACCGTTGCCTGCCCCACTAGCTGCCTGGTCGAGGCGTCAAAGAATTTTAACACAGGTCTTAAACCACGCAGGATACCGAAACAGCATGCAGCAGCTCTCTTTGTGTGGCAGACAAAGCTAAGGGCAGGATCTAACCACACCCGAGGTTTTTTATCTCCGAAACCGGAGTCGGGGTGGGACCAAGCTCTGGAGGCCACCACATATCGCCCCAGAGTTCTGCTTGCTTGCCGATAATCATGATCTCTGGTTTTTTGCGTTCAACTGGAGACAGTTGGAGTTCATCCAGCTGGCAACCGCCCGAAGTCCATTCTGGAATCTTGGGGTATCCGAACAAGAATCCCCGCTGAGCGTGACTGCCAACTGAGTGTCGTGAGCGTATGACACCATAGTCATACCCTGCTGCTTGACGACATTAGCAGGCGGCCTCACGTAGAGATTGGCAACGTGGGGCTAAACGAAGATCCCTGAGGGACCCCAAGATCCAGAGGGTAAGATTTTGACTGGTGGGGCGGAATGGCCACGCAAAAAGATCGATCAGCAAGAAAAGAGTGGAACCACTGAAGGGCAGGACCAACGATGCCAGCTTCCTCCAGGCGCTGCAGAAGAATTCTGTGCGAGACGGTGTCAAAGGCGGCGCTAAGATCTAATAGAACAAGCGCCGCCGTTTGACCCGAATCTAGCACAGTGCGCAGGTGTTCCACCATGAAGAGGAGGGCTGTCTCCGTGCTGTGCCCAGCTCGGAATCCGTTCTGCGTGGCGTCCAGGATGTTGGCCCGCGTAAGATGGTCTGAGAGAGCAATGCTCACATGCGCCTCCGCTACCTTTGCCGGCCACGGAAGAAGCGATATCGGACGATAGTTCTCAGGTTTACAAGAGTCCAAAGACGGCTTCTTCAGGATGGGCATAACCACTGCCTGTTTCCACTTGGCGGGAACCAAACCTGATTCAAGCGAGATATTAATCAAGGAACAGACCGGCAAAAGATCGAGAGATGCCGGGTCTCTAAACAAAGCCGGTCTTAAAGGGTCTGCCGGCAATACAGAGATAAATCTCAACTGAGCCCCTAAGGCAGCTAAAATAACCAGGGGCCTCATTTATGAGGCATTGCGTCAGTTTTGCGCTTCCGATTCGTCACTTTTTGTGACGCATCAGCGGCTTAAAACATGCCTCCTTTTGAGCACAATTTACAAAGTTACGCATCTAAGCAGATGCGTCACTTTGTGAACCCCTGAGCTACATTATACCTGCGTCAGGTATTATGTATGCAGGGAAGGGCGTTCCCCCGCAAAAAGCCTTGTAAAAGTGACGCAGTGAAATCTATGAGATCGGCGGACGGGAAGACCGTCCGCCGCTTTTCCGCCGCGGTCACCTTCCGACCGTGACGGAAAAGCTCTAATATGGTGGCGGTGTCTATCAGACACCGCCAGCCATATTAGGATAAGCTTCGGGACATGCGGTCTTTGCACATGGGGGTACCTATGGTACCCACCTGCATTTGCGTGCGCAATGCGGCAGGCACAGCGCGGTGCCTGCCGCTTTGTGCATGCAAATGCACAGCATGCATATTTAACTTTGCGGCACCCGCCGCAATATTAAATATTCGGGATGTGACTGCCAGGGTGGCGGTCACATCCTAATTCCACCGGAGGGACCGCCGATGCCCCTGCGGACGGTCCATTCATCTCGGGGTTGGCGGACGGACGCAGGTCCGTCCGCCATCCTAATAGGTGCCTTAGTGTGGAAACACTGTGTCCATACTCCACTATGAAACGATAGAAGTCTGCTAGGTGTTGCTGGACAGAGACCAATGTAGATGAGCTTTAGAGAGGCCGAGACCTTCCTTGACAAAGTTTGGGTTTAGTTGTGATTAATTAAACTGTGAATGGCAGTGGGTGAAGAGTATTCCTAACAGGTGCAATGTGATGATGGAAACAAATAACGACTCTGAGGCACACTTCAGCGTGTGGACCCCCTGGAGTTGTTTAGCTGGAAACACCTAGAGATGACGCAGTGTCCATCTTAAAATTACACAAGTGGGCACATTCACCAACAATAACATACACAACGTCCATTTGCCACAAGTTGCAATGACTGCTCCTGTGTTATTCACATTACACTAGAATCTGTTTGAAGCACGATCCAGATATTCACTTGCATAGTATAAAATGGACTGAGCATTGTATTAGAAGGTTTCCTTAAGCTAAAACTAACTGAGCCACTCATTCTTTCTAGAGGTAGATTAGCATCATTAATTGAAATTACACGTCTTTGTTTTTCCCATGAAAGAAAACCATCAACCACCCTGAGTAGATGTGAGCAGTCAGCCATTTCCATAGAAACCACCAGTGAGAGAACACAAAGGGCAACAAAGGGAGTAATTGCTTCATACTAAACGTGTAACTCTAGACACAAAGAGCAGTCGGGCACAGGATGCTTTCATTTGTAGCTGGTTTCGGTCCAGCCTCCCAGAGGGACTGGAAGAGGGAAACAGCTGTGAACAGGTACATCCAACCTTTGGCTGCATCAAAGGAGCTTTACAAAGCATGTCTGCTGCTTTGCAGCAATGGTTTGGAGCAGAATATAGCAATGTGTGTTACTTTTGGAAATAAAATTAGAGATTACATTTCCAGTTAAATCATTCAAAAACATCTGCAAAAATGAACAGAACTAGAAATAGGGGAGCTTGTCGTGCAGGGCCTGTCCTTCTCCTGTTATAATTATCAGTGCAATACAATAGTGCCACACCCGCCTAATTTATTATGTCACAGATGACTGCCCCGAGACAGTGTTGTTTTCCTTGTTGATTAGAAATGTCATCGTGTTCCAGTCTCTTACGTCAGTACAGGCTAGGGGAAGGGGAGGGGAAGGGAAGCAGGTCAGTGCTGTTAATGTATCCCAATACAAAAGCATTATTGGAATAACTCGACTGACCATTTGGGATCTAGTGTCCTGGCACCATAGTACATATATTCAGACCCCCAGTATATAGCAACATGGAATTGCAAATTTAGCGGCACAAATATGAAAATTTAGCGGCACAAATATGAAAATTTAGCGGCATTTTTGTGGCACTTTATTTTACTCATAATCATTCATTTTCAGCCTTAAATCAATGGAAACTGTTTTAGCAGAGTATTCCACTTTGAATAGGCAACCTGGAATATGAAACAGAGGAAGCAGTCCACAGGTGAAGGCTGTTATCCCTTGGAAATGCAATTCTCCATTTGCTTTAGTATAGGTTGGTAGCAGTTATCACACCTTTTGACACATTGCGGTACCGGCGTTTGGCACATCCTTAACCCTTTTCTCGCCTGAGAGTCTGAGGGCGGCTGGACACCGCTTTCAAGTACAGGCCATGTGTACCAATGAGGAATGCCACAAGTTGGATTTCTTCAGTGAGTTGGACTTTATTTAAAGTCTTAAAATCAAATATAAACGGACCCACAGCAGAGCAGGCTAGCGCAGAGAGGGACGGTAGAAGAGCATGAATCAGACAGGAATTCTAGAATGGAAGGGACAGATAGAATAGAAATAGAAATGAAAGAAACACCAAGGAGGAAAAGAACAGAACATTACACATCTTCCCCTTTTTGGAGAAACTTAAAATATAACATTTTAAAAACAATTCACATTATATGACATAGTAAGATACAACCTTAAAAGAAGAAACAGAATTAAGATCAAACAAAATCCTTAAAATGAACAGGTAATTTACAAATTCTTTTTGAAGGTAAAATGGGAGGTGAAACAGAAACCAAATCAGGAGCAACAGTAACATTTTCAGAAGATGAATGGGAGACCACATTTCCTTGTGAGATAGGAGAGGTGGATGTGACAATACTATTATGCAGATTAGATGATACAACATTTGAGGAAGAACCTAAACCTTCAAACAAAATATAATCATCCAAATTATGAGTAACAGTAGTTTTGTTAAAAATTGCAGCTTGCTCATCAGAGATAGGAACAAGTCTGTTCTTGTTCCACCATTTCCCATCGTGAAGAAAACAAGAGCTGAGTCCAAACTTAGATATTTTATAAGGAGAAGAGAAATAAGATTCTCCTTTCCTGACAAGAAAAGGTTTCTTGATAAGAACATACGAACCAGAATTAAATTCTGTTGTTTGAACATGTTTACGAACATCAAAATTATATTTTTGTTTGCTTTGTTCTAAAGCAACAGATTTGCGTAACAGAGCATCTTTATCAATATCTGTGGGATATCTTGAAGAGGAATTGGAAGAATGTCGCTCTAACCAAGAAGGAAGAAGTAAAGAGCGACACTTTCTACCTCGTAACAACTCAAATGGAGTAAAGTTAGTTGTTGAATGAGGTGAGTTGTGATATGCATTGACCTTGTTTTTAAGAAAAAGATTCACATCTAATCCAGAAGATAGAGCAGTCTGAACCCCATCTTTGAGAAAACGGTTCGCTCTTTCAACAAGCCCATTAGCAGCAGGACTGTACAAAGCTATTTGAACATGTTTAATATCCATGGATTTTAAGAAATCTTGCATGGTATTCGAAACAAAATGAGCATCATTGTCCGTAACAAGCTCTTTCGGAGGGCCTTCAGCAGAAAAAACATTTTTTTTAAATTGTAAAACAGAATTGGTCGAGGCTGATTCAACAAACGAAAAATAAATCCATTTGGAGAAATAATCAATTAGGACCAATATAAATCTAGATGAGGTAGGTAACAAATGAAAAGGTCCAGCAACATCCAAGGCAACTTTCACCCATGGACCTTCAGGTAAAGAGACTGGACGTAGTGGATTTTGTGTTGTCTTCCAATGTTTATCAGAGACAATACATTGAGGACATAAGTCAACAAAAGATGAACCCTGAGCATTAAGAGAAGGCCACCAATAATTTTCCCTGAGCTTCTTACAAGTAGCAGTAACTCCTAAATGTCCTGAATGTGCAATTGATATAAGCTTGCTCCTAAGAGAAATTAGAGGAATAATACAACCATTCCTAGTACAGATGCCATTCTCAGAGATAATTCAGATGAAATCTGAGCAAACGGTCTTAAATTGTGTGGAACATTGCGAATGGGAGGCCAGCCTTTAATAATAAAATTAGAAAATCCTATTTAAATCATGATCAGTAGAGGTAGCCTCAAGCCAATCTTTTTCAGAAATTACACCATTAGATGAAGAAGAAGCATCAAGGGAGGCTACTACACAGTCAAATTCATCTTTGACATCATCAGTTGCAGGTAATGGAAGTCGAGAGCGGCAATCTGCCCTGAAGTTTTTTCCACCTTGAATATACTTAATGGTAAAATTGTATTCTTGCAACAAGGTGAGCAGAAGCTTTACCCAAACCATCTCCTTGCAAAAGGTAAACAAGAGGCTTATGGTTAGTGTACAGAGTAAAAGAGTTACCCCAAAGATAAGTTTTGAACTTGGAGACAGCCCATACACAGTCCAAGGCCTCTCTTTCAATTGTCGAATAATTGGACTCTGTATGAGACAAGGATCTCAATGCAAATGAAATTGTGTGATCCTGACCCGAATTTTGTTGCCCAAAAACCGCACCAAGACCATTCAAACTGGCATCAACAGTAACTGTGCAATGATGACCATGAACAAAAGGACTGAGCGCAGGAGCATTAACCACCATTTCTTGAGTAAAGTTCTTAAAGGTTGAACACAGACGGGGTACTCAGGTACAAAATGAGCATAGTACTCGCAGAGCCCTAAGAAAGATCTAAGGGTATCTTTTATCAGAAGGAGGAGGGGCTTTTAGAATAGCTTCAACATTGCAAAATATGGGTTTAATGCCTTCCAGAGTGATGGTATGACCTAAATAGTCAATTTGTTCTACTAAAAATTTTAATTTTTCTGGTTGAACTGTAACTCCTCTCGAATTTAAAATAGAAAAAACTTTATGCAAAATGTGTGAGTGTTGTTCCTTCGTCTCTGTGAAAAACAAAAATGTCATCCTGATATGCCTGAACATTCTCAAAGTCTTTAAAAAGAATATTCATGACTTCTTGAAAAACCGAGGCTGCCGAAGCTAAGCCAAAGGGTAGTCTCAAAAATTTGTAAGCTCCAAAAGGAGTAACAAATGTGGTGAGTTCTTGAGACTCACTATTAAGAGATATCTGATGATATGCCGAACGGAGATCGATGCTAAAAAAATATTTAGAATGACCAATGTTGGAAAGCATTTGCTGAATGTGTGGAAGGGGATGACAGTCAACAATGATGTTGCGATTAAGGGACCTGAGGTCCACACAAAGACGAAGATCTCCATTTTTTTTTAGCAAGAACAATGGGAGATACCCACAGAGAGGAATCAGTTGGAGTGATGACGCCATCTACAGTGAGTTTCTCTAATTGCTTTTTAAGATCATTCTTGACACTAATCGGAACAGGTCTGACTTTGTGAGTGACTGGTGTAGCATTAGGTTTCAACCTGATCACATGTTCAAAACCCTTAATAGTGCCAATTTTGTTATCAAAAACAGAAGAAAATTCTTTTTTTAAGTACATTAATTAGAGAGGGGTTATTATCAATATTTATAATAAGAAGGCCCCTTAGAACAATAGGATTCTTGTGACCAGGTTTCAAATAAATACCTAATTTGGCTAAATCTCTCCAACCAACCAAATCTCTGCCTTTGAGTGCAATATAAATCTTTGTTTCAGTAGATCTACCAAGAATTTCAAGTGACCCAATGAAGAAACCAAGAAGGTCAATATCTTTTTCCCCAAAAGCTTTTGGCGAGATATCGGGAGCTTGCAAGGGTATTGAATGTCCCCAAATGCTGAAAAAGGTTGTGTCAGCCAATACTGTAATGGGAGCACCCGAATCAGCCATAACCTGCAAAGGTTTTTTATTAATGAGGGCTTGACATAATGGTTTTTCACAATCAGATGGTTCATCAATAGACAAAAGCATATTGGAAAACATGTTGGTGCACTCAGGAACAGAATGAGCAGAAATTTGGTTGATAGAAGGTTGCGAAGGAGATTGTAATTCAACGCTATGTATTCTGACATTTTGATTAGGATTTTTATAGAAACGACGAGACTTACAAAATTCCTGAAAATGGCCTGACCTTTTGCATTTTCCACATTTTTTACCTAAAGCCGGACATGAAGGAAAATTGGCAATGTGGTTTTTCGAACCACACCTAAAGCAACAATTACTTTTCAAATCCTTATTAACTTTATTGCTGAAATGGAAAACTCGGCATTCTCAGAAATATATGAAATGGGTGAATGGCCTTCATTTCCAGCTAAAGCTTGAGATGAGACTATTGATCGCTCAATGCTTTTCCCAATGTCAATGACTTCCGATGTAGAGGGATTACGACAAGTCAACAATCGCTCTTGCATTTTTTAAAAAAAACAATTAAAAACAAACTGATCTCACTTGCTTGTTTTCTCTTGAAGAAGCTATGTCTTTCCAGCATAACATTTGGTTCATCAGAGAACTGCTTTTTTAATCTTGTTTTAGATTCAATGTATAGATTTCATGTGCTATCACCAGAAGGTCTAGGAAAGGGTGGTAAATTATTGAAGATTTTCTGCACTGCAACACCCAAATGATTGTACAGTAAAGCATTTTTCCTTTCTGGTGAATAATCTACTCCATCTATAGCAACAAGATAGTTCTCGAAAATGTTTACCCATTGTTTCCAAAATATCTCAGCTTTACCTGGTTTCTGCAAAAATGGTGGAGGATGTAAAGCACTTTCTGAAGACATTGGAAAATCTTATAATACTAAAGTCAAATTGTGACGTTACAAAATAAACCTAAAGTTCCAGAATCAAGCAAATAATAAAAAGAATGTTAATAGTTTAATGTAGGATTTGTGATGTCATAAGGCACATCCTTGAAGGTCCAGATGATGAAGAACACTTTCTTTGTTTGGAGATAGAATTAGCATTCCATTCAAAAGTTCCTTTGTAAAATTCTAAAATGAACCTATAAAGTACCAAAGTTCCAAGCTCCAAAGAACCAGAGTTCTAAAGTTCCAAGTTCTCAAGAAGGCACTAATTTTGGCATAAACACTCTATAAATTTCATTTGAGAAAAGGATTCCAAAAATGATGCAAAGTGTCAATCAATTAGACCTTGTAAACACACTGTAGTTGCTGGAAAACAAGAGTGACAAAGAGATAATTCCATGCGCTGAAACAAAATGTTCAGAAAGCAAGTTTAAAAGATGCCTGACATTAGAGGTTTGCTCGCGCTGACAGAACCGCCTCAGGAATGTTGCTCGCACTGATAGGCTGGTTTAATATAATTAGGTTGTCTATAAATTCTTCTTTTATCTTTAAAACAAATTGTAGAAAGAATGTCCTCTTAAGTATGTAGCGCGAAAACAACAGGCGCTGCAGACACAATAAAGAAGATTAACAGACCTGTCACGAAGAGGATAATTAGCCGGCAATTACTTGCTTGAGGGTCCACAGAAACAATGTATCCAGGCAGAAGCAAAGCTCATAAAAGTCAATAGCGTTTTTTTTTACACTTTTTTGTCCATATGGCATCATGAGTACTTACTAATGAGGACAAATCTATAATAAACTACCGCGTATCAAATAGTAATATTTTCTACTGTTTTTGCAACATGAAATTGCACAATTACACCCACAAATGTGCATCTTTTTTTTTTTGTTCTATTTTTATTGGAGTTCATGGTGCAATGAGAAAATACATAATTATCCACAAGCAAGGTATAAGAGCATCTAATACAGTTACATAATCACTTAGATATGAGCAGCTAAAAGCACATTATTTAACGTGGGGATAAAAAATACTACAGAAAAACTATCAATAAATATAACAATACAGTGCATTTCAAGTTCTTATTCTGTCCTCCAGCCATTTCTTAACCGGGGCCCATAATCGTCTTCCCATCTCTCTTTTTTTAACACCTTTAAATTCATAGAGACAAGACTCAATATTATAAATACCCAAAAATCTGGAGACCCACATTTGAAAAGAGGGGGCTGTAACATCCTTCCATCCGGCCGAGATTAAGATTCTAAGCATAGCGACTGACATAAAAACCTAAGCAGCCTCATCCTCTGTTAAAACCAGTTTAGAATCTGAACCAAATAGCATCAGTGTTGGGGATACATCGATCTTATGACCTAGCAGCCCCTCCCAAAATTTTGTTATTCCTTCTAGGACAGGGGTCAATCACTCACAAGTAAAAAACATATGTAATAAGTCTGCTTGCCCCTTATTGCATCTCGGGCAGCAATCATCATTCCTAACACCCCAGGCAAATAGTTTGGCCGGTGTGTGATACAGATTGAAAACTGTTTTGAAATGTTGTGCCCGTAAGTTGGACACCCGAAAGATCTTTTTATTTAGCCATAATGCTAGGTCCAAATCTACATCCGGGTTTCCCAGTTTATTTGCCCAGTCACTTTCTACTTTTCCTACATCATCCTGTAATCTGGACGCCAGCATATTATAAACCTCTTTTATCTTCCTACATCCTCTTCCAATGCCCTCAACCACAGGGAAGTCTACCAGGGGTTTAAGTTTTGGCCTGCAAGCCTGTATGATACCCGAGATTTGGCCATATATAAGCCACTGATTTTCAGGGAGGCCATATCTTCTTTGCATGTCCTCAAACCCGCTTATCTTGTCTCCAACCATTAGGTCTCCAATAGTCTTAACCCCTAAGCCCTTCCAAATTTGTAGGTTCCCATCATTACTTAGCTGAGGAAAAAGACTCGAATTTTCCAAAAGGAGAAAAGGGTGAAGTAGTGTGGCTCACTGGTTAGAGGCGGCAGACCCGAGAGCAGAGGACGGCCCGGGACCAGGGTTCGATTCCCGGCGCGGCAGGTTTCCGGACCTGGTTCAGCGGACTCGATAATTCTCTCGCCTCGGTGCCCACTCTGATCAGCGATCACACTCGGCAACTCTGGGCATTAGCTTGCCTCATCTTCACTAACAGCCCCACCAGACTGCTGGGGATGCCTGGTCTCACCCTGGAGATACACATTAAGGGACCATCTCTCAGGGAAGCCAGGAAGGGTTTCGCAGCGGTCGAAGCGCCTTGGGACCCTACGGGTAAGTAGTGCGCTATATAAATGCCTTTACATTACATTAATTTTAGGGACATGAAAGAATTTTAAGATTGATTTCCATACTTGCCATGCCCCAAGTAAGGTCTTAAATCGTGCCTTCCTATAGAACCTATATTCTAGTTCCGTCAACAATAGGCCCGTTGTTTTCCCCCCCATCAGCATTTTAAAGATTGGAGGGGGACACTGACTGTCTACAATAGTCGCGCCAGTGTCGCATTGAAACAGAATTGACATTTGGATCAGGAGACAAGCCCAGTGGTACAATCTCAGGTTCGGGAGTGCCATCCCACCCCTTTCCCACAGAAGGGACATAAGGGTCGTTGATCGTCTGACCTTACCATACTGCCATATGAATCTAATAAAGGCAGATTCTAATTTCTTCAGAGTTTTCTCCTCAATATATAGGGGAATGGCTCTAAATAAATACAGCACCCTGGGAAACATCACCATTTTTAAGACGTTTACTCTCCCAACCAGAGATAGATGTAGAACATCCATCCTTTTCAGTTCTATCTCTATGTATTTAATAAGGGGGGGGTAGTTCTCTTCCACATCTTACCCACTGAAGCATTAATCTTTACCCCTAAATATATAGCAGAATCGACATACCTTAAATCGGGTCTTGGTATATTCCTGGAGCAGATTATTTGGGTTTTGGATTCATTCAAAAGAAAACTTTAGCCATCTGTACTAATTCCGGGAGTGCCTGCTGCGGGTTTGTTGTGATAACCGCCAGGTCATCGGCATAGGCTAAGATCTTATTTTCGTAGCCATTGTAGATCACTGGAGCTATTCTAGGGCACTCTAAGATTTTCTGAATAAGAGGGTCAATGTACAAAGCGAATAGTATGGGGGAGCAGGGGCAGCCCTGCAGTGTCCCTCTACTTATCTTAAACTTATCTGATTTCTCCCCCATAACCGTAATTGTTGCCACTGGATCTATATACATAGCTTTGATAGCCCTGATGACATTCGGACCAAAACCTCTCCCGGCCAAAATGCTCCAGAGAAAGCTCCACCCCACCCGGTCAAAAGCTTTTTCTGCATCGATCAGGATCATGGCTATCTCTCCCCCCAAGGCTTCCTGGGCATCAAACAAAGTTATCGCTCTACTGGTATGATCTGTCGTACCACGCCCAGGAACAAAACCATGTTGCCACGGGGAGACGAGACCGCCTATGATCCTGCCCAACCTCTTCGCCCAGATCTTTGAGTATAGTTTAGTATCAGCATTTATTAAGGATATAGGCCGATATGACCCCGGTTTCTCGGCTGGTTTACCTTTCTTATGAAAGACTATAATATTAGTGCATCTTTGGTTATTAGGAGCAACATTGTTAAAGGGCCGGGTTGAATTTGTCTATACACAAAAACCCAAAGATGTTTATGATAGGAAACTGGGATTTTATGGTATGTCTTTTTGTAAGCTACACGGACACACTGCATTTCGGAGACCTGCATCTTTAGCATAAGCAATCTTATCAGGTGTGTTTATAAAATGAATGGGGTGAGAGGACAGAGGAAAAGCTTAATGTGCTGTAAACAATCGAATGCTTCTGTACATTGATGTGGATGAACCAGGTGTCTGTGACGTGCACATAGCTCACTGTTTGGCAGGCTGGTCGAGCTCAAGCCTTGAACCCTGGGCATGGTGATACATTGACATTTTAGAGCAACAGTACACAAAATGAGTTCAAATTTAAACGAACATTTAATAAAAAATATGAATTTACTTTTAAATGCACCTCTAGACAACTTAAAACCCCTTAAATGGATGCAGGGTCAGAAAATAACAGCACAAATTGAACCTCATTGTTATAATTTTAGAAGAAGTATGCATTCTACGCAGTAATTAAGTTGATGCTTGAAAAATGGATTGGCACGAGTTTTAGAAGAGGACGACTCTATGCATGAGTTAGAAGATAATGGGTTTTTTGTACTAGTAGAAGGGATTGTTCGAGCTGAATAAAGTTGCCTTTAGACAACGATGAAACGTCTTGATAGAATGAGTTTGGCATTAATATCATCTAACTGTGAAGACATAGCTGTTTCGTTTTTCATCCACCTTTTAACTTTTCGCCCCATTACTGTACCAATTTCAGGGCTGCATATCAGGTTCATGTTTATTTTTCATCATAGTACTACACAATTTACCTAGTTCCAGTTATCCTTTAGCCATTCAAGAGTAGTTGAGTGTGATAGGTAAGAGGGGTATCAGCTACTTTCTAAGGGCCAGTTCTAAGTTGACCGTCAATCTTGTTTTATCTAAAAACTCTACTTCTTGACGAAACATGGTGACAAGTATCTCAGTAATTCTGGGTACATATCTACCTACAAAAAGTGGAAAAATACACCCGGAAAGCAGGCCAAAATTCAGGAAAATCCACGTGGAAACCCGTGTGGTAGAATTGTTTCCCTAGCTGTAAAACTTACACAGGACTGAATTCTCTTTATGACGTCTGTATCAGGAACATTATAAAGTACTACAGCCCATTCCCTACATTTGTCTATGGTACTGGGATAATCGTTGCCTTCTTTAGAAGTTTTTTGGATACCATTAAGCAATACTTCTTGCTGAAGAGAATCCCATAGAAAAGCTGTCTGATGAAAACAGTTATTCCGGCTCCTTCCAAATCTGGATGAGATATCCTGTTTCAAAAATTTCTGGTCAGGAATCTTCTCTTACCAGGTATGAGAAAGAAACGTTAACCAATCCTTGCCTAGAAAGAGCTGATTCAACACTTTAACTTCAGGGGTCGATCAAAAGCCCCATTGTAAGGTATTCCTCTGCCTCTGAAACTTAAACGTACTGGAGCAAAACGATTTCTGTCTTCAGCTGACTTCTTATCAAAATTCTCCACTGCTGTTAGTCTCATGGGTGCAAGACCAACATGTGCTCTAATTCTTCCACTTCTAGGCACTGTCATATTGAGCATGGCCCTCCACTTAGAATATGCCTTTTCTTGATTAACTGCATTGTCCACCAGAGAACTATACTCAGTGGGCTACAAGGTGAGCTCACTCTGTATTAAATATTTTCCCCACTCTAGCCACTTATTTTTAAACAAATCTTTTCTTCCTTAGGTGTTGCAGCCCTCAAGCGATAGTCACTCTTGTCCACCTACCAGGATTGATTCCAGAGTTTTCCATTGGATTAATAATTGTTGCACTTTCCAAATCCAGCCAGAACGTAATTTCTATATTTTTTTCAAATCACACTACATTAGATTCTAACAGTTCCCTAATCTTTGGCTTTCTGTTTGCTCCAGACCCTAGCCAAGTTTAGTCCTGATGATACCCTATTTTCCCTAAAGGGCTGAAATGCCGACAACACGATTAAAGAGACAGACAACGTTTCCGTATTGCGGATACAATGATTGATTCAATGTATCCCAGATTGTTTTAAATAGAAATTGCTGCCTCATGTGTGTCAACCAATATACCTTCTATACTGATGTTTTACTTCACTATTGGACTTGGCCCTCTTGGCAGGGTCATCCCTGGACTTTTTGCCTTCCTCCAATATTCTCTCTGACCTGTTTTTGTTGGTTTAATGACTCTGGGCACTTTACCACTGCTGACCAGTGCTAAAGTGCATATGCTCTCCCTACTGCAAAGTGTATACATGTAATTCATTTCCATGATTGGCTTATTGGGTTTACTGTCAGTCCCCAGTAAAGTGCACCCGGAGTGTGAGGGCTTGTAAATACTGATACGGCTAGTGGGCCTGCAGCGCTGGTTGCGCCACCCACAGAAGTCACCTTGTAAAATGTGTCTAAGGTCTGCCACTGCAGAACCTGCGTGCAGTCTGGTAATGTCATGCTGGCTGGGTAAGTGCACACACTTGCCAGCCTCTAACCCTTCCCTTTACTTCATATAAGTCAACCCTTTGGTAGGCCCACTGGCAGGGTGCATTGTAAGCACAAGGTAGGACAAGCCCTGATGTGTGTGGCATGTCCTAATATTGAATTACAGCCATTCTCGTTTTTCACTATTGCAAGGCTACCTGTTCTCGTAGGCCACGTAGTGAGAGCAGACCTATAACGCAGCCACAGATTTATTGTCCTTTTTAATTTTGCTAAGAAATCTCCGCTCATCAACATCATGCCGGGTTCACTCCCTGCTGGAAGAGGGCTCTCCATAATCTCTGGAATTGACAAAGTCGATTGGGAAGACCAGGGACTGGAGGGTTACACAGTGGACCAGCTGAAGGGCTACTGCAAGAAGTTCAGAGTTGCCCACTCTGGATGCACCAGGAAGATCCAATTGGTAAAGGAGCTGAGGGCCTGGAAGGAATCGAGGGATCCTGAGAACACGGTGGTCGTGGAACCGCCAGAGAGCATTGTCGATGTGACCAGGGACCTGCCGTCAGAGGAGCTGGCGGACAGGGCAGCAACGAGACCACACGAGATGGAGATGGTGAAATTGAATGGACAGATAAAAATGATTGGAACATGACTTGAGGAAATGATTGGAACATGACTTGAGGAAAATTGATTTGGAGCTCGAGGGGCTTGTGTTATGTTAACATTTCAAACTTCTGAATCATACACATTTAATCCTGTTGCCAAAGGTATATTCTCACCCCCAGAACATACTAAATACTCCAGTGCACACTAGCAGACATTTGCACAAAACACACACTCTGCACCTCCACTCAGCAGGTGGGGCACTGGACCCACTGCAATGGTGTCCTATGGACAAACTGCGTACAATACTGTTACGCACATATATACATTCCCACCAGGCCGCTCTTATGAGCAACACAATCAATATTCTTCACCTAATCTTGCATGATCAGTACTCTCCACTAGGGATCCACTAACAAAAACACTAATCAGTATGCCAATCAGAGACCCCCCCCCAACTCAATAATTATTGAAATAGAAAATTTTTATACTATGACATGGTCCAACAGTGAAACAAAAAAATCAACAACAAAAATGGACACAACAGACAACCAATAAATCTTTTTTTTTTCTTTTTGCCATTAAACTGCACAGAAATCAATCACTGACTCTGAATACAATTCAAACAATAGGAGTAACATGTGTTTAAACTATTGCATCTGAAACACTCACTAACATATTTAGTAAATACATTTTTCTCAAAACAATACTTCTTTTCTCAGACTAGGCCATTTTAAAGTGTAATTCTCTATGTCCAAATGGAATAATCTGTTGAAAGTTATTCATAATTTTGTTCCTAATACCAAATCACATGTGTTCTGAACAGCTGCATTATACTTTAGTCTAAATAGCAGCAGTTTGCACTCATAATTATGCAGACTCGCTCCAAATTCACAATTCACATGGCTCCAACTGTGTATCTCTGCCTGTCCGTGCCAATAGCTGAGCCTCCTAGCCCCCCCCCCATAATCTTCTGTCTGTGCTCTGCGAACCCATTGGAATGCTGTTATCACACAAGTTCACAACTGCTCTGCTCTTTCACACACTGTTATTCTAAACCTTACCAGCCCAGAGCTCTACAACCCTTTTTTATTTTATTGTGGACTGAAACACATCCACTCAACAGGTCATGTTTAAAACTTACTAAACAACTCCAGCTCTCCACCCCCTTAGGAGGCCTCTTTTGCCGTTCAAAAAATGAATTTCACTCTCACCGTCTTCCAAGAGCTAAGAATTCTGGGCTGCTAGCCAGCCTTCCTGCCTTTCTGGCATTCATCACCAAGGCCAAATCTGCCTCGTGCTCTGCGCTCGTCGTTCTGGCGCTGACAAAGCCAATAAGCCTTCCTAACTCTTTCTAACATGAAATAATTAACCCTATTTTAAAAAATATGTTTCTCTTTTTTTTTACTTCTTTCTAACTTTACACTCTTTCTACATTCTATTAATATACATTCTAATTACAGGTAATCTAATCCTTATTCTTTTCTTCATCTTCTACTGTTCACAAATTAAGGGGATGAAAGAAACCAAATTCTTTTCCATAGAGCACAGCCCTGCATGCACTTTTAAACTACTGATAGCCAGGCACAACCATCTCAGGTAGCTCACAAGGACCAGACAATCTAACTCATGCAATAAGATGCACTCACTTCATTCAAACAAACATTTACACAAACAAAAGGCAACCCACAGACTGCTCTCAAACCAAACCAATTATAACCAAATCAAACATATTACATGAAATGCATACCCCATCCTCTTAATCACTGCTCACATTGGCTCACTGAGCCATTACAAGCAAATCTAAATGGGAACACCCTGCAAATTCCAAATGTACACATTTTGTCTTCTTTTAAAACTAAACTGTTGATCTGTCCATATTCTGGGCTATCATAAGTCCTCTCATCTGTCTTTGCCGAACCTCTTTCTGCCACAACCTTAGGAAATTAAACATGCTCTGACAGCTGTGCCTAGCAAACAATCTCTCCTGCAAGTAATCTATTTTAGCTGCATCAAAAATATTAAACAAAATCAGGATAAATCCATATTCATATACATCTCAAAATTAAAAGAGTCTTCTACAGGAGCGGGTTGGCTCTCGGACAATCTGACATCAGTTGAACTGCAGCAACACCTAAAACATCGCAACTTACTGAAACACGGCATCTTGCACACTCAATCAAACACCACCAAACTCACTCAATCAGATACCGCCAAAGAACCCACACATACCCAGACACAAAAGAACCAAGCAACTATCTCCACACACAACCACTTACAACCGCACACGCACACGCACGTCCTATGCATTGAGTCCCTGCCAAACACGTGTTATCATAATGGGACAAGGCCCGCCGACCAAGTCCTGGGTAACCTGGACCCTACCGCAGACCGAACAGTACACTAACTGTTCTGAGGTTGGAGGACACATCCGCCACCCGGGCTGCACTACAGATTGCTGCGCACTTTACCACGGGAGACCCAGGACCCGCTCCCAACGAACCACACACACTAGGGGTTCGGATGAGTCCCTGAATCTTCCCGCAATGAGCCACGCCTCCACCGCAGTACCACCCGGTCGGATGACCACAAACAAACGTCCACCCAACCTCCGCCAAGTCTGTCAGAGCACCACTCACACTCTGAGTTCCCCGGAGCACAATAGCCCCAGGAGCACACCGGCTCCTCCAACCACTAGAGACACACCGGTCTCAGAGACACACCGGTCTCTTATCCACTGGGGACACACTAGTCCCTGGAGCACCCTAGCTCCTTCAATCACCAGTCGGACCACTCACCTCCTGTTCGCGGATCCCGACTTCCACTGTTCTCCACCGCCGGCTGCTGGGACCAACACAGTCAGTTCCAAAGTTCCGCCTTCTGGACCCCGGCGCAGGATCATGAACCGGGACCTCTCCTGATCAGCAGGGTGGGGCAGCACTGCGAGAACCAAGCTCGGCATCAAAGTAGGTACCCAGACCCACCGTGCCGACCAGAGGGTCCCCGGCCTTCTGCTACCCACTTACGGGTGAGAAAGATCCTTATCGCGGGGTCCATGTTCGGGCGCCATCTGATAAGCGTGGCTCAAATCCACCTGAGCGACTTACCTCACTCATCTATCATTCTCATATAATAAGCCAGCCAGGCAGTGGAGAAGAATTAGTAATATATTTATTTGGCCATAATATTCATCTGCAGATGGGCTCCGTCAGGTCTACACCCCAGGGAGTGCACCGAGAGGACTGACCCATCCCATCATGACAGTACATTATAACATAACATGGCAGGGTAAGGACACGCCCAGACTGGAAAATTACAGAACTAGCGAAATGGTGAACAATGAACTCATACATGAGGCATCTGCACCTGCAAAGGCAACACTGTTATCTCCCCTCAAGGCCACAGAGCCGAGGCTCTGCTACTCCAGGGCATGGAAACATTTCTGCAAAACTAACTCAAGGCAAGAAATGCTGAAACAGGGATTTTCTGCTCATAAGGGATGGGGGAAAACTGTACCATGAGACATTGGAGCTGCAGAGCAAATGTCAGCATCAGAAGTCTGTCTGCCATAGACAAGCTTCTCTCTCTTATAGGAAAGTATACAGAAACATCAATAATGGGAACCTAACCAAGGGAAAGCAATGTACCACATCAAGTTTTCTAACTTAGAAGGCAATAATAAGACAAACGCTTACACATTACAGAAACATTTCTATCCAACTGAAGCTTGCACATTACAAAAATAGCTCAGTGGGTTGCAGCACATGAATAATAGGCTGTAACTGCATATTGGTTAGACACATTAGGCTAACATATTCACAACATCATTAGAACAATCTGCGACAGGAAAATTACAATCTATCACCGGTCCGGCCCCCCCTGCGGCCTGCTGTGTCTTCACGCCTGTGGTGGCGCCAAAGGTGAGCCCTCCCGAGTGCCGGCAGCCGCCTCTTGCCACACAACAGCGGTTGTGCCCTGCAGCGCACCTAGGAGGCCCTGCTCCGCCTCTCTGCTACTCCAGCGCGCCTGCCCATCTGCGCCTTGGTGAGAGTGTCAAGCAGCGACGTGATCCGTGTCTATCGGGGGGTTTGAATCGGCCCTCGCCGCTCTCCCTGCTCCCGCTCACGCATCTCGCGGATGCGGAGGTCGCACCCTACCAATGCTCACGGATCTCGCTGAGCCATCGACTCATACGTTTTGAAGGGCAGGTCATGCCCAGAGACGTGCACACCGGATCTCGGGGCCCAGGGAAGGCTGCTAGGGCCGGGAGGCCCCCAAGGAAACACAGACTCGGCCCAGGAGGACAAGACAGGCTCGCCCAGCTGCCACCACAGCAGGCTGCCACGCGCTACAGCCACACACACCTGCATCAGTGCATAGCCCACGCGCCACCACACGCCAAGGATGAATCAACAGGCAGATGCAGGCAATGCGGCAGCCGACCCGACCCTGCAAGCCCCGGCTCAACAGCCGGTGGTACCGCAAAATGCGCAGGCCCCTGCCCCAGTTGTCAACGCCACGCCAGCTTTGCCGGGACACGCCATGGCGGCTCCGCTCCCGCCATTCAGTGAGCTGTCGGACCCGCCCACGGCCGCCGCACGGTGGCGCCTTTGGCTAGGCCGGCTGGAACATTATTTTGTTGGGGTCAGAGAAACAGATGCAAAAGTCAAGCGCTCGTTACTCATGTGCTACGGAGGCGACGAGCTGTATGAACTATTCGAACCCTACCGGACAGAGGGGACGACAACGACTACACAGCCGCAATCACGGCGCTCAATCGCCACTTTGACCCCCGCGCAAACCCGGATTATGAGTGGTTCAAGCTGCGCCAGGCCCGCCAAGCAGAAGGTGAATCAATCGACGTCTACTACGCGAGGCTTCGCAAGCTGGCAACCTCCTGTGAGTTGCCAGACAGGACACTGGAAATCAGAGCGCAGCTCATCCAAGGCTGTTGGTCGGTTCAGCTGAAACGCCTCATCCTACGACAGCCCCGAATAAGCCTGGACGAGATTCTGGTGTTGGCCAGGTCGCACGAACTTTCAAATGCCCGAACGGTAAATGCAGGCCGCATTGGACAGACCTGCGATGCCAGCCAAACACGTGTTCATTAAGGAGGAGCACGTCGACGTCATCCGCAGAAGACCACTTCCGTCCGCCCAGAAAGGCCAGCAACCGGGAGCCTCGCGCTCCACATGCGGGAACTGCGGAATGGACCACCCTTCGAATGGCCAGTGCTTCGCACGTGGGAAAACACGCTCCAACTGTGGAAAGATGAATCATTTCGCGAAAGTGTGCCGCAGCTGTGGCAGCCGACGTGCCGGTCCGAGTGGAAGGGGCATCAGTCAAGGAGTGCGTCAAATCTCGCTCAAAGAACCCGGACCCTGCGGCGACACCGCACAAGCAGCATTCCGCATGGACGAGGAAGAGGACGATGACGTATTCTTCGTCTCTTTGGTGGGTCGTGATGGATCGAGGAGACGGCCCCCACCAATGTGCGAAATCCAGATCGAGGGCTCCCCGGTACAACCGTTGATTGACACGGGGGCATCCGTGAACGTGATGGATAACTCACAGTATGAACAACTGTCCCCCCGCCTGCCGCTGTCACCCTCAGGATATACACATACGACAGCGACGATCCTTTGCCTCTACGAGGAGTAATCGACGTGACAGTAACATGCAACGGCCAAGATGTGAACACGAAATTTCACGTGACCGGAGGCAAGCGAGGCACGCTCCTCAGCTGCCACACCGCGGAAGACCTCCGATTAGTATTTTTCACCAACCAGATACATGAACAGCACGCGGACGCCATGCTGAGTGAGTTCCTGGCGCTCTTCCAAGGACTAGGTCGCCTAAAAGGGAAGATGTTCAAGCTACATATCGACCACACAGTGAAGCCGACAGCATTGCGCCACAGGAGAGTGCCCTTCCATCTGCGGCCACAGGTGGAAGAGGAACTGAAAAAGCTCGAGGAACTTGGGGTAATCGAAAAAGTTTTGAGCCCCACGCCCTGGGTGTCACCCCTCGTGGTGGCCCCCAAACCCAAACAACCAGGCGCCATAAGACTCTGTGTGGACATGCACCTCCCTAACAAGGCAGTCAAGAGGGAGCGACACCTCACGCCAACTATGGACGATATAGTGGCAGATCTAAATGGGGCCGGGTGGTTCTCCAAACTGGACTAAAACGCAGGCTACCACCAGCTTGAGCTACACCCCGACAGCCGAAATATCACAACGTTTTCGACCCACGTTGGCCTCCGCAGTTACAAGCGCCTGACCTTCAACGTCTCTTCGGCCGCCGAAGTGATCCAGAATGCGACAAGAGAGACACTATCGGGGCTCCCAGGGGTCATCAATTTAAGTGACGATATTCTGGTCTTCTCTAAGACGCTAGAAGAGCATCATGGGGACCTTCGGGCCACACTTCAAAGGCTGGCTGACTACGGACTCACGCTACACCGTGAGAAATGCTCGTTCTACAATGAGTCGGTGGAGTTCTTTGGGTACATATTCTCCCGTGACGGTCTGAGAGTGGACCCGAAGACGGCTGATGCCATCCGTGCAGCACCCAAGCCGACGTCCGCAACCGAAGTTCGCAGTTTCTTAGGGATGGCCACGTACTGTGGCCGCTTCATCCCCAACCTGGCGACCCTATCGGAGCCCCTGCGCACACTCACCAAATCGGGCCACCCATGGACGAGGTCCGTGAAAGAGGACGAGGCATTCCGGGCCGTAAAGGATGCCCTCATAGTCGACAAGGTCATGCCGTACTTCAGGCCACACAGACAGACGGAGGTCGTCGTAGATGCTAGCCCGGTAGGACTAGGGGCAGTCCTGATGCAGAAGACGGAAGACCAAGAATGGGTACCCACGGCATACGCCAGCCGAGCACTGACAGCGACGGAGATTCGCTATGCACAGATTGAAAGGGAGGCGCTCGCCATAAAATGGGCATGTCAACATTTTCATTTGTACCTTTTCGGTCACAAGTTCAAGGTTGTCACGGGCCACAAACCACTGGTGCCGCTATTCCGGGGGTCGGCCAGGCTGGCGCCGCCCCAGATCAAAAGTTGGGCCGTCCAACTTCAAACTTACAGGTTCGAAGTCATTTTCCGCCCAGGAGCAGACAACCCGGCGGACTTCCTGTCACGCCATCCGGGGGACCCCTCCCTCGCATCAGAGCTGGACGATCTGGAAGACGTGGAGGAGTTTGTCAGGGTGCTGTCGCAGGATGCATGCCCCAAGGCCCTCACGCTGGAAGAGATTGGGGCAGCCACGGACCGGGATTAATGTCTCCGCCGGGTGAAGACCACACTTAAGAATCGCAACTGGAAGCGCTTCCTGGATGGAGCTAGCGCGCTAACGCAGGAGGAACAGACATTTCGCCAACAGATGTGGCGGGCCCAAAGTGAACTTTGCACGGGACCCCACGGGGTGGTCCTGCGTGGTGCCACCATTGTTATCCCCTCGAGCCTACAGCGGGAAGTAGTCCGCCTCGCTCATCAAGGTCATCAGGGAGTGGACAAAACGAAAGCTCGTTTGCACGGCAGGGTGTGGTTCCCGGGCATCGACGGTGCTGTGGAGGAGGAGATCCGCAACTGCCATTCGTGTGTCATCACAAGCCAAGAGCCAGCGCCACACCCCGTCATCACGGAGGACCCTTGTGAAATTCCATGGTCAAAGATAAGCATCGATTTTGGTTCATTTCCTGATGGACGACAAGCCCTGGTGCTAATCGACTCGTGCTCCAGATTCCCGGTAGTGGAGGTGATACCTTCCACCGCATTCAGCAACGTGAAGCCAGCGTTGGATCGGACATTTGCCCTGCTAGGTTTTCCTGATGAAATAAGGTCAGACAACGGGCCACCCTTTCAGGGCAGCGATTTCAGGAAATACCTAAATAGGCGAGGAATAAACCATCGGAAATTCACGCCACAGTGGCCTCAAGCCAACGGTGAGGTCGAAAAGTTCATGCGGACAATGAACCGGGCATTGCAGATCGGCGTGGAGCAAGGGGAAACGCCAGAAGAGTGTCTGGCGCAGTTTCTGAGCGCCTACCGGCAAACACTACATTGCACCACCAAATGTGCCCCGGAGCATGTCATGTTTAGGAGGACACCACGCGACTGCATACCAACGAGCCCGGCATGGCGATCCCCAGAGCTGAACCATGAGGCAACCCAAGACAGGAGGCGCAACACTAACGAAAGAGCAAGCCGGGCGAGAGGAGCCCGTGTTAGGCCACTGGCGGTTGGAGATCGTGTGGTGCTGAAGGCTCGACACCGCAACTGGAAGTATCAGTCGACATTTGAACCCGAAGTGTGGGAGATCGTGAACATCCACGGCACAATGGAGTCAGCCTCCCACGGCACGAGAGCCGTGACAAGGAATGTGCCGTGGTTTAAGCGTGTCTCCACAGAAGGGACCCCGAGGGGACCGACGCCGGAAGATTAGGAGTGCAGTGATGATGACCCAATTCTCCCCGGGACGCCGGCGAGCCACCAGGACCGGGAACTATCGCCGGCCAGACCTGCAACAGAGCCAAGTGTCACCCGGACAAGTCCCACACGCAATGCCGAAGAACCAATGAGCGAAGAAATGGCAGGAGGGCAGCGAAATCTAAGGTACCATCTCCGACCAAACCCGACCCCCAGTCAGAGACTCAAGGACTATGCATGGGGTCTCCGTACAGCTGAAACATCCAAATAGCCAGGACTAAAGAACTGTGAGTTTGGAGAGATGTACTGATGGAGCCACCCGGCCCGTCCACACACGCACACATGCACGCACACAGCCTGGGGGCGGGTCAAGCCCTCAGGTATAAATAAACGGGTGTAAGACCATCTCGTGGTCTTCGGCCCCTAGCACGTAGCTAAGTGTCAGTGTTGTCATTTGTAAAGTGTACTGTAGGCCCCACTCTGAGGCATAGGTGGGTTTAAAAAACGGAAGGTTTAAAAAACGGTTTAAAAAACGGAACCTCCTGAGGCTTGAGCCGGGAGTAGAGCGATTTTGCATATTTTAAATAGAAAGTGACAGAATTTCTTTGGTCTTTTAAAAACTTGCACTCACCTGCACTGAGCACTTCGCGCTTTCACGAGCCCTCTGACAGCTGAGATACAAGCTTCCATTGGCGAGGGTTTGTTTTGGTTTCCCTGCCGCCATTGCCCAGGACATAGGCCACGCCCACCCGGCCAGGCCACGCCCACCCCTACCTTCCCGCGCTATATAGAGAGCGCTGACTACAAGCGCTGCATCTTTAAAAAACGGAACCTCCTGAGGCTTGAGCCGGGAGTAGAGCGATTTTGCATATTTTAAATAGAAAGTGACAGAATTTCTTTGGTCTTTTAAAAACTTGCACTCACCTGCACTGAGCACTTCGCGCTTTCACGAGCCCTCTGACAGCTGAGATACAAGCTTCCATTGGCGAGGGTTTGTTTTGGTTTCCCTGCCGCCATTGCCCAGGACATAGGCCACGCCCACCCGGCCAGGCCACGCCCACCCCTACCTTCCCGCGCTATATAGAGAGCGCTGACTACAAGCGCTGCATCTTTAAAAAACGGAACCTCCTGAGGCTTGAGCCGGGAGTAGAGCGATTTTGCATATTTTAAATAGAAAGTGACAGAATTTCTTTGGTCTTTTAAAAACTTGCACTCACCTGCACTGAGCACTTCGCGCTTTCACGAGCCCTCTGACAGCTGAGATACAAGCTTCCATTGGCGAGGGTTTGTTTTGGTTTCCCTGCCGCCATTGCCCAGGACATAGGCCACGCCCACCCGGCCAGGCCACGCCCACCCCTACCTTCCCGCGCTATATAGAGAGCGCTGACTACAAGCGCTGCATCTTTAAAAAACGGAACCTCCTGAGGCTTGAGCCGGGAGTAGAGCGATTTTGCATATTTTAAATAGAAAGTGACAGAATTTCTTTGGTCTTTTAAAAACTTGCACTCACCTGCACTGAGCACTTCGCGCTTTCACGAGCCCTCTGACAACTGAGATACAAGCTTCCATTGGCGAGGGTTTGTTTTGGTTTCCCTGCCGCCATTGCCCAGGACATAGGCCACGCCCACCCGGCCAGGCCACGCCCACCCCTACCTTCCCGCGCTATATAGAGAGCGCTGACTACAAGCGCTGCATCTTTAAAAAACGGAACCTCCTGAGGCTTGAGCCGGGAGTAGAGCGATTTTGCATATTTTAAATAGAAAGTGACAGAATTTCTTTGGTCTTTTAAAAACTTGCACTCACCTGCACTGAGCACTTCGCGTTTCACGAGCCCTCTGACAGCTGAGATACAAGCTTCCATTGGCGAGGGTTTGTTTTGGTTTCCCTGCCGCCATTGCCCAGGACATAGGCCACGCCCACCCGGCCAGGCCACGCCCACATCTCATCCCCCCTGCCAGCTATAAATCATGTGTCTATACAGGAAGCGCAGCGGACGAGCGCCGAAGGCGCGCATAAGGCAAGCTCGTCTGCGCTCGTCCGCGAGCGTCCGGGACCAGGGGCCAAGGACCCTGCGGGCCACTACACTTATACTTCTGCTGAACTACAGGTATTGCGCCCAACCGCCACGACGTGTCCACCTATCCCCCATCACGCAGCTAAACGCATTTCTCACTTAGGTATAGGCAACCCTGCCTCCCTCACGAACGCCCCTGCTCCTGAGTACTCTATGCGCACGACCACACCTTGCTCCACCTACACGTTCAGGTGTATCTATCTTAACACCCGCTCCATGATTAAGCACCAATCTGATATATTTCTGCTACTCATGGACAAACAACCTGACATGCTGCTATTGACGGAGACCTGGCTCACTCCGGACTCTCTACCGGATATTTTAGCTGCCCTACCTGCAGACTACTATATTCTATCAGCACTCCGCCCAGGCGGAAAAACTGGGGGAGGAGCAGCCATAATCGTCAATAAAAAGTTCCAACTCAGACAGCTCCCCTCTCTGCCTTTACCTAATACTGAAAACATAGTCGCCAAAATAGACACCCCCAATGGCTCACTTATATTGGTCCTATTATATCGCCCTCCCCAAACCATGGCTACATTCCCTTCCATTCTAGCTCAGCTACTGGCACCATTGGTTACTAACCATTCTAAACTACTCATGGTTGGGGATCTAAATTTCTGGTTCGACAACCTATTGTTGGACCCCCAAGCTGCAGAGATGAGCGAACTCTTCTGTGATCTTAACCTGACACAACACATCCACACCGAGACCCACCAGAAGGGCCACAGCCTCGACCAAATCTGGTCTCTGAACCTGCCCCTATCTGCATTAGACATAAAACCCTGCTCTTGGTCCGATCACCACAGCATAAGTTTCTCTTTCCAGCTAGATAAAACAGCCCACTTTAAACTACAATCCAGCAAAACCATCAGGAAATGGTCCTCCATGGATATGCCAGCCCTTCTAAACTTCTTGGGTAACTCCCCCCCCCTCGACAGCAACAATGTGGATGAGGCCGACAGCCGGCTCAATGAATGGCTCACTGAAGCGATTAACATCCATGCTCCCCTCACGCATCTCAGCTGCTCAAGGAGCCCGGATGCACATAAATGGTTTACACCCGAACTAAAAACACTGAAATTAGAAGTGAGGCAAAAGGAAAGAACCTGGCGCTCCCAGTACTGTCCACTGGCCAAGGCCGCATACTGCTCAGCCAGGAAGACATACCAAAAAACTCTACAGAACCATAAAACAACATACTATTCATCTAAAATCCTCAACTCCACCAACAAGTCAAAAGAAATTTTCAGGATTGTGAACGACCTTTGCAACGACGATAGAACTTCCCCCCCGGTAGTTCCCTCACAAGCTTTATGCAACTCCCTGAACGACTTTTTCCGTGATAAGATCTTAACGATTAAGCAGAACATCTCCACACTTCCATCATCCGCCCCAGTGGATGACATCTATTTCAATCCCTCAACTTTACATTCCTATCCCCTTATTGATTTAAAAACTTTCTTGACATTATTGTCTAGAGTTAAATCAGGATCCCCTATGGATGTCTGCCCCCCCCATATCATGAAAGAAATTGGTCGAGCTATGCCCAACAGCATGATATCCCTACTCAACGACTCTCTCACGTCAGGGACAGTACCTAGCAGCTTCAAACAGGCCTTACTGATTCCCCTCACCAAGAAGCCTGGCATCGATCCGCTCGACCTTACGAACTATCGGCCCATATCTTTGCTACCTTTTCTATCGAAAATGCTGGAGGCGCACGTCACCAACTGCCTCTCTAACTTCGTGGAGGAAACAGAATATCTCCAACCCAACCAAGCAGGCTTCCGACCTGGTCACTCCACTGAGGCAGTAATATTGGCAGTCCAGAACACCTTGAGGTCCTACGCTGATAACAACCTTCATCAAGCCTTAGTACTTCTCGACTTGTCCGCGGCATTCGACACGGTTGACTATTCCATTCTGGTCAACCGTGTCGAACAGGCGGGTCTCAGAGACTCTGCCCTAGCCTGGTTAAAATCGTTCATCTCCGAACGTACCCAATCGGTTCGCTTAGGCTCCTTTTCTGCCGCCAAGGTCAAGTCTTTCTGAGGGGTGCCCCAGGGCTCCTCACTATCCCCCTTGTTGTTCAATCTGTACATGCGGCCCCTCCTCTTTGCCCTGAGTAAGCACAAAGTCACTGTATACAACTATGCAGATGACTTACAGCTTATCTTTGTCCTCAATTCCCCTAACGCGGTGGAGGACTTCCAAGCCACCATGACCCTAATCCAGAGTTGGATGTCCTCAAATCACCTCAAGTTAAACCCAGGGAAAACTGAGTTGATTCTGCCCGGCAAGAGCGAAATCAGTTGGAGCCCTAACTTCTGGCCGTCGGACATGGGCCTTCCCCCTAAGAAATCTTCCACTGTAAAAAGCCTGGGGATAACCATCAACGGGGACCTCTCGCTAAAATCCCAAATTGGTACCGTGGTCTCCTCTGGATTTTTCCAACTAAGGAAAATCAGGAAAATCGCCCATTTCCTCACTCCCTCCGCCTTAATCCAGGTAGTCATGGCCCTAGTCCTCTCCCACATCGACTTCTCTAATAGCCTATACCTAGGCCTACCCGCAGGACAACTCAAAAGACTACAGTACCTGCAGAATCAGGCCGCTAGGCTGATCTGCAAAGTACCCAAATGGGAACCTATCAAACCAGGCCTGGAGAGTTTGCACTGGCTACCCGTGGCTCAAAGAGCCGAATTCAAAGCCGGGTGCATTATCTTTAAGGCTCTGCAAGGCAAGGGACCCCTATTTATCAGACAGCTGATCGGTAGATATGTCCCCTCACGGAACCTAAGATCTGCCCACAAAGACCTTTTAGAAGTTCCTCGTTTTAAGAAAAAACGACAAGGCGGCAGCAGCTTCCACTTCCTGGCAGCCACCCTATGGAACTCTTTACCACTAGCCCTCAGACAGAGTAAAGACCTCCTTGCCTTCAGAAAGGCTTTTAAAACTCACCTCTTCATAAAAGCGTACCCGAAATAACTCTCCCGGCAGACTCACCTCTTGTTATGTTTTTTATCTTACCAGCGCCAAGAAGCCCTCGGGCGTACGCGCGCTTTATAAATCTCTAATAACATAACATAACATAACATAACATAGGTATTCCATACCCCTAGCGAACTCTACAGCATGCACGTTAATGCAGAGTATGTGCTTCGGGCGTTCTGTAGGTTTGCATGCCATTGGCCTGTGTGGTATACCCCTATGGGCTCGCAGCAGTTGAGTCCCTGTGGTCTCCCAGACTGTGTATGGATATCCCTTCCAGGCACTATGAACAGTAACCACGCTGTAAAACCACCTGCCTCATTCAAGGGAGCGATTTTGTTTACAGCAGGCCCTTGTTATGGCCGTCATTGTGCAGTACCCTTTTGTGACTCGAGCTCTATTCATATGTTATCGCGGGCATACGAGGACTGAATGTCGGAGTACAGTGCATGCCAGAAAGTGACCACAGTTGATATGGTACCTTTCTACAATGGCTATATGTCACGGTCCCAGCGCCCCGAGGCCTGTCTGTACTCATTACCATCGTCTGCCATCACGTCCAACAGGAGTCATGCCAATCATATAAAGAAAACAAGCATTCGCAATGCCATTGGTTTCGCCTTTGGGACCTTATATGTATTTAGCTATGCAGAACATTAGGCTGGGTGCTGAAACCTCTGCTGTTCTTTAGCATGGAGGGAATGTAAGCACCACACATGGAGAGTAATGTTGCCTTTAAGCGGGAAATGGTATAGTCCAAAACTCTGTTTTTAATCTAAAATCAGAGGGGGGGGGGCTAGGGATTCCTCTCCGCTGCATCGGGACCGGATTGAAGTTCGCCGGTGTGTTTCCCGTTGCATTCCTTGCTGGAGTCCTCCCGCGTTCTGCACCAGAGTATGTAGCGCCTCTGGTTAGGTGTTGTTCTTCGTTCAGCGCGACTTATTTCTGCTTGTTTTAGCCGCCGCATCTTTCTCCTCACGGCGCCCGCCATTTTGGGTGCGCGCTTTACCGCGAGTGAAATACAAGAGCGGCCAGGATATCTAATGTCCTTTACACAGGGATATTGCGATCTTTCTATTCAACGTCAGCCTCAAGTTTCAACTTATGTGACTACTTCTTGCAAATACCCATGACTGGAAGCACATCACTTTACTGGTACTTTACCTTATCTGTTTAAACTGGTGATGCTTTCTCTCTTCTGGAGTCTTGTTCCCTTCATTCTCAGGATATCATGATGTCTTCAGTACAGTGAATTTTATTGCATACGTCATGCTTTAGTGTACCACACACCTGCAACCCATTCTGCACGATGCCCGCCATTTAGTGTGCATAATTTAACAAAATGCCTCCTGCGCGCTAATATTAATATTGTGTTGGTTTCATTTGTTATATTTACAGAAGTTTGTTCCCTTTGTGCCCATTTTCATATGTGCACATTCTTTATTAACCAAGGTTATATGTGGCATGTTACTTGAGTGTGAACTTTTGTCTTCGCCTGCTGCTTCATCTTATATTGAGGAACCCTGCCGCTATTTATAACTAGTGCTCCAACTTATCCAACTTTACTTCTTCAAACGAACACAGTACTTGTCTGATCAGGTTTATCTATTATCTCTGGCACTTATATTATTGACTTACGTTGCGGAATCTTTACTCATCATACTTGACATTATTTTTCTTGGTGAAGTATTATTCAACTGCCAACTCTACAATATCGCATTGTTCATTTTATACTCTGACTGTCAGTCACTTATGGGAAGGCTGCGCAAACCGAAATGTATCTTTGTAACATCAAAAAGCGACTCCTTAGCAACACCTCCATTCTCCTCAGCGTCAACATCGAATTCTTCTTCCAACTCAACTCAAATGGCCGGAGTTACCCCAAATTGTACTTTGTCGGCGCAATCTACTTCAAATAAATCTTCTCCGCATATCTCTTCAACTAAGCGTCTAAAGTACGATCCTCCATCACCTGACAAACCACCTTCTACCATCTCTATGGAATTGCTTTTTGAAGAGATACACACTGTGCCCGTTTGTGGAGGAAACTAACAACAAAATGCAATTTCTCGAAGAGAAATGGTCTACAATGGATAACAGAGTGACTTCTTTGGAATATCAAGCCTTCAGGGATACAGGTCAATTCCCAACAAATTTCCTCTTTAGAGAAGACAGTTCTCAGTCTTCAACAACATACTGAGGATTTAGAAAACAGGAATAGGAGGAACAACCTACGTATTTATGGCCTTCCAGAATCTCTGGAAGGTGACAACCCTGTATCATTCTTCTCCTCTTTCCTTCCAAAACTCCTGGAAATGCCATCGACTACTTCCCTCAGCATCCAAAGAGCTCATAGACTGGGTCCTAGACTTTCATCCTCAGATACTCCAGCTAAACCTCGAGGTGTCATCATTCTCTTCTTGAGGTTTACTGATCTTCTCTCAGTCCTCTCTGCTGCCAGATCTAAGCGTCAAATCTCCTGGCTATGTCAGAGAGTATTCCTGTCTCAAGATGTCTCCAAAGCTACTGCGACAAGTAGAAAGGAATTCCTCAATCTTCGTGCTCCTCTTCGATCTCTTGGCGCCAGATATGGTTTATTCCATCCATGTGTCTTCAAAGTTACGTACCAGAATCAAACATGGTCCTTTCAAGATCCAGCGGAGCTTAAGAACTTTATCCTTATTCATTCTACCAGCTGCATGGACACTGCCAATTGTCCTAATGGTTGATCCTTTAACCTTTCTTTTCTCCTTACAGGGTCCCTGTTGATTCTACATTTGTTGTTTTTCTTATTTTTCTTCCTCTTTATCTGATATACAGTGAATTATTTTTGATGTTCCCTTTAGACTGTTAGTATTGCTTTTCTTTTTTGTTCTTCTTTTGGTTGCTCCTTTTTGTAATTGCTCATCTAAAGTAAATGTGTTTCTCAGGTTAACCATACTTTTGCTCCATGCTCACTAATCGTTCCCCTTTTTCGTAAGTATCATAGTCATGTTACCTGTTACTTGTGTTTCTTTATACAGATCTGTTTATGTTCTCTCAACCCGTATCGTATCCTCACTATTCCTTTCACGTCCTGATGCAGCCTGGTTTCCCAGTTTGGTTGGTTCGTCTTGTCGTGTGTCGCCACTGCCCCATTGTTCTTCCTTTTTGTCCCCTTCAGGTATGATATCTTCAGTTGTCCTTTCTGGATATGTACTGTCTCTCCTTATATCTTTTTTCTATCTTTCTTTCCCTCCTCCTTTTCTCCTTTTCTTTCCCTCTGTCTTTGTTGTCACTCCCCTACACCCATTAAATACATTTTCCTTGGCTTTATCTCATTCTGCTACATTCTTTAATGTTCTTTCCATCTCTCATTTCTTCTTCCTTGTAATTTTTGGCATTGTCTTACTTTTATATGCTATTGTAGTTTTTGCTTCCATTAATTTTATGCTGTTGGTAAATTCAGAGTTATCTCCTGGAATGTAAAAGGTTTTCATTAGTCCAATTAAATGGCAGAGAGTACTCTCTCATCTAGCCTCTTACAACCCTGATATAGCTCTTTTACAAGAGACCCATCTTACAGAGGCTGAATCCCTTAAATTAAAAAGGAATTGGGTGGGTATGGTTTTGTTCTCGCCTTCCACAAATAAAAAGAATGTTGTTGCCGTTTTATGTCAGAAGAAATTAAAATGTAAAGTTTTGTCGCAAGAACATGATGCCGATGGGAGGTGGATACTTGCTAAATTGTTAATTAACTCTGTACCTTTAACTGTTTTTAATGTCGATGGTCCCACTCAACCTGATTGCTCTTTCTGGCCATTAATCACTAAAGAATGTATTCAATATAAAGATGATTCATTTATTTTAGGTGGTGATTGTAACCAGATTATGGATCCATTCCTTGATCGTAAATCAACAGTTCACTTTATACCTCACAAAACTCACAATTTCTTGACACCATTTTACAGTCACATCTTATTGATTCTTGGAGACTCTCTCATCCTGATACTCTGGACTATTCCTTTTTCTCTCCTCCTCATGCGTCTCTTTCCCGTCTTGACTACATTTTCCATTCTCAATCTTTATCTCAAAACCTGTTCTCCTCTATTGAACCCATAGTGATCTTGGACCATGCCCCTGTTGTAACGGATCTTGATTTGCTCCCACCGCATGCCAAGTCTTCCTGTTGGCGCTTCAATACTTCCCTTCTTACTGATCCTCATTTCTCTTCTTTTTTTCGTACCTTTACTAATGAGTTCTTTTTTATTAATTCTGCTCCTAGTACTCCTTCCAATATTCTATAGGATTCTTTTAAAGCCACTGCAAAAGGATTCATCATTGACTTTGTCTCGAGAAAAAAGAAACAATATCTCCAGAAACGGAAATCCGCATTAGCTCATATTAAGGCATTGGAACATACATTTTATACCTCCTCAGATAAATCTATATCACCTGATCTGTTACGAGCTAAATTGGAGTTCAATAAATATACTACTGATAATGCCTCTTCGATACTTCTCCGTAGTAGTGCCTACTACTATGGCGGTCGTAATAAGTCAGGGAAGCTTTTAGCTAACAATCTCAAAGCGCGTAAAGAGCGTACTCTTATTGATCCTATTTATTCTTCTGATACTCTTCTCCACAAGGATACAGACATACTTGACCAACTTCGATTGTTCTATCAACATCTTTATACGCCAGAATCTCCTCCCACTTCTTCCCTTATTCAAACATATCTTGAGAAACTCCCTAAACCTTCTACTTCTCATCTTCATTTTTCAGATCCTGAATCTGATTTTTCATTATCCGAGCTTTCCACAGCCTTGAATACTCTCACTAAAGGAAAATCACCTGGTCCAGATGGTTTCCCAGTTGAATTTTACTTACATTTTTCTGATCTTTTACTCCCCAAACTTGTAATACTTTTCCAATCATTTTACTTATCTGGTAAGTCGGATGGCACTTTTCAAGATGGCTATTTGTCTTATCCCTAAAGACGGTCGAGTTCCCCAATTCTGTAAAAATTATCGTCCAATATCATTAGTCAATGTCGACTATAAATTATTTGCTAAATTGCTTGCGTTGCGCTTAGATCCCTTTATGCCGCATCTTATTGGTAAGGAGCAATGTGGTTTTGTTAAAGGCAGACTTACCTCCGATAACTCTCGTCTTTTCCTTAATGTTTTGAATAAGGCTTCTTCTCTTTCTATTCCTTTAGCCGTTATCTCTGTTGATGCAGAGAAAGCTTTTGATAGAGTCGACTGGTCTTTCCTGTTTGCTTCATTACGCTGGCATGGCTTTGTTCCCAAATTCATTTCCCTTATTTCCCTGTTATACTCTGCACCTAAAGCTTCGGTCCTCATGAATGGCCAAGTTTCCTCATATTTTACTCTTCAACGAGGAGTTTGTCAAGGATGTCCCTTATCCCCTCTTCAAATTGTCCTGGCTCTTGAGCCCTTTTTGTCCTCTATTCATAACAACAGCTCCATATCTGGGTTTCCTTATGGTAATAACCAGTTGAAACTTTCTGCATATGCAGACTATTTTCTTCTTTTTATCTCTGATCCAGAAACATCTATTCCCCCTTTATTGTTGGAGTTCGATTTTTTTTCACAGGTATCAGGATATAAGATTAACTCTGAAAAGACTGAAATTGTTCCCCTAACAAATTCTTGCCTTCCTCATCTCTTTTCCTCTACTGGGTTTGCTTGGAATAGTACGAAGATTAAATATTTAGGTATCTGGTTCTCTAACTCTATTCCTTCCTCGATCAAGTGGAATATGTCTGCAGCTTTGTCCCGAATTCAAGCCTCATTCACCACCTGGAATCCTCTTTTTCTTTCCTGGTGGGGACATCTGGATTCAATCAGGATGATGGTTGCCCCCATTTTGATATATGTCTTTTCCATGTTACCCGTTCACATTCCTGCTATTTACTTTAAGCGCATTGATTCATGCCTTTCGAAATTTCTCTGGAAAAGTAAAAAATCTAGAATTTCTTTAGCAGCTCTTCGGAACTCCAAATCTAATGGTGGAGTTAATTTTCCAGACTTCCGTCTTTATCATAAATCCTTTTCATTACGCCAGGCTTCGAGATGGCTTACTTCAGCTCTCTCTCCCTTCACTCCTCTTTGGCTCCTCATTGAACAAACATTATTGTTACCTTTCTCTTTTAACGAAGTCATATGCTTTCCTGCCAAATCCCCTTATACTTCCTTTCCCCTTTTTAAACATACTTCTCTCTAAAGACCCTTGATTCACCCTACTTCCATCACACGTGAATCTTTTTTAAACACCCCTATTTGGTATAACTCACTTATTCTTCTCAATAATAGACCCATTTTCTGGAATACTTGGCGTTCAAAAGGTATTATGTGGGTTAACCAACTCTTTGACGGCTTGTTCCCTTGCTCCTTTCCCCAGTTTCAACTCTTATTTCATTGCCCTCGCTCCTTTTTACAGAAATGTACTGCTCTGATGGCAGTTATTCTAGATCTCTATTATCTCTTCCCTCCTCAACATCTATTGTTCCTCCATCTCCCCTTCTTCAGATTCTTTCTACTTTGCCTAAGGCCTCTCTTATTTATACATTTTTCTCTTTTCCTAATCCAGATCATATTAAATCTAAACTAGACCTCGCCTGGGAGGCGGACTTAGGATGTTCTTGGTCTGCTGCTCTTTGGGATAAAATTTGGTCCAGATCCTTGAACATTTCTCGATCTGCTTCTCTCACTCAGTCCCTGTTTTACTGATATCACAGTCTTTATCTTTCCCCTCTTTCTCTGTCACGTTTTTCCTCCTCTTCTAACTCTATTTGTTGGTCATGCGATTCTCCAATGGCTGATCTTCTACATCTCTTTTTTCTCTGTCCTGTGGTCTTAAATTCTGTGGAAAATTTTGGCTATATATTACTCGTATCTTTACACTCTCTGTTCCTTACTCTATTTCTCTTCTTTTTATAGGTAGTCTTTCTGATTCTCTCGATCTACCACCACACTCACATGGCCTTTTTGATCTTATGATTGCTCTTGCATTTCAACACATATCCTCTAATAAAAACTTCCATACAAGCTTGATGGAACTCCGTTTGCCACTTTCACAGACTTGATGTTGCCTTTGCCTCGTCTTGTAAACCACCCCGTAACACAGATCTCTTCTGGTTACCTCTCACTTCATATTTGGATTGTTTAACCCTGAAGGCTCTTCCACATATCAACTCAGAAAACTTTAAACCCCCTTGAAGGACTTTGACTCTCTCCTTCTTACCACCTTTTCCAGGTTGTTCTCTTTTATATACATCATATTCTATGCTAGACATTATATATTGTTTATTTATAACATGTGTTTATAGGCCATAATTGATATCTTTATATTGTAATGTTAATCGCTATCCCTTTCCCTTTCTCATTCCTTCTCTTTCCCTCTGTCTTAAAACCTCATTAAATGCTTTTTGTTTGTTTAAGCTCTGATATCAGCCCTGTTACTGTTTTATATGACTTGTGAACATATTTCCTGTTTTATGCTGATGTCTTTATATAACCGTTTTCTAAATAAAGCTTTTCAAACTGAAAAAATATATAAAATCAGAGCCTTCGGTGGTCATATTACTAAAAATACAGGATTTGAAAAAAATATTATTGTCTACGGGTGCTCCTGGAAGACATTTTCTATAGGCTGGAATCTAGAGAATGCTAAAGTGATTCTGGTACTTTACTGACCTCTGCTGGTCGTTTTCTATTAAAAAAGTTAAATAGAGGCGCTTCCCAGAAAAATTAAAAAAAGAAAGTCCCTCACCAGAAACCAATTCTGGTATTTTACTGACCTCTGCTGGCCGTTTTCTATCAAGACAGTTAAATAGAGGCAGCTGAACAGAAAAAAAGTCTTTAAGTGGAAGCAGACAAGTCCTAGGCCTGATCTCCAGAGCCCGCAAAGTACATACACATATAAGTATATAATAAATATATACTAAAGTATATACAAGAGGTCTCGAATACTCGACATAAAAAGACAGCTACTTACCACCGGTCACCAGGGCCTGATAGTAGCCATGATTCCATCCTGGAATTCCTAATGTTTGTAATGTGACTGTCGCACAGCTGCATCTTAGAATGGAAAGGATTCATACCTGGGCATTAACTCCCGGTGCTGCCTCACTACACTTCTCCACTGTTTGCTTGCTGGCTCCCAGTGATTACTCGGATCAGGAATTGGTCTCTGGATAAATCACACTGCCGGACAACAATGCAAGCTTTAGGCCTGATCGAGGCGAGTTCGGAAAGTCAGAAGGCAATTACTTGATGGATTATGCGGGTCATTGGGTAGGACTCCACTCACACAGAGTTTACCCCTGTTTTTGGCTGCCAGCGCCTTGTGAGAGGAATAACGATTTTCAGCATTCGAGAAAGAAAGCGTTTAAGAGAGCAGTACATTGCGTAGAAGCAGGACTTTTTTTAGGCATGAGAAAGGGAAAGCACAGGTGAGACAGGCTGTCAAAACTTACTATTACAGAGCTCCGTCAATAATTGCTCTATTTTGAAGAAGTCAACATAGACACAAATTTAAATTGCCCTGGTAGGGAAAATGCTAGAAACACTCTGTGGACAGTATATTTTGTATTAAAATCAACAAAACGGTAAGTGAAAAAACAAATAATTTTACTTTATTCTACTGCTTTGCTCGTTTACGAAACCTATTTTGAGGACTCTTTCACCCTCAAGTGAAATAACCCACGTTTCATCAAATTCAACTAACTATAACAAAACACGAAGAAATGCCCACATTATGCTTGTGTTGAAAGATGTATATTGGCTCTCTGTGAAGCCACAAATTCGATTCAATATTTTGACTTTTAGCGATAGGCGACATTATTCACAATCTCATTTTACATAAACAAAAAGGCTGAGATCCTCTGCAAAGAACAATATTGTTGTCCGAAAAATAAGAAGTAGGCCCATGGCAAGGTCTCGGTCTGTAAAGCAGCAAAACAATGGAATGAACTTGCTGAAAAGATCAAAAGCTTTGAACATTTGCTCAGGTAGACAAAACTGATGAAAAATCTTTTCAAACCTTCCAGTAAGGGTTTCCAGACTTGCTGCGCCTCCCTGTTCTTTTTGGGTTTCAGATCTATGAAAATTTATTAAATAATCGTTAAAATAAATGAAATACCAGATGTTATCATAATTATGTTCTTATAAATCAAATCACATCCTCAGTTATAGTGATGCAACAAATAAACAAATGCTGGTGAAGGGAATATTACATAGACAAAGAGCATCCATGTGTCATGTGCAGAAAATATTTATGGTACGGTATGCAAGATTATTGGAAGCAAATTTTCTAGAAAACCACAACATCTTGGACAGAATTGTTTTAGAGCATCACATGGTACAGAGTCAGCTCGAATTCTGACTATGAATGAACTGAGCTACCAGAGACCAAACAGCAGAATTGATATTATTAGATCTGTCAACTGCGTTTGCCAGGGTCAACCACCAGATACTCTTATACAGAGACTCGAAAAAGATAGGAGTGGAGGGTACTTTTCTAGAAGGGATTGGATCATTCCTGTGAGCTAAATACCAAGCAGTTGAACTCCCCTCCCCCTTCAGGTCAGCGTTTAGGAAAATAGACCATGGGGTACCTCAGGGCTCAGCCATGAACCCCATTCTTATGAATACATAGCCACGCCTACTGCTGACTCCCATTAGATTCTTTGGGATCTCTCTTGTGATTTATGCTAACGATACGCAGTTAATTGTATCCCTAGACAAAAAAAAAATCACATTCAGTAGGCAATTTCCACAACTGCATAAAGGAAATGGGTCAAAAATAACTGTTTAAAATTTAACAAGGAAAAACAGAGTTTTTATGCTGCCCTCTTACTAAAATTCCTGACTCACGCCCCGAGAACTTCTGGCGTTGGACGAGTACAGAGGGTGTCAAAACTTCTCAGGTAGTGCGAAATCTAAGAGTGTACGTAGATGAGAAATTATCCTTAGATACGTATGGAAACAAAACAGCAGCTACATCTTTGGTCTGCTAAGGAACCTGAGAAAAATGGTTCCATTATTGCCTTAGCCAGCGAGCAGGCTGGTAGTACAAAGCACTATCTTGAGCAGGTTAGACTATTGCCACACGCTCCTTCTGGGAGCTCCAGATTATCTAGTTAACAGATTGTACAGGGTACGATCATTTGAAGCAAAACTGATCTTGAATAAATCAAGAAATTATTCCTCCACAGCTGCTCTGAGAGCCCTTCACTGGCTTCCAGGGAGAGAAAGAACAGTTTCCAGATCTTTGTGTATAGTATAAAAGGGACCAAAAATAAATTGGACCAGCACCATTACCCAAGACATGTTGTTATTACAAGCTAAGAGGGAACCTACAATGTGCCACGACAAATTGGTCTCTATACCAAAAGTCTGGGAAGTCTGTACAGGTGGGAGGACTTTCCAGATGAAGGTTCCCCCAATGTGCAACAAACTGCTAAGCTATTTTAGAGCTGGCGAAAATCTGAGCAGCTTTCGAAAAAAGGTGACTCTATCCAACAAAAAACCTAAGTACCAGCTCAGATGGGTTTTGGACGAAATGGCAGAGGCATGATTGTACTATGGAGACAGGCAAAAATGGTATAGTGCCAAGATACCTGTAAGGTGAATGGTGCGCACTATAAATGTTTATTACATATATACCTCTATCAATATTTCCTGTACCTCCACTCTGACGCATCCCAAACCTGATTCTACTGCTATAATCTCCGAAATAACCCTCTCTAGCCTCTTCCCTCCTCTATCCCTCCTTGCACCACCCCAAACCTCATTTTACCACTATACTACTATAATCTCCCTGATCCATTTCTAGAGACTTTTCCCTCCTCCATCTCCCCTTTACTCAGGCCAAACCTCCTCCTACTGTGATCGCCCAATAAACACTTTCTCGACTCTTCCCTCTTCCATTCCCCCATTATCCTTTTCAATGCAACTAACGGTCTCACATGTTCACCACTCAAATTAATTCCTATTTCCCTATATTAATTCATCACTAATCCTATTTTGGGTTTTGGAGTAGCGTCCTACTCACTGAATAAAGCGCTTTGACGCCTCTCCAGGGGTAGTAAGCACTATATAAATACAATTACAATTTGCACATCTAACAGGCCCTCACCCTGCATTACCCTGCGTGATGATATCAGAATCTCTATCAGGATGATTAGGAATAACCAACACATCTTAGAGTTACCTAAAAATACCCTCGCTAAATTATAACACCACAAATAGGTAGGGGATAATCAGCTGCTAAGCTTCCATGGATGCAGCAGAAGCACAACTCTAAAACTGCTGCATAACTAGAACCTGCTATGGATTTTGTTAATTTCAGCCATAATTACATGTGTTCCCAGGTAATTCCAAAGCCGGTGTTTTCAAACGTGGGAATTTTTATTGTGTAATAGTGCAAGTGAAATCCCTCACATATTGTAATTATCATTCAGTGTCAAACACCTTAAATACGTTTATCAACCCTCAAAGTACACCAGCATGCATATTCAGATGCCATTCAGTCGCTCAAGCCACAAATTTGCAGCTCGAGCACCATATTTCAACCACTGCAGCATGCAGGGATCTGCTTCACGTTTGCACAATGCCAGCCATTACTCATACTGCTACCTTAAAAGCAGCTGGTGGGGGCAGTGCAATAATGGGTTTTAATTTATATACACTGGCACCAGAGCTAGAGGTAACCCATGACTTACTGGACTATAGTGAACCATGTCAGTGATAGGCCACCAGACTCTCACCAAGTACCAATTGTATATGTGGATATTCTGTTCCACAGTGGGATCAATCAAGTGGGGTAGAGTCCAACATCAAAAAAATCACACCCTATTGCCATCACTAGCGGTAGCGGCTAGCAGATTTTGGAAGTGGTGAGGTCCGGCGTACAGTAGCAAATGCCTCGAAGCCCAAAAGAACTCTCTAGCACCAGGCCTCGGCCCTTGCCAAACCGCGGGCCAAATATTTTCACAGGTTTTTTGATCGAACACCCACACATACACGACCTCAGGCATAGACGCATACATGCACACACACACAAACACACACACACACAAACACAGGCTTAGGCACTGAGACAAAGACAGTCACACAGACTTACACATGAACTTCGCAGCACACAGAGAAATACACACCCAGACTGCTAAACGCAAACCTCCCTGGGGAAGTCTTTGCCATGAGAATACATGCTTTTTGTCTGCAGGGCAGGCCTATTATTTTCAACTCCCTCGTCTCTCTACAACATACGCGAGAGGCAGGCCCATGAGCTGCAAATCAATCAGAAGCTTGAATAGGGTTGACTGTACCGAGGCAGACTTTTTTTTCTATTCCACCTTCAGAAAGGACAAGTGTGATTGACAAGCCCTGAAACTCCACTCTCGGACATGCTACACTACCTAAGATTAGTGCACCATGTCACCATGTTATGTGTGTGAGGCTGGGCTGTAACAGTCCCTGCCTGGCACATGTGCAGTACAGCTAGTACTGCTGGGAAAGTAATTTTGCAGTTCTTACAAGCAAACAAGATATCCATGAGCTTGCTTGTTTTCATGTAAAAATTGTAAATTGCTGAACAATAGTGGCAGAGGCAGAGGGTTGATTCCTTGGTGCCTTCTATGGGCAGCTGTGACTGATCACTAGGCACTGCCAATACAATTTTTCTCAGATGATTCTGGCACTAAAGAGCAATGCGCCACTCAACAATCTTCAGGCCTCACCTACTAGACAAGTTAAGCTGTGTCTCGGTGAAAGGACCTACTGTTAGCTTATAATGGGCTTAGAGCCTGCCTATTGCTTACCGCTGGTTGTCTATATATTTTCACTGTCATTTGCTTACTTTTTCTTTGTTGCTTTGTGTGGGCATTCCTTCTTCTTGCGTTTGTCCCTCCCATGGAGCATGGCCTCATTTGTTGTGTCCTTCTAATGCTTACTTTTCAAGCCCTACTTTTTACACACTCTCACACAAGCATGAGATATTATCATTTACAAAAACATATTTTGCAGAAGTCACTTGTTAAATCATACTTTACAATAACTTTGTTTCTCCTTTACATCTCAGATTAGTGTAGCATTGCAGTCACACACACGCATACATACACACCAAACACCCCCGCCGCCCTCCAGATAGAGCTACAGAATAAGCTACATAAATATAAAAAGGGACTTGAAAATATGTATAATACTTAATGAGTAACAGTGAATATGGTCCAATATTGCCTCTAAGCTGTTCTGGTAACATCCTAAACCTGCGGCCAAATCTGAACGGTTTGTAAATGTCATCCGTATTACACGTTACCCGTTACTTATATTTTATGTGACATTTTTGTTTTAGGCTGGTTACCAGCAGAAAGCAGTTTTCCTTAAACTGTAGTTAACAATCTGCACTGAATGGAATTGGAAAAGTTTTTGTTTTGTTTGCCTTTTATGAATACATTTTTTAATAAAACAACATAGTGGTGAGGGCCAGCAAAATACGCAATTCAATTGCTGCAGCATTTGTGGTATTGTAATGGATTAACCTTATTGATCACATAGTTTGTATAATTTGCAGATTTGCCAAACAAAATGCTGCTTGTAGCTCAAGTGTAGGAAAATAATTAGGCCTGCTAATGGACCGAATAATTTGCAAGTTGGCCCACATGGTCTAGATAACCTTTCTTCATAGGTTGGTCATCCTTGCACATAATCTGATTAAATCTCAATCCAACAACACCTCTACCCAATCTCAGCACCTCTCTCGCCCGCAACCAAACTGTGACACGGTCGCTGAATTCTTCCTTGATAAGATGATCAAAATCGAAGCAGTTCTTCGGTCTGCCGCACTCAATCTTTCACCCTCTCTTGACTCCTCTGTCTCCACACCTCAGTCCTCGCCTCATTGTCTCGCCGTCAAAAACAATGCTTCATGGAGTCAATTCACTCCTCTCAGTGACATTACCATACTCAATATTCTCTCGACCCTTAAACCCTCACATCACTTCAATGATCCCCTCCCCCCAAATTCTTTAAAAATATGATAGGATCACTAACACCGCTCTGGTCCAAGATCATCAACGGCTCACTTCTTCACGGTGATATCCCGGACTGCCTGCTCTCCATTCTCAAAAAACCCTTGGCTGACCCCATTGACCTGAACAACTACAGGCCAATTACAAATATACCCACCCTGGCAAAACTGCTGGAGAAATGTGTTTATGAACAACTACGCAAACATATTGAGCAATTACAGCTTCTCAACCTCTTCCAATCGGGCTTCCACACTGGCCACAGCACTGAAATGGCCATCACTCACATAGTGGACAACGCCCTCACTCTACTTGACCAAAATGAAGCTTGCCTTTTAATTCTGCTCGATCTCTCATCTGCATTCGACACTGTCAAACATGACAATCCTCTGTACCTCTTGGAACGTGTAATAAAGTATAATGGTAGTCGCAAGGTAAATCCAAGTAGAGGTTTATTTATAAGTTACAAGATCATAGTTGTAGGTTACAAGCAGAATGATGGTTGGTTCAAGATGAATTCAAGCTAGTTCATAGCCCAACCAGGAGCTGCATCTTCACAGCTCAGCCCACTCACACTAACAGTCACTCTTCCAGTCCACCTGGCATACCAACATTCTGCACTGTCATCAAGCATTCTAAGATTCCATACATACACACATGCAAACTGGCTGAGCTGCTGTAAATGTAAGCACAACAGAACGCAGGTTGGGACTCTCTGGCACTGCCCTTAAATGTTTTTCCTCTTTCCTCAACAACAGAACTCAAAGAGTCAAATCCAACCAGTCTCTATCCAACCCTAGTCCCTGCACACTGGGTACCCTCCAATGATCTTCACTCTCCCCCACACTCTTTAACCTCTTCCTTGAACCATTGACTGTAATTCTGTAAGCCTCCAACATCCAATATCACATGTATGCGGACGGCACCCAACTCTACATGAACATCTCCTCCCCCAATGACATCAAATCTCTCAATGGAACCCTTCTCAAAACCCTAAACTGGCTAACCTCCAACCATCTCAAATTAAATGCCCTCAAGACCGAATTCCTTCTCATTGCACCCGCTAGCAAATCCACCACTGTTGTAAAAGATCTCTGTAACCTCACCGCCCTCAACTGCACACCCCACATCATTGACTACACTAAATCATTGGGAGTTGTGCTAGACAAGAACCTAAAAATGCAAGACCACATCAGATCATCGACCAAAGGAGCAAACTTCCAACTTTGCATCCTTAGAAAACTCAAACCCTACCTTCCCCAAGACGACTTTAAATCGGTGGTGCAAACACTTGTCATCTCTACACTAGAATACGGCAGTGCTACTTTATGCGGACTGCCGAAACTCAGCTTAGCCCCCATCAGAGCATCTCTAAATGCAGCTACTAGACTCATCACGGGTTCTAAGAACAACCACATATTGCCGGACCCGAACTTGCTCAATTGGCTTCCCTTTGAGGAAAGGATCCAACTAAAGATCGCTTGCATGACCCATAGAGCACTACACTTCAACACCCCACTCTACTTCACAAACAAGCTGGAGCTATCCAGGGCTACAGGTCCACAAGAAGCACCGGCACATTGCTGCTCAAGCCAAAGAAATGTAATAAGCTTAAAACCTACAAGTGCTCATTCTCAGGCGTCGCCCCGAGAATCTAGAACTCCCTTCCAGTGGAAACACGATTGATTCCCTCTACACTTGCCTTCCAAAGGGAAGTTAAAGCTTTACTAATTATTATGTTTCTTATATAGCGCCTGAATCGACCCCCGAAGGGGTATCTCCGCGCTTGCCTTGGGAACCCGTCCTGGCTTTTCCCTGTGAGATAGCCCCTACAGGGCATCCCCAAGGTGAAAGCCAGGCATCCCGCCGCGGGGGGCGTTGTGGAGATTAAGCAAGCTTAATGCCCAGAGTTGCAGAGTGTGAACCCATGATTAGGTCAGGCACCGAAGCGAGAATTATCGAGTCCATGGACATTTGAGCTCAAGACCCTGCCGCGTCGGGAATTGAACCCTGGTCCCAGGTCTGACCTCTGCTTCAGGGTCTGCCTGCTTTAACCAGTGAGCCACACTTCTCCACCCAGTGAGCCACACTTCTCCACATGAACAATGCCTTGCACTAGGTGCTTTGCTCCTCCTGCCTCTAGCTCACTTGTTGCGACCCTCTGTCGCCCGCCATATTATCTGGTTTGCTCTTGATGTATATTACCCTACTTTTTGTTCTCACCCAGCCTTAAGCATGGGCGAATTTTGCGGATCTCGCGTTCGCGAATTTTGCGGATTTGCAGATTCGCAATCCGCAAAATCCGCGAATTCCCGCGAATTTGCGGATTTTTTTTTTTTTTGTGTTCGCCCGTGTTTCTGCCAGTTCGCGAGGGTTTTTACAATTTCGCAATTTGCGAACTTACCTGTCGGGTCGCAAGTTTTGCGAACTTGTTGTTTCTACGTGTCCAGCCTGTTTAGGACACTCTTCTTCATCACTGCCACTCTCTGTCACCACTGCCACTCTCTGACTACTCATGCCACCCTCTGGCCCACCCATGCCACCCTCTGTTTCATCACCACACCCTCTGGTTGTCCAGTGTACATTATTTTCGGCAAAGCAAAGCACACCTTCCCTGCCTCAAGTGACCTGAATTAATTTGGGGCTGATTAATGTGTCACAGAATATTTTTTTAGCTGGCACCTGCTTCCTTAGTGCGCCCTGATTAGTGATCTTTTGCACTTGCTAAGTGCTTTCATTGTTGCAAAATTAGTTACAACACCTGCCCTGCCCCAACTGACAATAATGAATTAGGGGCTGATTAATGGATTTTAACTTCCAGCCTGGCTCCTGCTTGTCTCCCTTAGCTGTAATTCAGGACCTTTGTGGCATATGTGTAACTATTCTGAGGTTCAGAGCAGGGTCACATAATAGTTTCAACTGGCAACTGAACTCTGGAGGGGCCCCTCAGGAAGCACTACAGGAAATGGCTACTAATGATGAGCCAGAACTTTTGAACCTGGTAAGTAGTTACTTTCAGTTTTGCTAAAATCGTATTTCTGCAATTTTGCACTTATTCGCGGGGCGCGAACTCACGCGAACTCACGCGAACAGTGCGAGCAAAATCCGCTGCTCGCGGATTTGCGGATTTTGCGGGAGATTCGCGAATCTCGCGGATTGCGAATTTCCCGAAAATCCGCAAAATCCGCGAGCGGAACGGATTTTCCGCCCACACCTACCCAGCCTGCATCCTATGTCTGCTTTAATTTTATCCTGCACCTTTTGTATTTTGTCCCACTGTTTCCTTGATCTCTCTCCCCTAGCTGTTTTCCTATGTCTGCTGTAACTGTATGTAAAGCGCTCTGATACCCAACTGAATCATGTTCGCGCTATACAAAACTCTAAATACATAAATAAATAAATAATCCTAGCATATACAACCTGGCAACCTTTTAGAGGAGGTTGGACCATTAGGACTAGCAAGGTTGAATGGCTACACTATACCAGCAGAATGGAGATGGAACTGTTACCAGAGGGAGAATGTGGCTCAAACCCACTTGAATGTGTGAAACACAAAGAAGGTGCTCATGACCATTGTGAATCAACATTTTCCTGGACATCAACATATCTCATCACATAATTCCTTCACAATCCTTTTCACACCATAACCTCAACAGAACCTGTCATAACAATGGCCACTTTTCTACACTCTTCTGAACCCCAACACATCTGTCAGAATCCTTTCACGATACTACCCTTCTACCTAACCCCTAACTGAGCTAGATTGGGCAAAACATGGGAAACTGATACTGGAACTAACTCACATTTTTTGGGGGAGTTTTATATAGCTTGAACCAGACCCGAAGTTATCAGGTATCAGAGTGCTTTACAGGAGCACCAGTTTCGTTACAGATGGACACATTCATTTTTGTTAGGCGCGGGGAGTTTAAGTGATTTGCCCAGAATCACAGGATGTTGAGCAGGGTTCATTAGGGTGGAGGAGCGTCGTCTTGCTGCTTTCTCACAGTGCGAGAAGCAGAAACATCAAAGGTATTTTAAATACCATTTTATGTTTCTGCTTCTCGTGCTGCGAGAAAGCAGAACGGTATGCCTGGTTGGGACGGACGAGTGGGCGGGTCGGTGTGGAGTGGCTTGCCCAAATGAGTGGCCCCTCACTGTTTGGTCGGCCCTCTGAGGCCGATCAAAACAGTCATGCACACTCTTCATTTTCTCTATGTAGGCTGCATGTCTAAATAGAGAAAATGGCCTCCCTACAGGGACCAGGCTGGGAACCGTCCACACCAATCACAACGCTACCATTGCAGCGTTGTGATTGGCTTAGGGGAGGGGAGGGTGTCTGCTTCCTGTTCCTACCAGAGGCAGGAGAGTAGGAAAGCAGCAGGAAAACGTGGGTGGGGGACTCAGCCAGGAGCAGAGGTGGCACGGGACCCAGGAAGGTACGATTTTGAGGTCTCGCCTGAGCCAGCATATGCGCTACTCTGCAAGACATTTAGTAACTGGGGTTTTCAAAGTGCTACCCCATGCTTTTGCTGGCCTAGCGCTCGTGGTTATGTGTGCGTGCACGCGTGCAGCCGCCAGCTTTCAACGCCCGAGGCGCCATCTGGACCTTGATCAGTTTCAGTTCTGTTGATGATCACTTTAACTTTCGGGCACACAACTCCCGTTCGCAGCCGCACATCTTATTTAAACAAACATTACCTGCTTGCTTGTTTGATACAACATTAGATTCTGTGTTGCTCCATGTGCCCCATGATGGGGTTGGTCTACAAATGATGTGTCATCGACAAGTACATCTCCTAATATATGGGTTGTACCTAAAGATTTTGGACCTATCAATATTGATATGGTGGAACAATCAACCGTCACACCGATAAGGGGAGTGTATATATGTATTCTTCAGTTAATCGTTTCCCATTTCCAGCAAGGTATAACACGACAAGCAATTTTGCCCCTGAGCACAAGCTCTGAAATAATTTTTACTCAGGGGGGTTCGTATAAATTATCTTTTGATAGCAAGTTTTTTTCTCCACTAAAACTTTGCTTACATACGTTACATTTTAAAGGCACTACATCTCCCAGCAGCCTCCAGGCCGGTTGCTTACAAACATTAAAAATAGAATTCCTCTCTGTGCTTCCTTCAGCGCTTTTTTTTACAAGCCCGCAAGGGAAACCGCCCATCACTATTTTCAAATCCATAACGTTTTTCTGTTTCTTGGTTGCCGAAGGATTGCGGCAATTTGATGGTCAATATCAACCTGACCCAGAAGTGAAAACATACGTCGTATTTGATTTAACAACTTATGGCTGCGGAATCCAGCACTTCCAACCTGACAACCACACACCATTGCTTGATTTGGAATGCAGTAGGATGAAAAATATAAGTGTATCGACTATGGCCTTTTGCCGATGGCCTTTCAACCACTCTCTTCAGCGTTAAAGGTTAGCTTTGCATCAGTGATATCTCAGACTTCTAAAAACCAACTTTACCCTTAGCGCTCACGTTTTTAGTAAGCATAAACTGCTGTCTTTTTTAACTAGTTCATGCGCGCTCTGCACAGAGCAATTACTCCACAAAATTCATGTATGCCGTGGGTGTTTCGGAGTTTGTAGCGGCAATTTGGTGAAGCATCACTTACATATTGTAATATCCTACTCTCCCGCGAATCCTTTAAACAGCTGTCACGCTGTTTCCTTTTCTTGAAATAACTTGCTTGATATTCATTATTACTATCACTTGGACAATAACATTTTATAAGCGTAGCTGATCTCTAACCAAAATGGGACCGAGTATGTAGATAATTCACCCAGACAGCTTATACGTATTCCTGATTAGCATCTGAATGTGCATTGTGCAAGCATTAACTTATTCACATTGGAATAACAAGCACATTGGAGCATTAGGATAGCACGAGGTTCTATTTAAAAGGCTCTCGCCCCTTTTCCCTCTTCTCTAGATAAAGAACAAAACTGGGACAAAGAAGAGGTGCACGTCCAGACTTTGGGCTTTTCCCCTAAAGTAAGTGTTGTTCTTCACAGAAAGGATTTCTTCTACCTCTATTCAAACTCTATCATACATTCCATTGACCCAAATCCTTTTTCTTTTTTGACAACACTTTCTCGTAGATTGTGGGTATTGTCGGAAGCCTTTATTTGAACTCTTCAACGGTTTTTGGTTAAAAATTGGTGCATCCTTTGCAGGTTAAGGACAGAGGTAACTATATTGGGACTTGTGACGTTGGAACATGAGTAAATGAGTGTTTAATAAAGTACAAAAATGCAGTATGCTGGTGTTTTTGTGTTGCTTGGGGTCCCTTACCTTGGCACTGCAGCATACCTTGATGGTTTGGGGAATTGCGTTTTACTGGGATCCATGTTTTTGATCCTCTTTAACCCTGTGTGACTTTTTGTTGTTTTTTTCCATTTATTCGAGACAATAGGGGCCAGATGTAGGTAGCCCAATACCGGTGGGAAACGGCCGAAAATACCGATTTTCGGCCGTTTCCGACCGGTATTGGGCTATGGAGATGTAGGGGCTTAAAAAACATTCAGAATCGGTAATTTTACTGAATCGGTAATTTTACCGAATCGGTAAAATTACAGAATCGGTAAATTTACCGATTCTGTAAATTTTACCGATTCGGTAAATTTACCACCCGGTAAAATTACTGATTCTGCATTTTCAGATGTAGGTAGCACTTTGAACAGTGCTACAGGCCTGTCAGGATTCGGTATTTTCCATGTAATACAATTGCATGGTAAATAACGAATCCTTGTGTACATGCACATCTGTGCATGTACACCTGTGCCATGTGGCACGCAGACATGCCCTAATACTGGTTCGGTATTTACCGAATCGGTAAATACCGAATCTTACCGATTCGGTAAAAAATACCGAATTTTTACCTACATCTCATTCACCGATTCATAAATACCGAAACGGTAAAATTCGGTATTTATGAATCGGTAAATGAGATTTACCTACATCTGGCCTAATATTCTTAATTAAAATATGTAGGTTGTATTGAAAGCTCTACAGTAAATTGCTGAGCTGTTAGGATAATGAAACAAGCATTGGCATAGCCAATAGGTCTAGCCTTTGGGACCTTATAAGTGTTTAACCATGCAACAGTTTATGTTGTTGCCCCAAGGATATTGTGCTGCATAACTAAATACTTATAAGGTCCCAAAAGCGAGACCTATTGGCTATGCCAATGCTTGTTTTTTTATTAAATACCCCACCCCACCTGCGAGTCATGCAAGCAGCGACTGGTGTTGAGCGTTGTTACTGAGACTCGAACCTGGTTCCCCAGCATCGAGGTCGAACGCTCTAGCCGTAAGGGTACATCCTCGCCCAACATTCCCTAAACATTTATTACATTCATTGTTCAGAAATCTTTAGTGGGTTTCCCAGTAAAGTTAAAGACATGACGCATGAATATAGGTTCTGATTGGGACACGTTTCATTATCCATTCTAAAATACCACAGGGTCAGAGACCCGGAGGGACCTGGCCCACTTAAAGCCGAAGTTGCCAAATATGGGCTCTCTACGTGACTCTGTCTGCCCTTGATTCCACCAAGTGTCTTCCAACAGACCTCCCCGCCCCCCCCCCCACCTCCTCCACTTCCTATACTCTTGGAGGTTACTGCTTTTACCCTTTTTTCATCGTTTTCCTGTCTTTCTCTTCTTTCCCTTTTCTGTCTTCACCTCCAGTTCAGAATGGGCCAAAGTCGAATCATGAAATATAAATGCCAAATACACAATATTGAGCGCCTGTGGACCCCTCCAGCAATCAACCACTCGAATTAAACACTGAGTATCCAGCCACAGAGAACTAACCACCTTGAGATGCAGAACCACCACCAGAAGTCTGCACCGGCCAACCCATTGGCAAGCTGCGCCACAAAATACCCTTACCCAAGGAAGATGTCTTCCCTCTGCATGCTCATTCACCATCTCTTGGCCTCTCTGTGAGCGCGCCCCACTACACATGTGACAATGGTACAGAGTCTGCAATGAAACAGGACTTGTGGAAGTGATGGGGAAGGGGGGATGCAGAAGCGGGGAGCCCCCGTACTCTCCCAGTAATGCAGACGGCGCAGTGGCACCAGGTCACAGCGAGAGTGGGGGTCCTCCTCTGCAAACCAATGGGGGGTTCTTTTCTAAGCCATGGAATAGGGTACCCGACTTCCTTGCTAACCACTGGAATGGTGAATTTGGGCCTCAACTCTAGAGCCCTCGTTGTCCCCCCTCTGCAGAGGCAGCCTCGGTCTACCAATACTCCCCAGCCCCCTCGGCACCGGTTTAGGAGCGATGGGGCAGAGAATTCAGCAGGGAGGACACCCCAGCCTCTTCTGACTCCCCCACTCCAGGTGTCCACACCCAAAACATTCCACCTTATGTGTCCCAACGCCCCACCACGCCGTGCCAAGAGAAGCAGGAGGCAGATTACACAAATGACCGGAGTCCTCCGTACTCCAGCACCCAGCTCCTGAAGGTGTAGTATTCTGCGCTAAGAAACCTTTGGTGCTTGTACCCTCTATAAGGCCTACTAATATAACGCACCTCGGGGCCCGCTGTGCGGTGCCAATTACATCGTCTCAAAGTTTGACTATTGCTAGTGGACAGAGTACTTTCTCAAAACATATTTCTACTTCATCTGCAAACACAACCTATTTTGTGGGAAGTCTGTCAAGAGGGGCGTTTTTAGGGCTAGGCAAAATCTGTCAAATTTCGTCTTGCGTAATTACCTGAAATTTAGGGGGAAATTACGTAAAATTGCTCGCAATTGCACAAAATGCAAATCTATATTCCAGTATAAAATGCGTAATTGTACCAACGTTTCACACAAGGAAGCATTATGCCTTCAAAAAAGCACAACAAACATGCAAGTGGTGAAAGCAACAGCCGCTTGTGTTCTGTGCTTACGCAATATTCCCAAGTGTTTGCAGTAAAGGTTTTCTATAAAGGATGTGATGTGACATAATGGCGTAATTTTGGAACTTTTGTGCAACAAGTGTAACCAGAATTTCCCTAAATTGTGTAAATTCACCAGTTTACTTTTAACCCATGTCGTGCCTTTATATTTGTGTCATCTCATGGCTTGTGGTGGAGCCGGGTTTACCCAGTGTTATACCACTAAGGTCTGATACAGTAAATACCTCTTAGGAGTATCAGTGCTTAACTTGTGCCAGTGGTTGCATGCACCAACATTCACTTTTGTGGTCGAGCAGTTAGAAGGCGGAAGAGAGAGATCGAAAAACAGTGACAAAGGAAGAAACACTGATGAAAAATAACCTTTCAGAGTGAGACACATGGGCAGGAAGTGGTGGTTGGAGGAAGGAAGAGGCCTGTGGAGGAATCGAGACTAGGCAACCTTTTAACTTCAGCCTTCAACAGCACAGGCAGCAGGGCCATAGGAAAAACTTTGTGTCCCCCTCACCTTTATTATTTATTAATTTATTGATACAAATTAAGCATTTGCAGCAGCAGGCTTTGGCTTCCATGTTTTGTTTATGTTTCTCTCCGCTGGAAATGTTGTAGTAAGAGTAAAGGTCATACTTTTCAGTTTGCTCAGTGTCTTAAAGAGTCAGGGTGACTTTGCAGCAATACAATGGTCAAAGGCACATTAGTGAGTAGAATAGAAGATTATATAATCTAAAGTCAAGAGCACTACTTCAGCACATGCAAGAACAGAGCCAGGGGCAGGCACCGTTGTTCTGGATGAACGCAGAGGTCAGCGCCTGTTTTCTGTGTGTTTGCAGTGTCTAAAGTGCACACACACTTATCCCACTTCTTTTTTTTGTATTTTTTTATTTAAAACATTTTATTAAAATATAAAAAAGTAGAATATACATGTTGGCATTCTTATATACAGTACTTCTAATGCATCAACTGTTCACAGCAAAAATCGAAAACCATGAGCAGTGATTGCTCTGCTCCGTTTCCTGCTTTCAGGTCATGGAGAAATTGCAAGTTGTATGTATGTACTGAACGCAGTGTGAAGGCATCAAACAGACCTCGCCTCTGCACGGACCCAACGCAACTGGTGGTGACGCGGCCCTAGATGGAATAGGTGTTGATGTTTTTCATTGGACCCTTTTCACTCTCGTTTCTTCTGCATGATACGACTGCCTACATTGGCGTTCAGCAGCAATTTGTGCACCAACGCAGGGAGAAAGTACAGGAAAGCAGCATATTTCATAAATAAGGTGCATTCATGCCCTTTCTCATTGGTTTAGGGCAGAGCAGCAAGAATTGTGGCGCTGCCCTACTCCAATTCCTCTTAAATGAGGCCCTTGGTTTTTAGCCACAACTTTGACTACGCCCCCACGCTCACTGACCTTTGGGTTGCTAAACACTGTTTAATAATGTTTCCCCACTGTAGAAATGATTTTCTGTTGGAATTGGGGGCGTTTATGGTTGTTGATAGCTGTCAATGAAGAGGAGTGCCAAGTTCTAGAAATTTGTGTCAGGAGGGGTTCCTCGCACCTAAAATTTTTGACAAGGGTGACCTCAGCATTAAAACTTTTGAAGACCTCTGCTCTAGCCTGACCATAACCTTCACACTCTCCCTTGCCTACACCACTTCCTGACACAGACGTCTTGAGCTAGGCGGGATTATTTTTGTGCAGAGGGATTTTCCTCTTTCTATGTGTGCTGTGTGATATATTTCTGTCATCTTTTTAGGCCTCGCCTACACAGCGCATGCGATGTGCTTGCAAGGATTATTGTTTACCTTGCTGTTTTGAATCTGGATAACGTGCAGATTGATTCCTGTTGATTACCATCCATCCGCTACTCGTGCTGTCATTGAGGTTCTATTTCTTTTCCTCCTGTGTTTCTCGTTCATGTTGTCTTATTTTTGCATTGTTTCATTTGTTTACAAGCGGTATACGCTTTGCTTCCGAGAACCTTTTATTCTGCAACATGTTTGTCTCGTGTCAACATTTGTTCCTTTTTTTACTGTGTACAATTTTTTTTCTGATCGACATGTTTACTTGTTTTGGCATTGTTTTATTTTGTTTACGAGTGGCATGCACAGTGCTTACGAGAATTTTTTTTTCTGCATCATGTTTTTTTTTGGGGGGGGGGGTTTGTCTCGGTATTGGACACGCCGGTGTGCGTAATCGCAGCGCTCTACAAATGTCCCAATAATAATAATAATAATAATAATAATAATAATAATAATATTTGTCATTTTGTGTTTTGTATACGATCAGCATGCATCTATCTGCATTTCACTTTTCTTTCCGATCGGCATGTTTTCTCAATTTTGAACCTCACAGACATTTTTGCCCCCACCAGTGCCCCTATTTCTCTCTCTAGGTTAGGGGATTAGTCATGTGCTTAACAAAGGAACCGCCTCAGCTGTTCTAGCTCAACCCGTAAACTTGCGACCGAACAGACTATGCGTGCACTCCATCATTATGAGCGAATGTTTTTTCTCATGTTTTGTTTCATGGACAGAGACAAAGTGATGCCATATAAACGGGCACACATGATCCCCAAAAGGCGTTCTTCATTATTACAACATGAACATTTCATTTACACAAGCACCAGGATTCTGCCTTCTGTCCACTTTGAAAAAGCAGAAATATGATGCTAGTGCAATATAGTTGTCAAACAGATTTAAAGCTATTCATGTTTTGATATTGAAGAAAGCCTGTGTGGGCAGATGTATGCACGTTTATTTGACAGCAGTGCGTCTTTATCCATGAAACGCATGAGAAATAACATTTGCCCATAATTACAGAGGGCATGCATGCAATCTGTTTGGTCTCAGTTTACGGGTTGAGCTAGAACGGTAAACAATGTTTACCCCGAAACTTACAACGCAGGGAATTCCACATACCATTACTCCGTAAGTCGGAACGACTTGCGAAGGGGGGTGAGTTGTTGGATTTAACATTCAACACCTTCCCTAGTGTCCGCAGAGACTGGAGTTGGAATAGTAAATTATACTATTACAACATCCAGCGCCCCCCCTCCGCAAGTCGTTGTTCTGACTTGCGGAATAATGGTATGCCGGATCACCACACGGTCGTTGTAACGACCGCGTTGTGATTTACTGCGTTGTAAAAGCCAGTGGAATAATGTCATAGATTCAGCTAGAATAGCTGGGGCGATTCACTCATTTCATAACCTACTGCAGCCTGGAAAAAATCATAATGCAACATGCAGGTCACAATCTTTGCAAAGAGTCTCAGTGGGTTTTGCTTCATCTGCAAACAGCTGCTTCTAACCTAGAAGGATCAAGTGGTGAGAGGGTATGGGGTAACGTCCAGAGCTTTCGACTTTGAAGCTTGGGAACTGGGGGCAATTATCAGCATCAGCTAGACAGCCTGTGATTCTGGCAAAGATCTTAATCTCCCTGTACCTACGAAAAAAATGGATATGTAATGTGACTGGTGCTCAAGTAAAACGCTCCAATACCTTTGGTTCGAGATTACGCTATATAAACTGCAAAAAAAGTTACAGTCCATACAGGTTTTATTCAGACAGTCATTATTCTAAGGTTGATGAAATTGGTTCTATTGTGCAGTAGTAAACCATTATTATTGAGTGCCAAAAACATATGCCTTTAATAAGTATGCAGTAGATAAATGTTAAGTGTTCGGACACATGTAGGGACACCCAACTACGGGGTTCCTGCTGCATCGCTCGCTTGTAGCACAGATGGCGGCTAGATGGGGAGACATGGCGACAGAGCCTGAACAACATTTAACCATGCAATATCTGCACGTTATGGGGAGAGGCAGGCACCTGGTCCTCTGGTTTGCCGCATCGCTAAGAGCTCACACAGAGATCAGTTTGGCTCCGCTCAGAGGCAAGTGGGAGCGAGACTTGGATCGGGCACTGGTCGATAAGGAATGGGAGAGTCCTTAAAAGCCCGGTGCGCATTCCCCGAAACATGCGCTTCCGTCAGATACAACTCTTCATCGTCCATAGAGCCTACCTTACACCTGAGCTAATCATTAGGTACTTCCACCGCTCAGACACGTCCTGCCCCAGATGCGATGAGTTGGATGCAGGTCTTGTCCACCTCTTATGGAACTGCCCTAAACTGGGTGATTACTGCAATATGATACATGAAATGCTCGGGGTGTGCACGGGCCGCACCATTCCCTTTAGCTGGCCGGAGTACGTCTTACACCACTTCAAGAGGTCGCCCAAAGATAAAGCATCTTCCCGCTGCTTAGATCTGGGGTTGGTGGTGGCGAAGCGTCTCCTCACGAGGCGATGGAAGGCGCGCAAAACCGCCGGCTGCGCAGGCATGGGTCTCTTCCCTTCAGGCGTGGGCCCGGGCGGAATGGATAGCCATACGTAGGGAGGAAATGACGGGGCTCCGAAAAGAACACATGGCAGAACAATGGGAGCGCATGCTTAATGCCTTGCAATTGCCGGGGGGAGCAACTGATTCAGTTGCTGAAATGACTCAGGTAAATGGCCTGAGGGGCTAGAACACAACACGGGGTGCTTTATTATCCGGATACCTGTCATACAATCTTCCAGCCTTTAGACACGCAAGCCTGCGACACATACTTGCCCACAGATGTAGTTGCACATGGGGGTGGGCGCCTGGGGGGCCGGGGGGACGAGTATCAGTTTGCTTGGATGTATGTGTTTTGCTGCTATTGTTTACGTTTTCTTTTTGTATAACTGTTAGAGTAATGTCATTTCTAGGCGAAAGTCCATAGTTAAAGGATCCACCTCATAGTTATGCTAATGTGCAAGGCTGAACCAGCAGATAGTCATGAACAATATTTAGGGCGCCAAATAGGGCCCTACCTGTAATAGTCAGCCCTGAGCACATACACTTTGTTTACGAGACATTGCCAGTGCGGCTTCATGATTTCACTTTGTACCGAATTGTGATGTTTGAATGCTGAACCAGCATAGCCGGAATGTCATGATAAATTGATAGTTTTTTGTATTGCATCTTGAAACCTATAAAATGCTAATAAACAGATTTGACAAAAATTGCAGGGACACCCAACTACATTCAGAAAATGCTTCCTGTGTGGCGCAGTAAATTCACAGATGGATAGAATGCTATTTTGCCCCCTATAGCCGTAAATTCCCCACATCATGGACAAGCCATATATTTTTTGGTACGAGTTGTGTCCTGTCTGTGAGCAAGTGCAGGGGGACCAGACTCAGCAGCCCACAGAATCATTTCCTGTTTTTTTCTCTGTTCTTCTCTTTCCTGGTCTTTTCATGTCTTTTTCTTAAAAATGTCTCTCAAGTCATTTTACACAGCACCGGGGGTGCAGTACAACATCTCTATAATCTATTGGAAAAGCCAATTAATCCCAGAGGCGAGACCTATTGGCTTTGCCAATGCTTGAATAAGTTGCAATTATAACGTGTTGAAGTGGGATAAGGATATTGTAGCTGCCTGTGATTCCAGTGCTTTGTTAGATGGTAATTTATTCTTGTTGCCTTCATAAATAATAACAATAACATGCATTAAAAGATTTGGAATTTAAAAAAAGGAACATTAGTAAAGTGGCAATTTTTATGAATGTTTACCATTTTGTATAGCAAGCATATTGCTGTTACATTCATGTGGTTGCATAATTTCTATCAATTGTTTAGGCATATGCTTTCAATAAATAAAAAAAAAACAGTGCACTAGTTTGCCACGGTATGACCTACTGGCTTTGACATTCCTTATTTGATTCAGGGAGACTTAGGAGCAAGTATGGAGAGGCACTTCTAGCGGATTTATTAAAGTCAAATTTTCAGAAAGATATACCTACTGTCAAAGACATTAATCATATGAAATGAATCCTAAAATACTCTAATTCTCTGTCTAAAAGGTGTTATGCTCAGTGTTAGGTTCCCCCTGTAGTTCGTGCTGTAGATTTCTTTACATTACTTCGGCTGAAGAATCAGTCATTCCATTGCATACTGACATTTAGTTTGTTAAAAATTCTGATCTGCCTCTCTACCATTTAGTACCTCAAGGTATTCTCTATAATACATTAATAAATTGGAGGGAGACTGGTTAGTGGAATTTATGGCAAAGCTCATGTCTTGATATGATTTGACATAATATGATGTTATGTTGCATATATGTTAACTGCTTCATGTGTAGCGTGTAACAGTCCAGTGGCGTCACTAGGGGGGTGCGGGGGGGGGGGGGGGTGCGTCCCGCACCGGGTGTCACCCCATCATAGGGTGACACCAATCTGGTTAGTTACGCTGGCTGGCTCGCTCTGCACTGCACAGGGGAGTGCAGCCTGAGCCTCAGCCTCGCCCTCACCTCTCTGCTGCCAGTTCTGCTTTATTTTATTTGTAGTAGTGCGCAGTTGCTGTTGCGCACCTGCTTACAAATTAAAATACACTATACTGCAGTCAGTTCACAGCACGTCGCCACGCACGCATCGGTGGTGACGATGCTGGTGCGATGCGGATGCTCAGCGTACCCAGTTTGCGGGTCCCAGGGCCGTCAATCTTAGCGCTACCAATGACGGCCCTGGGACAGCCCCCGCGCGCTGTGCTCCTTTGCTCGTCATCCCGCTGCATACAGTCAGTGAGTGCGCACTGTCAGCAAAAACAGTACCACCATAATTATGATGATGAGCATGGTGTGCGTCATGTGAGAGGCCTAGGCGACGGTGCTGATATCACGCCTGGACCGACGGACCAAAGGACCGAAATTGCTCAGTGGAGGAGGGAGCATAACTATCCTGTGAGTCTGTGTTTTTAATATGACAAACTGATAAGGGGTTGCTACCGAGTACACGCTCTTTGTTTGGGCAAGTGTAGTAGTGGGCTTCATTTAAAATGTGGGGTGACGCCACAGAGAGCAAAGTCAGGGGCGCTACGGGCAGAAGTGACTGCCAGAGACGGCTCTTGGTGAGTACAGGGCATAGAGGAGAGATGTCCTGGGGTAGTCTGCCATGAAAAAAAGCCCCTTATATTTAATTGTCCAACAAGAGGAGCTTGCAGGACATAGGAAAGAGCATCACAGAGTGCGTTTTTTTAAACCCCCTACAAGGCTTTTTATTTCATCAGAGCGCGCGGGCCCAGGGCCAAGTATGCGTCATGAACATACCTGTTGAGAGCCGGGTTTTAAACTGTACCTGATTGTTTTCGGTGCGACGTGATTTCAGACATTATCAGTTAAACTATAAGTATGCGGAGTCTAATTTAATTTATTACTGAAAGCTAAAACACACAATCCAAATTGCCTCTCGCACGGTTTTATTTTGTATGGGTTTGAATCTATCAGGGGGAGTGAAGGGGAAGCCATGAATCTTGCATGGAAATTCCAGGCCGTGGAATGCAGGGAGTCCCACTGCATTATCTTTTGGAAAGACACAGTGTACCTTCACTGAGCAGAACTGGTTTCAGATTACATCTGGCCAGGTTTGATCTTTCTATAACCACTGCAGGTGCAGAGCGAAATGCTCCTGCCTGTCTGCTCCTGCCTGTGCAGAGGTTTAACATGCCTGCAACCAAGAAGGTGTACTTTGACATCACTGAACAGCATTTTATGTAGATAGCTTAGCAGGTTAATGCTTTTGCCACGGAGATCCTTTAGTTACTTGTGGTTCAGCTGTACCTGCTGCGCTGATGGAGGGTGCAGTGCTTAGATATAACTTATGGGTGTAAAAGCCCCTGCTGGAGAGTTACTTGTCTGGTAGCAGTTTTGACTCACCAAAAATTAGCGATAAGGGTTACAATGCATTTTGCAAAGATCAGTTGCTCTGCACCAGTTTCAAGATCTTAGAGTTTCTCGTTGCTCAAATGGGTGTAATATCTAATATTTATATGTTTCCCTCTTCTTCATTGTGTGATTTTGCCCACGAGAAAGTGTCACTCGTTGTTGTTGAAATGTCACTCATGATTACACTGAAATTCTGAAAATGTCACACATAGCAATCTGAAACCTTGGCAGCTATGTCAGACCCAGAAACTCTCTTTATACCCGGGCCGGGCCCAGTGTACTCTGCCCACCCAGGGTTATTTTTTAGATTCGGGGAATATCACAGGAAAGACATCCATTGTCAGTCTACACATCAGAATGATTCCGCCCAATGGAAAATCGCACGCCCTGGGCCCGGGAAGCTCCCTCCCTCTGTCGGCAACCAGGGCACCTGGTCCTCATTGCACTCGGCCCAGTGCCGTCCTGTAGTGAGTTTGAAAAAAGTTGGTTGTATCATTTGTCAGAGAAGTTGGAAAGGGCTAGGCTGGCATCTCCCTTACAGTATAAGAATATCTAGCATTGAGTAAAATTAAGTAAAGTACAATTTGTAGATATATGCTGTTCACCGACCAGGAAACACATTATACTTTGCTTGTGCCCTGAGTTAGAGCTGGAGGGTGGGCTGGTGAGTTAGAGAACTCTAGGGTTTGAGAGGTGCTCTGTGGTTAAAGCCATGGAGGGTGCTTGTGAGAATGGGCTGTCCTGCAATCCCTGCAATCGCAGTACTGCTTAGTAGATTGCATGGTGGTATGCACAGGGGTAAGGAGGAAAGGTAGCACCAAGGAACCCAGCGACCATGCCATCACTCCTTTCCATAATCTTTAACTTCCTCCTTGCAAGAAACATAGTGTGTTTCTGCAGCTAGGGTTGATAGTGTGTTTCTGCAGCTAGGGTTGAACTCTTATTGTAAGTCACTTGTTCTTGCCTGGGTAAGTTGTGCGATTGGGGTGGTTGAATTTGTTGCTGTCCTATCTTAATTGGCACCCTGTGGTATCAATGAGAAGGCTTAAAGTCCTGGTGAGGTGGTCATTAACAGATCCAGAGGCAAGTATTCATATCCTGTTAAGCTGGGAGTGGGTTGATCCGGGTGTTGCAGGCACATGAATAGTGAGATGTCTGGGGGTGACTACCTTGTCCCCGTGGATATTGAGATTTTTTTTACCAGGATGACGGCTATCTGCCTTGTTGATCTAAAGATAGTTGGTACCCAGGGCTGATGACCCGATAGCGTCCAAGAAATGGGCTAAGCCTATAAGTGCTACTCCTTTAAAGACCTCTAGGTGAAAAAAACTGATTCATCAACACCAGTAAAATATTTTGTCTTTTCGCAAATACGTGGTGTTCTTTTTGTTGAAAAAAGGCACAGAAACAGCAATGGAGACTGAGTGTTCTTGTTCTGTGATACCAGTTGTCCTACATGGCTCCTTCATGGGCTGGGACTGTAGGTAGGGTGTTTCAAGCCGGTTGTTTTTATCTGCCTGTTTTCCATCATCCCTGCCAGTTACAGTGCCCTGCCCAGCAGTCTCACATATATGCCATTTGGTTGGCAGCCTCCCTGTTTGTCCATCTTTGTCCACCAGCCCTTCAGGCTGGAACCTCTTGCCATCTGTGTCCACTGGCGGACTCGGAGGCCCATGCGGTAAGTCGTGAGGGGGTGACACCATGAGTTACCCGCACCGGGTGACACCAACCCTAGTGACGCCACTGTAACAGTCTGTGATATGACCTCGTAATGCGAGCTGGTGTCACAGTCCATTTCCATATAGACTCGCGTTGTGATAAACCAGAGCTTCTGTGACATGTTGCCGAGTGTTGAGTGCCGCACTAAAGGGCATATCCGCCGGGCGTCAAATGAGGGCTGAGTGCAGTTAGCCCTTGACCAGCCCAGTGCGTGTAGTTTGGACCCCAGGAGGGCAGTGTGCATTCTATGAGCAGGAAAGGGATGCACTGCCACACGAGTGGCCATTATCTGCGATGTCTTCATGAAAAAGCAGTGTTGATGTGCCCATAATATGCTCTTGTGGTTGGTACCTTGCACACGTATTTTTTACCATCTATATCCCATATTCAGTATTATTTAGGTGCTAAGTGTTTGTGTTTCTTACTTGCTTGTATGGAATTAAGAAGGGCAAGTTTTACTAGAAGGGCAACACAGAACTTTTGGACTAGGCTAAAACAATGTATTAACAGTAGTTCCACTAATCCAAGTGGACACTTCATCAGTACCCATGCAAACTTCAAAAGGCATAACGACTGCCTACAGAAGCACATGTATGACAAACGAGCGGGATAACGGTCTATACTCCCATCAGAGTTGATGACTGTGAGATGCATTATGCATGGTCCTTGATGTAGAGTGGCGCAGTTCAGGATGTGTACAGCTCCCCAAAACAGCGGAAGTGCACTGTTTGCATTCCTACAGCCAGAGGGTGAAGACGCAGACACTGAAGTGAAGGAGGATAGAGGCATGGCTACCCTTAGAGATTCTATGAAGTCTTTAGCAGGGCATTGCTGATTAGATTTTACCATGCACTGGTATGATAGATCGAGAAGAGAAGGAGTGAGTCTGCAGATTCTGTTGTAAAAGGAGGGGGCATTCCTACGTCGGACCTGCTAATTTGTCTGTTCCTGTTTGTTACTTCAGGAAGTCTAATGACAACCAGGTGCAGAGTGTTCACATTTCACCGTGCCCTAGTTTTTGATACACCTGCTTGGAGCCAGCATCATCACTATCTGGTGTGAGAACCCATCACCTTGCACAAATGCTGTCTGCCCTATAGCTGGAAAATATCAAATGAAAGAAAACAAGATCAAGTCCGTTCCATGACCTTAGACAGTAGATCCACATCCCCTAAATTGAAAATGGGTACAAAAGTGGGACCACAAGCACCCCACTTTGTTCCAGTTCCAAGAGCTTCGTGGCCACGAAGGGACTGTTTTGCAGGGCATTACAAGAGCCACCGTGCAACTAGGGCAAGTCTCCCAGAGGCAAGGGGACATCACCTGAACTCTGCATCCTGCTAGAAGAGTTGTAGATCTCCCTAGGGCATAGAATGTTGCCTGCCTGGTCATAGAGGGATGGAAAGTGCGTGGCCCTGCACGACGAGTGACCATCCAGGAAGAGTCCCTGGTATGCGGAACACCCAGAATAAGCTGACTGCTTACTACATAATGAAAGTGATACCAGGATCGACCTGTGCTGTGGGATGTATGACGTTACAACGCATTCTTTTACCACGCATGCTGTTACAACGCCAGTTTTATAACGCAAACCTTTACAACGCATAGTGCTTTGGGGTGCTGGATAGTGAATAGTTTAATTTACTATTCCAACTCCAGGGAAGGGGTTGGATAGTAAATTAAATCTATTCCCTATCCTAGAGCGCCCCCCAGCGCAATGCGTTGTAATGGTTTTCGTTGTAAAACCTGCGTTGTAATAGCACTGCGTTGTAAAAGGTTCGTTGTAAAGGGTGTTTCCCGTGCTGTGAGTAGTCACCCAGTCTTCCAGAGCGTGGTTGTAGTAGTAAACTGCATGAAAATATGCATCTGAACATCCCTGTGTCAATGCTACAGTGACTGGTGCTGCCGCTGCCAGTGAGTGCGGCACAACTACAGAGGAGCTGTTGCTGCCAAAGTAGAAAAAATCTGCCCTTGAACAGAGACTGCATCTGTCAAAGAGGACTGGCCCTGTGGCCGCAACTGCTGAAGGCCAGAACTCTCCAATTTAGCCGTCTAAACTAACACTTGAAGGTGCTCTGCATGAGAGAGAGACAAGTGGGTCCACTGATGTGATGGTAGTGATCCCACCAAAGACATCCGCAATGTACACCGCAATGCATACCCTCCAGAGCCCACCAAGGCACATCCACCCCGACCCGATACGTGCAAGGCGCAGCTTCCAGAAACTGAGAAACTCAAAACATAAGGAAAGCCAAGCCATGATAAGGAAATGTCCTCACTGGTAAGACTTTTTTTGAGCTAAAGAACTGTATAAACGTATTCCTTGCATAAATTGCCTAAATGGAAGACAACATAGTGTGGGGAGGAGATCACTGTAGCAGCTGCATTATTTCAGTACAAGCCTGGCTGTGATATAGTTTCACCTTAATCTGATACATATCTAATTATGTTTTATTTTGTAGTGCCATTTTATTAAAAAGTACCATCTTTTCTAATACTCAAGCAATGCACTGGATAGTAAATTATTGGGTCTCTTGGTTGGCCGGTGAGCTCTGAGTTTTTGCCCCTACACTATGTACCTGAGATGCCTTTGGCTGCTCCCCCTCTCCCCCCTAGTGTCAAGGGCAAAGGGGCGTACTTGGTCAGTTTGCTGAGAAATAGTAGAACAAACAACAGAGTCACACAAACTCTAGCCACAACAGTTGTGGCCCAGTAGTCGCTGTCTGCATTGTGGCACCATGAACAGGGTCTGACAGAGTCATAATAGTTTTCAGTGCCAGAGGATATTAACTTATATTCACAACATGAGAGTAATCACTATTAATCAACTGATAATTATAAACATAACGACTTGCGTTGTAAAAGCAGCGTAGTAATGGCAGCGCATGGTAATGCCCGCGTTGTAGTGTCATACAACCGGTTGCTATAGCACGAACAATCAGGATCCTAGAGCATAGTGTTGGCAATTAGCGTGGGTGGCAAGATCTTGAAGTGAACAGGCACGTTCGTGGTGGCAAAGAGCCCAGAACTTCAGGATTTCTCCTTTTGAGAACTGTACTATGCACTACAGAATAGACTATCCATGTTGAAATCCAATTAAAGGCTTCAACAACGAGTGTCCGCGATGTCCAACAGGATCTTCGTGTTACAATGATGACCATCTGCGATGCTCTACCTACTCCGGGTGGCCTCCTCCACCGCAAATGGAACTTTTTGTGCAGCACTTTAGAAGTTACCTTCTTAGAGCAAGACTAACCTGGTCCCTGTATCTAGTCCACGCTCCATTACGACCAGCCTGAACTTGTAACTTTCACTCGGTTTTGCAAGACCAGATAACCGCGAGAGGGGCTTTGTGTTTTTAGGTGCTATACTTACCATAAGTCTTTGAAAATGCATATCTCTGGTTTTACTGATTGGATTTTGTATTTTATTCCTATTGGTGTCAAATACATTTACAAAATGATTCTCTAGTTTTCTAAATTGGAGTGGGATTTCTCGTGTTATGTTTTCACTTTATTGCTGCATAAATACTCTACACATTGCCTCTAAATTAAGCCTGACTGCTTTTGTGACAAGCTAGCAGAGGAGTAAGTACAGGTTAAGGTAGCAACTTTTTTGTGGTTCACCCTGACAAGGATTGGGGCTGTTGTTCAAGTATGGTTTCACCCACTCAATCAGCAACCCAATTTCTCACAAATGGTTTTCAATTATACTAGCAAGCACCTGACAAACTGGATCTCTGACTAACAATATCACCTACGGACAGAGGAAGTAGCTGCTGTCTTTGGATTATGCTGAATAAATGCTACCTGTTTGGAAACAGTTCACATGGATTACCTACTGAGCAATGTCATGAGTGAGTCCTTAAACATCTAGGAAGAGATAATACAATAAATGCGTGGATACATTAAATAAAAACTGCTATAAATTAGAGATAGTGGCGTAGCTAGAGCTTTTGCTGCCCGGGGCGGAGCCTGAGTTTGCTACCCAGTGATGGTCAGTGCAGGTAAAAGCAGAAGGGGGTGGCAGTAATTGACAAATGACGATGAGGGAAATACAATTTTACAAAAAGGAAACCACTTACCTTGTGCTCGCCGTAATTGCTCACCGCACATGAAGTGCCACCACCCCCAAAAAAGTGCCGTCCGTGGCGGACCTCCCCCCAGCTACACTACTGGTAGCATGGAAGGAAGGAGCATTTTGACAATCCTGCGCAGCTAGGAACGCAGTTTGCACCTTGAATAACACAGGCGTTTTTCAGTTCCATTAGGTGTTCTACTAGGGCCAAATGTCATGCTATCTGAGTAAGCCAGAAGAAGAATGGAGAGTGGTAATTACATTCATTTCACCAGATTGTTGTGCATCTAATACTCTTGAGAAACTGGAGTTAACATTTTCTTAGAACCACATAGAATTCCAATTCTGTGGGAGCTCTCCCGGTGTTTGACATCGTGGAGGAGATGCCAGTAACAGATGCGATGAAACGTTCTAGAGTTTGGTTTGTGGAGGTGCAAGAAGTTGAGCAAAGCTGGCAAGGGGACAGGAAGTTGGGGAACAGCCAACTATCAGAGGGACATGAAGGAATGGGAAAATTGGAGATCACCTCAGGAATGCAGATTTCATTCTTTCACAGGGTAAAAAATGTTTAGGAGGATCTGTTTGTGTAAATTACCATCGGTGGAACAGTTTAGAGAAAATGTCCTCAACAAAATGCACGAGCAAGAAAAAAGGCAATCAAATGTCAAGGAACTTGTGGGTAAGCCCAGAGCCATTGTAATGTGCATTATTGCAAGAGCGGTGCCATTTTAGCTGCGATAGCTGTTGCAAATCTGAAATACCTCTTGATATCGATGAGATTGTTTTTATGCCTGATTAAGAAAATAGCATCCCCCGCCATTTAGGCGCCTCCCCATTCGCTCCTGCTGGACACCAGGAGGAGTCCCTTTACTGGGCCCGCTGAACGCTGAACACGTCATGTCCGGTGCGCCGGGGGATGGGGAGGGGTATTTAGGCCTCCGGCGCCATTGTTGGACCTCTTTGCTGCCCGACACGCCGTGGTGCAGGTCGTGCTGCTCGTCGTTTGGTCATCGCTGTCCCCAATCCCGAGAGTGCCTTCAGCTCGACGGTGAGTGTGCTCTGCTACCCCCCCCCTCCTGGGTAGTACCAGGTTGTTTAGGGGCCATGGCACGTCGGCCATGAGGGGGGGCGCAAGCCCAAGGGTGGCACTCTTGCCCCATTTGGAATGCCATATGCCATTGGGGGCTGTGCGGGACATTGCAGATCGAGCCCCACCCCGGCACGGCATTTGTGCCGACGGTGGGTCATTTTGGTGGGGGTCTTGAAGAAGTTGGCGGGGAGTCGTGGTAAAATGTCGCATCCTCCCCCCCTCTCTTAAATCAAAACTGCCTGCCGTTCGGAGTGGGTTAAATGCGGAGCAAGCAAAGGTGGGTACCATTGCGTGTGGGTACCATCACTGTTGTGTATATCTCCCCCCTCACGCACAGATAGGCAATGTGAGTGTTGTCTCCTTTTAACGATCTAGGCCGCGTGATGCGGGGTAACGCATGCCGCTCAAAACAGACTACTAGCATCCCGCTTCTTTGCGACGCTAGGGGGGGGCAGCTTTGTTATCCCGACCCGTGTCGGGCACTGCAGTAGAGTGCGCAGCATTGTTGGGCAGTACACCGGGCCCCTAAATGCTCCGAAATTTGAATCACCCCCCCCCCCACCCGTTGGGTAAACAGTAGCACCCCTGCCAACCCCAACATCAAGGGGCGAGTGGTGCAGCATGTGGAGCGGGGGAGGGAGCCGACTCAAGGTGGTTAATGACTCACCAGGGAGACCTTGGTGAGTCCGGCAGGGTGGACGGTAGTCCAGACATGCCAACCCTCCCGATTCAGGCGTGAGACTTCCGATTTGAAGGCTAGTCTCCCGCCTCCCGATTCCTACAAGCAAAAACCAGATTCCTCGGGTGTCTCAGCTGACAGGGCTTGGTATTGTGTAAAGTGCTAATTCTTCCAGCAAAGAGTGGAGATGCAGGGGCTCTCGAAGGGGTGAAGAAACAACAAAGCATCATTAACAAGGGAATCATCTTTTAAAGACCTGCGAAGTACTGGGGGGGGGGGTGCCACAGGGGGGTGGTGGGTGCATGCACTGCCAACAACTTACCAGGCCAGTGCCCAACACTTGCATCACCCTCTCTGCCAGCCATTATGCTCAATGCTTCTGAAAGGTAAGAAAAAAACCTGCATTTGCGTTTCAAATGTCCGATCCTACAGCAGCTCACTTCCAAAGCCCATACATGCCAGTAACCCGATTCAAAGCCCCATTCTCCTGATTTTTTTTTTTAATCTCCCACTTTGCTCTCCTGAAATGTTGGCATGTATGCGGTACAGGTCCGGGCCGATACGCAGGCCCGATAAGAACACTGTTGTCCCACTAGTTGTCACTCTAGTGGGTGGGCTCACGCGATGTGGATTCGGCCTCCTTTGCCCCTGGGTAAGGAGGAGCTGCCGTGGTATATGGTGGGGCCCGCTCGTGGCAGACTGAGGGCGCGGCGGGTCACAGTCAGGGACACGGGGCTCACTAGTGGGCTTCGTGCTATGCCATGCCGCTCCAACCCCATGGCGACGAGGGCGCTCGAAGGCCCGAGGCTTATTATACTCAAAAGAGAAAATAGCATCCCCGCAGACCCAAGACCCAAGCTCTTGAGTCAAGCTTTGCTCTGGTTTCATCTCTACTCGTTCTTTTTGTATTAGTTTGAGTTTCCCAGACTTACACTTAGGAGTGGATGTTCTCATTAGATGTGGTATAAGTGTGTTTACTGGTTAGTTTATAGCCTCCATAGGTTTGCAATGCAGGGCTAATCTCCAGCATGCCGCCGAGGGCTAATGGATTCGGATAAACACCCGTCAACCACGTGGGTACAGAAGAAACGAAACAAAGAGATGTTTAAACAAGGATTACAAGGTACACGGCTCCCAGAAGGAAGAAAGCCAAACATGCTCTTTTGGAATCGAGCCCTCAAACCACAAAGGAGGTGAGCTGCAGACACACACCCACACCCACGCCCACAGACAGACACACACACACACACAGTGTGCACGAGGGGGATAAAAAGCTCCGACCCCGAAGAGCAGCTGTAGATAATTAGCAGCCTGGAGAAGTCTCCCTGTGCTCTCCCGCGGGATGAGATTACACAGCTGCCTTCTGGAAGCACTGAGCCTGGCTGGAGTATTTTTGTTTATTTATTTATTTTATACGTTTTTATATAGCGCCTACTTTACCAGAAGGTGTTAGAGCACTTCACAATAGGAACAGTAATGATACATTAGGAGAAAATGACAAGTGAGTATGTTAAAAAAGCAAACGTTAAGTTACATGAGGCAATAATGACGATTGTACGTGTAACAAGAGTAAACAAAATACAAGAGGTAGCAAACGATACGTTACAAGAGGAAAAAGTGACGTGTGCATGTTACAAAAGCGTGCAAAGTACAAGTAGAGGTATAATACTGCAATAAATGGCAGACACACAAAACACAAGAACAAATGTTACGTTACATGAGACAAGGATGGCAATTTTGCATGTATCAAAAGCAAACAAAATACAAGAGGTAGCAAACGATACATTACAAGAGGAAAAGTGACGTGTGCATGTTACAATAGAGTACAAAATACAAGTAGAAGTATAATACTGCAATAAATGGCAGACACTTTCCTATAATGGAAGGACTTCCTTTAGCTAATAGAGAGGGTGTGAATTAAATTTGGAAGTGTCTTTGAAGGAGGAGAACTTTGAGGTCAGTTTTGAAGGCCTAGGAAGAGGTGGTCCGGAGCTGAGGCGAAAGTGAGTTCCAGATTCTCACTGCGCTGCCTGAAAAGGATTGGGCCAGCGATCTTTCCTTCTTGAAAGTTGGAGGTTCAAGCAATACATTTGCTGCATTACGTGAAGGACTAGAGCCTCCAGAGAGTTTCAGTTTATTCGCAAGGTAGCGAGGAGAGGAGGAGTGCAAGGCTTTGTGGGTGATACAGGCAGTCTTGTAGATAGATCTTGCCTCAATGGGAAGTCAACGGAGGGTGGATAAAATGGGTGTGATGTGGTCGCGTCTTTTGGCCCCATATATGAAACGAGCTGCTGAATGGAGAACAGATTTAAGGGGAGGACAGGTTATAGTGTAGTTCCTATATTACCAATAGGCTCTGCGCATTGGAATAACATATCCTATAGATTTGACGTAGGACTTATGTCTACTAGGTCTCTATTGAATATATTAGACTTAATTGTGAGTGCCAGCTAGCTCAGAGGTCACCAGAAACTTTCTTGAATAAACAAGAAGGGATTAGTTTCTGACAACCGCATAAACATGACAACTTTGTTTCCCAAGATAAAACGTATCTTCAGAGTCGTGGAAACAATAGATAGATATTTCACTCAGTCATTCGTGCATGCTTCGTTTCATCAGAGGTGCAGAGAAATAGAGGGACGGGCGTTTTCAATAAAAGTATTTATTGAACAGTCTTCTTTCTCATGCAGAAGAAATGAACTGCTACAATCGTAATACTGGCTGTAAAGTATAATGCATACAGCAGGGGTACTCATAGTACGGCCCGCGGGCCAGTGGCGGCCCGGCAAGCCTTCCCTGGCGGCCCGCGGACCCCCGAGACATCATAACTGTGTTTCCCGAGTTTTTTTTTAAAGTGTCTGCAGCAGCGAGAGAGACTCTTGCTGCTTTGTGGGGGCTGCCGGCCGGGCGATCCTAGGAATGGCCAGAGTAAAGCTGCAGGGGCCTAAGGAGAGGTGAAATACAAAGGCATCATTACCATGCAAATGGTCTTTTAATGACCTGTGAAGTGCTCGGGTGCGGCTGTGTGTGTGTGCCCCGGCTGGCGCACAGGCAAGGTGAGGTGACAGAGGGAGTGGGAGGGAAAGGGAGGGGGAGGGGGACGGAGAGGGAGAGAGAGAGTGAGAGGGAGTAAGTGAGTGAGAGGGAAGGAGGGAAGGAGTGAGAGGGAGTGAGAGTGAGAGTGAGTGAGTGAGGGAGAGGGAGTGAGGGAGAGGGAGTGAGGGAGAGGGAGTGAGTGACTGAGAGGGAGTGAGTGACAGAGGGAGTGAGAAAGAATGAGTAAATGAGTAGGAGTGAGTGAGTGGGAGTGAGTGAGTGGGAGTGAGTGAGTGGGAGTGAGTGAGTGTGAGTGAGAGGGAGAGTGTGAGCGGGAGAGAGAGAGGTGTTGAGAGGGAGTGAGTGAGGGAGAGGGAGTTAGTGAGGGAGAGGGAGTGAGTGAGGGAGAGGGAGTGAGTGAGGGAGAGGGAGTTAGTGGGAGTGAGTGAGTAAATGAGTTGAGTGAGTGAGTGAGAGGGAGTGAGTGAGCGGGAGTGAGTGAGAGGGATGAAGTGAATGAGAGGGAGTGAGTGAGTGGGAGGGAGGGAGAGAGAGAGGGAGGGAGGGAGTGAGAGGGAGGGAGAGAGAGAGAGGGAGGGAGGGAGTGAGAGAGTGACTGAGAGAGTGAGAGTGAGTGAGAATGAGTGAGAGGGAGTGAGTGAGTAGGAGGGAGTGAGTGGGAGGGAGTGAGTGGGAGGGAGTGAGTGAGTGAGAGTGAGAGGGAGTGAGTGGGAGGGAGTGAGTGAGAGGGAGGGAGTGAATGAGAGAGAGAGAGTGAGTGAGTGAGAGGGAGGGAGTGAATGAGAGGGAGTGAGTGAGTGAGAGGGAGTGAGAGGGAGGGAGGGAGTGAGTGAGTGGGAGGGAGGGAGTGAGAGGGATGGAGGGAGAGAGAGAGGGAGGGAGGGAGTGAGAGAGTGACTGAGAGAGTGAGAGTGAGTGAGAATGAGTGAGAGGAATTGAGTGAGTGAGAGGGAGTGAGAGGGAGGGAGTGAGTGAGAGGGAGGGAGTGAATGAGAGAGAGTGAGTGAGTGAGAGGGAGGGAGTGAATGAGAGGGAGTGAGTGAGTGAGAGGGAGGGAGAGGGAGGGAGGGAGGGAGAGAGAGAGGGAGGGAGGGAGAGGGAGGGAGTGAGAGAGTGACTGAGAGAGTGAGAGTGAGTGAGAATGAGTGAGAGGGAGTGAGAAAGAATGAGTAAATGAGTAGGAGTGAGTGAGTGGGAGTGAGTGAGTGGGAGTGAGTGAGTGGGAGTGAGTGAGTGTGAGTGAGAGGGAGGGTGTGAGCGGGAGAGAGAGAGGTGTTGAGAGGGAGTGAGTGAGGGAGAGGGAGTTAGTGAGGGAGAGGGAGTGAGTGAGGGAGAGGGAGTGAGTGAGGGAGATGGAGTTAGTGGGAGTGAGTGAGTAAATGAGTTGAGTGAGTGAGTGAGAGGGAGTGAGTGAGCGGGAGTGAGTGAGAGGGATGAAGTGAATGAGAGGGGGGTGAGTGAGTGGGAGGGAGTGAGAGGGAGGGAGGGAGAGAGAGAGAGGGAGGGAGGGAGTGAGAGGGAGGGAGAGAGAGAGAGGGAGGGAGGGAGTGAGAGAGTGACTGAGAGAGTGAGAGTGAGTGAGAATGAGTGAGAGGGAGTGAGTGAGTAGGAGTGAGTGAGTGGGAGGGAGTGAGTGGGAGGGAGTGAGTGAGTGAGAGTGAGAGGGAGTGAGTGGGAGGGAGTGAGTGAGAGGGAGGGAGTGAATGAGAGAGAGAGAGTGAGTGAGTGAGAGGGAAGGAGTGAATGAGAGGGAGTGAGTGAGTGAGAGGGAGTGAGAGGGAGGGAGGGAGTGAGTGAGTGGGAGGGAGGGAGTGAGAGGGATGGAGGGAGAGAGAGAGGGATGGAGGGAGTGAGAGAGTGACTGAGAGAGTGAGAGTGAGTGAGAATGAGTGAGAGGAATTGAGTGAGTGAGAGGGAGTGAGAGGGAGGGAGTGAGTGAGAGGGAGGGAGTGAATGAGAGAGAGTGAGTGAGTGAGAGGGAGGGAGTGAATGAGAGGGAGTGAGTGAGTGAGAGGGAGGGAGAGGGAAGGAGGGAGGGAGAGAGAGAGAGGGAGGGAGGGAGAGGGAGGGAGGGAGAGAGTGACTGAGAGAGTGAGAGTGAGTGAGAATGAGTGAGAGGGAGTGAGAATGAGTGAGAGGGAGTGAGTGAGTGAGAGGGAGTGAGTGGGAGGGAGTGAGTGAGAGGGAGGGAGGAAGGGAGAGAGAGAGAGGGAGGGAGTGAGAGGGAGGGAGTGAATGAGAGGGAGTGAGTGAGTGAGAGGGAGGGAGAGGGAGGGAGGGAGAGAGAGAGAGGGAGGGAGGGAGGGAGAGGGAGGGAGTGAGAGAGTGACTGAGAGAGTGAGAGTGAGTGAAAATGAGTGAGAGGGAGTGAGAATGAGTGAGAGGGAGTGAGTGAGTGAGAGGGAGTGAGTGGGAGGGAGTGAGTGAGATGGAGGGAGTGAATGAGAGAGAGTGAGTGAGTGAGAGGGAGGGAGTGAATGAGAGGGAGTGAGTGAGTGAGAGGGAGTGAGAGGGAGGGAGTGAGTGAGTGAGAGGGAGGGAGTGGGAGAGTGACTGAGAGAGTGAGAGTGAGTGAGAATGAGTGAGAGGGAGTGAGTGAGTGAGTGAGAGGGAGTGAGTGAGAGTGAGAGTGAGTGAGTGAGAGTGAGTGAGTGAGAGAGAATGAGTAAATGAGTGGGAGTGAGTGAGTGAGTGAGAGGGAGGAAGTGAGTGAGAGGGAGGGAGTGAGAGGGATGGAGTGAGTGAGAGGGATGGAGTGAGTGAGTGAGAGGGATGGAGTGAGTGAGTGAGAGGGATGGAGTGAGTGAGAGGGATGGAGTGAGTGAGAGAGAGGGAGTGAGTGAGTGAGAGGGATGGAGTGAGTGGGAGGGAGGGAGTGAGTGGGAGTGAGTGAGTGAGTGGGAGTGAGTGAGTGAGTGAGAGGGAGGGAGTGAGTGAGAGTGAGAGGGAGGGAGTGAATGGGAGGGAGTGAGAGGGAGGGAGTGAGTGAGTGAGAGAGAGGGAGAGAGTGAGAGTGAATGAGTGGGAGAGGGAGGGAGAGGGAGTGAGTGAGACGGAGATGGAGTGAATGAGAGGTAGTGAGTGAGTGAGAGGGAGTGAGAGGGAGGGATTGAGTGAGTGAGAGGGAGGGAGTGGGAGGGAGGGAGGGAAAGAGAGAGAGGGAGTGAGTGAGAGGGAGAGAGTGAATGAGAGGGAGTGAGTGAGTGAGAGGGAGTGAGAGGGAGGGAGTGAGTGAGAGGGAGGGAAAGGGAAGGAGACGGAGAGGGAGGGAAAGGGAGGGAAAGGGGGTGAGACAGAGAGTGAGTGAGAGGGAGGGAAAGGGAGGGGGACGGAGAGGGAGTGAGAGGGAGGGAGTGAGCGAGTGAGAGAGAGGGAGAGAGTGAGAGTGAATGAGTGGGAGAGGGAGGGAGAGGGAGTGAGTGAGACGGAGGGGGAGTGAGACGGACAGGGAGGGAGAGGGCGTGAGATGGAGACAGAGAGGGAGGGAAAGGGAGGTAGTGAGAGGGAGGGAAAGGGAAGGCGACGCAGAGGGAGGGAAAGGGAGGGAAATGGGGTGAGACAGAGAGTGAGTGAGAGGGAGGGAAAGGGAGGGGGACGGAGAGGGAGTGAGAGAGAGGGAGTGAGAGAGAGGGAGTGAGAGAGAGGGAGTGGGAGAGAGGGAGTGAGACAGTCGGAGTGAGACAGAGGAAGACAGGAGATAGGGAGGGTGAGAGGGAGAGAGAGCTAGAGAGAGGGAGGGAGACCGAGAGAGATGTGTGTATGCCGGGACGGCTCAGTGGACGAAGGCGTCCGCTGCAGGGACCTATGATCAACCTCATGGTCAGTTTTATGTTGTTGCTCTAGCCCCTCCCCATCCCCCACTGACCCTGCCCCCCCACCGATGCGGCCCTCGGACACAAACCAAACTGTAAATTTGGCCCCCGAGAGATAGTTTGTGAGTACCCATGGCATACAGCAAGAAGAGTAATATAAATTAATACTGTAAAAGCATGGTATGGTTTCTAAGCCATAAAATACATACATAAATAAATAAAGACTAAAAGTACTCAACTGGTGCTTCTAAAATACGCCTACCCCGATGTACCTAACCTAAGTCTAGTACGAGGGAAGGAGTAAGTGCGGTGTAGCATAAGTTTAGTATTCTTTTGCCAAGAATCTATCCAAGATTTCTCTTAGGGTCTAATCAGCTCCGGACCTTGGTTTAGAATGAAGGAGGTCTGGTATCTCTCTGTCTCAGGACTCGGTTTCCCAACACCCTGCAAGGGGAGCTCGGAACTCTGGAGCTGGATTTCTCGGAAGGAGAAAAGATAGCGTCTCTCTCAGTGCGTCTGCTGGAGGGTCGGCTTCCTTCGGCACTTGCTGTAGCGAGCTGCGTCGGGCAAGCAGATAGTCGAACTGCTCCAAACCACTGTGCGTTTGCTAGGGAAAGTGTGGGCATATTTATACCTTGAAGGTGCTGAGTTTGACATAAAGTTGGACATAATAACGTCATCAAAGAGTCTCAGTTCTTTGAAAACTCCATGAGTTCTTGGACAAATCAATATTCAAGCAAGGGGAAGTCCCTGACTGCTGAAGCCAAGTTTTCCAAGAAATCGGTGTGGATTTTCGGAACTAGTGGAAGTATCCATGCCTGTATTTGGACTGCATGGGCTATGCCTAAATATGGTTATGATTTCTATGCCTGTATAAGGACAAGGTGATTTATACCTATATAAGGGCATGAATCTTGAAAATTACACTAGGGTCCTAAAATGCTATACAACAAGGTGGGATTTGGGGAGGCCAGTAAGAAGAGAATTGCAGTAGTCCAGTCTGGAGGGAACTAGCGATTGGACCAGGGTTTTAAGGTCTTGCTCCGGGAAGAAGCGACGAATCCCCCAAAGGGGCGCAGTTGGTATCGAGCAGACTTTGCAATGGAATTGATGTGGGAGAGTAGATTGAGTTTTTTGTCAAGTATGAGACCAAGAGAATTTGCGCTGTCGACAATGATGGGTTTATTGTTAAGTAAATTCATCTGATCCATCCATGATTGAACTGGAGGAGGAGAATGTGAGGAGGAGAGGAGGAGGAATTCAGTTTTGGAGGGAATCAGAATCAGTTGATGAGATAATATCCAGTTTTGAATGGAGTCAAGAGTAGAGCTTGGGATGGAGAGATCGTGAGTGGAGGCCACCTTAAGGTCGATTTGAGTGTTGTCCGCATAGAGATGATAGTGGATCCCGGATTTACTTAGGAGATTTCCCAATGGTTCTAAATAGAGATTGAACAATGTGGGTGCCTTGAGGAACACCTTGACCTACTGCCAAAGGAGATGAAAGACTGTTCGCTATTTTGATCATTTGGGATCTATCAGAGAGGAAGGAAGCAAATCATTTAAGCACAGTGCCCTCCATGCCCATTCTCTGTTGATGAGTATTAAGGAACGTTTTGTGATTGACAGTGTCAAATGCTGCAGAAAGGTCAAGAAGAATTAGAAGACAAGACTCCCCCGAATCGAGTATCTGCAGCGCGTCATCAATCACTTGCAGCAGGGCTGTTTCAGTGTTGCAGTTTTGAATGAAGCCGGACTGGATATTGTCAAGAAGATCATTGTCCTTGATATGACGAGAGAGTGGTTTCGCTACACATCTTTCTGTGATTTACGCAAGAAAAGGTAGGTTAGTGATGGGGCGGAAGTTGTTGAGGTCGTTCGCATCAGCAGTGGGTTTTTTAAGCAGAGGGGTGACCTGCCCAGTTTTGAAATGCCAGAAACCGGTCCCCGGTAGCTTGTTTCCTTACCAGTATAAGAATTGGCTTGGTAGTTTGGTCTGCCCTGTTCCCATGATGCACTGGGCCAGGGACAGACTAATTTGCATATAGCCAAGTTCTGAGCTGGGATGGTGCAGTGAGCTAAAAAACGGTGATGGATCAAGCCCTGATCTTTGGACTGGGTAAGAGTGGTCTGCTTAATTCAGACACTCTGTTCATCACCATCCCCTTTTCTGAATAATTTTTGTCCACCATAAGCGTGGAAGGGTATACTCAGATGTGAGTCCCTAGCTCATTGCACCATCAGGATTCAAGCAAGCCGGGCCGAAGACGGCTGAAATGCCAGAAACCGGTCCCCGGTAGCTTGTTTCCGTCCCAGTATAAGAATTGGATTGGTAGTTTGGTCTGCCCTGTTCCCATGATGCACTGGGCCAGGGACAGACTAATTTGCATATAGCCAAGTTCCGAGCTGGGATGGTGCAGTGAGCTAAAAAACGGTGATGGATCAAGCCCTGATCTTTGGACTGGGTAAGAGTGGTCTGCTTAATTCAGACACTCTGTTCATCACCATCCCCTTTTCTGAATAATTTTTGTCCACCATAAGCGTGGAAGGGTATACTCAGATGTGAGTCCCTAGCTCATTGCACCATCAGGATTCAAGCAAGCCGGGCCGAAGACGGCTGAAATGCCAGAAACCGGTCCCCGGTAGCTTGTTTCCTTCCCAGTATAAGAATTGGCTTGGTAGTTTGGTCTGCCCTGTTCCCATGATGCACTGGGCCAGGGACAGACTAATTTGCATTTGGCCAAGTTCTGAGCTGGGATGGTGCAGTGAGCTAAAAAACGGTGATGGATCAAGCCCTGATCTTTGGACTGGGTAAGAGTGGTCTGCTTAATTCAGACACTCTGTTCATCACCATCCCCTTTTCTGAATAATTTTTGTCCACCATAAGCGTGGAAGGGTATACTCAGATGTGAGTCCCTAGCTCATTGCACCATCAGGATTCAAGCAAGCCGGGCCGAAGACGGCTGAAATGCCAGAAACCGGTCCCCGGTAGCTTGTTTCCTTCCCAGTATAAGAATTGGCTTGGTAGTTTGGTCTGCCCTGTTCCCATGATGCACTGGGCCAGGGACAGACTAATTTGCATATAGCCAAGTTCTGAGCTGGGATGGTGCAGTGAGCTAAAAATCGGTGATGGATCAAGCCCTGATCTTTGGACTGGGTAAGAGTGGTCTGCTTAATTCAGACACTCTGTTCATCACCATCCCCTTTTCTGAATAATTTTTGTCCACCATAATTGTGGAAGGGTATACTCAGATGTGAGTCCCTAGCTCATTGCACCATCAGGATTCAAGCAAGCCGGGCCGAAGACGGCTGAAATGCCAGAAACCGGTCCCCGGTAGCTTGTTTCCTTCCCAGTATAAGAATTGGCTTGGTAGTTTGGTCTGCCCTGTTCCCATGATGCACTGGGCCAGGGACAGACTAATTTGCATATAGCCAAGTTCTGAGCTGGGATGGTGCAGTGAGCTAAAAAACGGTGATGGATGAAGCCCTGATCTTTGGACTGGGTAAGAGTGGTCTGCTTAATTCAGACACTCTGTTCATCACCATCCCCTTTTCTGAATAATTTTTGTCCACCATAAGCGTGGAAGGGTATACTCAGATGTGAGTCCCTAGCTCATTGCACCATCAGGATTAAAGCAAGCCGGGCCGAAGACGGCTGAAATGCCAGAAACTGGTCCCCGGTAGCTTGTTTCCTTCCCAGTATAAGAATTGGCTTGGTAGTTTGGTCTGCCCTGTTCCCATGATGCACTGGGCCAGGGACAGACTAATTTGCATATAGCCAAGTTCTGAGCTGGGATGGTGCAGTGAGCTAAAAAACGGTGATGGATCAAGCCCTGATCTTTGGACTGGGTAAGAGTGGTCTGCTTAATTCAGACACTCTGTTCATCACCATCCCCTTTTCTGAATAGTTTTGAAGGAAACAGGAAGAGAGCCTTGACAGAGGGAGAAGTTAACCGAGTAGTTCAATAGGAAAGAGAATGGGTATAGAAGTCAATGGCAATGACACCAGGGATGGGGTCAAGTGAATGGTTGGAGGGCTTTGTTTCGAGGATGCATTTGAGGAGGGCATATTCAGAGATGGGGTCAAAGTTTTGCAAAATGGCTAAGGATTTGCGCTCCTCTGGAGGGGTAGGATGAATGACCTGATCCACAACAGATCCTGGCTTCAGCCCCATCAGTGTCAGATCGGGGGGAGGAGAGACATGATTCTCAGGGAGGTGTAGATGCGTGCTGCTACAACGCATTGGGCACCAAATTCTCCAAAACATGAGCCACTACATAGAAAGCATTGTGTAGTGATGGGGTGCCTGTAGTGCTACTGAAAGCACTGTTAACAGCACCAGTAAAAAAACTGGCGCATTTGCAAAGCACTGTGGCCCTTTACATTTCTGAAAATACTCATAATATGGTCAGAAAATAAATAATGAAGTGGGTCCACATCAAGATAAAACGTAATTTCCCCAAGAAGACTCTCACCGTTGGAAATTGCATCTATGGAGAACATTATGGTGCAACACATTAACTCATATTTGAAACATTTCTACTACAATAGCCATCTACTCTCAAAAATGCTTAAGTTGGGGCATGGCTTGCAGCCAAGGAAGATGGTCGCACACTAGGAAAGCTGCACTAGCAGATCGCAGCAAAACACCCGAAATCTGTCATTATCCGACATAGAAAGGGCACCTACCGGCTCGTGTTGGGGAGGAGAGTTGGTGGACTGTAGTCGGAGACGTCAGGAACTGAGCACGAGAGTTTCACAGCAGTTGTTCGGAGGCGTGGGCTGTAAATCCTGAAGTAAGAAAATGGCGCCCGCCGCTTTGGAGCGCCGTTGCTGAAGGATCGCGAATGGTGGTGAGCTGCTGGTGATCTTCTATCGCTGAGGAGTGCTGCAGGCGGCTACTGGCTCGTGTGGTTGTGGAGTAGTGGCGGACAGCAGTTGGGGACGAGAGGAGCCGAGCGCAGGTGTTTGCCTGCCGTTGTCCGGCGGCCCGGGTTGTGAATCCTGTGGTGAGAAAATGGCACCCTCCGCTGCAGAGCGCCGCTGCTAAACGACCACGATTGGTGGCGGGGCCTGGGGAGCTGTGGGCGGGCGTCTGTGCCGCAGAGCTACAGCTGCTGAGGAGTGCTGCAGACAGGGGGGGCTGCGGCTGGCCCAGAGGAAAGCCCTGTGTGCTGGGGACTTGGGCTGCCCTGTTAGCTACGGCCCGCTGAATGACTCGGGGCTCAGAAACGGGCATGGGGCGGGGAGTGAAAGTGACGAGTCGTGCGCAGCAGAGGCAGGAGCACCACAGCTGGCTTAGCGGGGGGGGCTGAGGCCCAACTGTGAGCGGTGTCTGTTGGTGCCGCAGAAAGACTGGGGGTGGAAAGAGGCAGCAACGACCTCGGGGCCTAGAGTGACGGGCTGAGCTGAGGCTGAGGCACACACGGACCCAGCGAGTTAAAGGCCTGATGTTGTTGCCTCCCAGTCTGGAGTAAGTGGGGCACGGGAGGTGCTCCTCAGACTTGGAGCCTTGATGAAATCTGGCCCTACCCTGGACAGGGGCGAGCCCTGAGAGTGTCCCCTTACCGCACATATGGAACTAGATTGAAACTGCAGCACAGGGCTCAGTGAAAACCGCATTGTAATTGGTGGACCATAACAGCGAAGGGGTCAAAAAGCGGCTCACACCGGGATACCCCCGGCTGTGACTGGGGCTGAATTTTACTCCAATCTGTGTGAACATGAGGGTGAACCCCGAGGGACCGGCCGGAGAGCGTGGTGGTCTGCTCGGCTATTATCTGAACTAGGAGCCAGACACGGGACCAGAGGTTACTACCTGACCTGGGAGCCAGAAGCAATAGGGGCGCCAGCCACGCAACAAGAGGCTTGAGGTCACCGTGATCGACAGGGGAGTCTGGGTGGCCCGCGAGTGCGGGGACTCTTTGCCGGGTGACTAGTGGACCCATTGGACTGCTGAGGCACGGCTTAAGTCAAGGAAATGCATGGCAATATGGAACCCAAGTTGGACTTGGTCACTGAGGAACTCAAACTACTCCACGCAGACTTCAGGAAAATGTCAGACAAGGTGGCGGAGGCGGAATGCGGCATTGGGAGCCAACAGTCCAAATCGAAGACACTCGAGGAGCAGGTCTCCAAATAAAGATTTGGACGTGGAAAGATTTGGACGTGGAACGTCAATGGTTTGGGCAGTAAGGTCAAGAGGACACTAGTTCTGCAGCACGTGAAGCGTCACTCCCCAGACATAGTGCTCCTACAGGAGACATATCTTCGTGGGAACAGATGCAATGCCTTAGACCGATTTGGCTACAAGATGGTGGCCCACTTGGGGTTCACGTCTGGATCCAGGAGTGTGGGGATTCTAGTCCGCAATACCCTGCCTATGGTAATCACAGGCACATGGACAGAGGACTCTGGGTGTTTGACGTCTGTGGCAGCCGGCGGGGCGAACAATAGTTCTTAGCTCTTGTTATATCTCACCCGGCCTGCATGCCCTGACATTTAAAAAACTGGGTACCCATTTGGCGACCTTCCCCTGGAAACGCTTGTACTGGGGAGAGACACAAATGCGGTCATGGATGCCGAATTCGATCACTCAGGGGTGAGGCAGGGCAATAAGGGAGAAATGGGCCTACAGGACTTTGTTACAGCAATCGGTCTTAGTGATATATGGCGCACACACAACCCCTTCGAAAGGCACTACACATTCTACTCTACTAGACATGGGTCCTTTTCCAGATTAGATCACATTTTCACAAGGAGAGACCAGCTGTGGGACTTTGCGGAACCCTGCTTTATGGCCCGGGGAATCTCCGACCACTTCCCGGTGGGCGTGGTCCTCAAAGGCGTGACAACTGCCAGGGCAGCCTTCCCTAGGATAGATCCATGGCGCCTTAGAGACTACTCCATAACTGACAAGTTAAGAGAGTGTTCTCAACAATACTTCGCCGATAACCAGGGCTCGGTTGACTCCCAGCTAACCTTGTGGGAAGCTTATAAAACGGTCCTGACAGGTCAGGCCTAAGCGCTGATTGGTGCCCAGAAGAAGGAGGAATCGCTACAGATTCGGCAATTGGAAAGGAAAATTGAGTGTTTGGAGCGACGGGCCAGTGAGACAACCTCGCTGGACCATTGCCACAAGCTCGCCCTCAAGCAAAAGGAAATTCGGTCGCTTGAGGAGGGTGAGGCCCGTGCCTACTCCCTCGCCACGCAATATCGGATATACGATGCAGGAGACAAGTGCATGAAACTGCTGGTGTGGCTCGAACACCGGGATAGGGAGCGATCCTGAGTGGCGGAGGTGAGGGATGAGTCAGGGTCCTTGGTGTCTACGGGCACTGACATAGCAGAGGCCTTTGCATCATACTAAGAGAGGGTCTACACACCAGTCTGCCCCAGGATTGTGAGGAGTCCTACGTGGTTTCGCGTTGCCCACACTGTCTCAGGAACAAACAGACTGTCTTGAGGCTGACCTCACCGGCTTGGAACTGGGAGAAGCCCTCAACTCCCTTCAGGCCGGGAAAGCGCAAGGACCCAACGGGCTTCCAGTGGAAACATATAAGAGACAGGCCAACGTTGTCATTGACCCTCTATGACAGATGTTCCTCGAGGCCCGGGAAGTGGAGAAGCTCCCGCCTGGTCAGCGAGAAGCTACGATTGTAGTCATCCATAAGTCTGGGAACCCGGCTGACCAGTGTTCGTCTTATCGGCCCATCTCACTGCTTAACGTGGAGGCTAAGGTTTTGGCCAAAGCCTTGGCAACAAGACTGATGTCGGTTCTACCAGACTTGATCCACGTCGATCAGTCGGGTTTTATACCCCATAGCAGCACTCGGCACAATTGATGGTTATAAGGGGCCCATTACATGACGGAGGATGCGGGATACACTCAAACGGCCTTGATGGCGCTGGACGCCTCAATGGCCTTTGATAGCATCAAATGGCCAAACTTGTTCATGGCTCTCCAGAGACTGGGCTTCGGCCCGGTTTTCTGTAGCTGGGTGCGACTGCTGTATGAACAGCAGGTAGCATGGGTGAGAGTTAATTGAGTGATGTCCCAAGCATTTCCCCTGCGCAGGGGAACTAGACAAGGGGGTTACCTGTCCCCTCTTCTTTTCGCCCTGGCCCTCGAGCCGCTGGCGCACTGGATTAGGAGGGACAGTTCTTTCCGGGGCCTGGCGCTCAATGATGAGTGGGAGGAGCGTATATCTTTATATGCAGACGATATTGTCCTCTACATGGCCAGACCCTACCATCCGACACCGCAGGCGCTTCACCTCTTCGAATTATTTGGTAGCTATTCTGGCTATACGATCAATTGAGCCAAATCCCTCATTTATCCCCTCTCGGGCCTGCCACCGAGGAACCCGAGTTGCTGCTTGGCCTCAATAGCGGCAGATGGATTCAGGTACCTGGGGGTGTATGTCGCTAGGGACAGGGTGTTGTATTTCTATCTAGGACCCTAATTCGATATTCCCGATTCATGCCCTTATTTGGTTATAATTAATAATATCCTTATAAAGGCATAAGAATCATATCCATATTCAGTAATAGCCCATGCAGTCCAAAGCACAGCACGGCTACTCCCATCGACTCCTAGAAAGCACAACGCGTTCTTTAAACAAACCAAGCCTCCAGCAGCCCGGGAAATCCCCCCTGCTTTTGTTTTGATTTGATCAAGAACTCCTGGAGTCCAGAAAGAACTGTTAGTTCTTAGTGACGTCTTTTGTCCAACCTTACGTCAAACTCGGCACCTTTCAGGTATAAATATACCAACAGTTGCCTTAAGCAAACACGCAGTGGTTTGGAGCAGAGCGGCTATCTACTTGCCCGAGAGCCCAGCTGATGCGAGAGCCCACGGAAGCCGCCCCTCCCGTTTTGACGCACTGAGAGAGATGCTGTCTTTTTCTCCAGCCGAGAAAATCCAGCTCCGGTGTTTCCAGCCACCCTTGCGGGTTGCTGGGAGATCGAGTCCTGAAGAAAGAGATACCAGACCTCCCACATTCTATTACCAAGGTACGGAGCTGACTAAACCCTTAAGAGAATTCTTGATGCAGAGTCTTGGCAAAACAATCTTAACCAACTTAACTTAAACTGCTACTTACTTACTCCTTCCCAAGTATTAGGCTTAGGTCAGGTACTCCGGGGTAGGCGTAGTTAGAAGCACCAGTTGAGTACGTTAGTCAATGTTTTTATGTATGTATGTATTTTATCCATTTTAAAGTACCATATGGCTATGCTTTTACAGTATTATTTCATAATACTACTTTTACTGTACGCACTTTACTTTATGATAAGTATTGCAATTGTGGCAATTCATTTCTCTTACATGAGAAAGAAGACTGCTCAATAAATAACACCTTTTATTGAAAACGCCCGTCTCTCTATTTCTCTGCACTCTGGTGAAACTAAGTATGCACGGTTGACTGAGTGAAATAGCTGCCTATTGTTTTCACATGACTCTAGAGATACACTCTTTTCTGAGGGAGCAAAGTTTTCATGTTTGTATGGTTGTCAGAAGCTAATCCCTTCTTGTCTAAATCCGGAGAGTAAACTCTTTCCTGAACATTCGAGAAAGTTTCTAGTGACCTCTGAGCTAGCTGGCAAAACTAATTAAGTCTAATATAGTCAGTAGAGACCTAGTTGACTCCAGTCCTACGTCTACACTGCTGTTTATATTATTCCAATGCGCAGAGCCTATTGGGAATATAGGAACTACACTACAAGGGCGGGGTTCTTCACCACAAATCTTGAGCCCCAACTGGCACGGCTGGCATCCGACGTGACCCACTGGAGGGCCTTGCCTCTCTCTCTAATGGGGCATGCTGCGCTATTTAAGATGTTGGCATTGCAGAGACTCCTATATATCTTACAAAATACGCTGTACCCGGTTCAAGGTGGGGTGTTCAGGCGTATATCCCAGGCCATGCGAATGTTGCTATAGGAGGGTGGGAACACAAGGATAGCGATGCGAAAGCTCATAAGAGGAGTGTATGATGGGGCTGGCCCTCCCGGATGTCCAATTGTACTACTGGGCTTCCCAGCTGCAAGTGGTCAACGATTGGGTTTACATGCCGGGTTCAGAACCAGCTTACAGAGTCGAAAGATATGTGATGCCGGGAGGCAATTGCGAGTCGCTCCTATACTCACAAAGGTTGTGCGGGGATCTACCCTCGCACACGGTGGTTGTGCTCCAATGCTGGCGGGAGGCCAATAGATTTCTGGGGTGGGCAGGCACCCTAACAGGCAGGTCCCCACTATGGCTCGGGAACCAGCTAACAGAGGTAAAGAGGCTAACAGGCTTCAAAGGATGGAAATTAATTGGGATCGAATACCTGGGGATGTATGGAAATGGGACGCCTTTAGATCCTTTGAATACCTCAAACAAGATTACCAACTACACGACTCCCAACATTATCACTATCTGTGCCTCACACATGCCCTGCACTCTCACATACACTTAGACACTTCAATCCCAGAATACTCTCCCATGGAAGACAGGCTCCTCCTTGATCTCATTCTCGAAAAACCGACATCCACTGTCTACCGTAAGCTCATAAATAATATGCCTGACCCACTGGTGTCCCTGTGGGAGAGATGGGAGGGAGATATTGTAGACCTGGAGGAAGAAGATTGGCAGGATGCCCTGCAAATCCCCCACGAAATTGCAATCCGAATAAGGTTCCGCCCCGTACAATTAAAAATGTTGCATCGGGTAATACCCGCGAACACACCTGTTCTCAAGGGGCAAGAGCCTGTCCCCACTATGTGCGAGGGGTTGTCAGGGGGAGGGGACATTCTACAATATCCTCTGGGAATGCCCCAACATAGTATCCTTCTGGACAAAAGTAGCACACACAATGGCAACAGTGGTGGTATTGCCGGTCCCGGTGGAGCCTAGGTGGCTTTTACTTATGATTAAAGGACCCACACACTGGTCCAGATATGACGAGGTTTGGTTGGCCATGGTAGCCGGAGTGGCGAAACGTAATAGTGCCAGTTGCTGGGGGGCGCAGGTGGCCACGCAATGGGACCAATGGCTTCGAGCCCTGAGGGCCTTGGCGGAGGTATCGAGCCACAGAGGGAGGGGAGGGGGATGGAGTTTAAGTGTAAGCGAACCATTGTGCTGTCTAGATTGCCTGCGATTGTACCATGTACTGTTGTTATCCTTCATGCCTTGTGAACACAGCTGTATACTGAATGAGAACATGAGCAAAGTTAATAAAAAGATATTTTTTTAAAAATTTAAAAAAAATGATTCATTTGGCGCTACATCTAATACCAGAGGTTATATGCCTCACTCCGTCTCCCTCATTTGGGAATCAGAATCCCTGCACCTCATTAGCAAAGTAATAACCTTGTCTCGAGCTCCATGATCCTTCAACCTCAAATTCTTTATCCAACCGTACCCCCAATACCAACAATATCTATAGCAGTTTGCACACATTCATTCACACGCATGCTCATTATTGCCCACTCAACACCCTCCATCGCAATCCATCGGCTACTGTTGGCACCCTTTTAGATTAATTGAGCTGTCTAGACACACACTAACTCCCGCATAAATATCTGTATTAAAAATGTAAGCCACAATTAATTTGTTCTTGTTTTATCCAGACCTCAACATCAACAAGCACCAAAGAAGAAAATTCAAGGAAAATCTTGGCACTCCATATACTACACTAAAGTCTTTTAAAATTCACTCACTGACCAAACTTTTGCATCTGCAAAGCCAAATCTGATCTATATTAAGAGTATCTCCAACACCAGCCATGAGTACTAAGCATGGTTCAGAGATGTTTGACCAAGCTGGGATTTTACTGCCACCACATATCATCCCACATTCTACTAAAAAAACCAAAAAAAGTTATCAATATCAATTAGTACTTTGACAACAAAAATAAACCCCATAAGCCACAATAGTGACCTCTCAAATAACTGACCATGCTAATAGCATTCCACAAGCAACATCATCCCATAGCACAACCTTCAACCCCTGCCTAATGGTGACATTTTCAAACTATGAAGAAACTCCCTGTGATAATTGCACACTTTTACCGTCTCTGAACAAGTTGCTCTGCCCGGTTGCAAATCATTAGCTGCTTCTTCTACACTGTCACCTTATCTTCCTATGTTAAATTGAAAAAACCCTTTCACTGCTCAAAGACAACACACCTTGACTAAGGCGACCTCACTGTTTTCTGACCCTCCAGTACTTCAGCATTGCCATAAAAAGTTGATGCTCAACTGATGGCACACACCAGAACCATATAGAAGATGGAATCAACAAAATGCAACTGGACGGCCGCCACTCCCTAGCCCCTTACCAACATCCAGCCCATGGGCATTTACATGGATCCCTGCCTCTCACTTCAAAAAGCATACAGAAGATATTTTCAAATGGCTAGGTGCTAGCTACATCTCCTACATGGGAACAAACTATTAATCTGAACCCACACTTTCTACAAACACTCATAGATCTGCGATATCAAAAATGCCAAGATACTCTTCACTGGTCTGCCTGACTGAAGTTTATCTTGCATTCTGCTGCATATCTGATCACCAGCAAATCATGTACAAAGCCGACACCATCATCGCACCCCACCTCTGGAACATCATTAACAACTCCTTCACATCAGCAAAACTTCCCGGGAAGCTGGAAACACGCAGAAATCAACACCCTACTGAAAAAACCAACAGCGGACCCCAAAGACCTCAAGAACTTCATCCCCATCTCTCTTCTCCCCTTCCCGGCGAAAGTCATCAAGAAGACCGTCAACAAACAGCTGACTGCATTCCTCGAAGAAAACAGCTCGCTCGACCCATCCCAATCCGGATTTCGAGCCAACCACAGCACCGAGACCGCCCTCATCGCAGCCACCGATGACATTAGGACGCTGATGGACAACGGAGAGACAGCCGCTCTCATCCTCCTGGACCTCTCTGTGACCTTCAACACCGTCTGCCACCGTACCCTAATAACTCACCTCTACAACACTGGGATCCAAGGAAAGGCCCTGGACTGGATCACATTGTTCCTCTCCGACAGAACCCAGAGAGTCCGCCTCCCTCCCTTCTGCTCCCAGGCCACCAAGATCATCTGAGGCGTACCCCAGGGCTTCTCACTCAGCCCAACTCTCTTCAATATCTACATGAGCCCCCTCGCCACCATCGCCCGCAAACACAACATCAACATCATCTCCTACGCCGACGACACCCAACTCATACTCTCCCTCACCAAAGACCCTCTCCCTGCCAAATCCAACTTTCAGGACGGAATGAAAGAGGTCGCACAATGGATGAGGCACAGCCGCCTGAAGCTCAACTCATGATATTATAAGACAATGGTCCAAAGACTATTATTTTACAGTGTCACAATTAGTCAACAATTTCAAACTTCATTGGTAGAGTATAATAATCTACTCTTAATCAATAGATTGGACAATCTCACAAAGCAACAGCAAAACAGATATTCAGTGGTGATTTATTCATTTTTCCTTTTTTTACCACTATTGAATGATGTAAATGATTATTACAATACATCTGGGTCATATTGGTTGCCCCAAGAGGAGCGTGCAAAAATAGAAAGATGTGATAAAGTTCAGTGATAAGAAAAGAAAAGAATTGGCAAAGAATTGCAAGGATAAGTGACATAAAAACACAGTTATTTTATTATACACAAGGATCCATAATCCTCCCTATACTAGGACCTGCCCTTTCATCAATCCAACTTTAATTGTAAATTCATTCGGAAACCTATTTAATGGTTATGGTGCACAAGAGAGTAACAATATATAGGTCCAGGTCAAGATTAAAAGAGCGTTGACGTTTCGACTCGACTTCGGGCCTCAGGGTGAGTTAAGCCTGGGCCTTGCGAGTCTTCATCAGGACCCAGAGAGTCCGCCTCCCTCCCTTCCGCTCCCAGGCCACCAAGATCATCTGAGGCGTACCTCAGGGCTTCTCACTCAGCCCAACTCTCTTCAACATCTACATGAGCCCCCTCGCCACCATCGCCCGCAAACACAACATCAACATCATCTCCTATGCCGACGACACCCAACTCATACTCTCCCTCACCAAAGACCCTCTCACCACCATAGCCAACTTCCAGTACGGAATGAAAGAGGTCGCAGAATGGATGAGGCACAGCCGCCTGAAGCTCAACTCAGACAAGACGGAGGTCCTCATCCTCGGACAATCCCCTTCCGCCTGGGATGACTCCTGGTGGCCCACGTCGCTGGGCACCCCCCCGACACCCACTGACCACCCATGCAACCTGGGATTCATCCTCGACGCCTCTCTCACGATGACCAAGCAAGTCAACGCAGTCTCGTCCTCGTGTTTCAACACCCTGTGCATGCTCCGAAAGATCTTCCGGTGGATCCCCACAGAAACCAGAAAGACAGCCACCCAGGCCCTCGTCACCAGCCGACTGGACTACGGAAACGCCCTATACGCAGGAACCACAGCCAAACTTCAGAAACGCCTTCAGCGCATACAGAACGCCTCCGCATGACTCATCCTCGACATCTCCCACCACAGCCACATATCCGCCCACCTGAGAAACCTGCACTGGCTCCCAGTCAGCAAGAGGATCACGTTCAGGCTGCTCACCCACGCACACAAAGCGCTCCACAACATGGGCCCGAATACCTCAACAACCGTATCTCGTTCCACACCCCCACCCGCCAACTCCGCTCCTCCAGCTTCTCCCTCGCCACCGTCCCACGGATTCACAGAGCCACCACCGGAGGAAGATCATTCTCCTACCTTGCAGCGAAGACATGGACTGACCCAGGACCATCTCACCTTCAGGAAACACCTCAAGACCTGGCTGTTCGAGCAGTAGCAGCACCCCCCCTTTCTCCTCAGCACCTTGAGACCCTAATGGGTGAGTAGCGCGCTCTACAAATGTACTGATTGATTGATTGATTAAATCACCTTCACCACTAAGAATCATCACCGAGTCCTCTTGCCAAAGAATATCAAAGTTCAAATCCCTCCACACCATCACCACGAAACTGAGGATCCCCAAGGCAAGTGGAAAAAAAAATAGGCCAACTTTTGCTTTGCCCTAAATCTCAATATCAATCTCTTTTCATGAAATGAGATTCTGAAGCATATTCGTGGGCCTGATAACAGAACTTTGGATCCTAATCATCAGCCTTCAGTTCTCGACTGTTCATCGACACGTGTCCCCTTACGTTGGGACCTGTCAAACAAGTACATATTAAATGCCTGAAAATTGCCATGAATTGGCTGGAGGCAATTTAGGAAAATCAGCAAGAAATATCTCTGCAGCCACAATAAAATGTGCCAATAGTGTAACAACAAACTGTATACCATTTCAACGACAAACGATCCCAAAAGAAGCAAAAAACAGTAAAATTATAACAACCAAATGTTGACCAAATGATAAAAATACCCCTGCATTATCAATGTGAAATATCATTAAAACTCTGATATGTATATTCCTAACATATATCTCAACTTCAACAATTTATACCTGCACACTGGTTGAAGAAAATCACATCTTTCATTTTCCAAATATTATTGCACGGTGACGCCCTTATGATGTGTATAGTAGCTCTGTCCTCACAATCAGTTCTGTTGCATTAGAACTTCTGTCTTGGGCCTTGGATGCCTGCAGAGACTTGCTGCTATGTGTTTTTCTAGCGGTCCTCTGCTGTCATACCGTTCACCTTGAATTATGCATATTCCACATTGAGTTGGGAAACACTACACTCTTCCTGCTCCTTGACTTGTTGCTGTGTCACATGAATCCTCCAGAAGGATGCTCTAAAGCCTGAGGTGGACTCAGACATGGATGTTAAGATGTTCACAGGTGCATCTGGCGACCACCTCACTCTGAGTAATAAAAGACACTGGGCGTGATTTAGATATCATTGGATGGGTTACTCAGTCACAAAGGGGACTGATATCCTGGCCACCAAAATATAAATCCCATAGGATACAATGGGATTTATATTTCGACACACTGGATATTTGTCACTGTTGTGATGGAGTAACCTGTCCGCCAACATCTAAATCAGGACCGCAGTCTCCAATCATGGCCTTTCCACTGACAAATCATTGTTTTCAATGCTGGTAGTCTAACTAGTTCAATTTTGTTCTAAATGATGCACAACACAGACTGCATGTGGTTATCACACAAAGGTCTAAGACTGGAAACAGTGTCTGTCATCACCTGGGTAGAGGTGGTCAATTGAATCTTTATTTTGGATATCTAATAAGTTCAAGTTCAAGTTCAGGAATTTGTATAGCGCACTACTCACCCAGAGGGTCTCAAGGCGCTTGAGGGAGGGTGGGTGCATTATTTATCTAATAGCCAGGTTTTTAGTTGCTTTCTGAAGGAGAGGTGGTTCTGTGTAAGTCGGAGGTGAGTGGGGAGAGAATTCCAGGTTTTGGCAGCTAAGTGGGAGAAGGATCTTCCACCCATGGTGGATCTGTGGATGCGCGGAATTGCGGCGAGGGCTTTATAGGATGATCGTAGTTGGCGGGTCGGTGTGTAGAAAGACAGTCGTGTGTTGAGGCATTCGGGTCCTAGGTCGTAGAGGGCCTTGTGTGCGTGGGTGAGGAGACGGAACGTTATTCACTTGTTGACGGGGAGCCAGTGGAGATCCTTCAGGTGACCGGAAATGTGAGCATGACGGGGAATGTCCAGTGTGAGTCTGGCTGAGGCATTTTGGATGCGTTGGAGTTTGGCTGTGGTCCCGGCGTAAATGGTATTTCCATAATCCAGACGGCTGGTGACCAGTGCGTGGGTGACTGTCTTTCTTGTTTCGGTGGGGATCCAGCAGAAGATTTTTTTGAGCATGCGTAGGATGTTGAAGCATGAAGATGAGACGGCGTTGACTTGTCTGGTCATCGAGAGGGAGGAGTCTAGGATGAAGCCCAGGTTACGTGCGTGATCTGTAGGTATGGGTGCTGTACCCAGGGCCGGTGGCCACCATGAGTCGTCCCAGGCAGAGGGGGATGATCCTAAGGTGAGGACTTCCGTTTTGTCCGAGTTAAGTTTTAAACGGCTCACTCGGTTAGACCAATCCCAATCGTAAGGGCAGGGTTCTTACACTGAGAACAGACAGAAAACAAATCCAGAGTTCACAAGAAAACTCTGAAAAGGCAATCTGAAGAATGATAGGGTAGCAGTGAGAATGTATTTCTGCAGCTTCAAGTTCATTAACGTTCAATAAACATAACCATGAGCATTCAATGTGATTGTTTACTAGAAGCAATATCACAGGCAATAATGACAGAGGCACAAATGGCTAAACCATGCGTGCCTCTACAAAGCAGCCAGAACAACTAATGTGTCTGAACAACGCATTCCTCTACTATGCAAGCCTTTACCACGCAATTTTGTGGTACAGGCATGACGGATAAGGTGTTATGTGTGGTAAAGGTCACACCCTAGCCCCCTCATCTTGGGCCTTTAAAATTACCCCAACCCCCCTGAGCCCTAAGAATTATCCTGACCCACCCAGCCCTAAAACCTACCCAAACCCACCCCTGAGGCCTAAAAACAACCCAACACCCCGAACCCTAAAAACTACCCCCAACCCTGAGCCCTTAAAACTACCCCAACAATTAAAACCTACCCCACCCCTAAAACCCTGCCCCAGCCCACTACCTGATTGCGTCATCTCCAGATCCATTCTTCTTTCTGTGCCAAACAATCCAAGTAGCTAGACTGCTCACTTCGAATACACAATGGAGGAAGATTCAAACTAGTCGTACTGATGGGCTGATTGAAGACAGTTTCAAGGCTGCTCTTACATTATGTATCAAGAGGTTCTGAATTGCACATGTCACTCAAATGATTATCCCGCCATTAAGTGCTGTTTATTACTGTACACCTGATGTGTTTGTATTAAAATCTATAAATAAAGTTTGAAAGAAAAAAAAAACTAGACCGCGCACTACCTTAACAACGCACATGCCTGCGTGATTAAGGCATATGTGTGGTAAGGCAATCGTGGTTCCGCTTGCAGGCAAATGCATGCATGGCTCGGTCCGCGTTGTGAAGGCCGTTTAACATGTCACAGCCGAGTCCGATTCACAAGGGTATGTGGGAGAAAGTGAAGTGTGCCAAAAACATAGTAAGTGCTGCCTGAGAGTTGCAAGAAGAAAGCGTTTATGGTTTATGCCTGGACACAATTTAGAAGGGACTGTAAAAGTGTGTGTTAAAAGCCAAAAAGAAGATAGCGTATATGGGCTTGACAGCAAGACAGTGAATTATGGAAAAAAAGGCGACTTGGAAAGAAGAGATGAAAAATAAGGGGATTGCGGAATCCTATTTACAGCGTAAATATGAGCATTATTGTTTCCATACTGCGAATGGGGTCAGGCGTGCAACACCCATTGGGCTCACGAGGCTGCAGCCCCTCCCAACCCCCCAACCCCCCCACCCCTCGTGTGTTTCAGCCCGGGTGGAGACATTCGTGGGCTGGCGAGCATCTAATTGTAGCCGCACCCGAGTACTTAACAGGTCTTCAAAAGACCATTTACTCGTATGAGGCTTTTGTTGTGTGCTCACCCCTTCTTACAGCCACTATGTCTATGGTGGGAAGAATTACCCCCCCCCCCCCCCCCGAAATATTTTTCAGCCCATATCCCCCCTCCCCCCCAACTACCGAAATTTGACTCTAGTTGCCCGCCTGAATTGCTATAATTCTATTGGTGTTAGAAAGGTTTCCGCGTGTTTTACTTCTAAATAAACACTCACTTCACTGAAAAGTGTTCGTTGGAAGATAAAAACGTACAAACGGTGGCAAAGCAAATGACCGACTCGTAATATGGGCATAAGAAAGCCAAGACAGAGCTTTTATTACCGCTGCTGCGTTCTCCGATCGGGTTTGTGATCCGTGTGAACAAAGAATACAGAGAGACGCTGTCTTAATTTGGCATCTGTCAAGGCCATTGGAATTAAGCGCAGGGAAGGACCAAATTAGTCAGCAGGATTGACTATATAATGCAGCAGGAAGAGGTAAACTATGTGGCTTAATGCGGCATATCGCGGTAGTATTTCTTCCTTATTTGTCATTTTTTCAGCACTGTCTGGGCAAAGGTTTCACCTCATTAGTAACAGTTTAACACCCAAATACACACCAAGCAACAGAAGGGGTCAGGCCCACTTTTACAAAAGGACTTTTAGCTCCCGGTCAACAAGAGAATCACCTTCCGTCTCCTCCCCCACGCACACAAAGCCCTACACAACCAAGGCCCAGAATACCTCAACAGCCGCCTCAACTTCTACGCTCCCACACGCCAGCTTTGATCGACCGGCCACGCCCTCGCTGCCGTCCCCCGCTTCCGAAGAGCCACCAGAGGGGGAAGGTCCTTCTCCTACCTGGCCGCCAAGACTTGGAACTCCCTCCCAACCCACCTCCGCCTGACCCAGGACCACCTCGCCTTCAGGAAGACCTGGCTGTTCGAACAGTAGCGGACCCCCCCTCCCCTAGCGCCTTGAGACCCTCCGGGTGAGTAGTGCGCTATATAAATGCTTTGATTGATTGATTGATTGATTGATAACTGAGCAGCAAAAGGTGTTGCCACACTTTTAGTAACTTTTGACCCTTTTGAGGTAGAAATATTTTTTATGTTAAAATCTGCATATTATACAGCAGATGGTGGATTTTGAGGAAAATGCAGTAAATCCTTAATCATGAGTAAAAGGCCACAGCCACAAAATCACGTAATTCGAGTGACCCTTGCATCCAAACAGTAATGCCCCCATAAAGAGTGGTCTCTTAATTCAAATGGAGAAGGTAACAGTAGTTACTGCCTGTAAGAAACTTAAGTGTTATTTAAAGGAGGGTGAGAACTCGCCTCAAATAATATTCACGGTCCTTGTCAGGGTGGACCACTGATATCGTTAATTAAACCTCTGCCTAACTCCCTGGTAGCTTGGCACAAAATATCCAGCCCTAACTGAAAGGCAATGTGTAAAGCATTTATGCAGCACTCAAACTGTAATAGAGTGTTAACACAACACAAGAAAAAACCCAAGCCAATTTAGACAAATAGAAGACCTTTTAATTAATAAAATAACACCAAAAAGACAAAAATCCAATTAGCAGAACTGGAGATACTAATTTTTAAAAGTTGAATAAAAAATTACCACAGAAAGCCGAAATGTGCCAAACTCAGTTATATGGTCATGTTAGAAGGGGTTAAGTCTGAAGTTCAGGCCAACTGCAAGAGCGTGGGTTGGATACATGGACCAGAATCGTCCTGGTGGAAGGTTTGCCTTCGGATTTTAGACATTTTTATGGACAAAAAGTGGTCATCGACAAGTCACTGGCAGAGGAAGCTGCATGCTGGGTCTGAGCGGGGCCCCATGACAGTGGGTAGGTGGAGAGTGGGGCCCAGGGAAGTTGTCAATGGAGGCGGGAAAGCTGTGAGCAGGCAAAGTCTCAAGTCGCAGAATCTGCCCCTTCCTTGATGCATGTGCCCCATAATCCTGTATTTCGATTGCTTCGGCGTCATTGTCTTTTTGTATCTATATATCACAACGTCCACTGACATATTTTATAAAAGCCATTTTGTATGGGGTAGTACATTTGCACGATCCTGCACCCCTCAATAAAGTGTAGCCTTGTAGTCATGAGTGTATTTATGTATTGTATCTTTTGCTTTAAGGACATCTCACATTTACTCCATTAGAAGATCCTGCCACCAGCCTATTAAAGAAGTATTGCTGAAAGTAACATGTTTTTGTCAAGTGTTTGCGCCCCATAGACTTGTAAACTGTATATAAACCATTAACATTTGAGTGTGTTTTATTATTACATGCTCCAACTGGCATTTATTGAGCAAGAGCTCTTGTTGCTTGAAATTACAATTGTCACTTAATTGTTTGTTGTGCTGCTTCTTTTGATTGGATTAAATTCAAGTTAGACTTTTTGGGCTTCTCAAAGTATTGCATTTTATTTTAACAACTGTTGGGATAGCCTGGTAGGATCCCGATTTAGGCAGCTGACCTAGCAGTGACAGCCCCGTCTTTGGATCCTGACTGCAAGTCTCGATTTAATGACCCAAGCCACGTGGCTCAAGAAACTGAGGGATACAATCTGATTCCTGGAACACTGATTGTGCTTATTTTAATGTATGCATATTTTTCTTGCAGTGCGATGATAGTGTTTCCTGACAAATTACTCACCCCCTTCGCTAGCGGTACAGTATAGGTAGAGACATGTTGACCCTTTTCCAACTATTGGGTTGAACTATAACCGTCTTAGTTTTAGTTCTGTCACTTGGGGGCACAAATAAAAAGTTCTGCTTACTCCAAGAGGTAGTTTTATTAATTTAGTTGTTTTTCACCACATTACACTCTGCACAGCACGCCCACACCATTTCTACTCATATAGGACCCTTACTCTCACACCATCTTCTGAAGTGCTCCTGTCTACTCAGTGGAGAGTGTCAGCCCATACCATGAGCTTCCGTAAGTGGTGCAAAGCGAGACCCTATGATGAAGCATGCCACCTCATGGTGGGTTTTTGTCCTTAATAAAATAACCTGTTTATTCTTTCATTGACAGAAACCACTCAGAGCCACTCCACTTCAATGGGCGAATATCGCCCCAAACCACGAGTTTCTTTGTTGATTTGTTCATGTGGTTAGTAGACCATGCTTGTTGGTCTTTATCTCCTATAACCCTCTCTCTTAGTGGCATGCACATCAAAATAGAATATTTCTAGAGCTGCATTATCCATGTTTAGGTTTCACCTTTAGACAGTTTTTAGATGTCTGTTGTCGAAAGACCTCTATCTTCTGGGCCATTCCCCAAAAAATATACAGGGGGCGTTTTTGAAAACTATTGCTTACCATTGCTGGGCTTTGTCACTCTTATTTGCTTGGTTTTTATTTGATGACTTTCTTTCCTCTACGTGTTTGTTCCTGCTTTTGAGCATAGCTCATTTACCAGCATTTGACTGGATGACTTTTATCACTCCACTACTCACATTCAAGAAACAATTATTTTTCTTTTCATTCAGAACTCCATAGAAGTGTGGCTTTGTCACTCTTATTTGCTTGTTTGTTATTTGATGACGTTCCTTCTTCTTCTTGTGATTGTTCCTCCTTTTGAGCATAGCTAATTTACCAGCATTTGACTGGATGGCTTTTATCACTCCACTACTCACATTCAAGAAACAATTATGTTCTTTTCATTCAGAACTCCATAGCAGTGTATGTGTTTTTGTGCTTTCCCCGTATGCTGCTTCCCCATCACATCCCTACCCCTTGTGCTTTCAGTGTTACACATGGTACATCCCAAATTGTCTGTAAAAGCACAGCAAATGCCACATTTTTGCCAGGGGATTAATTAGAGAGCAGGCTCTACTGAGCTTGTTTTTTTTGATTTCCCAAATTCTACATGTTGCATTAAAGTCCAGGTATTGGCACACAAAAGCAACATTTATGGTGTTGGGATGCTACACTCAGCTAGAATTTGAGGCAGAAGGTGAATTTAACATGCATGAAAAGGTGATGTCACTTCTCCAAGAGGTATAGAAATTGACTTCCTAGGGTGCTACTAATCACAAAATGACCTAGCACTTGTTTCACTTTTGAGTCCCATAGAAAGTAAATTAGGCGTTAAAAAGCATTTCCTTTTAAATTCTATACATTCTGTCTGTTCTTTATTGTTCTTTAGCTACATGACTTCTCCCAGCTTCAAGAGGCCAGATGTACCAGGCCCAAATGAGAAGTCGAGCTGCACTGAATGATGGACAACGCAGATCTTAAAGGTGAACGCAGGCTCTAGAGTGGTGGAAAAATAGACATTATTTGTCACCCAGACTGTGTTCTTAGGTGGGGGCATGTGTCAAAGCATGAGTAAAGAACACAGAGACACAATGTTAGCTTGTTCTCTGTACTCCCAGTATTAGGGGAGAGGAGTTGGCCTAACGGCTAGGGCGGTCGATTTCGAATCTGGGGACCTGGGTTTGAGTCTCGCAATGACACAGAACATCCTGTGATTCTGGGCAAATCACTTAATCTCCCGGTGCCTAACTAACAAAAATAAAATGCTTGTGTCCTCATGTAATGCAACTGGTGCTATGTAAAGCACTCTGATACCTGATTCAGGTCTCGTTTGCGCTATATAAAACTCTGTAAAAAAATAAATAATAGTCTCAAGGCAGAAGTAGATCAGTCGGATTACACAATGTAGTTTCAAACAATGTATCAATAATTCAGCTTCCTCCTCTCAAGGAGGTTTAAAACATTCCAATACCTACTTTTGCCATGTGCTTCCACCTGGCGCTTCACATGTACCACATTGAAGGACTTGAGTGCTCCACAATCAATGAGTCCTTTAGGTAGAGCCCAGTTTCTGACCCTTTGGAGTGTAACTCATTAAACATCTAGCATTCTTCGAAGAGTGCCCAAACTGCTTTCTTTGTTTTGTGGTGCTCCACTATGTGAGACCCGTGGCATGAGTAGAAGTGTTTTTTAGGTGGGGCACATAAGTTAAAACAGGTGGAGCCACCTACAGACAATGAGAATCTTGGATATAACCTTGGAGTTGTTTGACCAATATTCATGATATTTCTCCCAAAAAGTGTCAAGGTGGCAGCCATCAACCAATGTACATACCGGCTCCATGTTGATCCTGGGTATCCAATGGATAGGTGGCTTCTGCCAGGCAGCTCCTTTGAAAGGGTACTAGAACCGCAAAACTGCAGTTAACGGGACCCACGGAGCACTCTGTCCAGATATGGCACACTGGTCACAAGAGTTTGGGTTGGGCAAGAAGCTCACGCGGGTCACCCCTCTGTGGGACTCGGAACAATTGGGTATATTATGGAAGATTAATGCATTCGACAAATGGGACATTATAGTATTGTCTCAGGTGGGTGACCTATGGAGGGGGTGGGGGAAGAGGTGATGGCTTTTTCACTACTGCAGCGGGAATATGAGCTGGAATATGAGTTGGCAAACTCAGAAGATTTAGATGCCTGCAGGTGCGACATGCCCTCCAAGCAAATATCCCAGCGGGCGAGATACTCCCTGATGCATCACCGTTGGAGGATAGACACTTTGAGGAGTATATGATTAAAAAAGCAATGTCGAAAAGGCTGAACAACCCTATCAAGAGGAGAGCAATAGATTCCTATTTGGAGAACTCCGGGGCTGACGTCTGTTTATTACAGGAAACCCACCTTTTGCCCAAGGACTGGCACAGAATGCGTTTGCGCGCCTTTCCCCAACAATTCTTTTCTTCCCTTCCAACAAAAAAGGCGGGGTAGCCATCTTAGTGTCCAAACGCTTCCGATGTAAGGTGAAGGATAAGGTGGGGAAGGTCAGGGGTCGTCTTTTGACATACACCTTCAAGATTGGAGACATGAATCTCACGATAGGATCCATCTACGCCCCAAACACAGGACAAGAAACTTTTCTGAAAAACACAATCTCAGAGTCCCTTCAGTCATCCAACACGCTCCTACTCATGGGGGGGGGACCTTAACTTAGTCATGGACACAACCAAAGACAGATCAAGGCATCGTTATGGGGACACGGGCGCTATCACAGCGACGGGCGTAGAATAGTTGCGAGAGAGAGGCCTAGTGGATCTCTGGAGGGACACACATCCTAGCGCAACACAGTTCACCTTCTATTCCCACGTCCACCGTACCTATGCCAGGCTAGATCACTTCTTAGGATCATCTGAACTGCTCCCTGCCCTCGACGAGGTCGACATAGTACCTGCAGCACTCTCAGATCATGATGCAGTGGAGCTAACGCTTGTCATCCCTGCTTCTTCCCGCCCTCGGGGCTCATGGCGCCTCCCCGAAACCCTACTGCAACAGCCAGAAGTCAGTAAACGGCTACACAAATGCATCGTCGACTACTTGGCTATTAACGATACGCCGGAGATATCACTGTCGGCTCTATGGGGGGCCCTGAAATCAGTAGTCCGCGGGGAACTAATAGCAATCGCCGCTGCAGAGGCTAAAGACCGGAGAGCGAAAAGGGATGATCTCACGGCTCAAGTTGCTGAACTAGAGAGGGTACACAGCCGCAGTCGCGCTCCGCGGGTCTGGAGACTATTGAAAATAGCCATGGCTAAACTAGCTAGCTTGGACACTGACAGAGCAGAATTTGCTGCGCTCCGCCTTCGACACACATATTATGTCGCGGGTAACAGAACTGGCCGCCTACTAGCCAGCGCCTTAAAAGATAAAACTCAACGCACGAAAATTTCTGGCCTTACGGACGATTCTGGGAACACCCTCGTTGAGGAGTCCCAGATCGCGGAAGCATTTCGAACATATTATGCCTCATTATACAGTGCGGAAGCAACACATCTCGGGGACGCTGACACCTACTTGAACACAGCGGCTATAACAGAACTATCCCGAGCTGGCGCGGACGCTTTAGACGCCCCCATCTGTCTGGAGGAGGTGACAGCGGCTATCTCCCGCCTCCTCCCGCTTAAATCTCTTGGGCCTGACGGCTTTTCAGCTGGTTTTTATAAAACTTTTGGCCAACTGCTCGCTCCTGGCTCTTTAATTCCTTTGAGGGCCCGGGCTCCATCCCCCCGACATGTTAGCGGCTGAAGTGGTCGTGCTGCCTAAGCAGGCAAGAAACTCACACATTGCTCGGCATTCCGACCAATCTCATTGCTGAACCTAGACCTAAAACTTTTTACCGGGGTACTGGCAGCGTGCTTGGGCCCGCTCTTGCCCGGGATCTTGGAGCCTGACCAATCGGGCTTTGTGCCCAATCGCCAATGCAGTGATAACACTAAAAGGATGCTTCACTTGATAGATAAGGCAAATTTCCAGCACTTCAATGCCGCACTGGTGGCTATCGACGCTGAGAAAGCGATCGATCGTGTCGATTGGACATACTTACAACATGTCCTGATGCGCTTTGGACTAGGCAACTGTTTTCGTTCCTGGGTCCCCAGCTGTTACCATCGCCCCCAGGCTCGGGTCCGTCTGGGCGGTCTGCGCTCGGACCCATTTGACATCCAGCGGGGTACGAGACAGGGTTGCCCCCTGTCCCCCCTTTTGTTTGCCCTCTATATAGAGCCCCTGGCACAAAAGGTCCGAGATAACCCTGACAACAGAGGTATCACTTTCGGCCGGGAACCACACACAATTAGCCTCTACGCAGACAACATCATAGTCGTTCTTGACTGGCCAGACCGTTCGGTGCCCGCCTTCGGGACCATCTCAGACTTCGGAATCAACAGGGGGAAATCCGTGATATTACCCTTGGGCGAGAACGCCCACCCCAATAAGCCTGTTTCTACGTATGGGAGCGACCTACAGATAGCCACACAGCTTCCATATTTGGGGATCACCCTCACTTCCTCGACAGAGTCGACGGTGGCTCTCAACTATAAGTCCCTTACCACTCAGATTCGTGCAGACTTGACGCGTTGGTCCAAACAACCCCTGTCCCTCTTGGGGAGAGTTGCTGCGGTGAAGATGTCGACCTTACCAAACATTCTGTATGTTTTTCAGACCCTCCCGGTGGCGCCTCCGACGGGTACCATCTCAGAACTACAAACAGCACTCCATCACTTCATCTGGGAGGGGAAATGAGCGTGCTTACATAAACAGATGGTACATAGGAGTATGGATGAGGGGGGCCTCGGAGTTCCAAATCTAATGCAATACTTCCAAGCTGCTCCACTCCGATATTTAGTGGAATGGTACAGGCCCGAATCAGAAAAGAGATGGCTCTTTCAAGACAGGGCTATGGCTCAGACGTCCCTCTGGAGAATTCCTTTCCTACCCCGAAAACACCGCCCGACATACATAACTAATTCACCTATCACTCGCACTGTCATGAGGGTCTGGGATGCGGTAGCTGTCAGGAGAGGCCTTACTACCTTTCCCTCCCCATTCACTCCTATCTTGGACAATCCAGACTTTCCACCAGGCAACGGCCCCCATGCCTTCTTACAGTGGCGTGGCACAGCATATAAATGCGCTGGAGACCTCTTTGACACGCGAGGCTTTCTCACCCTCTCAGACATCAAACTAGGCTATGAGATTACAGATCCTCACCTCTTTCAATATTTCCAACTCTGACACTGGCTCACCGACCCAGCCATCACTGCCCTGGTGGGTCGTCCACTAACCACTTTTGAGAAATGGCTGCTGACAAAAGAGACTGATCGGCATCTTATATCGGACATATATAAAATGCTTACACCCCCACCTGCGCTAGGCAAAACAGCGGGTCAGAAACGCTGGGAAACTGAGTTGGGAAGAACAATGACACCTACAGAATAGAACCACATATATTACAGGGCCTCACACACCACACGCAACACAATGGGTAGAGAAGCAGCCGTGAAATTAGCAATATATTGGCACCTTACACCGGTCCGGCTCCATAGAGGTAACCCGACCCGCAGTGACCTATGTTGGAGAGGGTGCGGGGAACGTGGCACACTAACTCATATTCTCTGGGACTGCAGTGAGGTCCGGGGTTACTGGGACATGGTCCTGAATGACATAGACTCCACCTTCGACACCGAAATCCCGAGATTTCCTGCCTACACCATCCTAGGCCTGCCCAACACACTCACTTTCCCCCTGAAATCTATTTGAGGTCGCCAAATGGGCATTGCCATGCAAGCGGCTACACAACACATCTTATCACTCTGGGGATCAACCAACAAGCCCACACATGTGGGATGGCTACACAAAATCTGGTTCACCCTGGGGATGGAACGCATACAAGCTACCCTCACGCACACTACTAAAACATTCCAAAAAGTCTGGCAGCCGTTGATATCCCTTTTGTCCAAGGAATTTAATGAAATAACTTGCCCCAAATACCTTTGATTACTACGCATTACTGAAACTGCAACTGAAACTCAAGAGTCTCATGACTGATTACACTGTTCCCTATCTAACTATTATTGGACGTGTTTCCCACATACGGCACACTGGTGGGGAGGGGGGGAAGGGGGAAGTGTTGGGAGGGTGGTGGGCTTTCTGGTTTTTGTTCTTCCAATTTTGTTCGCCTACATTGCCTATTATTCGCATTTTTGGTATCGAAACGCTACTGTGGTATGTCCACTTCATTTTCTTTTTTGCAAATCATAGAGAAGACGTGCCTGTCTGTCTCGTTCGCTTGGTTTACCTGATGCAATTACATTGTAATGTGATACCTATCTTTGCTTTCAAACTCAATAAAATACATTTGAAATTAAAAAAGCAATGTCACTGACCTACTGGAAGTTGATTAATCATACCCCTGACCCTCTCATACAACTTTGCAGGAAATAGGAAACTGATCTGACAGAATTAGAAAATGAGGACTGGTTGGAGGCATTGGCTTTACCGAAGGAAGTCACAATCTTGTCTATGCTTAAATTGGTACAGTTAAAAATACTTCATAGAATATACTTCTTAGGGCCAGCATTGGTCAGGATGGGCTACGGGGGGCTGTAGGTGGCAATGCGGTTGTGAAGGCACATTCCTGCACATACTTTGGGAGTCCACCCACATTAATAAATATTGGAGACAGGTGCTCCACTGTATGGAAGAAATCTTGGGATTAAGTTTGGCCCTTGAGGCTAAAAGATGTCTGTTAAATATTTGGGAACCTTCAGACTTGAATAGCAAGGAGAAAAAATGGGCAACTCTGGGCCAGATGGTTGCCATAAGAAATATAGCTAGAATGTGGGGTGTGCAGGGGCTCCAACTGTAAATGCATGGTAGAAAGATATGGACTGGTGCATGTTTAGAGAAAAAACGGTGTATGTCTCCAGGGGAGGCCCGAAAAAATGGACACAAATATGAGGTAAATGGAATGCATACAGAGGGGATATGTGTGCTCCATCGCCCCTTCCCCCCTTCTCTCCATGGATAAACCTGAATCTATTGTAAACTGTAATAAATAAACTGCTCACCATGTGTAAATTGTGCTAACCTGTACAATCCAATAGTAGATAATGTTATACTTCTTGTTCAGTAAATCTGATATGTGTAATGTATATATATCAAAAATGTTATCCTTGTGCACTCTGATCTTCTAATTTTCTCCACAATAAATTTGAATTAAAGGTTGGCGCGACTCATGCCACAAGGCGTCCTACCCTTGTCTTACAAACACAATATATGGTGTGGAAAGAGACACCTTCCCACAAATGAGTGCGCTCAATTTGCAATGAAACACTCGGGTTTCTTCACACTATTTTTTTAGTTTCATCCATATTTATTTCAACATCTGTGAATCAAAGTTCCATTTAATTTTCCATTCGCTATGGTTTTATGACACAGTTCATAGGATTTATCTCTCCAATGGTCAATAGATCTTTATCTCCCAATGCATTTCGGGTCTATAAACATTGACCCTTCGTCAGGGGACTATAAAGTGAAAAGAAACAGGACCAATTAATTCACCGTCTAGTGGTCACAATGTAAACAAAATTGCATCAACACCATCGAAGAACACATATACTCAATATGGCACATAATCAGTATGGCAATACATTCAAGATAAGCTAAACGTTGCATGCTGTGACCATTGTTTTTCCTCATACTGAGAAGGCATTAAACTATCAATTATCGATATCTATCATAACAATGAAAAATAACTGTTTAATAACTAACTCCGCTTGGGGAAACCACTGTACCTAACGCTCAGTTCATTTGCGCGTCTCTATTTAACTCGCAGTCTAACGGTAGGTTTACTTACATGCGACCATCGGGTCTGAAGCGCAGAGTATGCAGCTTTTTCGTCTTGGCGTTCTAACAGTTACGCGCCAAATATTTACGAGTTAACTAAGAACTGCAGTTCCGGTCACGTGATCGGCAGTTACACCAATCACTGAGGTTCTATACTCTTGTCCCATGGTTAGGTATATTAAGGCTTCTAGGAAGTAGACTATGTAAACAAACTCCGGGTACACTACCCATGAATACAAATAGAATAGCATAAATTAGGAAACATATCACGTATATTGCATGAAACGAGTAGTCAGAACAGAAAGGGATACCATAATTGACATATTGCATGCAACGAATGGTAAACAAAAAAGGATGCAGTAATTAACGACATGCATGTAAATAGAGGAAATACTCAATTGGGGGTCTCGGACACAGTTCAAGCCTAATGTTGGGTGAATCTACAAAAAACACGAATATTCTATTCGGTCATTGAGCCCAATGGGGTGGGCAGAGTTAAGTTTCTTAATCCAAAAGTATTCACATCTAAGTCCTTGTTTAATAGGATCCTGATCTCGGCGAGGTGAGATTTTCTCCAAAACCATGAAGCGTAATTGAGAGATTTGGTGTCTGGCTTCTAACCAGTGACATGCTACAGTGGATTCTGAATTCATCAGTCTTATATTACTCTTATGTTCAGTTATACGCGTTTTTCTTTTCTTTCGGTCTGTCCCACGTATGTTTTACCACATGGACATTTGATTACATATATACAGTTCATCGTATCACATGTGCTGTTATGTTTATGTGACCCCACAAGTGAGTTTTTTAGAGATCAGCCCAGCTGCAAACGCCCCACCAATAACAACAGAACCACAAGAAGAGGACGTGGAAACAGAAAAAAGCATAGCAGAAAGGACAAGGAGTCAGAAAACGAAAACCAATTGATTGTCAATATCTCATCCAAACAACTCACGCCAACTAAAACTAAACTCCTAAATAAAGGGATGACATTTGTACCTACATATTGTTCCAATCCAGCTGAAACAGACATTGCATTATTCAAATTCTTCAGATCGTTGAAGTTGAGATACTTCTTTAAAGATTCCACTGAAGTCCAACAAGAAAAAACTTGGGATAAAGAATTCAGACCTAAAAGTTTGTTTTGCACACCATTCACGCATAAAACTATTGAAGCTTTTGAACGGTCGGTCCTCACAGATGTTCAACAAATAACATACACCAAACCCAAAAAAAGTAACCTTTCCTCTAGTGAATGGAACACATTGAAAAATCTGAATAACAGCAAACAATTAACATTCCAGAAGGCAGACAAAGGAGGTGCCTTAGTAGTCATGGATACTGATTTCTACATAAAAAACGTGAATGATCATGTCAACAACTCAGACATATATCTTCCTTTAGAATCCGATCCTACTAACGAATACCAATCAATTCTACAAAAAATCATCGACCACGCTTATGACATGAAGTGGATCAATGAAAAAACTAAACAATATTTTGAAATGAAACATCCTAGACGACCCAAGTTATACATGACGCCAAAAATACACAAGGATCTTAACAACCCGCCATTTAGACCCATCGTCTCGGCGTGTGGGTCAATCTCTGAACCCATAGGGAAATTTGTGGATAAGTTCTTGCAACCGATTGTACAAAAGACTTCTACATACATTAAGGACACGACTGCTTTCTTGAACTTGTTGAAAAACATAGTGCTAGATATGAATGAAAGCTATTTACTATGCACCATCGACGTTATGGCCCTTTATACCTCTAATGCCTCTATACCACAATGAGGGTATAGAGGCATTAGAATGGAGCCTAATAAACAGTGACCTTGAGGAGCAACAGAAACTGTTAATCATAGAGCTCATGCAATTTGCATTATACTGCAGTTATTTTGAATGGAAAGGAATATTCTATAACCAAAGTAGTGGCACATCCATGGGTTTTGGGGGCGCGCCCTCGTACGCCAATATTTTCATGAACAAATTTGAAACTGATTTTATCCTCGGAAACCCAACATGGACAGAACACTTGGTTATGTACAAAAGGTACATTGATGATTTGTTCATAATATGGAGAGGCGAACGACAAGACTTGGAAAATAATATTATGGTACTCAACTCATGCAATGAACGCATAAAATTCACCCATACCATAGATGAACAATCAATTGCATTTCTTGACGTGAGAGTGGAAATTTCAAATAATACCATCAGTACGAGTGTTCACATCAAAAAAACAGATAAAAACTCTTCATTATTGTTCCAAAGTTTTCACCCATGTCCTTAAAAAAACACTTACCGACTTCACAATTTATCAGAATGAAACGAATCACCTCTAATGAGGGAGATCTGATAAATGTTTTGCAAGAACAAACAATCAAATACCAGTCAAGAGGATATCCAGACGATGTTTTGCAAACATCTTTAAATAAAGTGGCCATTCAGTCTCGAACCAGCATGTTAAAAGAGAAGACTAAAATCCAAGAAGCGAAAACAGTGTGTGTCTTGAAATTTTCTACCGACGCATCTAAAATCAAAAAAATCATCAATAAACATTGGAGATTAATTCAGCAAGAACCTGACTTAAAAGACTTATATAATGAGAAAATAACTTTTGCATTTCAAAGATCCAAAAACATTAAAGAACTTTTGAATACTCCTAAGAAACCTACAATGACCTATCGAGGCATGCAAAGATGCCAAAATTGTACCCACTGTGGTAATGTTATTGTGGGAAATCAATTCACTCACCCCACCAAAGGACAACAAATTGAACTAAAACATAACAGCACATGTGATACGATGAACTGTATATATGTAATCAAATGTCCATGTGGTAAAACATATGTGGGACAGACCGAAAGAAAAGTAAAAACGCGTATAACTGAACATAAGAGTAATATAAGACTGATGAATTCAAAATCCACTGTAGCATGTCACTGGTTAGAAGCCAGACACCAAATCTCTCAATTACGCTTCATGGTTTTGGAGAAAATCTCACCTCGCCGAGATCAGGATCCTATTAAACAAAGACTTAGATGTGAATACTTTTGGATTAAGAAACTTAACTCTGCCCACCCCATTGGGCTCAATGACCGAATAGAATATTCGTGTTTTTTGTAGATTCACCCAACATTAGGCTTGAACTGTATCCGAGACCCCCAATTGAGTATTTCCTCTATTTACATGCATGTCGTTAATTACAGCATCCTGTTTTGTTTACCATTCGTTGCATGCAATATGTCAATTATGGTATCCCTTTCTGTTCTGACTACTAGTTTCATGCAATATACGTGATATGTTTCCTAATTTATGCTATTCTATTTGTATTCATGGGTAGTGTACCCGGAGTTTGTTTACATAGTCTACTTCCTTGAAGCCTTAATATACCTAACCATGTGACAAGAGTATAGAAGCTCAGTGATTGGAGTAACTGCCGATCACGTGACCGGAACTGCAGTTCTTAGTTAACTCGTAAATATTTGGCGCGTAACTGTTAGAACCCAAGACGAAAAAGCTGCATACTCTGCGTTTCAGACCCGATGGTCGCATGTAAGTAAACCTGCCGTTAGACTGCGAGTTAAATAGAGACGAGCAAATGAACTGAGCGTTAGGTACAGTGGTTTCCCCAAGCGGAGTTAGTTATTAAACAGTTATTTTTCATTGTTATGATGAATATCGATAATTGATAGTTTAATGCCTTCTCAGTATGAGGAAAAACAATTGTCACAGCATGCAACGTTTAGCTTATCTTGAATGTATTGCCATGCTGATTATGTGCCATATTGAGTATAGGTGTTCTTCGATGGTGTTGATGCAATTTTGTTTACATTGTGACCACTAGACGGTGAATTAATTGGTCCTGTTTCTTTTCACTTTATAGTCCCCTGACGAAGGGTCAGTGTTTATACACCCGAAATGCATTGGGAGATAAAGATCTATTGACCATTGGAGAGATAAAGCCTATGAACTGTGTCATAAAACCATAGCGAATGGAAAATTAAATGGAACTTTGATTCACAGATGTTGAAATAAATATGGATGAAACTAAAAAAATGGTGTGAAGAAACCCGAGTGTTTCATTGCAAATTGAGCGCACTCATTTGTGGGAAGGTGTCTCTTTCCACACCATATATTGTGTAATGTGGATATATTGTCATCAATAAAAAGATATTTTTCAAAAGTGTTAAGGTGGGATATATTGTTATGGAAAGTTTGGGAGTGATCCTTGCAGTGGGGACCTAGAATTTGGAGCACGAAATAAAGTTGTGTTTCCAAAGTTAATTCCTATAGGAACATTTAGCCACACCTACAGCCCGAATCGCTGAACGGACTTACACCACAGTTGGCAGGGAGGTAGATGTTGGTTCAAGGAAGTGCCTTTTGCTTATTTGGTATAAATTTGTTGAGTAGTTGTTGAGAAATGTAAGTTTAAAATTATAGTTATATTTCTGGCCGCAGATATTTTGTGGTAGTTTTGCGATGAATCGCAGATGCACGCACCAACTGGAATGCTCTGATTGGCTGAACTCAACCTGAATAGAAATTTGCGCCGCCATTTTGTCTATCGGTAACAGTTCCCGGGTCTGAAAATTTCTGAAAAAGACAACTTAAGGGGGTCAGAGTAGAGGTACTCTGACCCCATGTTTGAGAAATGGGGTGTTAGAGACACAAGTTGTGTCCAAAATAGATTTTTTTTTATCATGTGCAATATTTGTGACAATGCCACGACGGCCAGAGCGGCCGACTCTGTGTACCATCACGGGGACATCGTGACTATCTACATCGTCATGAATGTTAGTAAAAATATAAAAAATACAGATCAATGAATCATTAATATGCATTGTTATACAGACCTTGAGATTTTGATGAATCTTTTCAAAGAGTTATTTATATAGTGAGTTATCTACTGTGATGGTTAGAATTAATTATATAGTTATTAGTTTTGAATGTGTTGGTGGCCATTGAAGGTCTGCTTTTGTTTTCCGTTTTCGCAAAGTGTCCGCGGGGATCGCAATTACCAATGTCTATGCGATCTCTGGAGTCACCACGAAAACGGGAAATAGGTTTTAGTGATGGCTGTTCTAGAAATACACTAGAAAAACATCAGTTTGAAGTGTACAGTAATAAACCCCTAATGTGTAAATTACTGCACTATGTGTGCATATGTGTTTTCACTTTATGGAAAAGGCGCGATCGTCGCTGTTAACGGCAACGTCGCAATGTCCTGAATAACCACAAAAACAGAAAATAGGTCTGAAAGATGTCTTTTTTTTAACTTAGTGTAAAAATATGAGTTTAAACATGCTTTGAAAGAAGTATATAGTAAAATGTGTAGTGCAATGTTCAGAATGGATTTTTTACATATTATTTTTGGATGTGTTGGTCGCTATTGAATGTCTGCTTTTGTTTTACGCTATCGTGACATGCCTACGTACATCACGATTACCGACGTCATCGTGACCTGCCGCGTCATTGCAAATTCATAAAATAGATTTAGAGATGGTTTTTAATAGAAACTCTCTAGAAAAATATGACTTTAGGGAATACTGTAAGAAACCCCTAGTGTGTGCAATACTGTTGTATGTGTAGATATTATGTGTTTTAGACTTTATGGAAAAGGCACGATCGTCGCGGTCAATTACGTCACTGCGACATCCTGAATAACCGCGAGAACTGAAAATAGATCTGAAAGATGGTTTTTCAAGAAACTTAGTGCAAGATTATGAGTTTAAACATGCTTTGAAAGAAGTAAGTATATAGTAATATGTGTAGGGCAATGTTCAGAATGTATTTTTAACATATTTTTGGATGTGTTGGTGGTCATTGAATGTCTGCTTTTGTTATCCATTTTCAGAACGTCTCCACGGGGATCACAACATTGTAGTCAATATAAAAGATGTAAAGAAAAAAAACGCTTATTAATCCACTGAAGAAGATGCAAGTTATAATAAAAACCTGTTATAGAGCCATTTTAGACAGAAAATGAAATTTAAAAACTTTACAAATTCAATAAAAAAAATCATAGGTTACATGGATGTTATAGTTGTGACATAGATTTTTCAAAAACCTTAAAAATTCACAGAAAAAACAAAGGTTATAGGGACATTATAGTGAGGATTTAACTTTTTAAAAACCTTAGAAATTCACTGAAAAAAACAAAGGTTACAGGGGCATTACCATTAGGGAATAGACTTTAAAAAACCTTAGAAAATCAGTGAAATAAAGCAATGGTTACAGGAACGTTATAGTAAGGCTGATATTTCACTCATACAAAACCAGAGAAATTCAGCAGTTATAGTTAACTGATCTAACTAAAACGTATACCTCCGCAATGCACTGCTTATGGCCTCACATATTACATCACTCATTACATAGTGGTGTCGCAGGGATTCTGCTCCTACACAGAACTGTGCACAGAGACCCAGGAACTCGGTGAATAGTGGTGTACCAAAAATCTCACCTTAGTGCCAAGAAACCCTAACAAGCTAGCATCAGTGTTACATTAGCTCTTCGTCCTATAGCAAAGGAACCAATGATTAGACAACCCAGAACATGCGACTAAGGTTATACTCAGGAATGGTGGGAAGCAAGAACACTCTTTTGTTATACTCTCATACCAGTCCACAACAGAAGTAAAAAAGAGACACAGAAAAGTTAAAATATTTATTTTAACGACCTGCTCTAAGATGCAATATCTTTGCTAACATAAGCAGACACATGATTAGAAATAATATTAGCAGCAATGTTACAATTCCATAAAACACAAAAGGAGAAATCATATTACATTGATGGTGAAAATAGGTCCTCTAGCGCCTAGTAATTCACCCTCCCTAGGTAGGAACTATGTTTTATAAAATATAGAAGGTCTCTTAGGCTTTTTTGGGGGACCCCATACCTCCAAGATCAGCAGGTGTGAATCACATCAGGATCTGCAAAAGCTCTCTGTCTCTCTGGAAAAACAATCTTCTTCCAAGTGTCTGAAATCATGCTTACAGTGCGCTGTTAAAGGCGTCAGAATCACGTTGGCTTGCAGCTGCATATATGTTATGGCTAGAACGTGAGCCGATCAGCCTGAACAACAGCTACCTTGTTATGATAACCTTGGAGGCTTTATCACTCAGTGTGCAGACTAGAGTCACGATGTAAGTCTAGGGCTGCTGAAAACAAGCCATTCTCATGTAAAGCATTTCACGCAACCTAACTTACAACAACAGTCATATGCAGTGTATTGTGCAAAAGCGGCAAAAAGGTAAATTGGCGTTTAAACTTCTAATAAGCCTATGCTAACTTAACAATGTGCGTAACAAGGCCCAGCCCACACTACAGTGGCAACACTCATGACATCTCAAATCAAATCACTGATGACATCATCAAGTGAGTGTAAGCGTTTTTAAGAGTTTATGGGTTTTACACACAAATACTAACCTCCCACAAAAGTTAAATTAGTATACTAGGTGCACTACTACTTAGTGATATAACTTCTAACATATTATGTGAGTGGCTGTGTGACTGTATGCATCCTTGTGTGTATGGGTGTGTAAGTGGCAGTATCGGTGTATAAGTGGGTGTGTGAGGAGCTGTGTGGGTGAGTGACATGCTCTGTGAGTGGCGGTATAGGTGAGTAAGTGGGTGTGTCATTGGCTGTATGAGTAAGTGGTGGTGTGAGCGGCTCTAATGGTGGGTAAGTGCGTGTGTAGTGACTGTATGGGTGAGTGAGTGGGTGTCTGGCTGTATGAGTAATTGACGAAGTGTGTAAGTGACTGTGTGGCTGTTTGAGTGGGTGTTTGGTTAAGTAAGTTGGTGTGTGAATGGCTGTATGGATGACTGAGCGAATGTGTGAGTGCTTGTATGGATGTGTGAATGGGGATGTATGTGGTTGTGTAGGTGTGTAAGTGTTTGTATGGGGGAGTGTGGCTCACTGATTAGAGAGGCAGACACTGATGCAGAGGTCTGACCCAGGACCAGGGTTCAATTCCCGACGCGGCAGGGTCCTGAGCCCAAAAATGTCCACGGACTCGATAATTCTCGCCACGCTGCAACTCTGGGCAATAGCTTGCTTAATCTCCACTACGGCGGCCCACCCGCTGCGGGATGCCTGGCTTTCACCTTGGGGATGCCCAGTAGGAGTTATCTCACAGGGAAAAAGCCAGGACGGGTTCCCAAGGCAAGCGCCTTGATGCCTTCGGGTGATACGTGCGCTATATAAGTCGCAATACATTTACATACATTTACATTTATGGGTGAGTGAGTGGCAGTGTTGAGAGGCTGTATTGGGTGGTTGAGTGGGTGTGTGAGTAACTGTATAGGTAAGTAATTCGGTGTGTCAGTAGCTGTATAGGTGAGTGTGTGTAAATATGAGTGGCTGTATGGGTGAATGACTGGTTGTAAGAGTAGCTGTATGGGTGAGTGAATGTTTGTGTGAGTGTCTCTAGTAGTGAATGAATGGGTGTGTGTGTCTATGAGGAGTGAGTGGGTATATGAGTACTGGTATGGGTCTGTGAATGAGTATGTGAGTGGTTGTGTGAGTGGATTAATGGGTGTACAACAGGTTCTATGGGGTTCATGGTCCATGACATACATATGCAAATTGACTATTAGCTTATATTACAAAGCTTGTTGTCTAGGGTCCGACTGTGTGACCATCTACCTCAAAAATATGTGAATCTGCCCCAGTACAGATAGTCCTGAAGCTTGAGTGTCCATGTCTTTGTGCATTCTCCTGGCGTTTCTTGCAGCACTCAATGACGGATGCAGTGTTCTGTGAGGAACTAACCCAGGTGATTGATGCATATTTCAGTCCCAATTTAGGCTCAGTAGAGAAATTTGTCACTATTTGGGAGGCTTTAAGGACGTTATTGTGAACTTACATCCCTTGGTAGCTTTTTTATTAAAGAATGCCACAAATGTATTAATTCTGAGTCCAGCATAGGCAAGAGGGCGGGGAAGTTATTATGACAGCGACAAGCAACTGAATTCATTCGTTTGTAGAGCATTTATTTTATAGCTCTTTAAGGCTATATCCCATGTGCGCCCAAACTTTACTCACTGCAGCTGAGATGACGAAGGATTGAGTGCTTCGGTTAATACTGCAGCACTTCACCGGTTGGAATCCTAACACTGCCAGTGTCACATTTTTCCTTGTTAATGCATGTTGTTTTCATTTAGTCACATGGGTCAGCAGGTATATATCATGACATTTTATCTGTCGCCTATGCCGTGCATTCTTAATATAGTGATACACTAAGAGCTTTGCTGCACCTTGTCTAGACAGAACAGAATGCGCACTGGATTTAAATTGGTTTTAAAAACTAAATACGTTTGTGTCAGCATGTATATTTTAGGTTTTGCCTGCACATCGGGTGCTCTGTGCTTGCTTGGTTTTACCTCCGCCCTCTACCTAATCTCACCACAGCTGCGCCCATTTCAGGCGTACTGGTCAAGGAAAATGTTTTTTTCTTTTAGTCCTCCGCCCTTTACCTAAACTCCCTGGTTTATAGTACCACTGGTAACAGCACAATATATTGGCTTTCTCAATAAACAAGATAACACTTTCAGAGAATGTCAGCAACGTATTGCACACCTGCTCACCAAGCTACAACTTACACCAAAAACAGCTTAATACTAATCAAATAGGCGAAACGTAATGCATTTACCAATGCTTATTGTTTTTGTCACAGTTTTTTCGTATTTCTCTTCCTCCTCCTTTCCCCTTTTTAGGGTCAAGCCTGCGACAGCCAATGCATTGCATGCGCTCTAGCTAGCAAGACTCTATTGCGTACAATAAAGAGCTTGAGGGCCGCCCTTTGCTTACTATTTGTTGGAAATCAGTGTCTCTCTGATTTGCTGGATCCTAAAATACCAGCAGAGGCCATGCGTCACTTCCCTTGTCTTCTCTGGTGCACGGACCAAGCACAGATTGATTACATTTAACATTCCGTCCATTCACTGCTTGCGCTCTGAATGAAGTGTTAGTAGGCAGGCGCGCAACACCCATTGAACTCACCGGGCTTCAGCCTCCCCCGTCGTGTGTGGTAGCCCGGGATGAGACAGATCCCGGGCACACACACAGCCACTCCCGAACGTTTAACAGGTCTTTAAAAGACCATTTGAATGTTAATTAGGCCTTGCTGTTGTTTCACCCCTTGTTGGAGGCCCTGCAGCTCCACTCTGCCTACTGATCAAAGGTCCAGCCCCCGCCGAAATTTTTGAATGGCCACTCCCCCCCCCCCGAAATTTGGCTCTAGTTGCGCCTCTGTTAGTAGGTGCTATCTCCCCACCCACCTCTTCTCCATGTTGCTTCCCCCCACCCCTCCCTTCTTGCTTTCCCTTGCCCCACCCCCTCCTCCCATCCAGTCTTGGTTGCTCCTCCCGCTCTTCCACTCGAAAATAAAGAGCTCTGTGATGCGGCACCAGCGCTGGCTGCGTCTTTGTGCTTTTTTGATAACTTTGATTTTACCCATGCTGCACAGCCACGTTTTTGTACATCATGGCTAAAAGGCATTGGTAAAACCAAGCGTAGCCGAGACCTGTAGGCTTTATAAATGCTTGTTATATAGCGCAAGCCCGTCCCAACGGTATTGCATTACACAAGTACATATCCTTTTTCCAGCTTGAATTAACTGGTTCCATAATCAAGTACTCGTCCTGACATCCCCGTTCAGTGCCATGTTGTTTCAGCCTGTGAGCCACGCGGTCGCGATATTTGTTTACATACAATAGAAGATGCGATGCCGCAGACAGGGGCGTAACACAGGCCCCCGCAGCCCCCGCTTTGCGGGGGGGCCTCGGGCCCCTGCTTCAGTTCAGGGGCCCCCTCGCTCCAGTGACCCCCTCACTCAGCGGCGGAATTTAATGGTGAGCACGGCCATGGTGCACAAACGGCCTTTTAATTAAATTGTACGTTCACGACCAAAGGAGTAACACAGGAGGCCCCTGCAGCCCCCGGGCCACGTTGCTGGGGGCCGGGCCGTGCTCCAGGGGCCCCCTCACTAATAAAATCGTGCGCACGATGGCGGCGCATGGCTGACCTCTTAATTAAGTAAATGGCCTCTGAGGCGGCAGGCTCTTATGGTGCGCACAAGATGTCTCAGCGTCAGACTGCGTGAGCCGTGACTGCACGTCTTCAGGGTGGGTGGGGCTGCTGGTGAGTTAGCAAGCACTCTTAACAGTGTGTGAACATACGTATGTCATGCGCAGTACAATTATACGTGCGCATAAACGTGACGGTCATGGAAGCTGCAGGTGTATGTGACTGTCCGAGCCGAGGAAGGAGGGAGTGGTACGTGGTGGCGAGGAGTTCCTCTTTTGTCCGAAAATGGAGAATAACAGCCACTGCCCACGTGTCCACTTCTGGCTGACTTGGCTAACGACTTTGCCTGCAAGAGCTTTTGTAAGTACGAACTTTGCGCCTTTACAAAATCTCGTGGACTCGTGCATTTACTTGTTGACTCGAGTGACGAGTCGACTTTCGCACCGGACCCACATTAACATAACTCCCCCTCTGCCTAATGAGCTGGCATGTGTGAGGATCGGTGGGTGGTAAAAAATAGCAAGGAGACTGGGCTGTCTAGGTGGGCAGCATCCGTCAGGGGCGCCAGGGAACAGAGTTCATTCAAGCAGGGTTGCCAATGCCTCTGTATTTAAACCCCGGCCGCCCCCTCTGGGCATCCAGGCAATCTTGTCAGCCCATGGGTGACAAATGGGAATTGCAGGTCAAGCCTGTGAAAATTCAAAGGTGCGGTAAAATCCGTCCCACGCCTGTCCCGGTGGCCTGCAAGTCTGCAGCGTGTGCTCCGGTTTACAATTCGACTATGTGAGCGAGTATGAATATTTTAATCTTGTTGGAGCCAGTGTAGGCTAACATGGCAGGTTTGAAATGGTCTCTAAGTTTCATCCCTGCAATCTCACACTACTGATAACACTCACGCCACTCACAGACTAGCAGTTTTAACTTCCAGCACTACTCACATACTCCAAACAGTGGCAGTCACGCTCCAAACAGTACGTTTGAAACACCCATAGACTGTCACTCACTCACCCTCTAATCTGTCATACACTCTCAACAACACTTCCACACCTTTCAGAGAAGCAGTATCACTCTGCCAACAGTACTTTCACCCATCACAAACAGGAGATCACACACTAATGGAAGCACATACACCCCTCACACACTAGCTTTCACACACCATTGGAAAAGCTCTCATACTCTTCACCACAGACTTTCGAACCAACACTGCTCACTTTCACACGCTTCAAAAGCTAGCAGCCATACACTCCTAACAACTCTCACACCCCTCACTGAATAGCAGTCTCACACTACCAACAGCACTCTCACACCACTCACAAAGTAGTCAAATGGAAGCACTTTCGCGCCTATCACAGAGAGGTTGTCACATACTACCAGGAGCACTCTCGCACCCTCACAAGCTAAAAGTCCCAAAGTACCAACAGAACTCATGCCCCTCACAGATTAGCAGTCACATTAAAATGCTAACGCTCACACCCTTCAGACACAATATCAGAACCATTCTCAAACCCCAACAGAGTAGCAATCACGCTATTGACAGCACTCTCCCACCCCTAACCAACCATCAATCACACACTACCAATAGCAGCACTCTCTCAAGGGCAAGTCTTGGGTCAGAGAATTCTGCAGTTAACAGTGGTGGTTTTGTTACAGGTCTGTGGCAGGCCACCACTCCTCCTGCACCCCCACCCACATGACCTGTCTCGATGTGCAGGTTATAATAACACCATTAACAAAAATCTGCTCTGGTTCATGCCGGAGCGTTTTGTTTCTCATCACCTTTGCAGAATTGGATTATGTACATTGTTCTGTAGAACAAAAACCCATGGACAGCTCTTTCTTTGCTTTCATGTTTAGCTGTGCCTGCTCTAAACTCAGTGTCTGCGTTGTCTTATTTAAACTTAGTGTCCCTCGCTGAAAAACAACTCTTTGTAGAAATCACCATCTTGATTACTGGAGCAAGATGCCCTTGACCCTTGCCTGACTCACATTTTGCATCTTACAGACAGTATTGTGGCAGCTGTCAGGAGGAACCTTGTAACCAGGTCCGAGATCTTTGTTCACTATAATGCCACGATTACTTACCAGTAATCTTCATTACTCCGAGTCCTGGTCTTCCTAGATGCATTCCTGAGTCCCGCCCTCCCACCCGAGCAAGGCGGTTGACTGTTTCCTGTCTTTCTTGTCGCATTTGGCGTGGTATGTTACAGGAAGTGATTTGTATGTTTCTCCTTTTTATGGTGGATCATGGGAAATGGTGGCCATTTTGAGGGAACTTTTTTGAGTTTTCAGCTTGGGAATTGGTTCTGCCAGAAGGCAGCTCTATCTTTTGCACTGCGTTGTGTCCAGCAAACGCAAAACTTTAGAAAATTAGCATTAAGTTCTGCCTTAGGACCTTAAAAATGGAAACAAGCCCTTGTTGTTCTGCTGCATGAAGTGCCTTTCAAGAAACTCGTCATGCTCACTTCCCATCTATCTAGCTTCTGTTAGCTATAAAAGTTCTAGAAAAGGAAGTTTATTGACAATGATTCACCTTAACAGAAGTAACTTCCTCTATTCATCTCAAGCTGGCTTCTGTTCTATAGATGGTACCAAAGTTGCACCCATATCAGTGGCGTAATGGTAGCCCCCACAGACCCCCTCCCCGGGTGCAGGGAACCAAAAGCTCTAGGGGGCCCGTCCGGCACTGTCCTGGGTGGCGGGACTCTGGCCTGAGAGCTCCTGACAGGGACTGGCGTGAGGGGGGGGGCCTCCTGGATGAACCTTGCAGGGGGGCCCCCTCAAGTTTCGTTACGCCACTGGCCGCAGAAGGCGCAGTTTTAAGCCTCCAGTTTCTTTTGGCACTCGTAACGTTTATTGTGCAATGCACACAGGAAGATAACGTGTTTAATACGTAAGACTCATGATCCGTTGGCGACAGCTGCTCCGAATCACGGAGTCAGAAGTGCACAGAACATGGTCTCCTAATAGTAAACTCATTATTACAAGTCTTTTTGGCTGCCACACTAAGTCATCCTTTTTGAGGATGTGAGAAATGTTAGAACACTCCCAACCTGTTTTCTTTTATATAGGCCAGATGTCTTAATGCGGAAGTGAGCGTGGTTGAAAATGAAATAACCGCAGAACAGGTTCTGCACTTCGGTTTAGTTTCATCATCACAGCCGGAACTGGAAAAAAAAGTATAGGCCCGACAGTTACTGATCTTCTGAAACGCGATTACCAGCACATTTAAGTCATGCTTTTAAAAGCGAACTTATTTTTATTGAAACATTTCTTCCTTGCATTGAAACGCACGAATTCTAATGGCATCATGGAGGCAGCCAAGTCTACCTTCCAATGAGCTGGAGACACATCTTCTGGAGTGAACACCACAGCATGAGCGCCTGATCCCACTTCAATAACCAGAGGGCTCTGTTTTCACTTAGACCTATGCCAATGTTCATCAGGATGTCAGACAGGCGAGCAGGTTAAAGGGACAGCCTCGAGGCCATGCTGCCTTTCCTATTGCGTTTATTTTCTCCAAAAAACCGCCTCAAGACGCTGAAGAAGAAGAATAGAATATACGAAAAGAATGAACAAGGAAGCAAATTAAAGGAGGAAAGAAACAGTGGCGGGTAGTCACAAAGTTGGGGTGGAAATATCGACTTGGGGTAATGTGGAATCTGCTATATTGATTGCCAATAAATCGTCGCTGTAAGTAGATTTGGGGTGGTACATATATATAGCCTTTGATGACAAGATGGTAATAGATCATTTGGATGCAATAACGCTGCATGTAGGTATTTTTGATGTGGGTTTTGTCACATACTACCGAAGCAACGCAAGCACCACCGCATGCAGGACTGGGTCGCTGTGGGCAGTCCGCCATGATCCTCGAACTGGGGGTAAAAGAGGGGGAGGGCACGCAAGTTTTAATGAAGTACTGTGATTGGCTGACTGATGCTGTTAACATTTAATCAGCCCCTAAACTTCATCTGGGAAGGAGACCTGGACCATCCAGAGTTGTATACTGTGGACTTGGGGAGGCTCAAGCGCTTGGAAAAAAGAGCATGTGCAGTGCACGAGTTATGATGCACATTCCAAAACACCTCATGCATAAGTACTAGAAAAACAAAGTTGCCATCATAGCGTTTTATAAAAGCTGGATAGACAAGACGTGCAATGTGATTAAAGAAGCCTTTGCATTTGCCAATGAATTATCCAGCCGGGATTACACCAAATCCAATGACGCAGTCTCACTGGAGCTATGAACTCTGAACATTTTATTAAAAAATATCCCCGATATTAAGCATCTTCTCACAACCCTGACTACGTTTATTGTCCTCCTTTCTAAACATGAATTACAAAGAAATTAACAGTTGATGACTCATTTGTGATCAAGTTGGTGAAAGCGCGATATCATTATGCAAAGACCTCCCTCCAGATATTTGTTTCTTGAACGCTCTGAAAGAGGTCGATACCACACCCTTAGACCACACCCTTTCTATACCATTGGAATTATGTGATTCTGTAGCTGCTGGGTTTACTGCATGATTTGCCTCTTCGTGTGTATTATTTAGTCAACCATGTTGCCTCATTTTGGCTCCCCATTGCCGCATAATTCCAGTAGGCCTACGTAAATGAGTAAAGGCCTGCTGGAAGAGAGCCTGCACACAGCTTGAACAGAAAAGAGCTTAGGACATGGACACATTTGTGGATTGTTAGACTATGGCCAGTTTTTGGGCAATGACGATAGGCCACATTAATTAAACAACCGATGCCAGGAGATTTGCCTTACTTCTAGGGAGTGGGTTGTGCTAAGTTACATTATCACGATGGCATTGTGAATAATAACAGAGACAATAGCATATGCATCCCAAAATCTGCAAACTCTTGGGCTGCTAGTCTTAGAAGTCTGCAGGATACTTGCAGTAGCCCTACTGTTAGGACCCTGTCTACTGTTTTAACACTCTATGCCACAACACTCTATTCCACTGGACGCCTCCCCACTGTATGCCCTCCACTCTATGCCACCCTACGCCCCTACAAGACCATCTACTCTATGCCACTCTACACTCTACCCTCTATGGCATGCCATCCCATTGCACGCCATGACACTCCATTCCACTCTCCTCTACACCACTAACCTTTGGTCATGCTAGGCAGCACCACACTGGTGCACAATATGGCAAAGTCAATAGCTCTTGTATAGGTGAGACCAATGCTTGTTGTATGTGTTTCTCTCTTGCTCTGAATCAAAGATTGCTGTGGAAAAATATGTGCAGGTCCCCAAAAACGAGTCTCACTTGCAACCACTGACTCAAAATAAGCACTGAGTGGTGGATTCGAAATGTTTGACAAACTGCAGTTTTACAAGTCTTGCAGCAAAATATTTGCTACCTGTTCTGCTTTTCATTGTGGGTGCCAGTAAATCCCTTCAGGATATGCTGCGGTACTGGCAGTGCAAACTTCCTTGAAGTCTATTTAAGTTTCTTTGCTTTGTTGCGATAATAGCAGCAGTGACCTCCGTGGAGCGTTTGTGTTGAGCTTAGAGCTTTGCACTTAATAACAAAGCGCCACCTCTCCTTGCAGGAGTGTTCTCCTTGTCGATAATCAGAACCTGCTTACAGGAGGCCGCCATTTTAAGCAAATGCTATCAATCCTGTTCGTTCTAGGAAACACAGTGAAGATCACAAATGGGTTCTTCTAGACTCCATGGCGAGGAAGCTTACTAGTAAGAGGTAACTAACATGCACCTCAGAGCTAACTAAGGAGTATCTCAGAGCTGATAACTGTCAGCAAATCTTACCTTCAAGGTGAACGCCACATGACTGCCCTCTCATTTAAGCCCATCTTTGTCACTGATTCATGTCTCTTTATCCCTCTGTTCCCAAGCTATAAAATTCCTTGTTCCACATCTCATGTTTACAGCAGTGTTTATCCAACAGGTTCTAAAATTAGTTTCACCTTCTATAACTTTTCTTTCGCTTCTTCATTCAGGATGATTCAATAACAAGCATTAGCATAGCCAATAGGTCTCGCTTTTGGGACCTTATACGTATCTAGTTTTGCAGCACAATATCCTTGGTGCAACAACATCAACTGTTGAATGGCCAAACACTTATAAGATCCCAAAGGCGAGACCTATTTGCTATGCAGTGTACAGTGTTGACAATACATACATATATACACATATATTTCACAATTACATACTTATATGCACATATATACATTAATACTCTTTGACACTTACACATAATATATACATCTATATAACCAACATTCCTTAATATTTCGAAGTAATATATCGATATGTTTTGACAGACCAGAGACATCCCATGTCTATGAATGAAAAGTACATGTAATGATAAAAGAGCCCCCCAGGCTTTTGTGTCCAAAGTTCTCATAGCCAAACAACCTTGACCAAAAGACATATACTACTAAGCATAATGCACAGAGAATCCGAATCCAAAATTGTATGTATACAATCTAAAGCGTGGGAGGAAAATAAAATCCAGTGATACCCAGGCTAAATAATGCACATATCCCAAGTGCTTATAGAGAAAATGGTTCTTTCTCTTGTTAGTTATAGTTTTATTTGTTTATGCATGCAAAGGTCTAGTGTTCTGAAGCACAGCACTCACTGCTTTGTTTGTATGGTTATCTGGTATAATGTCAATATTTACACTAAGCACTCATAATGTTCGTGTGGTGTATTTGATATACTTCATCAGCGTATATAAATATTTCTGGATATTAGAAAGGAATATGTATAAAAAAGACTTTATCATATTGGTTAAGGAGAAGGACTGGTGGGATGGGGAATAAAATGTGAAAGCTTTCTCACCTCTGTGTGAGGAACGCCAGATATCACACAATCCCTGAGAGGACACCCAGTCCAGTAACAGAGTGTTCTTGGAAAGTTTAGTAGGTTATGGTTGACCACTATCAAGGATGCATCCATAATCACATTGAAATTGCCTCCTGTTACACAGTAATCTCATGAGGAGTGCCTGATAACAATTCTGCTCAAGAAGGATTGTAGCACAGACAAAGTCTGCAGTCTGTTTTACAGGTTGCCTGTTACCATGATATATCATCCTAAACTCTCTCTGTGGGCCTGGGACACTGCCAGCATAAGTGACCTGTGAAGTAGTACCTGCTCTCCACTTACTATCCTTTGTTGAACCCTGCTTGGAATACCCGGTTGTATCCCTATCTTCTCAAAAATTATATCTTGTGCTAAGAGATGTGCTCCTTGTTGCAAGAGGGTATCTGGGGATTGCCTCTTGCCAGATTACATTACCGCCCTGCCCCGTTTAATCCTTCGATCCATACCAGTTCAATGTTCCTATAATATAGAGGTGTTGTATGCACTCCTTTCTTGGCTACGTCATGTTTAGCTATTAGGTAGCCAAGATCAACAAACGTGTTGGACCGATATATCTTCCATTTCTTCATGATCCCCAAAAGGGCGTTTTTGGGTGATAACTCAAAACAATTGCACAACGTTGAGGTCATTGCTTGTTGGAACCATTTCCATTATGGTTGAATGTTAGGACAATGGCAAATATAAATCAGGACCCCCTGCTTATTTTTATGGTTTCTAGGCCATGGCAAAACTTACAATAGAAACAAATTCCCTGGCAACCGTATATATTATATCACAGCTCATTAGTCTCTTATCCACCCAAGAATGTACAGCATAACTGGTTGTGCTTATCATTTATTCAACATTTTATTTATTTATTCATTCATCAAGTCTTGCTTTGTGGGGGGGCGTGGCCAGCGGCAGACATAAATGGCCGCACACTAACACGGCTCCAGCATCCCACATCCAAGATCCCTCATTATCCATTGCATAATCTGTATCAAAAGGGAAATAAATCACAGATAAAACCCAACGATATGCGGAGATCCTGCTACAATGCTGATCAAAGAAAGTACTGCCGCAGAGCCGCCCTAATCACGACCGATACCAGTAGCAAGATGGTGGCTCCTCAATCAGAAGACGAAGGTTAGTGAGCGACATTCTTGCCGACACTGCCTCGCCGCGGACCCATCAGGGGCAGCAGCGGGACAACTTCATGTAAGGGAGCACCCTAGGCGTGAAGAGATCGTAGTGGGTGCCGCATCAGGGCAGTGCTTTGATTTTATGCCTGAGCGTACAGACCACACCGGAGCACAGAAAATGTCCGGAAGCCAAAGATGAAGCTTCGGCTGGATGGAAGGCAAGGGAACGGCTGATAAACGGACAGCTCTGTGCTCATAGAAGGCACCCACATGAAGGAAAGAAGGATTCGCCCCAGGGGAAATTGTGGAGGGGGGCCCTCGCTGTTCACCGGTGACACACGGATACTCACGGAGGTAGGCGAGCGGTGGTCAGATTGAACACCAGCACACAGCAGAGAAGGTAGGCCTCCCAACTGTAGACAACGGACCGGAGGACAGGAAGGGAAGCCCGTGGGAGGACCGAACCACGGTAATACAAGATCTCTTGTAGGAAGGAACAAACAACTCCATCACAGATCTACTGTTTGCACATTTCATGGCAGTAAGATTGAGTCTGTGATAATAATATATTCAAGGGGAATATTAAACTCCCAAAGCATTACATACCACTACAAGGAAGGAAGAGCGGAGAGAGAGCCCGCTACAGAAACCCAACCAGTTGTACAATTAACACCTGAGCAGGCGACAGGGAGTACCTTGCGCTCGCAGAATTACGACACGGAGATCCCCTGCAAACCAATAACAAGCCTTGGACCGTGGTCGTGAAAGTCACGCGGCGGCGAAAGTGAAAATGATCGAAATTGCTCTCTGCGAGCGATGCACTTAATGAGGATGACAAGGAAAGCCAGATGGCGCCTCTGCTCGTAAAGCGCATCCCCACGCGCGTAACCGTAAGCTCTAGGCCTCAGTGGTAGCATTTTCTGAAGCCCACTTACTAAAAGTCTCGCCAGAGCAGGGCATGCGCTTTCTCAGGTGAGACCTAAAAAAGAATGCTGTGTATTATTAGATCATCATTTGCGCCCAATTTTAATAGGTAGATTTTGATACAGGATAAAAAAAAATAATGTGCAAAAGTATATCGAAAATTATTACAAAAATGATTGGAAAATCTGAAGATATCGTGCATGTATTTCCTTCTCAGCCTGTTCTGGGTGGACTATAAACCCTCGTCCAACCACCTATTGTAGTTACTGGCTGAATCAGGATTACCAGTACTGTGAAGAAACCAGTAAAACTGCAATTAAGCCATTTACAATTCTCCAAGTAAACCTGGTGATGTGTGTATTGGGGAAAATGCCAGTATTTGAAGGAAACTGCAGAAATCGGTGAAGGAACAGGACTCACTGGTTTTCGCCATTTCAAGTGAAAAACAACTTGTTCTCAGAAGTAAAGCCCTCTCAGAAATTACTGATCCTAGCTGTATCACTATCTCATGGACGCGGTAATTCTACCTCAATTACCAGGCCACTCGTGATGAGAGCATACAAATCTTCCAGCAAGTACAGCTGGAGGGTCTAGGACGAGAAAATGGGGAGCCCACCGGCTTTCATCCTGTTTTGGAATGATGATGGACATGTTTCCTTTAAGCCAAGATCCTATCACAGCAGTAGTGTAGCCAGAGTCTAAGGGCCTTAATGCAAGAAATGAAAACAGTTCCAAACACCCCCTAACCCCTGGCTAGTACTAGACCCACCTACCCTGCGTACTAGTAAAAGACAGCCAGAATTGAGGTGCAATTAAAGCCTGAAACTCCTGCACCCCAGGAGACACTACTTCGGTTGAATTAACAATATACTTGCGGATCAAAGTTAGAAACGGTGAGAGTAGTGTACTCTAGACTTTGGGTATAAGATATACTCTCTCCGACACAGAGTACTGGTCTCTATAAGAAAAGTGTTCTTTCTGCCGGATTGGTGTCGTTACAACGCAGGCTATTACAACGCCTGCTGTTACAACGCGGTTTTTACATCGCATACCATTACAACGCATAGTGCTTGTAAGCGCTGGATAGTGAATTATTTAATTTACTATTCCAACTCCAGTCCCCGTGGATAGTAGGGAAGGTGTTGGATAGTAAATTAAATATATTCCCTATCCTAGAGCGCCCCCCAGCGCAATGCGTTGTAATGGTTTGCGTTGTAATGGTTGCGATGTAATGGTAGTGCGTTGTAATAAATGCGTTGTAAGTGATGTTCCCCCTTTCTGCCACATGAGGGAGAGGTAATTCCTGTAGAGAACTGATGACGTCAAACCCAGCCAAAAGTAAAGTCTAATTCGGATCTTGGACAGGTCGGCGCAGGTTTGGGACTAAGAAACTGCCCTGTTGTGATTGGCTGGGTTTGTGCTGACAACACCGTCGTTCCTGCCTGTTGAAAGCGAGGGCTCTGAAAGGGAGAAGCCTAAGGGGTGCCAACTGATGTATGTTCAGAGCATGAGCTATGGAGAGCAATGCTTCAATGTATGCACTGTCTCAAAGGATGCATGGGAATAGCATTACAGAGGAACACCCAAGGATACAAACATTGTTTCTTAACTCTCTGAGCACAGAAACGGTGTGAGGAATGTATGTGCTCCAGGCCAAATGAAATTGTCTCTGCTGGAGCACTCTCTATACACTCTAAAAGAGACATTTCCCAAGATTCTTCTTGATACTGGCGAATTTAAAAAACGCGAAGTTGTGAAATAATGAATTTGGCAACTTCACAAAATTCTAGAAGTGCAGTGCCCACATAGCTTATTTATAGCGTTCCTAATGCGCATGCCTATAAAATGTATTCCCGCCTCACCCCCAGTGCCCCTTCACAAGCACTCTCCCCCATGCCGATATTTCCTCCAAGCAAAGCTCCCACTCCTGCTATTCTGTTCTATGCATCATTTGTAGAGCGCCTAGTTACCTGTGGGCATCCCAGGACTAGGTGTCCAGTTTGAATGTTCTCCTGCTCATCTTTTTCTCCTCTACAGCTCGCTTCTTTTGGTCCTTACCACGTCCCTCCTTGTACTCTCCTCCTAATAGCAGTTAATACCTTTGGTTCTCTTTTTCATCACTTCAAAAGATGAAAAACGAAACCACTTCTGTTTGGGATTCACAACATTAACTTTCAGGTTACACACTGGTCTCTATGAAGGGCTCATAAAGGCCTTGGAGGTCTTAAACACTGCGGCCATTCATAAATTGCATTTTGTAGTACGTTTAGTAGTACTGCAATGGTCCTAGAAACGTACTACAAAATGCTATTCACATACTACCTGCAGAGGACTGCGCCTCTGCCTCAGCTATCTCCGCATATGCAATCATACGATACGCTTCAGTAATAACTGTAGGAGAGCAGAGGGGAGCTGATGGTAAATATGGAATGCTATGACTAAAGAGAAGGCTTAATGGAAGAGCAATAGGAGATTGCGAGGATTAGGGTTAGTAAGCGTTTAGAGAGGGACAAACACTCACCCACAAATGAGTAAGCCCGTTGCTATTCATAAACCGCCCTTCTATAGTTACTGCAGCCAAAAAGGGATCAAAACAGTTGTAAATGTACTCCAGCTCATAGTTGGAGTAAGCCCAACACCACACATAGCCAACCACTGGTGATGCGACACCCTTTCCTAGAACATAATAGAAGCAGGGATTTAAAATAAATCCCCATAGGAATTAATGTTAAAATTAATCAAATTAAAGTATTTACAAATACAAAATCAATGTTATTTAATGTTAAAAAGAATTATGGATAAATAATAGCATGCTTTAAAAATATTTTAATACCGTTTTAATTAAAATTATTACAACATTAATGTTTATTTAAAATAGTTAAGTTCCTTTTAAATAAAGTAGTAAATGTACTACAAGGTGTAAAAGTAAACTTAGATGTGTATGTTTACCTTTGTGAATAGCCCAATGTAACTCAGGGATTCCCCTTCCATAATGCATATTTGATTACCTTCTTTTGGGAACCTTTTTATCTCTTTGGAGTCCTTAACAACAAACATTTATGCCACTTACCTGAAGAGTGGTGGGCGTTCCCAGCCAGTATCTCTATTTTGTATATGTAATGTTCTGTGCCAGTATCTCCCAGGACTTGAGGAAGTGTGCTAACCGAGCGTTGCCATTTCTCACATCATCCCAGCGCCTGGAGAGGGTAAAGGACCCAGTAATGTAATTTAGGCTTGACAAGCACATCCTTCCACAGAAACGGAAAACAACATAGGTTCCCTTGGGAGAAGCTTAAAGCCTAGGTTTCTATGTCAAAATGAATGCATTACTCGCCCATAGACATTTAGGCAGTGTGTTTAATTAACGCATGTACAAGACAGATAGACAACATTTTTTACATATATATACACATTAAGTGCTCAAATAAACAGCTCAGTGAAAAGGAAATGTGGCAAGAGTGAATTGAATGTAAGCGTGCAAGTGTTACTTGAAGACATAGAAAAGCCATCAGCAGTGCTGACTGGGTAGTGAAACAATTTGAATGAAAAGGACTCAAGGTTCAAGTTCTGTTTTGATCACTACAATCTAGGACCGTCAACACATTAGCACGTGGAAGTTTTGACCCATTGTATGAGTTTAAACCGGGTCTTCATCAGGAACACCGAAGAATTGACCTCAATACCAAGTATAAATCAAGTGGTAGACTTCTTATTATTGAAATCAAATGGTTCGTATAGATCCATTTTCAAGACCACAAATGATCAATAATAATGTTCTTCAACTCTGGCTGTAGCAAATGTTTACGGGTGCCGGTGAGCATTCAAGCGCAAATATACCCTTCAAGCATCAGACCAGAGCAAGAACACGAACCCCTGCTGCCTTTCCCAAGCAAGTCAAAAGGCAAAGCTGTGGCATGTAGTCTCCCGCACGTCTCATCTGCCTTTCTTTGTTTCTCCCTTCTTGACTCATTCCCTTGTTTCTCTTGCCTGCCTGCCTTCTAGCCTATGTTTTATACTTTGTTGGCACCACAGAGCCCTTTGTGTTCTGCTTACAGAGATATTAATAGAAACTGGTAACACAGCTGACTGAGCTGAGCAAATGAAGCCGAAATGTGCGTGTAACCTGTTGGTCCCACGTTCCATTCCCAGAAAGTTATCCCAGGTTGTTAATGCACCTGCCGCTGGAGTTTGCTTTACCTCACATGTCACAAGTTGCAATACCAGAAGGGTAGCTCAGAGCAGTAAATTAAACTGGTACATTTTCAAAAAAGTGTGTCTTTATGTGGTTCCCGAGGTACAGAAAAGGGTTTCAGAGTCTCTCAACATTTGGCACAAAAAGGACTGACTTATTTTTTTGCTCTGTTTTGGGATTACCAGCACCAGCTACTTCTCACATCTCTTTGGCTTTAATTGAGGTGTACTTTGTCCTTCCAGTAGATGGGAAAGCCAAGGTGCAAGGCTTTGTGGATGACAAGCCACCCTGAAGTGTGATTCTTGAAGTGAAAAAGTGGAGGTCTACTGGAACCAACGTCATAGGGTAACTTCCTTAGTGCTGAAACTAGGCCTGGGGCGGTAGGAAGAGTTCCGCCCTAGATGCGATTTGGGCAGAACAGAACGTAACATATAGCATTACTGTCTTTCCACTGCATGGATTACTGTTCTGAAAGCTGCAGGTGGGGTGGTTTCGGCTTCCTCAGATAAAGAAAGATTATAAATGTTCTCATACAGGCCTTACAAGTCTAGTCTTAAAAAGAGAGAGACGACCCCACAAGTTCCAGGGAACAGGGTACCAGAGACTTCAAGTCAAAAAAGAATCCCTGGAGTAGAGAATTCATTCACTCACTCTAGATATTCAAATCCTCATTCATATTCACTGGTCAAGAACTAGTTAATAACGTTCACAGACTTTTTTATAAAAACATATTTGTATTTATTAATAAAACACAATTCATTACATAATAAATTGAGAAGCTCGTTATGGAAACAGTATGATAAAAACAATAATAAAAAAAGCAATTCATCAAAGTTTGAACTTATATATAACAAGAAGAAGCACAGATACAACACATCCTATCTATGTTAAAATTTCAAATCAAGCACATGACATTTAGACTTGGAAACAAACCCCAACAAAAAAGCACATATAACGTTGTTACTGATTGCAAGATTCAAAGAGCCCTTGTTGTATATTTTACCACATCTCTACAACACCCATTGGCCTAATGACAGAGATTTCCTGGGCTTGAATTCTAATGCGTAAAAAAGCGTCGAGGCGTTTCGGTGTCTCTGCCTTTAGATAATGGCCACAATGAGGTTTTCTTGTATAGAAGATGGCGTGGAGACCTTATAGGTTCCTGGATTTTTGTACTCGTCAATTGCAATTGACGGAAGACCACAACGGAAGCAGACGTACCCGTGGGAGAAGTATTGAATTCCCCAGGCTCAAGACCGGACATATCCACGTCCCAGCCTCCTACTCTTATCCAGAAGTGGGTGAGCAAAGAGAGAGAAAAAAAGAAAAGAATACCACGGGAAAACGGCATCCCCCCATAGTGGCAGGTGTTTACCGCCTCCGTATTGTATCTCCAGAACGGCTCCATATATCCCTATGAAAAACGGCCGCATAGAAAACTCTGGGGCCCCATCTTTTTAAACAGACCATAAGGATCATCCATCCACAGTACAAGGCACCTAATCCAGTACAAGAACCATAAACTAAGACCGCGGATATCGCAACGGTCGAGTACAAAAATCCAGGAACCTATAAGGTCTCCACGCCATCTTCTATACAAGAAAACCTCATTGTGGAAGGAAAGGACACATGAGGTTAACTCCAACCACTTCCAAACTGTCCTGAGGAAGGTGTGCCATTATCTAAAGGCAGAGACACCGAAACGCGTCGACGCTTTTTTACGCATTAGAATTCAAGCCCAGGAAATCTCTGTCATTAGGCCAATGGGTGTTGTAGAGATGTGGTAAAATATACAACAAGGGCTCTTTGAATCTTGCAATCAGTAACAACGTTATATGTGCTTTTTTGTTGGGGTTTGTTTCCAAGTCTAAATGTCATGTGCTTGATTTGAAATTTTAACATAGATAGGATGTGTTGTATCTGTGCTTCTTCTTGTTATATATAAGTTCAAACTTTGATGAATTGCTTTTTTTATTATTGTTTTTATCATACTGTTTCCATAACGAGCTTCTCAATTTATTATGTAATGAATTGTGTTTTATTAATAAATACAAATATGTTTTTATAAAAAAGTCTGTGAACGTTATTAACTAGTTCTTGACCAGTGAATATGAATGAGGATTTGAATATCTAGAGTGAGTGAATGAATTCTCTACTCCAGGGATTCTTTTTTGACTTGAAGTCTTACAAGTCTAGTTACATGTCTGTGTGTTTAATGTACCGTACTTTCCCCAGAAACTTGACTCGATGTCTGTAACCAACGGCCTATGACCAAAAGGCATGTGCAAGCTTGTATTGGTGCCAGGGCCTGTTCCCCGCCCCCGCCTCGAACAGACAGACAGTATCTGTGCATCACAAGCATGTCTGGGACTGGGACTCGTCTGCACTACGGTCTCTGAACCGTCCTGCCTTAAATTCAGTTTTCAACATCCTCAGTCAATAACACTAGAGATGGCAGTACAGAGTAGGCAAGCTCGCCGACACCAAAGACGACGCGTTTCTACTTCACACTTACTGCTTGTCACCGTTAGTGTCATTTCTGATCCTTTCTTCGGTGGGCCTGTGCACCTTTGATTTGCATAATCTTAATCTGAATTCAGCTTGTCACACTTCTGCCTCAGGTTTGCACTTCATGCAGACTGATTCTTTCTTTCCCACACCTTGAAAACATGTTTCATGTACTGACCATTTTGTGGTCGCCTGTTTGAGTCTGTGCCGACATTTTATGACAAGTTCTCCCCTTTCAACTGAAACAGTTTTTGGGTGCCTCTTTAAAGGTACCCACTTGAAAATAACAATCTTTATTTACATTCTGTGGGGTCCTGAGAAGATAGAGCGTGCTTCACAGCAAGCCATGCGCAGCCCACATTTCCAGGGACATCGTAAGTACTAATTTGGGAAAAACTGGACTTTTCACCTAAACCAATGTTACGATCCGCGTGCTGCATCATGTTGTATTGATGTACTGCTTGGGATACTCCCATAGGTAATACCCAAAAAAAATCCAGTTTGGTCAAACCTCGTGAAATGTGTTCCTGAAACAAATTCTGCATGGGAATTGGGAAACACATGCAGAAACGGATACAGTCACACTGATTTTGCACGTCATTCCCATTTCATAGCAGATGTGTTGGAGAAAAGTTTGCATCCTATGGTAATTCTTCACCCAGGTATTACTAATGCCTGCATTACTGGGTGCAAAATCACTGCACATGTATTACAATTACTTGTGCAGGGCTCTCACGTTGTATAGGTCCATGAGTAGCTCATCAAGTCTTTTTTTATTTGCATTCTGGTACTTGTAGTCCTGATTTTTTTGAAGTCCTCTTTATCCCACTATTAAGCCATGGCTAATACTCCTAGACTAGAGCAACTGTTCAAGAATGGACCTGGGAATCCGGAAGGCTCTGCTTGTGATATGAGTCACAAAGAGGCATCTTCCAATAGATAAAACAATCCCCAAACATCCACAGCAAAAATGTGACAGTGATGAGAGAAATAATTCCTCACTGAGGGACAGATGTATCAAGATACACTTTTGCGATTCTCAAATAGCGATTTTTAAGGAATCGCTATTTGAGAATTGCAAAATGGTATGTATATAGAAATTCGCTATTTTTTTAGAGATTTCTTAAAATTCCTTAATTGCAATTAGCAAATTGCTAATCACAATTAAGGAATAATTTCCCATTCATTTCTATGGGCCAGGAGGCCCATAGGAATGAATGTGAAATTATTCTCAATTTGCGATTCGCAATTTGCTAAGCGCAAATTGAGAATAATTTCAAGGGTGTCCAAAGGACACCCTGTTGCACCCCTGAAATAAGCATGGGTCCACATGTGGTGCACATACATGCCCTAAGGGCATGTATGTGCATCACATGGCACTCTGAAAAATGCAAAAATAGGCATTTTTCAAGAAATTCGCAAATTACCACCAACTTGAAGTTGGTGGTAATTTCGATTCCTTAGGGACAATTAGCAATTTTTTTTGCATCATACATTGCACTTAACCCCTTCTGTGCTGCGCGAATTCCGCTGCGGTGCTGAAGGTTCTAAAGAACCTATGGACTCATGACGGAAAGGTTCCGTCATGAGCGCAGGCCACCCGACGCTCATGACGTAACCGTTCCGTCATGAGCATAGAAGGGGTTAAGGAATCACACATTTTGGGATTCCTTACATGCAATTTGCGATTCCTTATTTTGCACTGAAATTTGCTACATACATACCATTTAGCTCAAATGAGTTCGCAAACGCCGAATTTTGGCGTTTGCGAACCCATTTGAGCTTCATACATCTGGCCCTGAATCATCTCTACGCAGAACCACACCCTAATCACAATATACACATAAAACTGGCTGGACCTGTTTGATAGAGGCAGGTGCAAATGTTATTTGAAGCACTTGAAACGGCTGTATTGAGTAAGGAACCCAAGGTCACACTAGCTTACATGACGTCACCAAAGAAAAAAACATGAGGGGCAGCCCCTGATTCTCAGTTTGTTGGAGTTTTCCAACCACTGAGCAAACTCATGTTTCCTCAGAGGTTGGAACTCCAAGTTGAGTGATTCTCATCGCCCCCAGTAATTAAACCACCAAGTGTGTTAAATACTTCAGTCTTGATTAACATTTCAGCATATGAAACCTGCCAGAGTTTAACAGGGGAAAACTGAAGAGTATTTATCTTAACATGCAAATTTTGATGTGTCAAGCACCAAAATCCGCATATTATTCCCCATAAATTCAGAATAGTTGCTATTTATCGAACCCTACTTTGTTGGATTTTATTAGGTGTGACAAATAGCACCTGCTCTTTCGACTAACTCTGAACCAGGACCCAACTTGTGATTAGAGACAAAAAATAGGACTTTAATCCCCCCCCAAAAAATCAGGAAGAGTTTCTGAACAAAACACAAAAGGGCAGTGGTATCTAGTAGGCATAGGGTGTGTTTTTAGGTCAGCATTGTATCCTGCTTGCTTTCTATTTGCTGGCTTTATTTGTTTTAGGTTGCCCAGCATTCATTTGTCCCTCCCATGGAGCACAGCCTGTTTACCACCTCTCTAACTAGCTCCTTGTATTCTTCCACAAGTTCTCGCTTTCTGGGAACTCTTTCTTTTTCGTGTGGCACTCTAGGAGAGTACATGTGTTTTCAGTTGTCTCGCTTGTATGTTAGTTCACAACAGTAAATGTACTGTGTTTCTTTGAAAAGATTTCCTCCTCCCATCTTTTGACTGGACGGAATGTCCTTGTCTCTGCCACTACCAGTTCATCAATCCCACATGCCTGTAAGGAACAAAGTTCTGCTTACTAGCTTGTTTATTTTGGTCAGTGTTCTTTACTAATAGCCTGACAAACAATTGTCTTCAATTTCACACTCATGTCATAGGTGCTGTAAGTAAGGGAGCAGAGGGTGCTGTAGCACTCCTAAAATAACCATGCCGGAGGTCAGAAACGAATGAGCAATAAACAGGCCTTTGTATTTCTTTTTACCTTGTCACGTTTGCTGTGCGTTCAAGGACAGAGTACAAATGTTAGGCTCTGTCTTCAGAGGAAGGTTGGCATTTGCTTTTTCTTTTTCTGACAGCTGGGTACTGGAGGTGTGAAAATATGTTATTTTTTTCCTAGCACACAACAACATTTAAATGCCAGTAAATGATCTGCACAAATATTTCAGAATATATAAGAATTAGAAAAGCACAAATGAAGCACTTCTTTTCGTAACTCTGGAGAAAACAAATAAATACACTAGGATTCAGATTTCCACACATAATTTTCTGTGTGCTCTACAGTTTTATCAGTATAACTGTAAGGCTGTACAAAGGTAATGGCAGTGCACTACCACACAATGCATACTCCACTCTGTACCACTCCACTCTACACCATTCCACTGTACAGTACTCCACACCGTGCCACACCACACCACGCCACTCTACACCACACCAAGCCACTCTATGCCACACCACGCCACTCCATGCCAATCTACGCCACACCACACTACTCTACACCATGCATCTTACGCCACTCCACTCTACTTACGCCACTCTACTCCACTTACGCCACACCACTCTACTTACGCCACTCCAGTCTACACCACCCCACACCACTTACGCCACTCGACAACACACTACTCAATCCCATGACACTGCATTCAACTCTACACCACTCCACTATTCCTTACGTCACTCAACAACACTCAACTTCATGACTCTCCACTCTAGGCCCGTCCACGACACTCTGCTCCACACTCTGCTCCACCCAATACACTATGCTCCACCCCAATACACTCCACAACACTCCCCTCTACAACATGCCACGCTATGACATGCTACTCTACTCTATTCTACTGCACTACACTCTACTCTCTGCTTTTCCACCCTATGACACTCTATCCATTATATGCCACTCCTCTCTAGAACACTCCAAAACACTCCACAGCACTCTTTGCCCATCCACTCTATGAACCTTTAATCCATTCCGCCCTATGACTTAACTCCACTTTACAACACTCTACTTCACTCTATGACACCCCACTCCACTTTCCTCTATGCCACTAATATATAGCCATGCTGAATAGCAGCCACGCTGGTGTATAACATGGCTTACACACAATAGCAAAGCCAATAGCTCTTTCATAAGCAAGACCTATTGGCTTTTTCAATGCTTGTTTTGTGCAGCAATGAAATGTTTATGTGCACTCCATCCATAGCTACGTGCATAATAGACATGCAACAACTCACTAAGCAAATTTAGTGCTTATGCTACCTAATCAGTGCCAGCTGAGGCTCTAAACAATCCTTGAAAGAACAAAATAAATGCGCTCTTTTTCACATTTTAAGTGCATGCAAAAGTCACGATTGAGGCAGTTATGATATAATTGCTTAATCTGTAAAAAAAAAAGAAAATGCCAAGCTGGAGGATTTTATGGGTCTGCTTCCAATCTGAACATATAAACAAATTTTCTCCAGTGCTTATCACTCATAGTGGGGACATACTTTGCTAAAGCAGTAAAACCTTTTGACATGAGTTGTGGGCATAAAATCAGCAAAATAATTATTTAAAAATGCCTGATGCAAATAAAGCACACTTACAGTCTAAGAGCAAATACAGAGATGAAGGTCAAGTAGGATATGAGTATTAGCAGAAGTCACAGAATCTGGCACAGTAGATACCTCTGATAATCTGCCACTCAACACCTATGAATCTAAATATATATGGTCTTTCTGGTCCCAGCCAAGGGGCAAAGCATGGAATGGTCAGTGTGTGAACCTCCCTTTCACCCTCTTGAGCAAACTGTGTCTGAGAGTCAGAAATATGTCAACTCCTTCTATGGCAGGTGCTGCAGGCACATATAAAGTCTCTTGCCTCTTTGGCTGTCGTCCCATGTATGGACAAATGAAATGAAATGAAATGAAAAAAATATTTAATAAAGCGCACTGCGGCCAAGCGGCTTCCTGGCGCTAGGGACCTGTTCAGAACTCACAACGGGAAACCAGGAGAACTAAGAGGGAAAAGCCTGAGAAAAAAGGAAAGTTTTAAGGGCCTTACGAAAGTGAGTGTAGATGGGAATGGAGCGAATGGAAAGTGGGAGGCTATTCCAGAACTGGGGGGCCAGGACAGAAAACCGAGTACCGCCCGTTCTGGATTTGCGAAAGCGAGGGATGTGCAAGAGAGAGAGAGAGGAAGATCGGAGAGTGCGACTAGGGGCGTGAGAAGAGATGAGAGAAGTGATGAAAGAGGGAGCAGAACGGGAATGAGCTCGAAAAGCTAAGCAAGCCAGTTTGAAGAAGGATCTGAATCGGATAGGGAGCCAATGAAGAGATTTGAGAACGGGAGTGATATGGGAGGATTTGGGGAGAGACAAAATGAGGCGAGCGGCCTGATTTTGTATGGCCTGGAGCCGGCGAGTTTCGTAAGCAGGTATGCCCACGTAGAGGCCATTCCCATAGTCGAGGCGGGAGATGATTAAAGCCGCGACTATGGTTTTGAGTGCGTCGGTGGAAAAGAAACGCAAGATTTTTCGGATGAGACGGAGGGACAAAAAACAGGAGGACACGACGGAACTGATCTGGTTGTGCATGGATAAGTCATGGCTGACTTTAATACCAAGAGTGCGAACGGAGGAAACAGGTGAGGGAGGGGGTCCAAAAGATGGGGGCCAGTGTGCAGGGGACCAGGGGTTAGAGGGACCACCAGTGAGGACAAGTTCCGTTTTGTCAGGATTGAGCTTAAGATGATTAGCGCTCATCCACTCGGAAATAAAAATTAAAGTGGAACAAAATTTAGGAAGAGAGTCGGGGGAAGAAGAGAGATCAAAGACGAACTGGAGGTCATCGGCGTAATTGTACACAGAGACCCCCAGCTCGAGAAGGGAAGAGATGAGAGGACAGATATAGAGATTGAAAAGGAGGGGGGAGAGGGAGGAACCTTGGGGAACACCACAAGAGACCGAGCGGGGACGGGCAGAGAAACCCGAGAGGTGAACAGCCTGGGACCTATCCCGAAGGAAGGACGCGAGCCAAGAAAAGGCCGCGCCCCGAATGCCCGCTGCGCTGACACGGTCGAGAAGAATGGAGTGGTCAACCGTGTCAAACGCAGCGGACAAATCGAGGAGGACCAAGGCTTGGGGAAGGTTAGAATCGGCTTTCCCCTTGAGTTCATCCAGAACTGCAATGACCACTGCCTCCGTGGAGTGGCCCGGGCGGAAACCCGCCTGATGGGAAGCCAGGAGGCCATTCTCCTCGATATACGAGGAGAGGCAGGAGGTGACATGGGTCTCAAGGATCTTGCCGAGGTAGGGAAGAAGGGAAATGGGTCGAAAATTAGAGGGGAGAGAGGGATCCAGACCAGTTTTTTTTAAAATGGGGAGGACGATTGCAGATTTGAAAGATAAGGGGACGGAACCAATAGCCAAAGAAGAATTAAGTAAAGCAAGAGGGGGGGCAGGACAGTTGGTGAAGAGGGTTTTAAAAATGCGTGCAGGTGCACAATCCGCGGGAGAGCCAGACTTAACTTTGATCAGATATTTGAGAAATAAATCAGGTGAGATAGGAGGAAAGAGAGTAAAGGAGGACGGGGGAGGTGCGAAGGGACGGGTGCGGCTGGGTTGAGACACGGTAGGGATGTTAGCTTTGATCTTCACAATCTTGTCAATGAAAAAGTCATTGAGTGACAAACAGAGGGACTGAGAGGGAACCAGAGAAGGGGAGGAGCGTTCCGAAGTGGCAAGATTGTGAACCAGGGAGAAGATTTCACGAGGTTTATTGACGGAGAGAGCTACTTTCTCAGTGAAATAGGAAGTTTTAGCCGTTAAAATGGCTTTTTTATATTCGGTGAGAAGTTGTTTATATTTGGCGCGCAGAGAAGGACAGTACTTCCGTCTCCAGAGGCGTTCCGACCGTCTAAGGTCGAGTTTTAGCGCTTTGAGCTCTGGGGAGAACCATTTGTGCGCGTCATAGGGGCGAACTGCTTTGATCTTTCTAAGCGGGGCCACTAGGTCACACGAAGAGGACAGCCATGTGCTGATGGCATAGGCCTGGGATTCAAGAGGGAGATCAGAGAGGTCCGGGGCGGATGAAGCCAAGGAACACGAAAGAGAATCAAGATCGGTCTTATTCCAATTGCGGGCTAGAATGTTTTTGGGAAGGGGGGGCTTGTCAACCACACCCAGGTGAATAGAGAAGGAAATGATAAAGTGATCCGACCAAATCCAAGGAGAAATAGAAGGAGGTGAAGCGAGAGGACAAGAGGACCAAATTTGATCTAAAATGTGGCCTTGAACATGGGTGGCAGCTGTGACATGGGATGTGAAGTTCAAGCATTGGAGGGTAGCGGAGAAGTCTTTAGAAGAGGGATCTTCCCTAGGATCACCCGGCCAGAAATTAAAGTCGCCGAGGAGTAGGACAGAGGAATTATTGACCACCAAGGTGGCCAGAAGGTCCTGAAGGGAAGCTACAAAGGAGGGCATAGATTGAGGGGGACGATAGACGAGGACAACAGTGAGGGGGGCGGGAAGATTGAGAGAGCGGGCCACTAGATAGTCCACATTAGGTATAGGGGGATGAGGAAGAAGTTGGAATTTGAGGGTCGACCGAATGATCATTGCCACACCTCCCCCAGCCTTGCCATCCGGGCGATCAGCTCGGAGGGCGTAGTAAGAATCGGGGAGAATGGCTAGAAGATCGGGAAGGGAGTCAGCTGTGAACCAGGTTTCGGTCAGGAAAAGAAAATCAGGGGAATCGGTGGTCAAGAGATTAAAGAGTGCTGTCTGGTGTTTGACTGCCGAACGGGTATTAAGTAAATGAGCAGAGGCTACAGTAGGAGCAGGGGAAGGACGGGAGACAGGGGGAGATTTAACAGATAAAGGAGTAGGGCTATGGGAGGCCCGTATCAGGTGAGATGGGGGAGAGGTGAGGATACCAAAAGAGTCTAGATGATGCAGTAGGGAGAGTGAGGGAGGAGAAGTTACGGAGAGAACAGTGAGTTGGGAGGAAGAGTAAACCAATGAAGGGGCAGAGTGGATGGTCCCAGGTCCCGGACCGTCGCGGACGGGCGCAGACGGGCTTAACTTAGGCGCAACTTCGGCGCGCCTTCGTCGTGCCCGCTGCGCCCGTCCGCTGCGCCGCGGGAAAGGAGGAGCCATAATATAGGGACACATGGGGGAGGAGGGTCAGGGGGGCGTGGCAGGAGGGGAGGAGCCAGAGAGCTGCAGCGCGGAGCCCAGACCCGCCCAAGATGGAGGAGCCGGCCGTCCCACTCCGAGAGTCAGGCAAGGGGGGGGCGGTCAGCGGAGGCGGTCTGGGTCGCGTACAGTAAGGGGCAGCCAGGAGGATCTGAGCGCTGGGTCCGAGGCGCTTGAAGGCAGGCAGTGCAGATGAGCAAAGTTTAAAAATCAAGGAATTAAAATCCGCGTTGCTCCCGGAGAAGCCTCGGGAGATCTGAGGAAGAGCGTTGCTCCCGGAGAAGCCTCGGGAGAACTGACAACAGGTGTGGGCGTGCGAGCAGGTGAGTGCCTAAAGTGCTTGCCAGGAGGGGAGGAGCCAGAGAGCTGCAGCGCGGAGCCCAGACCCGCCCAAGATGGAGGAGCCGGCCGTCCCACTCCGAGAGTCAGGCAAGGGGGGGGCGGTCAGCGGAGGCGGTCTGGGTCGCGCACAGTGAGGGGCAGCCAGGAGGATCCGAGCGCTGGGTCCGAGGCGCTTGAAGGCAGGCAGTGCAGGTGAGCAAAGTTTAAAAATCAAGGAATTAAAATCCGCGTTGCTCCCGGAGAAGCCTCGGGAGATCTGAGGAAGAGCGTTGCTCCCGGAGAAGCCTCGGGAGAACTGACAACAGGTGTGGGCGTGCGAGCAGGTGAGTGCCTAAAGTGCTTGCCAGGAGGGGAGGAGCCAGAGAGCTGCAGCACGGAGCCCAGACCCGCCCAAGATGGAGGAGCCGGCCGTCCCACTCCGAGAGTCAGGCAAGGGGGGGGCGGTCAGCGGAGGCGGTCTGGGTCGCGTACAGTAAGGGGCAGCCAGGAGGATCTGACCTCGACATCTACTTGGAGGATGTGAAACCAACAGCACTAAGCCAACATAAAGAATACAGAAGCTAGGGGAGACTGCCACTTGTATCTATAAGGTACGTGAAAGTAAAAGACAGGATGAAGTGACCCTTCAGGAAAGACAGCAGGCACTTGAATGGACAGGATTATGGAGCAGCAAGCTGAGGGTTCTATTATAGTCAATACTTTACCCGGGGGCTGGTACTCCATTTGAGTGGAAGAGCATCGCCCCACTACCAAAAAAGGCCCCCATAAAAGCCTAAGAGATGAAAAATAAAATGGTAATAAAGTTAATTTATTACCATATTATTTTTCATCAACCGGTCGTGAACAAGGTGCCAGGTTGGGACTGGGCCTGTTGATTGGCAGCAGCAGGGAGAAGTGGTGGCCTACCTGTGCACTTGTTTAAAGTTAGCATGTCTCTTTGGCCTGACATCTTGCGCCAGCCAGCCAGACATGCACACTTTAAACCTCACAACCCAACTGTCTTAGACAGCTACTTTAGAGCAAGCACAGGCCTCCAGTGCCCTCAGGAGTGCACAGAGAGGCCATGTCCTCCAATCCTGGCACTTATAACATGCTGGGTAACAGCATGACAGTAGCACCAGGATTGGTTAAGAGAATTTCCTGGGGCCCGCGTTGGTGCCTGGACAAGAGAACACCTGACTTGTCATGCAGCAAGTATGGTATTTGATTTTTTATTTATGTTACAGGCACTTTATATGTAGTTTATATGCCTTTTTGCTTGTTTATATGCCTTATTTGTAGCGTGCATGCATTTGCCCATCATCACCCGTTTGCCCATCACACAACTCTCTGTGGATGCCACCTGAACCCACATATTTGGGGGACGTTGCACATGAAATGAAATTACATGCATTTATAGAAGCACAACAAATACCTGGAGGCCTCAAAGCGCTAACACATGGAAATGTCCAGAAGAGAGATGAAGTCAGCAGAAATAAAGGTTCTAAGATCATAGAAAAACAAACTGCCTTCAGTTAGAGAGTGAAAAGCCAGGTTTAAAAAGCTTTTCTAAATACGGTATGAACCTGAAGGCTAACCTGAGCTGTCTGTAGAGGATGTACCACTGGAACATGGTTCTAAGTCCTCGAGGCCCAGTGTTATGTAAAGCCTTGTGAACAATGCAAAGGGCTTTAAAGATGATACTCTTGTTCACTGGTAAGCAATAAAGTTTGGCTCTCCTGGCCAAGACTGATTAATACTTTATGTCCCCAAACATCAATCTCGCTGCCGCATTCTGTACCAACTGTTGTCTGGCTGTTGCAGATTTGTTGATATCAAGGTAAATGCATAACAATAGTCCAACCTGGATGAAATCAAGACTTGATCCACTGGCTTGCACGACTGAAGAGGAATAAAAGGAAACATCTTCATAAGAGTCCTGATGATCCAAAAACAGCTTGATACTGTACAGTTGACCTTAAGGTCAAATAACATATCCACCAATACTCCCAGATTTTTTTGCCGGAATCTGTTGGAGGAGGTAGCGTACCAAGAATTTTCGGACACAAGGAGTTGTTCCATATGGGTGGGTGGCTACCAAAGATCAAGACCTCCGTCTTGTCTCTATTAAGTTTAATGTCGTTTTTGCCCATCCAGGCGACTACTGCCTGCATGCAATTTTTAAAGTTGGCAGAGATGGCCTCTGTGTCTTTGGTAATTGACATAATTATTTGTGTATTGTCGGCATACAAGAGGGCCTGTAGTCCAAAGGACCGTATTAGCTTGGCCAGTAAGGAAACATATAGGTTGAAAAGTACAAGGCTCAAGGAGAAGCCCTGAGGAACACCATGTAGCAGCGTAATTGACTCAGAACGGAATTGGTTCATGATTACCGTCTGCGACCTATCCCTAAGAAAGGAGGTTAGGAGCTTTAATGCTAAGTCTGTAATCACCAATTCGTGCAGCGGGACATGTTATTGAAGGCTGCAGACAGACACAGAAGTACCAGTGCCGCAGCCTGCTGTGCATCAACCATGATTCAAATGTACGTGGGCGAGATGGACACAGTAGACTGGGAAGCAGCCCTGATGCACCACAGGGAAGTTGCGATAAAATCCCGGTTACGACTCATTAAATATAAGAAACTACACAGAGCTTACTATGATAGGGTCAGGCTACATCGCATGAGATGGGCCAGTGACTCTTATTGCCTTAGATGCAGACACCCACAGGGAGACTTCTATCATATCATATGGGATTGCCCTTTTATTCACACCTACTGGATACAGATACTGGGAGAGTTGAGTAAGGTGTAGGAGACAGAACTTGCTATAGAACCTAAGTTTGTCTTGCTAGGGATAACCAATGATGTGGATTTGAGTCGCCCACACCTGATCTTCGCAACTCTGGCCTTGGTGGTGGCGAAGAGGGACATGGCGAGGGGGTGGGGAGTACCGTCGCCACCGCGGGTAGGGGAATGGAGACTAGGAATGGGCATGTACATGGCAGTGGAAAGGGTCACCTATAAAGCCAAAGGCTGACCCCGGAAATTCTGCACAGTATGGGGAAAGTGGAGAAGGTATCATGGCCTTGATGGAGGGCTGGGACCCGATTGATGTGCTAGGGGTCCTGCTGAGTGGGGCCGTGCTCCCAGGTAGTGAAGGGAGGCCTATGGGCCCTGGAATCGAAGGGAGATGCTGGCTGTTCAATGGACAATGGACAATGCAAACAGATGTACTGTAGGTGGGTGTTGGATCTTGTTATGCTGATGATTATGATGTTGTCACTATGGATGGTGGGTGGGGGGGTCGGGGAGCACAGGGGTGTATGGATAATCGCTTGTGACTTCCCAGCTGTGTTTATGTTGGTTACAAATGCAACTAAAAATATATTTTTTTTTAAAACATGAGTCGAATGTTGCTGAGACCAATGCAGTTTCAGTCCCAGTCCCATGATTACTTCTGAACCCAGACTGTGAGGCATTTAACAGTTCATATTGTTCCAGATATGCCATCAATGGTGAGTTCAGGTACTTTTCCAAGATTTTTGTCGGTATGGGCAGCAGAGAAATGGGCTGATAATCAGAAGTGTCCAGGTTAGGTTTTTTTAATAAGTGGTGTAACAGCCGCTCTTTACCACATCCTGAGCTGACGGTTTTATTAATAGTAACTGTGAGCTATGGTCTTAGCTGGTGTCTGCAGAATCTTGTGAGGCAAGGTTATAAAGGAAAACATGATGAGGAGATGAGACTCTGTTCGCTTAGGTGTAAGATAGGTAAAGGCGGATCATGCTATTCAGAGTTTCTCCATAGTTCCAATAGACTCCACCGGGCTTTGCTCAGCCTTAGAGTTCCCTTGGGTGGGACTGAGGGATTCTGCACTAAGGGAGTGAAGTTCCTTACAAATGTTCAGAATTTTGATTTGGAAGAAACTCATCAGTCGGTTGCAGAAATCTTGAGATCTCTCTGTACTGAAGGGAGTAGAGGGAGTGGAAAGCAGATTGATCAGTTCAAAAAGATTTCTTGAACAGTTGGCTGGCTTGATTTCCCTTCCTTAATGGCTATGTTGTATTCTCTCATAATGGTCTCGTGCAAAGCTTTTTCCTGCCAGTCTTGAAAAGCTAACCTTCCCCGAAAACCATGGGGAAGTTGGCAGCTTCTTCCGCGTGTAGGTTTTCCCAGAAAGAGATGCTAGTTCTACATTCTCGTGGTCAGCCCAAATGCAAGTTTTCAGGGTCCAAGCGCCCTTTCCAATTTGTTCTAGTCTGTTATAGCAGCTAGGTTGCTGTTGAAATGAAACGTAAACGAAACGTGAGTAAACTCCTGTTTATTGGTCTCACAGCCTCCAAACAACCACCGCAGCTCCAGCTGAGGAAACCGTCACAAACTGACCATGAATGTTGGTGACAGCGGGAACAGCTCGTGGCAGGAGAGGGGAAGGAACCATAGCGGGTTATGGGGGGGATATAGGATGACAAGTTTAGGGGAAAAGCAGGGGAATACACATTACAACAGTTGTTCTTGGATGTGAGGCCCAGAGAGAAGGAAGCATTCAACATAATGGACAGACCAAATTAGTGGTATTTTCTCAAGAACCTTAAGACGAGTATCATTGGAGAATATGCCATCCAATGTGTGACCAACTACGTGTGTAGGGGCATTTACTAGCTGTGATTAACCACAGCATGTAACCAAATCCTTAAGCGCCCGGAAGTCTTTCCACATATCCTCTTCCAAATGGAAGTTAAAATCCCCTAGCAGCGTGATGTTATGTTTACCTAGCTACGGTAATATAAAAGAGGACGTAAGTCCAGGCGGTCTGTAGACTCGGATCCCAGCAAACAAACTGGTGAGCAAAATATTAATGGAAAGCTCTGGAGGAGCAGTGCACCATGTGAGCTGACCGCTGGGCATCCGCGCACTCATGTGATTTTATAGGCATTCTCCAAGTGGAGAGCTCAAGCCTAGCCTGCTGACTCGCTTGTCACCGAAAGTAGGGCAGCCAATCAGCTCCCTCCACTCAATCAGCTGTTATGAAAGCTGTGTCGGGCCAGGGAGTGCGTGTAAGGGCTACCATGTGTCTGAACGTTAAAATGATGAGACGCAAAAGAAAACAAACCAATACAATACAAAGCTTTTAAAAATGATATTAGGAACTCAGGAGGAGCAGCCTACCATGGGGACTGACTTGAAACAAAACCCTCTACATGATCAAATGTGACCCTAGGACAGGGGAAATGAAGATACACTTTAAAATGTTCCAGCCACCTCGGGATATTATAGACAAATCTAGACATTCATCCTGAGAATCAAAGCAATTCCTTTGGCTTTGTGTATATCTCTGTAGCTTGTGCACAGAAAACACTGCCAAGTGTCCCATGTCCATATGCGGCTATTTACTCCTGCCCAGGATTTTTTGTTCGCCTTCTGGGTATTTTAACCCCAGTTTTATAATGGGATGAAACGAGTGCAAGTCCCAAAATAGAAGATACAAGCATTGGAAATGCAATAGGTCTCGCACCATTAGAGTTAGTGCTTTTAGAATTGTTTTTGGTTTTTTTTTGTAAATGTTTAGCATTTTTGTTTCCTGTAGCCAATGCTAAAGAATTACAAATAAAAAAAGCCATAAACATTTCTTAAAGCTCTAACTGAAATGGTCTGAGACCTATTGCACTGTGTGAGGGTGAGGGGTTGAGGGTGAGTGAGGGTGAGGGTGAGGGTGGGTGAGGGTGAATGAGGGTGAGGGGTTGAGGGTGAGTGAGGGTGAGTGAGGGTGAGGGGTTGAGGGTGAGTGAGAGTGAGAGTGAGTGAGGGTGAGGGTGAGTGAGGGTGAGGGTGAGTGAGGGTGAGGGGTTGAGGTTGAGGGTGAGGTGTTGAGGGTGAGTGAGGGTGAGGGTGAGTGAGGTGTTGAGGGTGAGTGAGGGTGAGGGTGAGTTAGGGTGAGGGGTTGAGGGTGAGTGAGAGTAGTTGAGGCTGAGTGAGGGTGAGGGAGAGTGAGGGTGAGTGAGGGGTTGAGGGTGAAGGTTTGAGGGTGAGGGTGAGGGGTTGAGGGTGAGTGAGGGTGAGGGGTTGAGGGAGGGTGAGTGTGGGTGAGGGAGGGTGAGGGTGAGGGTGAGTGAGGGTGAGTGAGGGTGAGGAGTTGAGGGTGAGTGAGGGTGAGGGTGAGTGAGTGTGAGGGGTTGAGGGTGAGTGAGGGTGAGGGTGAGTGAGGGTGAGGCTATGGGGGCTTATCCACTCTTTAAACATTAAAATAAAAAGTCAGCACAGAAAGTACATTTTGTTAAATACTGGCACATGCATGAATGTACACAAATAATATGAGTACTCTAGGAAAGCTGCAACTGTCACAGCTTCCAAAGCGTACTCCTGGATTTGTTTGAGACTTCCAAATAAACTTTAAATATACTACTAAATTGGTTGCAAGGCTATATGAGTAAATTTGCTATTGTTGTGCAAATTGAGCCCATTGCCTTCAACAGTGAAGATGGACTTGTTGTCATCTTTAGAACAAAGAATAGAGACCGGAAGTCCACCTCATATCAAGGGTGACTCCGTACCCTAGGTTTGAAAGAGCGGCCATCTTTGAGTGGCCCGCTAACTAGTATTTTGCCTGCATGCTGGACTACAGGCAACAGAGTTCCACCCACGCCAAACTATCCCATGTCTCCTGGATACAGCTGATAATCTTTCACAGCAGCACTCATATCAACAGCATTGGCGGCAGTGCGTATGAGTGACCTTTGTGTTCGCGGTTTAGAGTTCGGCTTCTGAGGAGCACCAGGGACTTAGCCAGGACCTCCAATTGTGACAAATGCAACATAAGTGATGCCTTTGTCAGGCAAGACGTCCATCTTTGAGGCATCACCCAGCCCATCCGCCACTAGCAAGGCGCGGCTTGTGTCCGAAGATTGGTGGAAATGTAGAATGTAACCTGACCAAATACATGATGCCCCCACCTTAGTGTTGTCATCGTTGTTACAAATATCACTGAACCTAAGCATGAGTAAGTGATGGCTTGGTAAAATGGAGCCTTCTGGTCATTTTAGGCTTAATTTTCCAATATATAAGAAATATTCGAGAGACAAAATGCTAACACGATCTAAGACTTAAATGAAGCTCATTTGTTTACAGGTAGTGGTGTATAATGTAAAATATCCTACCTATTGAGAGGGAATTGAATTCTCGTCTTGTCTCGAACAGACGGCGGGCAGGGGAGGGGGCGGAGCGGGGAGAGGGAACAGACGGAGGGAAGGCCAGATAAGGGGAGGGGGGAGGAGAGTAGGAGGAGGAGAGTAGGGGAGGCACGGCCTAGCGGCCGTGCAATCAAGAAGTGAGGGGGCGGGAGAGTAGGCAAGGCAGGCGGCTGGGGGGAGGGGGGAGGAGAAATGCGACGCGACATGGCAGGCAGGGGAGGGGGCGGAGCGGGGGTGTGGGAGGAGTGCGGGAACAGACGGCGAGGGGAGGAGAGTAGGAGGAGGAGAGTAGGGGAGGCACGGCCTAGCGGCCGTGCAATCAAGAAGTGAGGGGGCGGGAGAGTAGGCAAGGCAGGCGGCTGGGGGCATGTGCACGCGCTTTTAAGCTCAATGCGCATGCGCATTGAGCTTAAAAGTCACGGGCACTGCAAGGAATCGCCACGATTCCTTGCAAGTTGGACAAAGAGTGGATAAGCCCCCATAGTCTCGCTTGCTCGATGCGCATGCGCATCGACAGGCGAGACCTAAAAAACCTGGAATCTCGCTTCTCCCGTTTCCAGCCAAAGTCATCGAGAAGACCGTCAACAAGCAGATGGCCGCCTTCCTCGAGACAAACGGATCCCTCGACCCCTCACAGTCCGGCTTCCGAGCCAAACACAGCACCGAGACCGCCCTCATCGCCGCCACCGATGACATCCGAGCCCTGATGGACAATGGAGAAACAGCGGCCCTCATCCTCCTAGACCTCTCCGCGGCATTCGACACGGTCTGCCACCGCACCCTAGTACGGCGCCTCAGCAACATCGGAATCCAGGACAAGGCGCTGGAATGGATCATCTCCTTCCTCGACGGAAGAACACAGAGAGTCCGCCTACCACCGTACAAGTCAGAGGCCTCCGAAGTCATCTGCGGCGTCCCCCAAGGATCATCCCTGAGCCCCACCCTCTTCAACGTCTACATGAGCCCCCTCGCGGCCATCGTACGCAAACACCACCTCAGCATAATCTCCTACGCCGACGACACCCAGCTGATCCTCTCCCTGACCAACGACCCCGCCGCCGCCAGAGCCAACCTGCACGAAGGGATGAAAGAGGTAGCCGAGTGGATGACGACCAGCCGCCTGAAACTGAACTCGGACAAGACGGAGGTCCTCATCCTGGGCTCCTCACCCTCCGCCTGGGACGACTCCTGGTGGCCTCCCGCCCTGGGCACCGCACCCAAACCGACAGACCATGCACGAAACCTGGGCTTCATCCTGGACTCCTCCCTCTCCATGACCAGGCAAGTCAACAGCGTCTCCTCGGCGTGCTTCAACATCCTACGCATGCTACGGAAGATCTTCTGGTGGATCCCCACAGAGACCAGGAAGACCGTCACCCAGGCCCTCGTCACCAGCCGACTGGACTACGGCAACGCCCTCTACGCCGGGACCACCGCCAAGCTCCAGAAGAGACTCCAGCGGATCCAAAACGCCTCAGCCAGACTCATCCTCGACATCCCACGATCCAGCCACATCTCCGGACATCTGAGAGACCTTCACTGGCTCCCCGTCAACAAGAGAATCACCTTCCGCCTCCTCACCCACGCACACAAAGCCCTACCCGACCAAGGCCCGAGCTACCTCAATAGCCGAGTCAACTTCTACGCTCCCAAATGCCACCTCCGATCAGCCAACCACGCCCTCGCCGCCGTCCCCCGCATCCGAAGAGCGACTACAGGAGGAAGGTCCTTCTCCTACCTGGCCGCCAAGACCTGGAACTCCCTCCCGTCCGACCTGCGCCTGACCCAAGACCACCTCTCCTTCAGGAAGAAGCTGAAGACCTGGCTGTTCGAGCAGTAGCGGCACCCCCCCCCCCCCCAGCGCCTTGAGACCCTACGGGTATGTAGCGCGCTTTATAAGTGTCACTGATTGATTGATTGATTGGACTGTAGTAGCTAGCCATGCATGGACCTGGGGAACTTGACAGGGCTGTGTCTTTAAAACTCTAACTAGGGATTTCGGTATCCTTATTTGCAAAATATTTAAATTATAATTTGCAAGAAATCTGATCTGTGCTTATTTTGTTCCTGTCCTTAAATGCTCTACCAAACGAATTGAGCAGACAGATTTGAAGAGCTGGTAGCGCACACCTTCAGGATTCAAGCAAGCCGGGCCGAAGAGGCTGAAATGCCAGAAACCGGTCCCCGGTAGCTTGTTTCCTTCCCAGTGTAAGAATTGGCTTTTGTAGTTTGGTTTGCCCTATTCCCATCATGCACTGGGACAGGAACAGACTAATTTGCATACAGCCAGGTTCTGAAACTGGGATGGTGCAGTGAGCTAAAAAACGGTGTTGGATCTAGCCCTGATCTCTTGACTGGGTGAGAGTATTCTGTTTAATTCAGAGACTCTGTCCCTCACCACCCCTTGTTGTAAATATTTTTGTCCACCCTAAGCGTGGAAGGGTATACTCAGATGTGAGTCCCTTGCTCATTGCACCATCAGGATTCAAGCAAGCCGGGCCGAAGAGGCTGAAATGCCAGAAACCGGTCCCCGGTAGCTTGTTTCCTTCCCAGTGTAAGAATTGGCTTTTGTAGTTTGGTTTGCCCTATTCCCATCATGCACTGGGACAGGAACAGACTAATTTGCATACAGCCAGGTTCTGAAACTGGGATGGTGCAGTGAGCTAAAAAACGGTGTTGGATCTAGCCCTGATCTCTTGACTGGGTGAGAGTATTCTGTTTAATTCAGAGACTCTGTCCCTCACCACCCCTTGTTGTAAATATTTTTGTCCACCCTAAGCGTGGAAGGGTATACTCAGATGTGAGTCCCTTGCTCATTGCACCATCAGGATTCAAGCAAGCCGGGCCGAAGAGGCTGAAATGCCAGAAACCGGTCCCCGGTAGCTTGTTTCCTTCCCAGTGTAAGAATTGGCTTTTGTAGTTTGGTTTGCCCTATTCCCATCATGCACTGGGACAGGAACAGACTAATTTGCATACAGCCAGGTTCTGAAACTGGGATGGTGCAGTGAGCTAAAAAACGGTGTTGGATCTAGCCCTGATCTCTTGACTGGGTGAGAGTATTCTGTTTAATTCAGAGACTCTGTCCCTCACCACCCCTTGTTGTAAATATTTTTGTCCACCCTAAGCGTGGAAGGGTATACTCAGATGTGAGTCCCTTGCTCATTGCACCATCATGATTCAAGCAAGCCGGGCCGAAGAGGCTGAAATGCCAGAAACCGGTCCCCGGTAGCTTGTTTCCTTCCCAGTGTAAGAATTGGCTTTTGTAGTTTGGTTTGCCCTATTCCCATCATGCACTGGGACAGGAACAGACTAATTTGCATACAGCCAGGTTCTGAAACTGGGATGGTGCAGTGAGCTAAAAAACGGTGTTGGATCTAGCCCTGATCTCTTGACTGGGTGAGAGTATTCTGTTTAATTCAGAGACTCTGTCCCTCACCACCCCTTGTTGTAAATATTTTTGTCCACCCTAAGCGTGGAAGGGTATACTCAGATGTGAGTCCCTTGCTCATTGCACCATCAGGATTCAAGCAAGCCGGGCCGAAGAGGCTGAAATGCCAGAAACCGGTCCCCGGTAGCTTGTTTCCTTCCCAGTGTAAGAATTGGCTTTTGTAGTTTGGTTTGCCCTATTCCCATCATGCACTGGGACAGGAACAGACTAATTTGCATACAGCCAGGTTCTGAAACTGGGATGGTGCAGTGAGCTAAAAAACGGTGTTGGATCTAGCCCTGATCTCTTGACTGGGTGAGAGTATTCTGTTTAATTCAGAGACTCTGTCCCTCACCACCCCTTGTTGTAAATATTTTTGTCCACCCTAAGCGTGGAAGGGTATACTCAGATGTGAGTCCCTTGCTCATTGCACCATCAGGATTCAAGCAAGCCGGGCCGAAGAGGCTGAAATGCCAGAAACCGGTCCCCGGTAGCTTGTTTCCTTCCCAGTGTAAGAATTGGCTTTTGTAGTTTGGTTTGCCCTATTCCCATCATGCACTGGGACAGGAACAGACTAATTTGCATACAGCCAGGTTCTGAAACTGGGATGGTGCAGTGAGCTAAAAAACGGTGTTGGATCTAGCCCTGATCTCTTGACTGGGTGAGAGTATTCTGTTTAATTCAGAGACTCTGTCCCTCACCACCCCTTGTTGTAAATATTTTTGTCCACCCTAAGCGTGGAAGGGTATACTCAGATGTGAGTCCCTTGCTCATTGCACCATCAGGATTCAAGCAAGCCGGGCCGAAGAGGCTGAAATGCCAGAAACCGGTCCCCGGTAGCTTGTTTCCTTCCCAGTGTAAGAATTGGCTTTTGTAGTTTGGTTTGCCCTATTCCCATCATGCACTGGGACAGGAACAGACTAATTTGCATACAGCCAGGTTCTGAAACTGGGATGGTGCAGTGAGCTAAAAAACGGTGTTGGATCTAGCCCTGATCTCTTGACTGGGTGAGAGTATTCTGTTTAATTCAGAGACTCTGTCCCTCACCACCCCTTGTTGTAAATATTTTTGTCCACCCTAAGCGTGGAAGGGTATACTCAGATGTGAGTCCCTTGCTCATTGCACCATCAGGATTCAAGCAAGCCGGGCCGAAGAGGCTGAAATGCCAGAAACCGGTCCCCGGTAGCTTGTTTCCTTCCCAGTGTAAGAATTGGCTTTTGTAGTTTGGTTTGCCCTATTCCCATCATGCACTGGGACAGGAACAGACTAATTTGCATACAGCCAGGTTCTGAAACTGGGATGGTGCAGTGAGCTAAAAAACGGTGTTGGATCTAGCCCTGATCTCTTGACTGGGTGAGAGTATTCTGTTTAATTCAGAGACTCTGTCCCTCACCACCCCTTGTTGTAAATATTTTTGTCCACCCTAAGCGTGGAAGGGTATACTCAGATGTGAGTCCCTTGCTCATTGCACCATCAGGATTCAAGCAAGCCGGGCCGAAGAGGCTGAAATGCCAGAAACCGGTCCCCGGTAGCTTGTTTCCTTCCCAGTGTAAGAATTGGCTTTTGTAGTTTGGTTTGCCCTATTCCCATCATGCACTGGGACAGGAACAGACTAATTTGCATACAGCCAGGTTCTGAAACTGGGATGGTGCAGTGAGCTAAAAAACGGTGTTGGATCTAGCCCTGATCTCTTGACTGGGTGAGAGTATTCTGTTTAATTCAGAGACTCTGTCCCTCACCACCCCTTGTTGTAAATATTTTTGTCCACCCTAAGCGTGGAAGGGTATACTCAGATGTGAGTCCCTTGCTCATTGCACCATCAGGATTCAAGCAAGCCGGGCCGAAGAGGCTGAAATGCCAGAAACCGGTCCCCGGTAGCTTGTTTCCTTCCCAGTGTAAGAATTGGCTTTTGTAGTTTGGTTTGCCCTATTCCCATCATGCACTGGGACAGGAACAGACTAATTTGCATACAGCCAGGTTCTGAAACTGGGATGGTGCAGTGAGCTAAAAAACGGTGTTGGATCTAGCCCTGATCTCTTGACTGGGTGAGAGTATTCTGTTTAATTCAGAGACTCTGTCCCTCACCACCCCTTGTTGTAAATATTTTTGTCCACCCTAAGCGTGGAAGGGTATACTCAGATGTGAGTCCCTTGCTCATTGCACCATCATGATTCAAGCAAGCCGGGCCGAAGAGGCTGAAATGCCAGAAACCGGTCCCCGGTAGCTTGTTTCCTTCCCAGTGTAAGAATTGGCTTTTGTAGTTTGGTTTGCCCTATTCCCATCATGCACTGGGACAGGAACAGACTAATTTGCATACAGCCAGGTTCTGAAACTGGGATGGTGCAGTGAGCTAAAAAACGGTGTTGGATCTAGCCCTGATCTCTTGACTGGGTGAGAGTATTCTGTTTAATTCAGAGACTCTGTCCCTCACCACCCCTTGTTGTAAATATTTTTGTCCACCCTAAGCGTGGAAGGGTATACTCAGATGTGAGTCCCTTGCTCATTGCACCATCAGGATTCAAGCAAGCCGGGCCGAAGAGGCTGAAATGCCAGAAACCGGTCCCCGGTAGCTTGTTTCCTTCCCAGTGTAAGAATTGGCTTTTGTAGTTTGGTTTGCCCTATTCCCATCATGCACTGGGACAGGAACAGACTAATTTGCATACAGCCAGGTTCTGAAACTGGGATGGTGCAGTGAGCTAAAAAACGGTGTTGGATCTAGCCCTGATCTCTTGACTGGGTGAGAGTATTCTGTTTAATTCAGAGACTCTGTCCCTCACCACCCCTTGTTGTAAATATTTTTGTCCACCCTAAGCGTGGAAGGGTATACTCAGATGTGAGTCCCTTGCTCATTGCACCATCAGGATTCAAGCAAGCCGGGCCGAAGAGGCTGAAATGCCAGAAACCGGTCCCCGGTAGCTTGTTTCCTTCCCAGTGTAAGAATTGGCTTTTGTAGTTTGGTTTGCCCTATTCCCATCATGCACTGGGACAGGAACAGACTAATTTGCATACAGCCAGGTTCTGAAACTGGGATGGTGCAGTGAGCTAAAAAACGGTGTTGGATCTAGCCCTGATCTCTTGACTGGGTGAGAGTATTCTGTTTAATTCAGAGACTCTGTCCCTCACCACCCCTTGTTGTAAATATTTTTGTCCACCCTAAGCGTGGAAGGGTATACTCAGATGTGAGTCCCTTGCTCATTGCACCATCAGGATTCAAGCAAGCCGGGCCGAAGAGGCTGAAATGCCAGAAACCGGTCCCCGGTAGCTTGTTTCCTTCCCAGTGTAAGAATTGGCTTTTGTAGTTTGGTTTGCCCTATTCCCATCATGCACTGGGACAGGAACAGACTAATTTGCATACAGCCAGGTTCTGAAACTGGGATGGTGCAGTGAGCTAAAAAACGGTGTTGGATCTAGCCCTGATCTCTTGACTGGGTGAGAGTATTCTGTTTAATTCAGAGACTCTGTCCCTCACCACCCCTTGTTGTAAATATTTTTGTCCACCCTAAGCGTGGAAGGGTATACTCAGATGTGAGTCCCTTGCTCATTGCACCATCAGGATTCAAGCAAGCCGGGCCGAAGAGGCTGAAATGCCAGAAACCGGTCCCCGGTAGCTTGTTTCCTTCCCAGTGTAAGAATTGGCTTTTGTAGTTTGGTTTGCCCTATTCCCATCATGCACTGGGACAGGAACAGACTAATTTGCATACAGCCAGGTTCTGAAACTGGGATGGTGCAGTGAGCTAAAAAACGGTGTTGGATCTAGCCCTGATCTCTTGACTGGGTGAGAGTATTCTGTTTAATTCAGAGACTCTGTCCCTCACCACCCCTTGTTGTAAATAGTTCTCCAATAAGAGCACTTGTCATGGTTGGATGTAGATGGACAGAGTCTCTCCTTGTTCCATACATGCCAACATTTCAGAAGAGCAAAGTGGGAGATTTAAAAAAAAAACGGGAGAATGGGGCTGTGAATCGGGTAGTGTCATGTATGGGCTTTGGAAGTGTGCTGCTGCAGGATCGGACATTTGGAACGCAAACGCACATTTTTTTCTTACCTTTTAGAAGCATGGAGCACAATGGCAGGCAGAGAGAGGGTGATGCAAGTGTTGTGCACTGGTCTGGCAGGTTGCTGGCAGTGCATGCACCACACCCAACCCCCCTCCCCTCCCCACACTTACCCCACCCCGCTGTGGCAGCCCCTTCCCCTGCACAAACACAGCTGACCCCCCCCAGTACTTCCCAGGTCTTTAAAAGACCATTCCCTTGTTAATGACACTTTGTTGGTTTTTCACCCCTTCAAGAGCCCTTGCATTGCCACTCTGACTAGGCTGGAAGAATTAGCACTTTATACAATACCAAGCCCTGTCAGCTGAAACCCCTGAGGAACCGGGTTTTTGCTTGCAGGAATCGGGAGGCGGGAGACTAGCCTTGAAATCGGTAGTCTCACGCCTGAATCGGGAGGGTTGGCATGTCTGTTGTTCCTCCAACTGTTCCCTTTACCTCCAGGCAGATCGAAGCTTCGAGGTGTTAATTGTGTCACCTTTGACCCCAACAGTGCAGCTGTTCACATTTGTCAAAAATAAAGTGCAGGACCAGCCCTGAAGAACCCAAGTGGATTCTTGGTACATGTATAAACAACAACAATGTCCAAAAGAGATATATCACTGCATCCCTTATGTAGATGAGGTAGGTGAGGTGATGTACTTAATACGTTTTTTGAAGGCCCAGAGGGATGTAGAGACAGTTCTTTCTAATTATTAAGAATACTGATGAGGCGAGGGCGTTGACCTGGTCTTTGTGGTAAATGTCCTCTCCACTGCTCTCCTTGGATAGACTGTACTATGACATCATAGAATGCCTGGGTGTCCCTCTGGCTCTCAGTGGCTCTCTATAACTTACTTGGCAGTTGGTTATCTGAGGCTGAGCTGCTAACAGCTGGCTCCTGGTGGGGTTCTACTTGTCTACTCCTGTACTTAACATCTTGGAAGAACTTACTAATAAAGAATCCTACATACACAGCGGACTGTGCATCTTCATTTACTACAACTTGGCGACGTTTTAAGAAGGATGAACCTACGTGTGAAATAAGGAAGCTTCTACAGGAAAGGAACTAAAGACATTTTGCTATTGATTCTACAAAGAAAAGAACTAAAGACATTTTGGAATTTTTATTTAAGCTGAAAGGTAACGCCCGGCTGACCCCACCAGTGTCCTGTTTCACCTTGGACAGCCTGCACCTGGGCGTTTGTTTGTGAAGGAGCTGATCACTGTGAAAGTACAATTGTCTGCTTGCTGTCATCTGGATTGTCACCAGCAAAAAAAAAAAAGCGTCTGAAACTCATCTGGCCTGATCACCCTTTTGTTTTTCTTCGACCTTTAAGCCTTGACAGTTTGCAATTTGGTCATGTTTGGGTATCCTAAGACCATGTGATGTGCCCACTTTCACAGATCAGCCCAACTCCAGCAGTTCTCTTCACAACAACTACCTTTGACTCAAGGACCATTCCTGAGTGTTTCTTTTATATGTCAAAGTCCACTCCTTGTGTTTGCAACGTGTTTCAAGCCTGCATCACTTGCCCTGCGTGAGACGTCGTGGGACATCAGCACCGTAATTTGTGCAGCTTTACGGAGGTTTGGTGCTCGTGTATTGCCAACAGAGCCGACATTTGTCTACTTTTACCCTGGTTTTGTGCTCATGTTTTGCCCACTGCTGTCTGTTATGGGAAGTCCGATACCCCTTGTCTGCCGTTCTCGACTGTGTGGAGAGGAATACGAGCAGTTGCACTGGTCTTAAATTACAGAGGCACGTCGTGCGCGTTTGCTGAGGTACAGTTTGTTATATTTCTTATTTTTTTTTACAGCGTTGGATTTCTCATTCTCGCTGCGCTACGCTGGACAGTTCAACGGTCACTTTGTTTTTTTAAAACGGGTGCGCAAGTTTGGTCACGCGCTTAATCCTTACCACGTTGTCGTGAGGAGCACCTCAGTGGCCATTCTGACGTCTGCCTTTCTCAGCTGCTTCTACGCCACCCGCTTACGTTTGCCCTAACGTGCCGAGAGCCACCCTGGGCAGCGTATCCTGCGTGCCGCCATTTTGGGTTTGTGGTTTTTTTTGGGGATCGTCTTCGTTTCTTAAGCATGTAATTTACACGCTTTGCCAACCACGTTTTTGACGCTGTGCCAACCGCGTTTTTCCTCAGTGCAACGTTCTGGGCAACATATTGAACATGACCAGTCTCAGTTCCACAGAGTGCACAACGGAACTTATGTCTCTCCTACCCTGGGTTAGAGTTTCATTTCGTGACTTTTATGACATTTTTCAGCTTTTGCATTTGGATGCTTTCAAGCTTTCTCTACATCGCTGGGTGCATTTGATACTTGCCATTTCCATGAGGAGGTGTTTACTGGAACCCGGGTGAGACTTCGCTCACCGGAGCTTGTGTTACCTGTTATTTATTGTTATAGCTCTTTTCTTGCTGCATGCTTTGCCTGTGTCAACACTCTGCTGCATGTTTGGAGCTTTACAATTTCATTGTTTTCACAATGCCTGCTTTGTTTGTTTAGTTGGGGTTGAGTGGGCGGTTGGTATAACAGCACTTTGAATTTGTCTTTGGACCTGGTGTTATTTTATGGGTCAGTGTTCTTAGGTCATTGTTGTTCTGGTGTACCCTGTCGTTGGTTAGGTAATCAATGCCCATGTTTGTGTCCTAGGGTTATGCAGAACCGTATCTGGATGTTAGAGGTTAATGGGTGAATTTGTGTTTTTGTGGGTAGTCAATGCCCCTTTTCAGTTCCCAGGTTTACTTTCCTGCGGTGTACCCTCCTTAGGGGATGTGGTGTTTTTGTGGGTAGTCAGTGCCCCATTACTGTTCCCAGGTTTACTATTCTGCGGTGTACCCTCCTTAGGGGATGTGGTGTTTTTGTGGGTAGTCAATGCCCAATTCCCAGGTTTACTATCCTGCGGTGTACCCTACTTAGGGGAGGTTGTGTATTTGGTAGGTTGTGTATTTGTGGGTAGTCAATGCCCATTTCCCTGGTTTACTATCCTGTGTATTAGGTAGGTGGTGTATTTTGGGTAGTCAATGCCCCATCCCAGTTCCCAGGTTTATTTTCCTGCGGTGTACCCTACTTAGGGGATGTTGTATTTTTGTGGGTAGTCAATGCCCCATTTCTTTTCCTAGGTTGGCTATACTGTGGTGTACCCTACTTAGGTGAGGTTGTGGTTTTTAAAGGGTCAGTACCCTGTGTTGTTTTCTTTTGCGTAGAGATTGTTAACCCTTTCGATGCTCATGACGAGCTCAGCTCGTCATGATGCACAGTTGAGCTGTGCTGATGACGAGCTGAGCTCGTCATGAATAAATGGGATTTTTAAAAAGTCAGCACCGGAGGGGAAAACGCCTAGCAGCCAAGGTGTTAAACATCATTTATTTTTGACACTCTGCTTCTATCTAGGTCTACCTGCCTGAGATTCATGGCCAAGGTTTTCATGTCGGTGCGACTTTGTAAGAAGTTTTGTCATTATTCTTCACTGTCACCTTGTTTTGAAAAGGGTTTGTGTCTACGCTCGCCTTTGTTTATCAGGGTATTTACTCCCTTTTGTGAGCATGACCACCTTTCTTTGCTACTTTAGTTCTCTTCCATTTTGAACCATGCTTTTACTCTAAGGGAAGGGGATGTGGCATATAGTAGCATTTAGTTGTTTTTGTTTATTTATAATCTAGCATGTTTTTGTATCATGCTAATGTTATCTCATACAGTACTCGTTGCCTTTAAAGTACTTTGCCGAATTGTTTCTTATTTTGTTCTTTCTCCTTAAGGGAAGAGGATGTGTGGTAAATGTCCTCTCCACTGCTCTCCTTGGATAGACTGTACTATGACATCATAGAATGCCTGGGTGTCCCTCTGGCTCTCAGTGGCTCTCTATAACTTACTTGGCAGTTGGTCATCTGAGGCTGAGCTGCTAACATCTGGCTCCTGGTGGGGTTCTACTTGTCTACTCCTGTACTTAACATCTTGGAAGAACTTACTAATAAAGAATCCTACATACACAGCGGACTGTGCATCTTCATTTACTACAGTCTTCATAGTAAATTTATCATTAAAGAGGATTCCTAAATCCCTTCCTTTCCATATTGGTGTCGGTGGGACCCCCATGTCCTGAGGCCACCAAATTGGTGACAAAAAGACTTGTCTTTAACAAAAAAAAACCTCAGTCTTTCTTGCATTAAGATTTAAGCAGTTTAATCTCATCCATTGATCTGTCTGAGAGATTCATGAACTAAACATATGTGCTGCCTCATCGTGATTGTTGGATATTGATACCACCATTTGGGTATCATCGGCATAAGACGCCACTGAGAAACCCATCCCTTTTATAAAGGAACTAATCAAATTGTACAACACAGTCCTAATCACTGGGAATATCACTGACTTATGGATGAGATCCGAAATACACCCAATCATCAAAGGGAGCGAAAAAAACTATTCTGCAAACTACCAACTTATTTGATAAGGAGGCCAAGTACTTTTTCGGCCTCCTTCTGCAGGACCTCAACCACTGGGCAACCGAGTTGAGCATAATTCGATGGAGCAAGACCAGGTTCTGTTTGGAATCTGGGACTCTCACAAACCTTGCTGTGCAGTCTCTCTGCATGAAAATACTTTTTAATCCAAAACAACGGTATAGTCATGTTTTGTCAACTTTAAATAGCCTTTGACTGGGTGCCGCAACACATCTTGTGGCAATAACTAGCAATCTTTGGAACACCGCCCAAGGTACTCAAAGCCATACAATTACTGTACATTCATTTTTGGCTCTGTGTATTATTGGTAGATGGTAGCAACCGGTCCCTAGAGAGCTGTCCCATTCAGGCTTAAGCGGGCGGTGTTCTTGCTCCCCTGCTGTTTAATCTGAGCATCTTGGATCTATCCGAAGAGCCTGATAAAGTGAATGCTCATCCACCCAAATTAGTGGGCAGACTGGTCTTGAAGCTACTGCATGAAGACAATCGTCTCCAAATTAGCAAAAGTAGTTTAGGCTTTCAAAGACTCTTCAATGTATTGCATAGTTTCTCTAGAGTGGATAGAGTGGAAATCAATTCCAACAAAATGAAGGTCTTGAAGATCAGCAAGAAAATGAAGATTCCTGGCACACAGTTTTAATGAACACAGACTCACAAATGAAACTATGTATAAATACCTAGGAATTATTATTGACTCGAGGGGCTCGTTTTTTGTGCACAGCCAGCTATTAAAATCAAAAGCAGCCACACTAACATCAGGATTCCTCACACTACCAACATCATTTTGGGACCCTACGCTTGGTCCCACACAGAAAATGATGAATGCTAATTTGTTACCATCACTCACTTATGGAAGTGAAATCATACAGGGCAAACAAGCAAAACTCCTTAACTTACTCATAGTAAAATCATACAGAACTGCATTCAGATTACCAAACTACATCGCACAGACCTTTGTGCATCTAGAGTTTGGTCTCACTAAACAAAATCTGGCATGTAAATGTTCCTCTCTGAAGATGTGCCATTATCTGAGATATGCACAAAGCAATTCCCTGGACTACCTCATCCGGCATGACATTAGCACTGCTAGTGCAGAGACACTGTATCGCCAATACATGGAGGACTCCATACGCACACGGCATGCAGGAGACCTTTGGACGGGGCCACTTATGTGCATCCAATTTAAAAACGCCTAAAATAGGTCTCAAAGAAAGTTGATCATGTTGGAGAATAAAGACTCCCTGGCCATACAGGCCTACTTCTCGCAAACGATAAGGAGCTACAGCATGCTAAAACCACAAACTCACCTTGATATATGCTTTTCAAAGCACTTAAAAAGTAAGTTCTTGCAGTCTTGGTGTTCAGCCAGCACTGGACAGAATTCCATAATGTTTAACACCATCAAACGCTTCTTGCCACAGACTACGTGATTCAACAAAGGAAATCTTGCGGCATATAACCTATATCTGCCTGGCTCTCCTAAAAGAGCGGAGAAGCTTGAAGTTATGGACACCGCTAAACTCATGAGCCGGATATGCAGACAAGCAGTTAGCAAAGCTTTAAATCCAGCAAACATCAATCTAAACACTGGTTTCATATGGCCATATTTGAGAAAAGTATGACTGACGACCGACAGATGGACACAATGAGAATTATCTTAACAATGACAGATAGACATAAAAAGATGGAATCAACGAGGATTCTTTTGAACAATTGTTGTTTGCATAATACTTGCATCAGTTGATAACGGTTATACATAAAGAACCTTAAATATATTGTTTCGAATATATAACTATACCTACAGAAATAATTGACCACTTAAAAGAGTCCATGATCAGTCTAATGTTTTTATGTTTTTTTTTAAACCTAATGATTTTATTAACCAAGCATAATTGAATAACATTTTGATTTTAGTTTGATTAGTAGATGTCGCCATTGTAAACCATTGAGTCAATGGGGTAACCCAACAAAAGTCAAAGGACCTGGGTATCATTAATAAAGAAAACAAGGTGGTCCTTCACATTTACTTAATCTTCAATAAATGAAAGAATAATACTTATCGCAGTGTTTTTCAATCCTAAAAGAGGGGAGGAAACGAGACAACACAACACTCAAGAAGCCAGATACATAAACCAATTAGTTAAGGTTTAGACCAATTATTATGAAAAATCAATTTTCAAATTTCAAATACAAACAATTTATTTACAGCACAACATTAATTTACACATTTTTACAATTAAGCACAATTTGAGAAAGAACTGCTAGATGCAGTAAGAAGGTGAAAAGGTACGTGCTCAAGTGAATGAAAAGGGAATGAGAAAGGAAGAGTACTAAAAGATTTTGATAAAACTCAAATTCAATTTATTCTAAATAAACAATAGTGAACCTGCCCACAATACAATTCAGAACAGGAGGGCGGGACTGCGACACAAGGGAGCAGGCCCCTAACGCACAGTCACAACGGGGGGTGGGCGTCGATGCATCGACCCTGGCACAATGGAGGGAAGATTAACACCTCTGCTACGGGTCTTCTTCAGGACAGGAAGGGGGTGGGACGGGGGTACCACGATTTCAAAAGCAATACAGATAAGTCACCGATGATAATTCAAGGCGACAGATTATTGGTGTGCCCAATGGTTCCAAATTCTGCCTTCAGGTTAGGCTTATGGATTTAATTAAGAAATGCCACAAAAAGATTTGTTCAATCCATTTTCAATTCACTATTAAGGTAAAGCAGGAAGGGGTTAAGGATGTCCCTTCAACATAGCGTATGGAATCGCGGACTAGGACGCTGTTACCCCGGCTTCTGAATACCCTCAGTTTTTGACTAGAATTGGGACGGCCGCTCCCTCTTTCACCCGTCCAGAACCGTTTGCGGGCTGATTGAACACCTTGAACACCTGATTGAACACCTTTAACAAGCTTGAAGAGACACCCTTGTTTACCTTGAGGACGTTGGTTGAGAACTGACTGCTGGTTTTCCCTACCTATGTTGAAGGGACATCCTTAACCCCTTCCTGCCTTCACCTTAATAGTGAATTGAAAATGGATTGAACAAATCTTTTTGTGGCATTTCTTAATTAAATCCATAAGCCTAACCTGAAGGCGGCATTTGGAACCATTGGGCACACCATTAATCGGTAGCCTTGAATTATCATCGGTGACTTATCTGTATTGCTTTTGAAATCGTGGTACCTGTCCTGAAGAAGACCCGTAGCAGAGGTGTTAATCTTCCCTCCATTGCGCCAGGGTCGAAACGTCGACGCCCACCCCCCGTTTTGACTCTGCGTTAGGGGCCTGCTCCCTTGTGTCCCTGTCCCGCCCTCCTGTTCTGAATTGTATTGTGGGCAGGTTCCCTATTGTTTATTTAGAATCAATTGAATTTGAGTTTTATCAAAAATCTTTTAGTACTCTTCCTTTCTCATTCCCTTTTCATTCACTTGAGCACGTACCTTTTCACCTTCTTACTGCATCTAGCAGTTCTTTCTCAAATTGTGCCTAATTGTAAAAGTGTGTAAATTAATGTTGTGCTGTAAATAAATTGTTTGTATACTGACAACAATCAGAGTGGGGGCTAGCAGGGGGACGCCATGTAAGCAACGGATTAGCCAGGAACTCAACTCATGTTAGGAGGATTACTTGCCCTCTGGGGGAAATAGGCTCTCAGGAACTTATCCCCGAGGAGGTCAGTTACCCAAGGTCTCTTGAATGCTCTTATGATATAAGTGATGGTGATTACGTAGCCGTAGGCTCAAATATCTCAAATAGTCCCTTGCTGAGCCCTCTGACAGGAGAAAAAAGCACCTTGAATAGGAGTACTGTGTCTGCCTCAGACTCTGGCTCCTTGTCTATCCTGTCTTGGAACATTCCAGGTCTACGTAGCAAAATGCCATGTCGTGACTGGGGCTCATTTATAGACAAAAGAGACGTGTGCCTGTTTCAGGAAACCTGGGCCAGGGATGATGCACTACGTAGTGGATTTGCCACATATTCTGTCCCTGCAAAGTGGGGGGGGGGGGGGGGGGGGGAAGGGGCGCCTGTCTGGGGGATTAACTATTTGGGTAGGTGCCCATCTGGGGTGAAAGGCTAGGACACTGAATACGCCTTCTGAGGACATTCAATGTGTCCTTTTAGAGTGACCGAATACTGTTAAACTAGCTTTGGTAAATGTGTATTCCAGACCTGTGAATCCAACAAAGGAGTCTCGAACTATCAACGAGCTTTACTCATTCCTTAGTTCCATCCCGCAAGGTGTCCTGTTCGTGGTTGGGGGCGACTTAAATTCCCACTTTGAGCCTCTTCCGTCTTTGATGGACGGAGCGTCAATGGAAGAGGACGACCAGTGGGAAATTCCACCGGTAGCGGGCCCACCTCCCAGGGCTTGGACACCATTAGCGGTCCAAATTATGGCTCTGACTCTTAATTTTTCTATCAGGACATGTAATGGGCGCTCAAAATCAGATATTCCACCTAAACCCACATTTAATAGAGTAGGGCAAGAGTCACGTCTGGACTACATTTTTGTTGAGACGCGAGCATGGGACAAGGTCATCGACTTTGTTGTTGCGGAAAGAATTGAGAGCAACCACAATGCGTTGGTCTTGGAATTCTCTATTCCAGGGGTACCTAATACTGACCAGATGGCTAATACCCCCCTTGAATCCAAGGCGCTCTTATCTAATGATAGAAGAAGGATCAGATGGGCAAAAATAGTAGAAAATCCCGAAGACATGGCTGAGACATGGCTGAGCTCTTTGCCTAGATCGTCCCGGTACTCCAAGCCATGGCACTCTAATTTCCCAAACCCACCACACAGATACTTATAAAGAACTGGGGAACCTCTATTCGGAAATGACACATAAAGTGGCGGAGGTGCTATAACCCCATAGTGCCCAAACGGTTTTCTAAGGGGAACAGAGCGTCATGGTTCAACTCGGCCCGTAGGAAGGCAAAACTAGACCTTCTGGCGGCCATAAAACAACACAGCAATAGGGCACTGATCAAAGTAAAGAGAACTGAGTACAAACGACTAACTCAGTGCGCCAAGGTGGAATGGGACCAAAACAACTGGACCAATATGTTGGCGGCCTTAAAATCCAGATTTTCACGGAAATTCTGGCTGATTGTAAAAACGGGGTCTGGTGATCCACCACCAGCAGTTGAAGCTAACATTGCTGCCACTGTGTGGGAGGACCATTTCCGTGCTCTATATGAAAGAGCCAATATTGATCAAGATGGGACAGTAGAGGGCGCTTCTCTTCATTCTACTTCCCAATAGGACCAGGACGACTTCTCGGAGGAGGAGGTTACCGCAGTAATCCTGAAACTCGCAGCAAAAAAGGCACCAGGCTTGGATAAACTTCCTGGAGATCTTTTTAAATGTGAACCCAAGGTATGGGCCCCTTATCTCATGGTTATTTTCAATGCAGTTCTGGGGGGGGATGGCGGTGCCCGGTACTTGGCTGGGGGCAGAGATTTTCCCCATTTTCAAAAAGGGCTCACCTCTGCTTCCGGCCAACTACCGGCCAATCAGCCTCATAGATGTACCGCAAAAGATTTTTGCGAGGCTGATCTTAAACCGCCTATTGGACTGGATTGAAGAGCATGCAGCTCTGAGCCCGTACCAGGCAGGCTTTAGGAAAAATATATCAACTACGGACCAGATCTTTCGTTTGACCCTGTTATGTTGGAAAACGGTGAAGATTGAAGGGGGTAGCCTTTATACCGTGTTTGTAAACATCCGTGCGGCTTTTGATTTAGTCCCGCTGGGGAAACTGTGGTCTGTATTATCTGACCTAGGCATCCCTCCCTACCTCCTAAACACAATCAGGCAGCTCCATGCTGATAACTTTGCACAGGTGAGGTGCGGCAAGAATGGCGCACTTTCGAATAGATTCCCCGTTGACAGGGGGGTGAGACAGGGCTGTGTCTTGGCACCGACCCTGTTCTGCCTCTACGTCAACGGGGTAATCGGCCATCTGAATGCAGTGGCGGATAGTGACGCCCCAAAGCTTGCAGGCAGCAGGGTGCCAGTGATTATGTTCGCGGATGACACCCTGCTGCTGTCTAAATCCCCTATGGGGATTCAACGTGTTCTTGACGGTTTTGAGGCATTCTGTCATGAGCATGGCCTCGAGATTAATGCTCTTAAGACCAAGTTCATGATTTTTAACCCTCCATCAACAACACGACCAAATCCTAGTATATGCTTGACCAGATTAGAAAGGGTTCACACCTTTGAATACCTGGGGGTGACTATTAATGAAAATATGACCTGGACCCAACACGTAATTAAATCCCAACTTAAACTGGCCCAAGTAGCGGGGGTATAATCAGGCTGGCAAACAACAATAAATCTACAGTTAAACCGATTGGCCCACCACTTGAAATTTATAGACTCCAGGCCAGGGGTGCGGTAACGTATGGTGGTGAACTCAGGGGTCACGTGAGTAGACACAAGTTGGGAGTTACAGAAAACACATTTCTTAGGCAACTCTTAGCCCTACCTCAAAGTACATCTCTCTTGCCTCTGAGGCTTGACCTTGGCCTCAGACCGCTTGAGGAGGACTTGGGTTCCAAACCTTTAGCTTACTGGCAGAGGCTCTGGACAATTCCAGAGCTTCGTAATTACAGGATGGAGCTACGGGAAACCCTAACCCTTCCAAATTCGGGGAAAATGCCGTGGCTCACCTATGTAAGAACTGAACTTGGGGAAACTGGGGATCCATTCACAATGGTCCGAACCGGAGTATGCCTGCTCCAGAGTTACACGTAAGAATCTACCAAAACTGTATTATGAATACAAACTTATGGTTTCTATACAGAATGCGCAGATCGGAACCCTAACAGAAATATTCTTAAGGATCAAGGATGTTTATCATTTTGAGCGTGTTTTAGATGACTTGTATCCCAGTGCTACTAGGAAACTGTTTTTGCAGTGGAGGTATGGAACACTTCCAACCAGGAGTTTTACAAGCAAATGGAGTTCTTCTAATCCGAAAAATTGTCCTGGCTGTGATAGTGTCGTGGAAAACGATTTGCACATACTGTTTTTCTGTCAAGCTTACTCCAAATCTAGAAGACACTGGATTGTTCCATACTGTAAAAATTTGGGTTTTAAAAATTGTATGCAAGCGTACAGAATTTTTAAAACAGATTTAGCAAGTGTGACTGTCTTTGCTGTTGCAAAATTTTTAAAAGCCATGTGGCGTAAGCGAAGGATTTTAATACAATTTGAATGAAAAATCATTTGCTTTTATTATCACCTGTAGGGATTTTGTTACCTGAATATACTAGTTACGAGAGATTCTTACATTTATAAACTGTCTAATATCTATACTGTGTTGTTTACGGGACATTGCCATCTTACTTCCTTGCTCCTAAATGTCTGACTGTAAATACAACTAATTGATATGTTTTAACCTGTATGTATATTTTTATGATATCTTTTATGGCAAATCTTGCCGAAATAAAGGAATACAAAGAAGTTTGTATTTGAAATTTGAAAATTGATTTTTCATAATAATTGGTCTAAACCTTAACTAATTGGTTTATGTATCTGGCTTCTTGAGTGTTGTGTTGTCTCCTTTCTTTCCCTCTTTTAGGATTGAAAAACACTGCAATAAGTATTATTCTTTCATTTATTGAAGATTAAGTAAATGTGAAGGACCACCTTGTTTTCTTTAACCATTGTAAACCAGTTTTAGATGTATGATTTTGTTTGAAATGATCTTTAAACACGAATGTAGATTTGTATTCATAGAAAGAAAATGTTAAGTATTATTTTGAAAGATGAACAATAAAGTTCGAAGATGATGTCTTTTTTGGCATAGCATTAATTTGAAAAGTATTTCTTATATTTAACATGTACTATTTATGCTTGTAGGTGAAAATAAAAACTTAAAAAGAAGGGTAACATCTGTATAAGATATTAGTAGACTAAAAACCATCTAGAAGAAAACAAATGTTAAAGAGAAAGGATTACATATTTTTGAATACCCCTGACAGATGTACTTGTGATGGGCAGTTTACAAATTGTATGATAACTAAGTGGATCAAGGAGTTCCCACAATGGTTTACTGAACGGATGTGAAATAAGATACAACTTCAGAAAGAATGAAGAAAGGATCCAAGTCAAATACTACAATGACAAAATGAGGAACATAGTGACTGTAATGGCCTGAGAAATCTAGTACTTTTGACATTTATATGTTGGATTGCAGCCAGCTTTTCTAAAGGACCAGATCACAGTTTCCATGATTTGGATTGCAGTATGCAGCCTTTACGCTGTCCATACACTGTAAAGGGAGGTTAATTCAGAGGTGCCCCAGCTCACACTTACTCTGTTGTAGACATCAGTGGCAGAAATAAATTGTATACAGGGGAGCTGGAGCAGTTTTCCGAGTGGTGGTGCTGCCATTAGTGTTACACCCCAGAAGTCATAGAGATTTTGAATAATCTGCGTGTTACACAAAGAACAAGTGCATGGTTGCAGTATGTAGCCAGTGGTGCATTTCGGAGCACACTGTCACAAATATTTCACTAAAGCATGTTGAGTTGTGCTCTGCCATTTATAGACAGCATATTTTCCATTGAAATATGCACTAAATTTAAATAGTCTTGCAACTTTGCTCAGAAAACTATAGAATGCACAAACAAAATTGGGTTTCAGGGAATTTTTATCATCTGTGCATCACCAAGTAAAGTGTCTTTACTTGTTTTGATCCTATTAATGTATTTATTTCCATCACACTTGAGAATTACCAACAATGTTCTGTATTTGTGCTTTCCCAACTGCTGATATAGTTTGAAATATTTGTACAGTTCATTTATTGGTATTTAACATTTGTTGTGTATTAAAAACGGATATCGTAAAGACTCTCCTATCACACTCCCTGTATCCCAGCAAGATTGTCCGATAGTTCACTTTACATAACTTTGCAGCCTGAGAAAGAAAGATAAACACCAATCTCCATTTCAACAGAGTACGCAGCAATTTGTCAGATGACATACCCGATATTTGACTGCTCAGCAAATATAACAAGAGAAAAACAAAATGTAAAGGCCTCTTTATTGCTCATTCACCTTCTGAACTCCAGTTAACATGGGGTACTGCAGTATCTGCCCACCCCTTTCCATTAGCTAGTCTTGTATACCGGTGCATGTTAGACCTGCCCAATCTAATATTCAGACAGAGATGTGTGAAGTGAGACCTAAGGCCCCATCTATCCTTCTCATGGCCTTTGTCTCAGAGCGAAGCAGAAATGTAATGTTCTCAGTCATGTGAGCGGAGGCAGAGGAAATCTAAAATAACAAGTATTTGCAGCAGTTTTGGTGTAACTGGAGCAATGAGCGTTTGACAAGAGCTGTAGGCTGGCCCACCTACTCCGAGTAGAAACGACAGCGCTGGTGTCATCAGGTCTGGGACAGGTGGAGAATTTCTTAAGATCAAAACAAGACACTCCAAGCCAGGCGGAGTGTTTTCTTGAATATTGGTTTGTGCGGTCATTCACTGAGGAGTTGTCCGCTAGGCTGTGATTGCGTCATTACATTAATAGTTGAGAGTGTGTATTGTCTACCAAACGATGGAGTTCTGTTACCCAGTGCTTAATTTCAGCCGGTGTTTTCTGGTGCTTGGCACCAGTACTTAATTGTCAACACTGGCACATGTCTGTTATAGGGTGGCGCCACCTAGCTAATTTAGAGATGACCACAACAACAGTGAATAATTAATTCAATATGCATTCAAAATGACTATTACCTGCCACCCAAACCATTCACATAGCTTTGGGGGTCTGAAATAGTCTGAATTGTCGGACTTGCAGGAGTAGGATGGTTACTAGTAATGTTACTACCATTGGCAGCGTAGCAGGAACAATGTGTGGTGAAAGCTGCAGTGTTTATTATTATTATTATTATTATTATTATTAGGTTTTTGTAAAGCGCGTAGTAACCCGTAAGCATCCCAGCGCTGAGATCAGGACAGTCCAGAGGTTAACATAAGGGGAGAGGGGGAGAAAAGGAGATTAGGGAAACAGGTGAGTTTTCAGCAGTTTTCTGAATCGGAGGTAATCTGGTTCCATCCTTAGATTACGGGGGAGGGAATTCCACAGGCGGGCTGTGTTGACCGAGAAACGCCATCCGCCAGTGCGTGCCCTCTTCACTCTGGAAATAGTGATAAGGTGTTCATGGTCAGAGCGAAGGGATCTTGCGGCTTTGTAGGGCCTAATGAATTTTTTTAAGGATAGGGGGGCCTTTATCCTGTAGGAGTTTGTGTGACAAACAGAGGGCTTTAAACTTGACTCGCTCTCTCACTGGGAGCCAGTGGAGCTGCTTCAAGGCTGGTTTGGCCGAGGATCTGGACGGGGTATTGGTAAGAATCCGGGCCGCGGCGTTCTGGATCCTTTGCAGTTTGTTGAGGGTTGCTTCGGGGGCGCCCAGATAGATGGTATTGCTGTAATCCAGCCTTGACAAGATGAGGCCTTGGATAAGCAATTTCTGGGAGACAGGAGGGAGAAGGGGCAGAATTTTCCTGATAGATTTAAGGAGCCCAAAGCAAGTCCCAGCAATTTTTTTGGCTTGGGTCTTGAAGGACAGGTCTTTTTCCAGCCAAATTCCCAGGCTCTTGATCTCGGACTTGAGGACTGGAGGTTCACCCAAGCAGGGGGGCCAGATGTTAGGGGGGAGGGATAGCCCCTTCTGGCCGAGGAGGAGAATGTCTTTCTTTGAACCGTTAAGTTTCAGTGACGAACTATTCATCCATCCTTGAATTTCTGTAAGACAGCTGTGGAGGTCAGATGGTTCCTGGTTGGGATGAGATAGAGACACCACTAGTTGAGTGTCATCGGCGTAGCTGATGATTTTCACTCCGAACGGGATGACGACCTCCTCCAATGGGGACATGTATACATTAAATAATGTCGGGCTTAAAGATGAGCCCTGGGGCACACCACATTGGAGGGGGGTTTCAGGGGAGCGGGTGTCATTCTCCCAGACCTGAAAGGAGCGGTGGTCTAGGAATGATTTGAACCAGGCCAGAGCAGTGCCCTCAACACCGATGTTTTTGAGTCGCTGGATTAAGACCCGATAGTTGACAGTGTCGAAGGCCACACTGAGGTCAAGGAGGATCACTGCCACTGATCCTCCTGCGTCCAAAAGGACTCTGGCCTCCTCCACTGCCGCAAGCAGGGCGATGTCAGTGCCCTGACCTGGGCAGAATCCGGTTTGCGAGCTTCTGAGCAAGTTGTTGGACTCCAGAAACTGCGAAAGCTTTTTGTTAACTAACTTTTCAGCGATTTTACTGATTCCGGGGAGGAGGGAGATTGGCCTGTAATTGGCCATATCCAAGGGGTCCAGAGAAGGTTTTTTAAGGAGCGCCTTGACGACGGCCGCTTTCCAGCTGGGGAGAACTTTTCCCTGGAGCAGTGAAGCGTTGATGAGGTCGGTTAGAGGAGGGGCGATCGTAGGGGCCACTTTTTTTAGGATGCGTAGGGGGACCGGGTCACTGGGAGATCCGCTTTTGATAGTATCTAGCGTGGTTGAAACCTCTTCAATGGTTACTGGTCCGAGAGAGTTAAGGTGGGTAGTGGATGGGTTTGAATTAGTGCAGTCTTCCTCAATGAGACTGAAGTCGACAAGAGGTAGGGAGGCGAGAATTTTCTGAATCTTCTCGTCGAAGAATTTGGCCAGTTTGAGGCATTTCTCTTCAGAGGTGTTGGAGTCTGGTAGTTTCTCTGGTCCCGGATCTGGGGCTTTGAGTAATTCTTTTAAAATGATGAAGGTTTCCTTGGCGGAGCAGGAGGAGATTTTTATCCTTCCCTCAAAGAATGTGCTTTTGGTGTTGCGTAGAGTGATCTTATAGTTTTTTAAGGAGGTGCGGAAGGCGTCTTTTTTGGCTATCGACTTATCCTTCCTCCAAGAGCGCTCCGTTCTTTTGCACTCCTTACGTAGGAGGTTAAGATCAGGGCTGTACCAGGGAGCAGGGATCACTCTTTTGATTCGCCTAAGGGTGGTAGTTTTGGGAAGGAGCTTGTCCAGTGAGTTGGTGAGCCAAGAGTTGAACTGGTTGTCCGCAGTGGCTGGGTCAGAGACCCGGGGGGAGGAGAGGCCCTGAGAGTGGAGGCCCATTCTTTTGGCGAGAGTTTGTGCCAGCGTCGATCAGTGACCCGGGTTTTGGCTGGTAGGGTGGGTGGGACGAAGAGATGCCAGTAGATGGGTATTAAAAAATGATCTGTCCAGGGTAGGGGAAGAGGGGTGCGGGTTATGAGGTGATGTTGGTGAAAATGGGGTCCAGAAGGTGTCCTTTGTCATGGGTGGGCTCTGAATTAACTAGTCGGATGCCGAAAGGCGTCAAGTCAAGGAGAAGTTCGGACGCAGTTATGTCCTTGGAGTCTAATAGATGGAGGTTAAGGTCTCCCAAAATAAGAATGTTGTGGGTAGTAGTCGCCAACTGGGTGACAGTGTCAACAAGAGCGCTTGAAAATTTCGCTGGGGTTCCTGGCGGGCGGTATATCAGCAGCCTAGAAAGGGAGTTTGCAGGAGATATTTGTAAGGCAAAGTGGCAACTTTCGCAGTTGTCGATATTGGCATCGCTAGATCTGCATGAGAATTGCTCTCTGAAGATTATCGCAAGGCCACCTCCTCTGCCGAGGGGTCTGTTCTGGGATTGGATTTGATAGCCAGGAGGTAATGCATTGATGATGTCGGAGTCCGACCAGGAGGTAAGCCAAGTTTCCGTGAGGAACAGGATGTCGAAGTCGTTATCCCGTACCAGGAGGTTGATTTCGTGGGAGTGTTTAGGGAGGGACCGACAGTTAAGGAGGCCCAGCTGTAGGCCGTGATTTTCTGTTATGGTAGTGGCCGGATTACATAGGACACAGTTGGTAAAGGGTTTTTCTCCTAAATAGGTGGGGTTTTTCAAGGGATTGAGTGCACGGAGCCTGTCTCTGGTGTAGGTAAGTCGGCCAGCGGGAGAAACGGGCAGAGTAACTGGGCCTGGGTCCGGCTGGGCCCGGACAGGCCCAGACGGGCTTGCCTTAGGCGCGTCTTCGGCACGCAAACGGCGCGCCCGCTGCGCCCGTCCGCTGCGCGAACGTGGAGGATACATGTTTTTATTGGGATGTTAGGGGCGTGGCCTTGTGCAGGTGGGCGTGGCCTGCGGTGAGGTTGGCTGATGGCGGCGAGTGGGGAGAGCCTGTACCGCGGCAGCATTTACCTCGGCTGCGCGGGGGTCAGGGAAGCAATACTAAAGTCCCAGAACAAGGTAGGAGTGGGCACAATTAAAATACAGCACGTTATCACAATTTTAAAAAGATCGTATTTTGCGCGATATCAGCTATGCTCCCGGCTGTGCCTCAGGAGTGTCTAGATCAGAGGGCGAGCTCGTAGTCAGCTCGTTAAGTAGGATGGTGGGCGTGGCCTCGTGCAGGTGGGCGTGGCCTGCGGTGAGGTTGGCTGATGGCGGCAAGTGGGGAGAGCCTGTACCGCGGCAGCGGTTACCTCGGCTGCGCGGGGGTCAGGGAAGCGGCTGCGCGGGGTCAGGGAAGCAATACTAAAGTCCCAGAACAAGGTAGGAGTGGGCACAATTAAAATACAGCACGTTATCACATTTTTAAAAAGATCGTATTTTGCGCGATATCAGCTATGCTCCCGGCTGTGCCTCAGGAGTGTCTAGATCAGAGGGCGAGCTCGTAGTCAGCTCGCTAAGTAGGAAGGTGGGCGTGGCCTCGTGCAGGTTGGCGTGGCCTGCGGTGAGGTTGGCTGATGGCGGCGAGTGGGGAGAGCCTGTACCGCGGCAGCGTTTACCTCGGCTGCGCGGGGGTCAGGGAAGCAATACTAAAGTCCCAGAACAAGGTAGGAGTGGGCACAATTAAAATACAGCACGTTATCACAATTTTAAAAAGATCGTATTTCGCGCGATATCAGCTATGCTCCCGGCTGTGCCTCAGGAGTGTCTAGATCAGAGGGCGAGCTCGTAGTCAGCTCGTTAAGTAGGAAGGTGGGCGTGGTCTCGTGCAGGTGGCGTGGCCTGCGGTGAGGTTGACTGATGGCGGCGAGTGGGGAGAGCCTGTACCGCGGCAGCATTTACCTCGGCTGCGCGGGGGTCAGGGAAGCGGCTGCGCGGGGTCAGGGAAGCAATACTAAAGTCCCAGAACAAGGTAGGAGTGGGCACAATTAAAATACAGCACGTTATCACATTTTTAAAAAGATCGTATTTTGCGCGATATCAGCTATGCTCCCGGCTGTGCCTCAGGAGTGTCTAGATCAGAGGGCGAGCTCGTAGTCAGCTCGTTAAGTAGGAAGGTGGGCGTGGTCTCGTGCAGGTGGCGTGGCCTGCGGTGAGGTTGACTGATGGCGGCGAGTGGGGAGAGCCTGTACCGCGGCAGCATTTACCTCGGCTGCGCGGGGGTCAGGGAAGCAATACTAAAGTCCCAGAACAAGGTAGGAGTGGGCACAATTAAAATACAGCACGTTATCACAATTTTAAAAAGATCGTACTTTGCGCGATATCAGCTATGCTCCCGGCTGTGCCTCAGGAGTGTCTAGATCAGAGGGCGAGCTCGTAGTCAGCTCGTTAAGTAGGAAGGTGGGCGTGGTCTCGTGCAGGTGGCGTGGCCTGCGGTGAGGTTGACTGATGGCGGCGAGTGGGGAGAGCCTGTACCGCGGCAGCATTTACCTCGGCTGCGCGGGGGTCAGGGAAGCGGCTGCGCGGGGTCAGGGAAGCAATACTAAAGTCCCAGAACAAGGTAGGAGTGGGCACAATTAAAATACAGCACATTATCACAATTTTAAAAAGATCGTATTTTGCGCGATATCAGCTATGCTCAGGAGGAGGAGGTGCCTCAGGAGTGTCTAGATCGTGTGCTCCTGATGAGAGCCCTGGCACATTTGTTATATTTTTAACAAATTAAGCACTGCTGTTACCGTTTTGCCGCAGATTCAGAACTGTATCAATAGTGCACTCTCACTAAGCCAGGCAGGACACTTTTAATGAGATGCATAAACGCATAGATGCTGAAAGCCGCTCAAGAATACCACCCCACCTGCGTCCCCACTTGCTGTTGCATGTAAATGTGCAAAAACTCACACCATAATCAGGGCCACAGGAATTATGCGGCAAAGGAGCAATACATTCTGCAACAGGGTTGTCTTTATGCAAAAAGAAGGACAATGCCAGCATGACGGGGTACATTTAGAGATAGTATTACTTCATTATTGTGCCATTTTTACCCATGGTAATAGTGTCTGTGCAAAAATTTGACTCCGTTAGTACCAGTTAAACAACCAAATGCAGAAATAAGCAACTGAAAGATAAGTTAACATTTGCAAAGGGATTTCCACTACTCGCTGACGAGTCGCACACATTTTTTGTAACTTTTAATTCGATTAAAGTAGAAACACATTTTTTGTTAAAATCTGCAGATTTTGAAACAGCTGATGGATTATGTGGCAAATGCGGCAAACTCACAATTATGTGAAAAAAGCTACAGCATCCGAATCGCATCATTTCAGTGGTCCCGGCTATAGTCTATAAAGTGTCATGTTTAAATACATCAGTCAAGACGTCCAAATATACTACGCCTCAAGAAACGGTACATGAAATGCTCTTGTGTGTTTCTGTCCATGTCTCACTCTTCACTAATCATCCTCACTAATCCTCGTACAAGTTAGTGTAAACACTTACAGAAGCGCCATCTGTGCTCCCGCAGATACAGGATTGTCTAAGAACACCACAGACTTTACGTAGGCTCCGTCATGACCGTTGCACTGTAGCACTCATTTATAGATTCTGTATTCATTTTCAATAATACTGTACATCAGTAAATGTTTGATCACACCCAGTACCTGTGGTATTTCTGCAACTTTACCTTTAAATGGTGATTTACTTGGAGAAACAGTACTTCCACTATATTTTTTTCACATTAATTCATAAGGAGTTCAGTTAGCACCAGTGTTTTGCTAGCGATAATGGGCGCTGTTTTCCACTGTTGCCATATGGAATGATCACACTTTTGTAATACAATAATACCACATCACATTAAAGCAGAAAAGTGCTGGTGGAGTGGGCATCTGTTTACAGCACATTTCACACAGGCATGAACACCTCTAAATGAGAGCTGCAACTGGCACCAGAAACTTTGTCAGAACCAGGTGCACCACATGATTGCTCCAGTCGAATCACCCAAGTTTAGGCTTCTCCTTCCTGGGATACTGAGTAGATAACCTGGTATAGAGGCGCTGTCTGGAGTAAAGCGCCAACGAGAGTTTGTGAACATCCTTTGAAAGCCTAGTCAACATGCAAGGTCACATGAGCAGTGCCGTCTTCATGCATGGGCCCAGGGGCCCCGCGAGCATAGCGGCGCAATGCAGACCAGAATTTAACACTAATTTTCCGTTAAACATTTTTATTCCTGTGAGTGGTTGTGTAGGCAGGGCCCAGTGATCTGCTTTGCACAGGGGCCTATAATGCAGTAAAGATGGCCCTGCACATGAGGCTTGCCTAAAGACAATGGATCTATTCAGAAGGGTGTTTACGTACACGATGTAGTACTCTTTTACATACTCTTACGCAGTGCTTAATTTGTAAAAATATGAGTGCCGGGGCTCTTGCAATGCAACTGGCACCACACACATCTCCTGTCACTGCTGTAGAACACCAGTGTCAGAATTACATACTAACCCTCACACTTAAAAAGTGATATTTTGGACTAGTGGTGGTAACCTCAAACTGTTATGAAAATGCTAGTTTTATCATCTTTTTAAGCTACATTGATGTGCTGATCTGGAAAATAGGCAGAGTGACTCTCTGTGGTGTACTCTCAAAATTAAGTGTCAGTGTTTAGAAATAAGTTCTGGGGCCAAGCACCGGCAATCATCTGCACAAATTAAGCACTGCTTATATGTCTTAGTGAATTGTCCCTAAACATTTAAAACATGAGTAAAACGGTAGTATTCCTATACAGTTAGTACAAGTAGACAGGACTGTGACCTCTTTGCACTTTTACTAATGGGGAATTGAACGTTTCGGGGTCAATTCACAAAGGAGTGTAATAGTTCAGCAGTACAACTTCACAGCTCATAAATTATTTTGTGGATCAGCGCCATTGTCTTCATCGCAGCATTAAGGCGAGGCTAGAGGGAAGGAACCGTGCTTAATCGGATAATTGGTAGCACGTCCCTGCCGGGTGTTAAGCATCTCTAGGTAACAAAAGGGACAAAAGGGAACTCTAATGCGGCAAACACGGACACCTGCGCTGCTACTGTAGATGAAAACCCTGAATGTATTTTTAGGCTACCCTTTACTCAAAAAGTATGCAAAATGTAGAACATTTTAATCCTGGTGTACGCTGGGCGGGAATTCATGCAAAGGCGTGCTTGGCTGTCAGATTTGCATGTTTCAGTTTGCAAGAAAAGTAGGAAAGGTGTGTCAGTAGTCCATGAAAGTGGCACTTTTTCAGCAGGATGAGACATATCCACAGCTGTTACGCATTGAGCAAGTAGTGATTGCAATATAAGAGCTGGGAAAAGATCCATAAACCAGCAAGTCCGAGAAACCTCCTTTGATCTGGACATCAAATCTCTCAGTTCAAGCGCCCACCTAGACCCTCTGAATAACTCTTACAAAGTAGGCAAAGCGCAACCTTACCTAAGTGAAGCTCTTACTCCTCTGGCCCGAAGTAAAATACTCTATATGAGGCTAACACTAGGAATTGCCATCTTCAACCCCGCATGGGCCCGAAGGGGGAATCTACAAACTGCAGACTATGCCCCTGCACGAGGGAATCCTGGCTGCATCAACAAAGACAGATGGCGACGCCTGCGTCCAATCTGTATTACAAAGGGAATAAAGTCTTGCAGTGGAGCCAGGCCGGACTGGCCGTAGCGGGCACCGGGTAAACCCCCGGTGCGCTGCATGGGTGGGGGCCGGTTTTGGGCCCCTGGGGGCCGTTTTTGTTACAGGGCAGTTTTTGAAGCATAGCTGCAAAATTGGCCCTCTAACAAAATCGGCCGAAAACCGGCCCTGGCAAAAAGCTCGGCGGCACCCCCAACCCCTGGGAGGGGGGTGTAGCGGGGCGAGGCCGAGTACTTTTCCAGGGCTGGTTTTGGTTCCCAGTCCGGCCCCGAGTGGAGCGTCAGCTTTGTGCCTATCCACCACCGACACAACAACACTAGCAATACTGGCAAAATTCAATCATCAAATCAGGATCGCTTTAAAAGCTGCCAATGAAAGCTACAAAACTCTGCGAAGGGTACCGCAAATCTGGAAGAAGCATGCTTAGCGTCCCTAAACATTCTTAGCCCGCCAGTCTAAGACAGCGCTAACATCAGCGAGAGCCAAGAGGAATGTAAGAGGCGTTGCTCACTATTCTATACAGCTGTTTACCCAGTGAGGCTTAAAGGGGACTTCATGAAAACACGCAAGGCCACACGGTATTGACTATAACCTCCAGAGAGGGACCATCGTGTTGGCACAGGGGTGCGGTGCTCAATTTTATGAAAGATAAACAGTTGCTTTGAGTATCATGGTTTTTAGCTTTTATATGCTGATCATTTTTACTGTAATGATTTTAATTAATTGAACAGTTAATAAATACAAATACAAATATAGGAGATGGGGCCACCATTCCATCACATTTTTGATATACCTTATATTTCCTTGAAGAGTGTGACAACGAGGACAGGACATACATTTGTATGGTACAAGCAGTTCTTTATGTAAAACAAACGGGCCCCCGGTCCAATGTACTGTGAATGCTTCAGCTCGCTTCCTCAACCTGCTCAGGCCAGGAGGCCTGGCTGCACCCACACTCTTTCCACCCCAGCCTGCTGGCAATGAGACCGGCCGAGCGAGCCTTTTTAAACCAACATTGCTCCACTCTAGCTAGAGCAGTGCCTTTATCTTAGGTACTCCAGGGGACCTAGACCTGCAGCAAAGAGCCACGATCCAGGAAAGGGAACAGGAAACACACGTCGTCAACAGGTTGCCTCACAGAGAGGATAAAACCTTAGCTAAAGACGAAGTAGACGTGGAAGGCAGTGCAAGTACTTTGAAAAAGCAGGTCACTGGGAGCTGCAGCCCAGTAGATCCAGAGGTTGCAGAATTTTCTGTCTGTTCTAGCACAGCCTATCAAAACAACAGAGTGACCTTGAGCTGGCCACATGAACATCTGACTAAGGCGGAGAAAGGGGAGGGAACTTGGCTATCTGTAATTGTCTACTACTTTGTATGCCTTCCTCCTTACTTTCTTTGTAAGGCACATGACTTTTAATAATGTCTCTGACATGGTTACATACCTTTAATAGAATATACCATTGCCTTATCTGTCCAAATCTCCATCTCATGACTTTCTGCATAACAGGAGCTTACAAGAATGAGGGGATGGTGGAAGCAAACATTGGGTGGTTTACAGGATAGTCAGGGGTGGCATGCACAACTGTTCATATTCTCTTGTGTGGGTCAAAAACCTCACTTGGAACAATTTCCATCTATGGATGTCACCCCAATTCTAGAAGCAATTTCTCTGCATGTGTTTGGCTTTTTTCTAAACAACCCTGATGGGGCTGTTTTTCACAAGCAGGATGTAGGGTAGGCCATTATCCTGACAAAGAATAGGAGTTGGATCTTGCTGTAATCCGGTTACCTTTACTAGCACCACAGTACCCTTATGCTGGGCATAGCTACTCAACTCAGCTTCTCTGCCTCTGTAGTTCCTTTATGGGATCCCCCTTACAGTAGGCACATCCACCTGTCTTGGCTTATGATCCAGAAAGGTACCTCCACATGGTTCGATATTTGTCTGATAGTCCCGGGCTTTAGATGTGGAGCTCCTTTGTACCCTGACACAATGACCACATGTTGGGAGGCCACAGGAACTCTAAAAAAAGAAGCACTGCTGATGCCTAGTATTGACCTTGGCAACTGCCTATATAAACGGTTATTGATTTCCAGTGTTAGGTTCATGGCCATGCATTCAAATCACTCATTACCTGGCTTTCATGGAGTCTACTGCTAAGAGGCAAACTGAAACATAAATGCATGCAAACTGCACCACCACCCCCAGGATGAGCATTATCCCACCAAGGGATCTCTGTTAAAGGACCTGAAGCATCCTGTTACCCTTGGTCCTCAATAACAGGGACTTAGGTGCAAAAAACTGATAGATATGGCCATGTTATAAAACGTGAATCCTGAATATTTTCTAGGAATCCTTTTTTGATATGGATAGCATTAATAAACACACATTTTCCGTATGCACCGGAATGTGTACACTCTATGTGTACCACTTTTGAACTGTAGGCTATGTTATAATTGACCTGAAGTGTACATTATAAGAAGAACCCATTTCTCAGTGCAAACCGATAACCAAAGAGCAACCGCTAACATGGAAACCCTTGCCCCATTTCTGAGCTGGAATGTTCCCATTTTGCATCTGGTTTACTGCCTATATATGTGTTGTCACTGATTGGCAAGTGAGTCATTCACTGTATCCGTTTCACACGCAGAGTAATTGTGTTCGCTTGCTCGCTCATATATAATGCATACAGTCTCCGTTATATGATGAACTAAAATAATCAGATCTTGTCTAGTGTTTAAAACAACGTCCTTGTAAAATCACAATATTTGTTTATTGGTTAAAATAATCGTGGCACTTTGAGGTCAGTTATTAATGTCTGCTGTGTATGATCCACACTGCCTGTGTTGAGAGACTCAGGGGGATATGTACAAAGAAGTGGCGAAGTGCGGCGTTAACCCCCTTGGCTTAACTCTGCGCTCCGCCACTTCTGAAAAGCAAGGCTGCACCATATTTACAAGAATGTGGTGCAGCCTTGTGTTTCCCCCTGCGATGGCGCTAAGTTTAGCAACTTTGTGCCAACGCAGACACCCTTGCACCATAGTGCAAGGGTGTCTGCGTGCAGGGGAGGATTGTTTATGCGTAGGATGCTTTCCCTTCATGCACATAAACAATCCTAAAATGCCATTCTGTCACTGTCATGTGTGCTGCTTCATGCAGCACACATCAAAGTGACAAAATAGCATTTATTTGAAAAAGGTTTGTTTATGTACAGGAAGTGACACCTTCCTGTACATAAACAAACCATGGCATTTTGCTTTTTCCATGTGTGCTGCACAAGGATTTACCTGGTCTTAATTTTGGCGCTGCCTAAGGTGTTCGCCACCCTTGTACATAGGGGGCAGCGTAAAAATGAATGGGTGTTGAGGTGGAACGCCCACCGCAACACCCAATGCCCACCTCTTACACACTAACCATAGCGTGAAAGGGGCCTAATGTACAAGGCAGCGTTGAGCTATATTAAGTGGCTCAACACTGCCTTGTACATTAGGTGCAGCCCCTATCGCCACCACTATATCAGTAAAAGGGAGGTTGTGGTGGCGATAGGGGCTTCTACATATGCCCCTCAATGGCGAATATTTTAAATTTCATTTTCTCCTTTTGGGGCAACATTGCTCTTGGCTACAGGAGACAGGTAGGGGTGGGTCTAGAGAATAATGTAGCCCACTGAAGTCTGACGTTTCTGGAAAAGTATCTTTAGTACCTTCGTCTACTACCAGCATATCGCTCCTGAGGTAGTTAGCTGCAGGCATTGGGTAAGACACATTTGGGCACACTCTTGCACTATGAATCTTAGCTGACAGAAGAAGCAATGTACCTCTAGTAGCACTCTAGAAGAAAATCTATCCGCACTTGGATGAAATTACCAAGGAAAAGTTAAGGGGTAGCCAAAGCATCAACAGAAAGAAATGGAAGCAGTATTCATCCAGATTGCCACAAAAAAAATCCACAATTACTCATTTGCCCAGCCAGAGCAAAACCATACCTAAAGATTAAGGGATTCGTTTTGTGTTGGTTGGTACTTTAAAAACCAATTATCAAAGGACGCCATAGACGTCTTCATCACCTGTGGTATTACTACTGACATGTTGAAGTAAGTCCATGGGCAGCAATTCTAAGACCAAGACAAGATTTATGTTTCTTTGATATTTTTCGTCTTAAACATGTTGGTTAGAATAAAATGCAATGGCAAGCATGAAGAAGGAATCCAATGTGAAAGCCTCCGCCATATACAAAAGGTAAGAGCATGAGTTAGAGTATTGCAGACAGGTCATGCCACTCAACATCCCAAACCCTTCACCAAGAGTAACCTCTGTGCCAAACTCTAGATCAGGCCCTATGTTGTTAGTCATTGCCACTGTGTTTCATTTTGTGGGCGGATGATATACAATAACGCGAGGCACTTCGGCGTTTTGAACAGTTTTAAGTGCAATGGACACATGCTTGCATAATTTGATAAGACTGATGAGTCAATCTCCAAGGGGTTGTATGACAGATATTGCAATGCTCTACTTATCATGAACACCATTGGATACAGGACATAACCAATAAAGAAAACCCTGGAGAATACAGCACCACAGATGTTGCTTGAGGGAATCACTTGGCTGCTGCACCTCACCAAGAAACACAGGAATTCTAGCTATGATAGACTGCCATGATTTGTTCGACCTGATCCATCAGCACCAAAGAATGCGTGAAAATAAAAATAGAGGTTTTTTTACTGGCTTCTGTTCCTGAAGCAATTCTGCATAGGACTAACCCAACAGTCTCCCATACAGAATACATACATTCACCATCCAGGATGAAAAGGTGCTTATGAACGTCCATTGGAAGCAGGAACTTGACCTGAGTTAGACAGGGTTACTCCAGCAATTTGACTTTGTGGACAGTGAAAACTGAATGTTTTTTCAAAACGTTTCTATGGTTGTCATAATCTTAATTCCAATTGTGTTCACTCACCTTTTAAATCATGAGTTTAACCCAGCACCTCAAAGATCTTCACAGTGGTAGACTGATTCAAACCATGCCCCAAGGTGCAGTCTGTTGGTAAGAATAAGAAAAGTGAGATCTAGCTGATCATCATTGCTCCATAGGAAAAACTATAAGTAACAAGCTTTAGCAAAGCCAATAGTTCTTGCCTGTGGAAGAGCTACTGGCTTTGCCAATATGTTTTAGCCATGTCGTACACCAGCATGGCTAAAAGTTAGTAGAGTAAAGGAGAGTGGAGTGGAGTGGAGTGTCGTAAAGTGGACTAGAATGGAGTGTTATGGAGTGGCGTAAAGAGTCATGGAGAGGCGTACAGTAGAGTTGAGTGGCGTGGAGTAGAGTGAAGTGGAGTGGTGTAGAGTGTTGTGGAGTAGAAGGGCATAGAGTGCAGTAGGGTTGAGTGGCAGTGTCGGAGTAGAGTGGTGTAGAATGCCAGGGTGTAGTAGAGTGTTGTAGATTGGCGGGGCATAGAGTGTCATGGGGTGGTGTTCAGCAGAGTTGCGTGGCTTAGAGGGTTTTGCGTAGAGTGGAGTAGAGTGTTGTAGAGTCGAGTGACTCAGAGCAGAACAGATTGTCGTAGAGTGGAATGGCATAGAGTGGAGTAGTATAGGAGAGTAGAAAGGGCATATAGTGTTGTAGAGTTGAGTGGCATAGAGTAGCATAGAGTAGAGTGTCATAGAGTGTCAGAGTAGGGTGGTAAACAGTGAAATTGAGTGGCATAGAGTGGAGCAGTGGCGTTGAGTAGAGAGGAATAGTGTGTTGTAGAAGAAAGTGGGGTAAGGTGGCATGACATGGCTTCAAGGGGATTGCATAGAGTGTCATAGAGTGTAGTAGTGTCGTAGAGTGGCAAAGAGTGGAGTAGAGTGCTGTAGAGTGGAGTGGCATAGAGTGGAGTAGAGTTTATGGAGTAGGGTGTCAGAGTGGAGTATCATGGATGGAGAGTAGTGTCAGAGTGGAGTATCGTAGAGTGAAGTAAAGCGGACTAGAGTTAAGGGTAGCAAAGTACAGTGGTGCAGAGTAGAATGGCGTGCAGTGCTTTGGTTTTGAGTAAAGTGGTGCAGAGTATATTGGCGTAGAGTGTAGTGAGAGTATGGTGCAGAGTAGATTGCAGTGGCATAGAGTGCGAAGGCTTAGAGTGCGGTGGAGTAGAGTAGATTGTTTCAGAAAAGAGTGGAGTGGTGTAGGGTAGAGTGCAGAGGTGTAGAGCTGAGTGGCATAGGGTGCAGCGGCATAGAGTAGATTGTTTCAGAGTAGAGTGGAGTCGTGCAGGGTAGAGTGCAGAGGTGTAGAGATGAGTGGCATAGAGTGCATTGGCATAGAGTAGATTGTTTTAGAGCAGAGTGGAGTGTTGCAGGGTAGAGTGCAGAGGTGTCGAGATGAGTGGAGTAGAGTGGTGTGGAGAGCAGTAGCATAAAGTGTAGTGTGCGGAGTACAGTGGCGTTGAGTTCAGTGCCGGAGAGTGCAGTCTTGAAGAATGTCATGGAGTGTAGTAGCATAGAGTGCATTCTCATAGAGTGCTTTGATGTGGTGCAGAGTGCAGTGGTGGAGAATGCAGCGGTGCATAGTAGGGTGGGGTAGACTGCACTGGCATAGAGTAGAATGGTGCAGAGTAGAGTAGAAAGGTGTAGAGTGAAATGGTGTAAAGTGCAGTGTCAGAGTGCAGTGGTGCACAATAGATTAGGGTGGGGCACAGTGTAGAGGCATAGAGTGCAGTAGAGTAGAGTGTATTGCATAGAGTGCAGTAGAGTGGCATAAAGTACAATGGTGCAAATCATAGTGCAGTGGCATGGAGTGGCAGAGTAGAGTAGAGTGGTGCAGAGTTCAATGGCAGAGAGTGTAGTGTTGCAGAGTAGAGTAACGTAGAGTGCAGTGGTGTAGAGTGGGATAGAGTGCATTGGTGTAGAGTGCAGTATTGTACAGTGCTGCAGAGTAAAGTAACGAGTGGTGCAGAGTACAACACAGTGATGCAGTGTGGAGTGGCATAGTGTGGAGTGATCAAGAGTAGAGTGTAATGGTATTGAGTGGTGAAGAGGAGAATGGAGTGAGGTAAAGTGGAGTATGCATTATGTGGTAGCGCATTGCCATTATAGAAGACACATCTTTAATTGAAATTACATTAAATATGCACGGACATACAGTTTTACTGATAAAAGTATACAGGGCAGAAACAATATTGTGCAGAAATGTCATCACCTAGTGTACTGATATGTTTTGATCGCATTAAAATATTTGTTTCCACCACACTTTCAAATAATCAGAAATTATGCTTCATTTGTGCTTTCCATATTCTGAATTATCTGTTCTTTTACAGACATTTACAGTTTGTGCTAGAAAAAAACAAAAAAAACATTGTACAGTACACCCCGAGTAGCCAGCATGATTGTCACATAAAGCCTCTCACTTTGCAGTCAGAGAAATTAAAGTAAACACCTAGGGCCAGATGTAGGTGGCCATTTACCGACCGGTAACGGCCGATTTCGGCCGTTACCGACCGGTAAATGGTCATTTGTGATGTAGGGGCCCCATTTTACCGATTCGGTAAATTTACCAAATCGGTAAATTTACTGAATCAGTAAAATACCGAATCGCCATTTTTACCGATTCGGTAACTTGCAGATGTAGGTGGGACTCTTCTGAGTCCTACAGGCCTTCCAGAATCGGTATTTTACCACCCAATCCAATTGGGTGGTAAAATACTGAATCCAGGTGTGCATGCACATGTGTGCATGCACACCTATGCCATGTGACAGACAGACATGCCCTTAGGGAATGTCTGTGTGACACATGGCATACATGCCTGAATTCGGGGTGCTAGAGGGTGACAAAGTGACACCCCCTGCACCCTTGCAACATTCGGTATTTACCGAATCGGTAAATACCGATTCGGTAATGCCCATTGATTCCTATGGGCTTCAATGCCGATAGGAATCAATGGGCATTACCGAATCGGTATTTACCGATTCGGTAAATACCGATTCTTACAGAATCGGTAATTCAATTACCGATTTTCCCTACATCTCCGCCCTTCTATTTTACCGATTCATAAATACCGATAAAATTCGGTATTTATGAATCGGTAAAATATACTTACCTACATCTGGCCCCTAGCTCCCGGAAAGACAGATCATAACATTTGACCTCGGTCATTGAATGCACTGAAAATATGACAAGATATGAAAAAGATTGGAATGTTGTTGTAAATGAAGTCAGCAGGCAGATGTAAGGCTTAACACTCATTTATTAAGCACCATAGAGAAAAGCTGGTGTTCCCATCAGAAAGCAGGAGCTAACTGACAGGATAGAACAAAGGAGAAAATGACATCAGGGAAAATGGAATGTAGGACTTAAAGGGATACATAAAACATAAGTGCAGAGAATACAACATATCCTCTTCCCTTCATATGGAGAAACAATAAAAAAACGAAAGTAAGTCGAACAAAAACATTATAAGACCATGCCCATCGTTGCAGAGAGAGACCTTACTTGCAAACAAAGTCACGTAGATGAACTGGAGGTCTTCTCACTCTCTGGATTCTACTTGCGCTAACCTCATTGGTCTGTTCTCTGGGCTCTCTGGTCCCCACCGGTTCTCGCTCGGCTCTCTTATACAGTGCCACACGCCTCAAGTTCCAACTCTCCCCATTAAATAAGGTGACAAATCTCTTGTGTACAGACTTGATCTTAAATGGACCCCTGAACTTCGTCAGTCCGACACCCACACGACCTGGTTTGACCTTAACCCAATCATTCACAGCAAATTTACACGCGCCATCAGATTCGCAAACAGTGTCAGGCTCACCATGACTAGCAGGAGGATCAGCGTACATGAGTTCTTTCATCCAAGCAGCCACAAGTTTAGTACCCGCAGAACGTCCCCTCATGGCAGAAAACGGGACTAACCCAGTCACCCCATTTTCTGTAGTCCTGTAGGCCCACACCAGGTCATTGACTAAACTCTTCACATCCATGCGGGAAGAAATTGCCATTTGAATGGCACCTTTGACCATTCGGTTGGCCCTCTCCACTATGCCATTCCCCTGGGGGTTGTAAAGTGAGGTCCTAGAGTGAATAATGCCGCACTTTCCCAAGAAATTAGCCATCTCCAGGGAGGTGAGTTGTGTCCCATTGTCGGTAATGATCCTTGTAGGGAAACCTTCCTCCCTAAAGATCTCACCCAACACGGTTATAGTGCTGCTCGTGGTGATCTCCCTCATGAACTTGACTACCAACCACTTGGAAGAGACGTCAACTACCACCAACCCAAACCTCATATCCTGATTCAACTGGTGAAAGGGGCCAATGAAGTCGAGACATATGGTGTGCCACGGGCACTTAGGATCAGCTATTGAACCACAACTAGTATGACTACCCACCTTAAGTCTCTTTTCACTTTCCAAACACTCTGTACATCTCTCCACCCACTGTGAGATTTCTGAGTCCATCCCGGGCCACCAAAAACTATCTCTAATTCTCCTCTTGGTAAGGGACTGCCCCAAATGACCCTCATGACCCAGCTTAAACAAAGTAAATCGCACATCTTGTGGAGGAATGAATTTGTCATCCATTAAAATCATGAAACCCTCATTGTCCAAGATAGACAATTGGTCCAAAACCTTCAAATAAGGACGAAGTGCAGGAGATAGACAACTCTCTCTTCTTGGTCCCTTCGCTATTAGATCTTTGACTTCACACAACACCGCATCTTTAGCCATTGAAGAATTCCACAAACTTTTACTGATTGCCCCAGCACACATATCAACAACTTCTTCTACAGCGGCAACAGAACCCTCTGAATTGAGAGATTCAACCCCTAACTTGTCTACCCTCTCCCAAGGTAGTGGAAGTCTAGAGAGTCCATCCGCTTGGCAATTCTTCCAACCGGGAATGTATTCTACAGTGTACAAGTACTCCTGGATCCTGGCAGCAAGTCTAGCTAACCTGGCAGAGCCTTTACCAGCACCACCAGGCGACAGTATTTTAACCAGGGGTTTGTGATCTGTAAATAATGTGAATTTGAACCCCCACAGGTACATTCTATAATACTCGCAACCCCATGCCGCAGCCAAAGCCTCACGCTCGATTATAGAGTAGTTCCTCTCAGCTGTAGTAAGTGTCCTTGAGGCAAACGCTACAGTTTTGAGACCAGAATCATGTACTTGAGCAAGAACCGCACCAACACCCACAGCACTTGCATCCACTGTTAGAACTGACTTACGGTTGGTATCAAACGGTGTCAAAATGCCCGCCTCGCAAATTTCCACCTTGATTCTTTTGAAGCACTCATCTTGTTCCACACCCCATGCAAACTTACATCCACTCCTTAACAGTACTCTGATCTTCTCGGTTTTCTCTGCAAAATCCCTTACAAACTTAGCATAGTACTCGATGAGGCCGAGAAAAGACCTCAACTGATCCTTATCGCACGGAGAAGGTGCATTTCTAATGGAGTCTAATAAGTCTCTTTTAGGTTTTACTCCATCCACAGACAATGTATACCCCAGGTATTCAACCTCCTCCACTGCGAATTTGCATTTCTCTTTCTTTAGAGTCAAACCTGCCTGTTCCATCCTTTCTAAAACGGTTTTCAGGATCACATTGTGCTCTTCAATGGTGGCTCCAAATATCAGAACATCGTCCTGAAAATACACAACATTGTGCACACCTTTTAATACAACACCCATCATCCTTTGGAATACTCCAGCAGCAGAAGCGAGACCAAAAGGCATTCGTGTGAATTGATATATTCCTTCGGTTGTTATGAACGCCGTAAGTGCTTTGGAGTCTTGGTGTAGTCTTATTTGATGATAGGCGCTGCGAAGGTCTAACTTGGAAAAGTACTTCCCCCCTTTTAATGATAGAACTAACTCGTTGATGTTCGGTAAGGGAAAGTTGTCCACCACGATGTTTTGGTTCAGGGTGCGAAGGTCCACACAAAAACGAAATTTTCCGTCAGATTTGGTTGTAATAACTACAGGGGAAATCCAAGGTGATGTTTCGATCTGCTCTATTACACCCTGGTCTAGCATTTCCTCTAACATCTTCTTCACTTCCTCACGTGCGATGAATGGAACCTTTCTGACTTTGTGTTGCATAGGTATGGCATCGTCCCTCAACACGATCTTGTGCACATAGCCCCTTAACTCACCTATATGTTCCTCAAACAAACCATTCATCCCTTCCACTATCGAATCAGTGGTTATGTTGTCTACCACCATCACTTGTTGTGCTGCTCTGGGATTTATTATTATCCCAAGGTTATACTGTTGCCCCCATCCTAAAATTGCAGGACCAGACTTAGCTACATACACCTTCCCTTCAGCTGAACGATCCTCGAATTTTATTACACACACCATGAACCCAATCACATCTATGCTTTCACCTTGAAAACCACAGGCGTTAATGTCACTAGCAGATAAGTGTGCACCCTTCCAATTTGCTAGGAACATATCCTTGGGAATTATGGTCCATAAAGACCCAGGGTCGACCATTAGTTGGACCTCGATTCCATCAATAAGAAACAACGCTTTCGGTCTGAATCTCCTACCAGGCTCACCCTCATTCGCACCGTCTCCACCTAAACACAATATTTTGTATGCACCCTCAACACTAGTGAAGTCTCTTACTTCATCCCTGTTTTCAACAACAGCAACCTTGTCAACGTTTGTACTTCTACACATTTTCGAAAAGTGTCCTTTCCGCCCACATTTCCTACACATTTTGTCTATCGCAAAGCATCTCCTAAAGTCCGAGTTGTGAAAAGTACTCCCACATCTACTGCACATTCTTCCTTGGAATCTGTTCCTGTCATTACCTGAGAATGCATTATTAAATCTTTTTTGACTACTACCTCCCAGGTCCACACTCCTCTTGTTCACAACAGCAACTTCATCATGATCAACACATGAAACATCATTGCCTTGAGCATTGCCTTTTGTGTTATCTTTCTTTTCCATCTCTTTCATGCATGCATTCGATTCCTCAACCACTTTTGCTATATCAATGGCCATTTGTAGAGTTGGGTTTTTTGCTGCCCACAATTTTTCTTGCATCTTTTTGTTTCGACACTGTACTATTAGCTGGTCTCTTATCATTTCATCCCTTATTTCACCAAAACAACATTTTATCGACAACTCACGTAGCCTAGCCACAAACTGGTCCACAGACTCTTCATTCCTTTGAGGTTGGGTGTAAAATTTGTGTCGCGCCATAACAATATTTACTTCTTTTGCATACTGTTTCTTCATCCGAGCTTTAGCTTCTGTGTATACATTAGATATCGCCCTACCATCTTGGTTGACTGCCACAGGAAGATATTTGAAAGAATGTTGACCCTCTTTGCCCAAAGCACTTAACAAAAGGGCTTTCTTCCTAATTGCACTAAAATCTTTCCCATCAAGCGCTTCGATGTAGTTCTCAAAAACATCTATCCATTCATCCCACTCAATGGGTGGATCTCCTGTGGCTTGTAGGAACAAAGGGGGTGCAATGATATTTAGGTTCTCCATTTTTTTTTTAAAACGATGACTTCCTTTCTCTTTTTTTAAAAAAATGGAGAGGTGGTCAAACTAGATGAAAAAAAAATAAAAAAAAAATTGTCACCTCCTAACATATATTAAATGGAGGTTCTCACTCTTCTATGAGACTCTAACCTTCTCTCATAGTTTCCGCTGTGCACTGCCTACAGACTGGTAAGAAAACGATCTTTAAATGATGTCCTCACCTTTTATTTTTTTTCAGTGTACTGTCTACAGTCTCGTAATGCAAACAATCTTTAAATGATGCTCTCACCCTTTGTTTATCTTCCGTTGAAGAGGTACGCACGCTTCGTTCCCTCAGGCTGACGCTGTTTGGGGTTGTCAAACTAATCGGTAAATTGTTTCACCGAACAACTTCACCTAGCGGTATCCGTTGCTAGGATACGCGATGATCCAAGATGGACGCTGCGTAGTCGCGTCACTGCTGGCACGTTGCACGTTTGAGTCGCGTCACTGCAGGCGCATCACTTCCTGCTCCCTTGTTGACGCGGCTCAGTGGAAGAAAGAAAAACAATGGTTGAACATCGAACGGTGAGCGTTGCTCGAGGAGTGTGCTCGTGTGGTTGTTTGAAAGATGCGGCGCGTATCTCCACCCGATGTGCTGGTGTGCTCGTGTGTTGATTTGAAAGATGCAACACCGTTGGGATCAACAAGTTGGGCACAACAAAAGTCAAAAATTGGGTTACATAGTACGCACACGAGTCACTCCGTTTATCTTTTGTACAAATCGTTCAGTTTCTGCTCAACAAGTCGTGTTTACATCCTCATTAGATTTAAGGAGTTTCTCTTTCTTTTAAGAGTGCAGCTTTCACAAACGCGGCGGTTCTTTGGCTGGGTGTAGCCTTTTAGATTAACGTTAAGGAAAGTCACAAGCAGGCACACGACAATCTCTCTAACTCACCGGTCGGTTAGGAAACTTGCAGGCTCCACTTCAGTAATGGAAACGAAAATTGGTGCTTGCTTCAGGCTCAATTGTTTCTTGGGATAGCAATCTGACTTTCTTGTCTAACTCAAGTGTTATCTTCTTTTCTTGTTTGTGTGGTTTTTCAAAATTCTTTCCTCTGTTTCTTCAAAAAAAAAAAAATAAATTCGCGTGGTTCTTTTCACCAGTGGAGTTCTTCTCCCTCTATGGTTGTTTAGCTCCTTCTGTTCATCGTCGCCATGTGTTGTAAATGAAGTCAGCAGGCAGATGTAAGGCTTAACACTCATTTATTAAGCACCATAGAGAAAAGCTGGTGTTCCCATCAGAAAGCAGGAGCTAACTGACAGGATAGAACAAAGGAGAAAATGACATCAGGGAAAATGGAATGTAGGACTTAAAGGGATACATAAAACATAAGTGCAGAGAATACAACAAATGTCCATTTACAGCAACTGGTGGATGAATACAGTTAAGGCAAGGGAAGTAATGAACCCAAGCTAAATAGCATAAAACAAAGGCAGCAAATACAAAGCAAGCAAATGTAAGTTACAAACCACAAAACAAATGATAAGCAATGGCCAGAATGGGAAACTACCTTTTCAGTGGGTGCTGAATGATGCGTGCCATTTCCATACAAGTGGAACCACGCTTGTCTTAACCACGCACAGGCCACGTGATTAAGGCGGTGTATGGTTTAGATGCTCGGATGGGAAGGCACAGGAAGAGGAAGAATCCGGAAAGGACGCATCTGGTAAATGGTGCTGGGTTTTGCGGGGTATTTTAAGGGTTGGGGTAGTTTTTAGGGCTCACTGTAGTTTTTAGGGCTCGGTGGGTTAGGGATAGTGTTTAGGGCTGGTTGGGTAGTTTTTAGGGCTCAGGTAGTTTTTAAGACTCAGGGCCAGGGGGCTGAGGTGTGAGCTTTACCACACATCCCTTTAACAGTCTGCCTTTAATACAAAATTGCATGGTAAAGACATGTGTGCCTCTGTCATACAACTGGGCGGAATGCATTCTCAGAAAGGCTTTTTCAAATGTCCTCAAGATGTCCCTAGCCAACCAGACAGCTGTTCTGTCTGGTAGGCTTTGACCTAAAAACAGGATACAACATGGTTTCATCATGTGGAAATGTAAAGCAGTTTACATTCTGAGTATAATATGAGGTTTTAAACTAGTAGCACATCATATTATATTTTTGCCTTTGAAGCATAGTTAATGCGATAGCGTACATTATGACTAAAATACATAAAATGCTGTTGGACTTGGCCCATTTTGCAGGGTCATCCCTGAACTTTTTGCCTTCCTCCTAGTTTTTTTTCTGACCTGGTGTTGGTGGTTTAAGGACTCTGGGCACTTTAGCACTGCTGTCCAGTGTAAAGTGCATTTGCTGTCGGTGGTAAACATGGTAAGATTGGTCTACACCTGTTTGGCGTATTTAATTTACCTGTCAGTCCCTTGTAAAGTGGTATCTCAGAATCTCAGATACCCAGGGCCAGTAAATTAAATGCTACTGGTGTGCTTGCAGCGCTGATTGCGCCACCCACCAAACTAGCCTTTCAAACCTGTCTCAGGCCTCTGCCATGGCAGGGCCTGTGCGCGCAGTTTACTGCCTCTGTGACGTGGCACGCAAAGTGGTTGCCACGTCTTTGACCCCCCTTTTACTACGTCAGTCACCCTTAGGTAGGCCCTAGCTAACCCTAGGGACAGGATGCATTGTAGGTAAAAGGTAGGACATGTACCTTAAGTGTGTGACATGTCCTGGTAGTGACAAACAGTCATTTTGGTTTCTCACTGCTGTGAGGCTGCCCTCTCATAGAAATGCATTAGGAATTCCCTGATAAGTGGTATAGTGGTAATTCCTGATAGGAGAGGAGAAGCGTGGTCAAGTTTGGTATGTTTGGAATAGTGGTGATAAATGCTGCGTAATGGTGTGTGCGGATTTATGATCGCTATTTTAGAACTGCCACTTTTAGAAGTTGGCATTTCTGTGTGCTATGTGTCTCTGCCTGACTGATTTGTATTGCATATCTGGCTCTGGAGTGACAGGGGCTGGTGAGGGCTGTGGCTCGAAAGGGGCAGGGTGAGTCAGTGCTAGGCTGAATAGACAGATCTGCATTTGGAGTAGTCGGAGGAGTAACCCCTGACCCTGAATAGGTCTGTGACTGCCTTGTTCAATGCTGGCTCCATCCCCCTGTGATGTGTCTGAAGACGGAGCCCAACGTGACAAAGGAGGGAGTGAGCACTGTACACAAAGTGCTTCAGTACCCCCCAGAACCAGCTGGGACTGGTTCCCCAAGCCCTGTGCCAGAGCAGAACAAAGACCAACATGGTATACATATTGGGGCTGTGACCCTATGTAAGGTGTGCTGTTTTGGGTGCTGCTTGTACCTGCTGGCCCCTAGGAGGAACCCCCACAAGGGACTGCCCCTCTGCTGGAGCGCCCTGTGAGCTGGCCTGCCTGGGCCCACCTTTCCTTTTGGGCTCTGGACTTAGCACCTCGTGAGAGCTACATCTTTGTTGCTGATCCCAAAGAATGGGATTCCACCTGGCCTGTGTGCCAGGAATAGCGTGAGGCCCGGCAGTGCGGTGCTGCCACCTTGAGCAGGAGCCTACTCCGCAATCCGTGCCACTTCGAGTGGGAGCCTATCCCGCCTTCAAACCCACGTTGGACGGGAGCCTACCCCGGATTTATGCTCACTGGGGAGCGATCTAGGCCGCCCGTTGTTGCAGCGTTACAGAGCGGAGCCTCCAGTGGGAAAGCCGGAAGTCAGGCAAGCTTGTGTGAGACGGAGCCTCGCGGGCCCCCGGGGCAACCAGAAGCCAGGCAAGATCAGGCCTGGTTGGGGGGCGGCCCTCTGACCACGAGAGGGAGCCTCACCTTGTGGGCTTGCATATGCTGTGACCCGGGGAACAAGGAGAAGTCCCTGCTGAAGTCTGCGTGTTGCTGGAGAATAGCCCTGGTGAGTGAGGCTGAAATTGCGCATTGTTGGTGCCGGAGTCCTTTCCTACAGCGGCACCGCTAGAGTGCGGGCTGCTGGAATGAGGGGGCACTTTGTTTTGATAATGAGGAAGGGGCGAGATGCACCCCCCCCACCCCCAGTGCATGTTGCACATTGTCGTAGCTGCAGAGGCAGCCAGAGGCCCTGTTGGTGCTGATTGTGTACACAGCTACACCGTGAGAGCACGGGCAGCTGCAACATGAGGGGCCATTGTTTTGGGTCTCAAGAGAGACCAGGGTGGGTTACACCCTCGCCCCACTGACAGCCCTGACTTATGGACAAAGGGCATTTGCAGGGAAGTCCCAGATGTGCCCCTGCGGTACTGGTAGGGCACAAGGCCCTACTGTGTTGCATAATGTGTTTATGCCTACTGTGCTGCATAATGTGTTTATGCCTACTATGTTGCATAATGTGTTTATGCCTAATGTGATATGTACTAAGAGCTAATGCCAGTAGTTACTGGTTGGTTTATATTACTTACCTGTTCTTATGGTTTTGACAGCGGCCCGATTGGCCCTGTCCTGTATATAATCCCCTGTGAAGTATTGCCCAGTACCAGTTGGCACAGTGTATACTTGTTATTGTTTTCTAATGTGTTTATGATAATACAAAGGCTATTTTTTTATAGAACCTTGTGTGGAGTTTCTTTTATAGTGTGCCTAGTGTGTTGCTGCTGTTTGTGTGTGTTGCGCAAACACTTTACACATTGCTTCTGGGATAAGCCTGACTGCTCTGTCAAGCTACCAAGGGGGTGAGCAGGGGTTATCTTCGGTGTGTAGCTCCCTTGCCCTGACTAGAGTGGGGGTTTCTGCCAGACTTAGGCACTTTTCCTGGTCAACCAGAAATCCCATTTCTAACAAATGCTCTCTTACTTAATTCTGAACATTATCCGGATTGTTTTCTGATTTTCTCAGAAGTTATTTATTTAACCAAGTTGTGTGGTTGGTTTAACATTACAGTCAATGTGAATGTACCAGTAATTGCTGTTGAACATATTCTTTCATTTAATCTAATGTTTACACTGTCTCATGAAACTGGGGTTTTCTAATGCCCATACACAACTCAATTGTCTCATCATCTTTGCATATGCTCTGCCTACTAGCTAAAAGACTGCATTTAAATATCCCATTTACCAAACGGTTCCCTATTAATAGAATACTCAGACCAATATACAAATCCCCCAAAAGAAAATATGAATACAAATGTGTTACTAAGTGACATGGCTATTTGGAGAACATGTTAAGACAGCTATTATTCACTTCAAACTACATTTGTTGTCCTAACTGTTTGGCCATCTAAAAATAATTTGTCTTTACACAAAGGTATTGATATATTGCCACAAACCTAGCAGAGAAACAACAGCTCACTGTGCAAAGCTGGGGAGGGGGGGGGGGGGGGCAATTCTGTATTGTGTACATAGTAACAGGTAAAAAAGAATACCCTACAGGTTCAGGCCCAGGGATCATAGAAGTCATTAAGTCCTTCACATGTATCAAACAAATTATTCCTCGAAGCAGGTATTGTATGATTCCTAATGCCACAGTCTTGCGGCCTAATCTAAGCAACGGGTATTATAATTATCCGAATTATTGGTTGTCATTTTATTGATCTAATTAGATGACGTACTAGCTCAGCCTAGTTCTGGGGTTATTCAAACAATAGATCTGCAGGCGGCATACCAGTGCATAATAGACATACATTAGGGTTTGCACATTGTGAGCCATAGTACCTCAAAAGAGCCTTAATTAACATTGCAGAAAAGGGTTGAACTTGAACAAATGAGTTCTGCAAAAGGAAGGAGGAAGATGTTTCTCTCTTGAGAATATAGTCAAGCTTTGGAGTATCACAAGGCGGATGTGTCTCCTCACCTCCTTTTGGAGATAAACTGCATTCTTCCCAAAGACTCATGTTTTCCTGAAATACAAATGAGGGGTACCCAAGGCAGTTTGCCCCAAAGCCCCTTCTTTCAAACTTCCCTATTGCTTCTACAGCATTTAAATTGCTGGCTCAGGTATACATTTATTGTCACTGTTTACAATTTAAGAGAAGATTCTTGAAGTAGATTTCGCGTATTCAGCAATTTGAGGGCGAAAGCATGCAGACCAGATTGCATTTAACCAATATCGGTTTATCTGGGAGTCAGGGTTTGAAGAGAAATTCAATTTCGAAATCATTTACTTTTAGCTGTGAATCTTTTTACTTTTTTTTAATGTTGGCATGGAAGGATGACAATATCTTGTGATCAACAGAGATTCTAAGGTATATCTGGGTATCGTCTCCAAACAGATGATACAGAATTCCTAGAAGTGCTCCAAGGGGTTGAATATTGAAATGAATAAGAAAATGAAATGTGCCAGATGTGAGCCCTGTGGTATGCTACAGATCAGAGAGTTAAGTCTGGAGAGAAATTCCCTAATTTTAACACATTGGTATCTGCTTATAAGTAAGGATTTGAACCATTTGAGTAGTGTCATTCAAAGTCAAAGTCAAAACAGCTTTATTTGATTCTTATTAAAAGGTAATCATAAAAGCATAATAAAAAAGGAACATATAAAAACATGTGAAGGGAGAAGTCACAATAATATTTACATAATTACATACAATTAATTCATGGTGTTCCTAGATTTAATTACAGACTTTAGGAATGATGAAACAAGGTGCATAATTAATTCATCTTCTAACATTTGTAATTTCATCAAAGCGGCTCTACATTGCCTTAGGACTCAGTGCTTTAAGAGTGGAATCAGGAATCTCTAGTAGTGTCATTAATTCTGAGGCTTTCTTTGAAAGAATGGAGGAGTAGTTTATTGTCCACTATATCAAAGACCAAGATTGATCTAAAAGACTAAGGGGCACATGCATCAAGGGATTTTGCTATTGCAAACAGTGCAATTTGCAAAAATCGGCCGTTTACGATTGCAAAATGGCCTTTTGCGATGCATGAAAGTTTTTGGGATGTGCAATTTCGGGAGTCTCAATTTTTGGTAATTTCCCAAATTGTGATCGCATTTAAGGAATCGCAAATTACGATTCCTGAAATGCAATGCTAGAAGCACGTTGAAATAGCGATTATCCCTATTTGGAGCAGCAAATTACAGAGAAATTAAACTGGTCGGTAATTTGCAAAATCTTTGAAAAATGCACTTACGTGCATTTTTCAAAGTTTCAGGTTAACACACATGCCCTTGGGGCATGTGTTTGAGCAACATGGGTGCACAGTACAATTTCAGGGGTGCAACAGGATTTCCTTTTGGCACCTGTGCACCCTTGGAATTGCAAGTGCAATTTGCGAGTACTTGTTTGGTACTCGCAAATTGCACATGCAATTCCCATTCATTCCTTAATTGCGAGTCGCAATTTGCGAGTCGCAATTAAGGAATCTAAAGGGATCGCTATTTTTGGGGCGATTCCTACATGCATAGGCTTTTCCAATTCCTTAATTGCAATTTCTTAATAATAGCAGTTAAGGAATCGCAAAAGCCTACCTTGATGCATGTGCCCCTATAATGGCAAATAAGACTTTGTTGAATTTTTTTTTATAATATCTTCTATCACACCCATCATTGAAGTTCCTGTGTTGTGCTTGGTACAGAAATCCAAGTTGAAATCATCATAAAGTTTGTTATATTTCAGATAGTTCTTCAGCTGGGATTCAGTACATTACTCTAGGATTTTCAAGAGAAATTGTAAGTCTCTGAAAGCTCCCAATGTAACTTATTTCTTCAGTAAGTTTAAAATAGAGGTTCAATATGTTATACTTTGAGTGAATAAGCCATCCAACTATTATGAAGACAGATTTATACTTTCAAGCTGGGTTGTAATTAGTGATTTACTGATTTTATGTTGTCCAAGTTAGAAAGAAGGGGTCAGCTGCATAGCTTTATGGTTTTATTTGCTTGCTGAGGACTTTATGGTTTGTCAAATGTAATATTAAATCCCATCAGTATGTTGTGATTTAAGAAAAAAAATCCAAGAGAATTAATTTACCCTAGTGGTTGGGTTTCCTTTACCGTACCAATAATGTTTAAATGTTCAGAAAATAATGTGACTAGAGGAACTTTTCTTGCATTTGTGTCGCAAAGTACAACAGTATTCGGATGTATGACGTGACAACGCATACTGTTACCACGCATACCTTTACAACGCGGTATTTACAACGAATACCGTTACAACGCATAGCGCTTAGAGGTGCTGGATAGTGATAAGTATAATTTTATATTCCAACTCCAGTCCCTGTGGACACTAGGGAAGGTGTTGGATATAAAATTATACTTATTCCCTATCCTAGAGCGCCCCCCAGCGCAATGTGGTAATGCCTGCATTCTAATGGTAGTGCGTTGTAAAAATTCCGTTGTAAACGTTGGGTAAACAGTCATAATATCGATTCCAAAATATAGAATGGACATAATATCGAAGTAAAAATATAGAATGGACAAAATATCGAATGGACACAATATAGTGGTTAAAAATATCGAATTTAAGGTAAGTAATATCGATTTTCAAAATATAGAAGTCAAAATATCGAAGTATACAATATAGACATTAAATATATCGATTTTTTAATAATATCATTTTTTTTAAAAGTGTTTTGTATGTTAGTATATGTGTGAAAAGTGTATATTAATTTTTGTAATGTATGTTTAATGTATTTTAAGTAATGAATTTTATGTTATTTAATTTTTGCGTAATTTAATTCTGTAGCGGGTTGTGGGTTTATAGGGGAATAGGGTGGGAAGTAATTTAATTATATTAAATTAAATATTAATTTTTAGCAATTAATATTAATTTTTAATTAAATTTTGCTTTTTAGTTCTGTAGCGGGTTGTGGGTTTATAGGGGAATAGGGTGGGAAGTAATTTAATTGTAATTAATTAAATATTTTTATTTATTTATTGGTATTCATTTTGAATTTATTGTTATTTTTTAATTGGTAATTAATTTTTATTAATTGCCAATTAATTTGTATTAATTGATTAATTGTTAATTATGTTAATTTTCTAAATTTATTTTCTGTAGCGGGTTGTGGGTTTATAGGGGAATAGGGTGGGAAGTAATTTAATTGTAATTAAGTAAATCATGTTTTTCATTCATTAGTATTGATTTTAAATGTATTGTTAATTAATTTTTAATTGGTAATTAATTTCTAATAATTGGCAATTAATTTTTTATTAATTGGTAATTATTTTGTATTAATTAAATATTTGATAATTATGATAATTGTATTAATGTATTTTCTGTAGTGGGATGTTGGTTTATAGGGGAATAGGGTGGGAAGTAATGTAATTGTAATTAATTACATGTTAAAAATACTTTTTGTGTATTGATAATTAATTTACTGTTAATTTTTAATTGGTAATAATTTGTATTATTAACTAGTTGTTGTTATTGAAAATGAATTAGTTGTTAAATAATTATGGATAGGTTATTAATTTTTAATAACTAATATGTAGTTCTTTTTCTAATTAATTATTAGATAATATTAAATTGGTTATTAATTTCAATTAATGTTTCATTGGGATTGATATTTAATTTATTTTTAATAATATATTAAATCATTACTTTCCCTACTGTTAAACGCACTGGAGTGGGAATAGTAATTTTCACCCTCCCGCTATCCAACGCTTTCCCTACTGTTGCACTCTCTGGAGTGGGAATAGTATTTTTTACCCCTACGCTATCCAACGCTTTCCCTACTGTTGCACTCTCTGGAGTGGGAATAGTAATTTTTACCCCTACGCTATCCAAAGCTTTCCCTACTGTTGCACTATCTGGAGTGGGAATAGTAATTTTCACACTCCCGCTATCCAACGCTTTCCCTACTGCTGCACTTTCTGGAGTGGGAATAGTATTTTTTACACCTACGCTATCCAACGCTTTCCCTACTGTTGCACTCTCTGGAGTGGGAATAGTAATTTTTACCCCTACGCTATCCAATGCTTTCCCTACTGTTGTACTCTCTGGAGTGGAAATAGTAATTTTTACCCTTCGAATATCCAACGCTTTCCCTTCTGTTGCACTTTCTGGAGTGGGAATAGTATTTTTTTACCCCTACGCTATCCAACGCTTTCCCTACTGTTGCACTCACTGGAGTGGGAATAGTCTTTTTACCCTCCCGCTATCCAACGCTTTCCCTACTGTTGCACTCTCTTGAGTGGGAATAGTAATTTTTACCCCTACGCTATCCAACGCTTTCCCTACTGTTGCACTCTCTGGAGTGGGAATAGTATTTTTTACCCCTACGCTATTCAACGCTTTCTCTACTGTTCCACTCACTGGAGTGGGAATAGTATTTTTTACCTCTACGCTATCCAACACTTTCCCTACTGTTGCCCCCACTGGAGTGGTAATATTAAATGTTACCCTCCTGCTATCCTACGATAAAATATTGTACATTTTTTATTAATAACTTAAATTAATTATATCTTAATTTTAAGGTTATTTGAGTATTTTTAAGTATGTTTTAGTTAATTATATTTATTATTTCATTAATTTTAAATTACTTTTAAGACATTTCAAAAAATTCGATATTTTGACTGACTATATTTTTTACAGACTATATTTTGGATTCGATATTTTTGTACTTACCTGTTTGTAGATAGGAATTCGATATTTTGGCATTCTATATTTTGGTGACTGTATTTTGGTAAGTCTATATTTTGTCATTCTATATTATGTCAGTGATCCTAAACGTTGTATACCCAGTATTCTCCTCTTCCTTCCCAGACTTCTCCCCTTATGGACTTTTCTATCAGCTATTTAGACAATATCCTGAAAAGGGTAAGATTGACTTTTGTAGAGATGCAAGTCTTTCATCCAAATTATTACCATGCTATTTATTTTTAAAATAATATGTCTTTTATTAAATGTTCTCTCTTTGTCACATTTCATCTCAATGTTTATCACTTTGTGAAACCAATGTGGCTAACAAGTTGAACCGTTCTTCAAAATGGAGAGGATCAGGATCAGCAAGCAGAGGGAGTAAAGAAACAAATGAACATGGGGTTGTTACAACACACCCTCCATCCGTCTGAGGCCTATTAAATGTAAAGAACAGGAAAAGGAAATTACATCAAGCACCACACAAGAAGAAGCAAAATGGAATTGGAAAGCCAGGAAGAAATCAAGGGAGGATCAGCCATGATGGAAATAGAAAAGAGAATGAAAAGCTGAAGTGGACTAGAGCAGGTGATTGCCATTTTAGAGCTGAAGAGAGAAGGAGCAGCAGCCAGAAGCTCAGGAGTACGAGAAGAAACAGGCCCAAGTGAGAGACTCTCCCGGGCCACATCTGCACAACCTCTTTCGATCCCCTGGAACCTGCGGACCTCACAGAGCACGACTCTTCTTGTTGCTAACGCTAAGCCTCTTTACTATGTGTAGACTGTCAAGCACCTCTGACATAGCCACTTAAAGAAACAGGATCATATGGCCAGACTTAACATTTTGCTTCAAGGTTTCTGTCCTAAAAAAAACTGAGGCCTAAATTTGAAACACGTTTTTAACTTTTGGAACCAGTATAGGTTTTATCATACAAAGCCGGCCCCAGACAGTGTCCTGGTAAACACCAGCAATCATTTTTGGAAACTGGAACTTATTTTTCCTCAATCTTTGAACCAGAGCAAGAGAGATAAAGAGTGACAGAAGGAGGGGGAGGAGAAAGATGGGATAACTGACAAAGGGAGAAAGCTGGGACGAAGAATAACCTGCAAGAGTGAGGTGAACAGGCAGAGTGAGGAGTGGTGAAAGATAGGGCATGAGATGCAATCAAGGGAAGGTAGCTGTGGTTTCATAAACCCTCAGCATTCGGCAGTATCAGTTTTGGGCTCCACCTTTATAGCACTTTTTTACATTCATATTAGTAACATGTATGCAGTGCGCATGCCAGTCAGTATGCAAGTATGGATGATATTTACTATTGTTTTAAATTCACTGAACGTGTGCGGCTGGCTGATGCGGAGATGCTGGTGAGTGTCCGTTTGCCACAGCATTATCATCCACATAAACAGCTAGTGTTTGCCTATTTCACTTATCATGTCCTCTCCAACCCAATAAGGGCAGAGGTATCATCAGGGTCCCTGGAATTATATTATTGTGCGGCTGCTGCATTTTTCGCATAATGGTAAATTTGCAGCATTTGCCACATAATCCATGATCTGCTGATTTTAACAACAAAAAATAGTTTTGAGCTCAAATGATTCAAAAGTTACTAAAAACGAAGAGACACATTGCTGCGCACTGGAAGGTCCTTTGCAAAAGTTGACTGCTCACTTTTTGTTTACCTATTGCTATAGTTGGGTGTTAGACTGGTACTAGTGTGGTGTAACCAATGTCCAGAGAGTGCTAACAAGTGTAAAAATGTCAAAATGATGAAGTAGTACTATCACAAAATGTGCCACAGTGTGCTGCATAATTTGCCTTTTCTTGAGCATAACTTGGCCCGATCCTACCACATAACTTGGCCCACCCCTGCCGCATAACTCTCGCGACCCTGGGTATCATACATGCCAACGTTTTCATGCTGCAAAGAGGGAGATTTTTGGGGGGTTGGAGGAAATCGGGGGAATGTATTTTTCCCATTGACTTACATAGAAGCAGAGGTAATTTTAGGCAGGAGACAGCTGAAATTAGGCTATTTTGAACTTAAAACTTTGGGAGACTTCCATCTGAATTGGGTCTGTTGGCATGTATGAGATATGGACAAATAACAGTTGATAATGCTCTCGACAGCGGCCACTGATATTACTTGGAAAAATGTATTCACATGCTGGTATTGCTAAAAAAAATCTGCAGGTAGTCTACTTTTCATTTAATAAACACGTACTATTTGCGGGATAATACTTCACCTGTCAGGACCGGCTTGACGGGGGTGCAACCAGTGCAGCTGCACCGGGCGCTGACCATAGTGGGCTCTATGTTTAGAGATAGCATGGGTTTTAAAACGCCTGGTGTCGAGTTTCTTAAATGTCCAGCGGTTTTCAGGCAACAATAACAATATTTCCATAACTCTGGTGATTAATATTCCTGCAAACCGTGAGATCGACTTTTGTCTAGTGGCACTTTTGAATCACCATAAAGTAGCACAAGGGGTTCATATGCCTGCTGCAAAGAACGTACTCTATGCATATCACAGAACTGCATTTTATGTGGATAGCTTAGGGCGTTGCTGCTTTGTCACAGAAATCATTTTGCTACTTGCAGTTCATAAATTGCAATCCTAATATACCACAGTGACCTATGAGATGTCAAAACAGCTGCATGCAAACTGCATGGTATTGGTTAGGTCGTTATGTTTTTCCTCTAGTCTTTCATTATCCTAATGTTGCTAAAAAGGGTTTGTTTAGGTGGAAATACATATTTATTTATTTAGTAAAGTCAATCCCGACCGCTGGCTGCGTTATAAATAATGAATTTGTGCTTCTCCAGACGAAACTCTCTTAAAACACACTGCCTACTAGTATGGATGGCATGTGACTCCTACACCTTGTAAATCTCATTGTCTTATGTGACATTTTGTATAGGCTGATTTACACACCTATGATTCACTGTCTCTGTCTCTGTTTAGAATGTGTGTGATGTAAAGTGCTCTGACACCCTACACTGGCATGAGTAACGCTATAAAACCAACAAAATGCATGAGATAGAGGGGCTATGGAGAGATGAGGGGCAATGTTGAAGGTGTAAGTCAGAGAACCCACAGAGAAAGAAGTAATTGGGGTGGCCCCAAAACAGAATGCTGCACCGGGCGCCACCAGGATTAAAACCGGCCTTCGTTACCTGTGCAACTGTCTCTCCCACATCACCACTTGAAAACTCTGAGAAAGAAGTAGGCGCATTTAATCCAGGGGCCTGCCCTCCGAACGAGCAAGCTGTTTCGTGTCGAGTAGTAAAACAGCTGGAATCGCATTTTACTGATTGCATGAAATGCCGTCATCAAAAACAAAAGAACATGTTTGAAACTCAACAAAAAAAACGTGTCTGCCTTGCTAGCACACTGAACAGAACGTAAACAGACAGTATCTCGAACGGGCGACACCGTAAGCAATCGTATAATTTGGTTAGCAGTTTTCAAGATAGCCCGGGTATCTACCTCGGGGTGTTAATTCACATTCATTCCCTAAATAACCATCCGAAGAAGAGGCTTACTGGGGTTCCCCAGACAACTCACGATGTATCAGACGGCCTGGGTCCTCACTCACAAAATAGTTACTTAGTTAGTTTTCATAAACTGGAGTCTTAGCCTGGCAGCTAGGGTGCCAGAGCAGACTTTACAAATTTGTAAACCATACATTATCAAAACATGCCTGACAACTTTCGAATTTGACACTTTAAAAGGATTTACTGTTTTAATGCATGTTTAGCCTCAACTCGTACGTTGCTTTATCTTGTGAATGCAAATTGAGTTTTTTCAAATCACAAAATGAGGATTTGCACCCTAAAAGATATTTACAAAGGTGTGATATTAGACAAGTTTGGTGTAATAAAATGTGTTAGACATTGTTCTCTCAGGGTTGGGGAGGGGTGGGCAAGGTGTACACATTGATGGTTCACCTACAGGACTGATTCTACCTATTTGGTGAGGAAGACAATCAACACGTATCTATGTCAGTTGATAGTCCCTTTTCTGGTGAAAATCACTGATATGCCTGGTCATGTGTTTCGGACTGTTGCCTTGCATTGGCGACCTTCTGCTGGACTGTTATCCATCATCCACATGCGCACCTCGATCATTTTGAATTCATCTGATCTTTGATCCTCTGCTCTAGAAGTGTGCAGAAACAAGAGAGCAAAGAAGAAGATGCATTTTCCAGGATTGACTGAAGTGCTTGTATTTTGAGAAATGCCGCACTTTGATTGGCTCAGACTTACTGTTTATGCTCTCAAAAGGGCTCAACTAGTGGACATCTAGGCCCAGTAAGTTGTATATTATCTGGACACTGAAGAGACTTGGTGCTGGGCAGATATATTACCAGTAGCTGAACCTTTGATGGTTGTGGCTCTCCCTCAAGCTGGAAGCAAGTCTCTATACCTAAAAGTCTTGTCCAGTGACCTATGAAACAAGGGTTTGGCTTCCCTGTGAGTAGAGGAACAACCTGACAGATAAAGGATCAGTACAAGGCTCAGTTGATTGGGGATTTGCATGGAAGATGATGAACACACCCCAGAGCCACAAGATCACCACAGCCCATCTGCCTTGGAAACAGCAAGAACTGCCTGGCTCATAGAGCTGAGAAGCTCCTTTCATGGAACATCACTGATGGGCCAGTATAGTCCATGACCCACCTCATATAGCTTGGAGGACCTATCCCACATGCTCCAGTTCCAGAAAGTCCTGAAGGTTGCGCCATCACACCACTATAGGGCTTCAAGGGCTTCTCTCCAATCTTCCTCTTCCAGCTCACCTATGTCCCCCTCCCATGCGATCCGCAGCTTATCTAGCGGAGGGGAGCAATGCGTAACTAACGTCTGGTAGATGCGGGATATCTTCTTATCTTCCAATTCCCCCATGAATACCTTAGCCTCCAGGAGGCGGAATTCGGGCAAGGAGTCCAGGCCTTCCAAGGTGGGTGAGATGGCGTGGCGGAACTGTAAGTATTTAAAGAACTGGGTTCGGGGCATGTCATAGTCTTCCCTCAGCTCTTGGAACGATTTAAGGGTTGTGCCTGTCGCCAAATCCGGAAAACCACCTGTGTAACGACTGGGAGCCTCTTCCTTTTCCCGGCCGAATATAATCTAGTGTGTAGAGTGTTCAGCTCCATTAGATACCTCTCAAGGGCATATGCTGGGTCTCCCCGATCCCCATACCACCATTCATTCAAGATCAACAGGTGGGATGCCTGATAATAGGACAAAACATCCAATGTCGCCAATCCACCGCAGTATGTGGAGAGGAAACAGGTACGGAGTGCCACTCTCACTGCACCCCCGGCCCAGAGAAATTGGCCTAACACCGATTTGACCGGTCGGAACCACTGTGGCGAGATAGGGTAGGGGTGATTCTGCAGTTGGTATAGCAGACGCGGGAGGGCCACCATCTTGAAGATAGCCGAGCGGCCATAAATATTCAGGGGCATACGTTTTCATCTCTGACCGGACCCGGTCCCAGACAGGCACGACATTACGCTCCCAAGAGACCCCAGGTAAGTCCGTCAGGAACACTCCAAGATACTTAAGGCCCCCGCCGCTTCCTGCAATGCAGACGCCCAGGATCCCAGTTCCGCGCGGTCTCCTAGGGTCCACAGCATGGATTTCCGCAAATTTAAATGGAGCCCAACACTTCCCCGAATATCCGCATTATTTCCAGGACCCTCGACCCTGACCTATTCAGTTCCGTGAGGAAGAAGAGGACATCATCGGCATAGAGCGCGATTCTGTGTGTTGGCCCTGCTGCCCACTGAAAGCCTCGCATTTGTGCGTCTATTCGTACCCACGCCGCTAATGGCTCCATGGCAAGGGCAAATAGATACGGCGAAAGGGGGCACCCCTGCCGAGTGCCCCGACAAATACAGAAGGGGTTAGATACAGCCCCAGCCATTCTCACTGCGGCCGTCAGGTCAGTATACAGCAACTTCAGATATGATAGAAATTGATTGTTGTAGGTTTTGATCGAAGCCCTGAAGCTCAGTTCCCCAAGTCAGCGGGTGAAGACTTGGGGTCTACTAGACGTCCCCATCACCCAAAAATTTTAGATGCGACAAGTATTTTTGGAGAGATAGACCCCAACAAAATAGGTTTTCTCAGGGACTTCATAGTAGATGCATATCTGTTATTATACCTGCCACCTTTGTAGAACTTAAACCAGCTGTGACTTTAAAAGGTTTTAAAACACTTGACTTGTCTCCTTATCAGACACTGGTAAACAGAGCCCAAATCACCACTGGCTTGGACAATGAGACCCTGAGAGAATCCTGAACTGCCCTATTGACTACACTAGGTGGAGCTCATCTTGTTTAGGTAATGGGTTTGGGGTTCAGAGACTTTTACCATCCTGGCTGCTGAAGCTTCAACCCTATGTGTTTTCCAGTCTCGCTTCCTGATCTTGAAATAGTTGGCCAAACATATCATAGCAAGATTGCTATATTGAACCTTTTTTGTTTGGCACACCAAAAATTGTCTATATTGTAGTAAAAGGCCCGACCAGTATTAAAGTTCCGTGAGTTGACTCAAGCGGAGTCTCTCAGGATAACACATAGGGCCACTGTTGTAGAAAAGTTAGCCCCTATTGCAGGGGTCTTCAATCTTTATGCAGTAAGAACTACTTATGTTTAGTGAAAACCATCATGAGCTACTAATATTATTAGTGTTGTAATAATGACCGTATCAGACAAGATTATATTAGTGGCACCTAATGCAAGATTGCAGCGGCGATCACCTCGGTGCATCGGGTAGGTTTCAATGGGCAATGTAAGAAAGGCTTTCTCAGTTTGGAATTACTTTATATGGGTAAAATATAGCATCTATAGCTGCAATGCCTCTGGCAACAAGGTAATAATATTAGTAATATTCCTCCCCAATGCCACATGATTTATCACTATCAGCTTTAAATATAGTTTTCAAATTCCACTCTTTTTCACCAAATATCAGCTTGAGGTCTGAAAATACACACATTTTTGTCTAAAAGACACTCTTAAAATATTTAGACCGAAATTTACTAAAATGTAGGGAACGCAGCCCTCCAAGAAAACCTGCAGTCGTGTTTTGTGCAGCAATTGTGCAGTGGTAAACTTACAAAGAGGAACACGTTAGAGAAACAGTCCGCAGTACAAATGTTGACATGAGAACTGACAGATGGCAGGCTTGGTTTCATTTGGCATTCGAATTTGACACAAAGCCAGGAAACACTAGCGTAGGTCTGACTTTGCATCAAATTCTAAGGGTGTTTTTGTCCAATACTGCCCCCTAAAGCCCTATATGCATATCTTAACAGGCTCTTTGATTAAAGTGTTTTTGGTGCAGCACTGGCATCAACTTTCAGTCATAAACCGCTGTAGTACCAGAAAGCAGATTGATGCTCTCATCTCTACCGCTCTGTGTCATGACGTGCTGCTTAGAATTGTACAAGGGCCTAAACAAAAGAGCTGCAAATCTGTGCTCCTCTTCAGTCAATGCTAGCTCCTGTGTCATGTTGTAGATGGGTTCCAAACCCCTATCAACTCATAAAGTAAAGCCTTGAGTACTTAACTATGTGAACTATGTTTCAGCAAGCTAGTCAAGTGGCAAAAGGGAGAAACTTGATTATCTAATAAGATTGCAAGATATTTTGTGGCCCCTGAGACATCATCAGTAAAAAGCAGTCCCATGTAGAGTAATGCCCAGTAACCCTCTAAGTCACCCAGGGCCCGAAACGTGCCTCGGATGGTCAAATTCTGCTTAAGAGGCAGGTAAGAGGTGTGCTCTGCCTCAGATGTAGTTTTCTTGGTGTGCTGATAAAAGAGATGGTTTAGACGGAAAATTCCCCCCTAATTTTAGAGAAACGATCTGGCCACCCGAGTTCTCCATGCCTTCATTGACAGGGAAACCAGCTAAGAACCTGGGGGTTTGGTTTGAGGAGAACCTATAATTTTCCACTCAGGTCAAGAAGCTTGCCGGTAACTGCCTTGGGCTACGGAAAACCCTCAGGAAATTTCTCCCTCTCCTTCCTAGGGCTGCGAAAGAAACAGTTATCCATGCTCTTATCTTATCCCGATTAGACTATGCCGATGCTCTGTATGTTGGCATTCCTGGCTACCTGCTGAATAAGTTACAGGTGGTCCAAAATATGGCAGCCAAGCATCTTCTTGACATCCCTACTAGAAGCAGCATCTGACAACACCTGCGCTCACTGCACTGGCTTCCCGTGGCAGAACGGGTCAAAATTAAATCCCTAGTCATTGTTCATTGCCCCTTCCATGGCCTAGGCCCTACCTACCTTCAGAAGCGGTTCTCCTTTGATGCCCCTACGAGACATCTGTGGTCTACGGCTCAACTTCTAGCCCAGGTTCCCAGCTCTAAACGTAAAAGGTTGGGTGGCAGCTCTCTTGCCCTGAAAGCCACCTTGGCCTGGAACGCACAGCCACTTGCATTACGCAACATCCAAGACCACATGGCTTTCAAGAAAAACCTGAAAACTTTTTTCTGTGTTTATTTCTACCTGTTTTACTCCTCTTGGTTCGCGTCAGGACACTCCATGGAATAGCTGTACACGCTATAAAATTAAATAACAACATAGAGGTGATCCATAGGTAAATATTGAATAGTTCTTGGTGCCCTTCCCTTCAAAGTGGGGAGTCTAAGTGACTCCCTCTTTAACCCATCTACACTATATATATGAGGCAAGAAGTGGAGGGTGATGACATATACAGTGGATGTAGTACCTCAGGAGAGAAAGGAGCTGAGGGCACCGCAGCACTTCCAAAAGGGGAGGAATCCCTTTCTTTGTCAGTCCCAGACTCTCTTCCCTTCTCCTTGGACCTCTATCTCGTGTCATACAGAGGTAGAGGTTCCTCATAAGACAAATGCTGGGAATATTAAGGTCCAGGAGAAAGACTGCAGTGTTTAAGGGTACCTGTGCCACAACCTGGAGGCACTAGCTGCAGAGGAGGCCATGGTGTGAGCGGTAACCAGTTTTCACAGCCTCATAGGCTTGATAACCACACATTCCTTATGAACAAGGGCCTCGCCTAGTCATTGCCATTCCCCAGTTCTAGCCAATCTATAACTGGAGAGGTGGTAATGTATTAAGCAAAGTTCATGGGGGGCACCACGTCCGATGGCCACGGATACTAAAGGGTGGATAGGGCTTAACAGAATAGCAACAACTGAGCTGAACTGGTCTCGTTGGGCAGGTATGCACAGAACTATGCAGTTCAAGCTCTGCTAAACAGATTCCAGACTTTTCCTCGGCCTTTCTGAAGAGTAAACATGCCGGTAAATTGGTGAGCAACATTGAGTTTCAGGTACAATTTTTGCCTGGCACTTATTTTCAGTCTCACGGTGGTGCCTGTGCCAGCTGCAGGCCATCATTCTCTGGCTAGCCAGTTGGCAGTACGATCTAGAGGGTAGAAGGTGGATTGCGTGCAGACATCAGCAATCATGCATCTTCCTTTTCTTGTGTGGAGTTCCTTTACTCCCGCTGGAGGGAATGCTGCAGAAAGCATCCAATGAGAGGAATATGGCCTTCTATTTACTGAAGCGGCTAACAGAGCAGAACTTTGCAGGCATTGCTGATTGTATTACATTCAGGTTCAGCAAGCACGTATTAAAGTTAATCTTTCCTGCTTGAGTTTTAGTCACGGTGACCAGGCCCCTTGTAAAGCATCCATGGTCAGTGATAATGAATAGGACCGTTCTGGTAAAAGGCTTGGTACAAAATTATATCTTTTATCTATATGCATGCATATAGTTAACCTAAAGTTAAGAAAACAATACCATAAAACATGTTGGATTTATTGACTGCTTAAAAGCTCACAAAAAATGTGTGGTTGGACAAGTGGTAAACTGAATTTGTACCAGGAGGGTTGGATGCTGAGGCACAACCAGACTTGAGATAAGGGGTGCAGGGCTGTAGCGTCTGAAGTTCTTACAGGTTGATGTTTATAGGGGGTTTTATTGAATCAGCCCGTGGCTAAAAATGGTTTGAGCGACACGCACCCTGCTTGAGGCCATCAATCAGCACTGGAGTGGGGCCTCCTGCCGGTGAGAGACAGCCCTGGGTATCTTCTAAGCATGGGTGAATTTTGCGAATCTGGCGTTCGCGAATTTGCGTATTTGCGAACTCGCAATCCGCAAAATCCGTGAACTCTCGCGAATTTGCGGATTTTTTTTGTGTGTTCGCAAGGGTTTCTGCCAGTTTGCGAGGGTTTTGTACCAGTTCGCAATTGCGAACTTACTTGTCTGCTCGCAACGGTCGCGACTTTGTTGTTTCTACTTCTGGTTCATCATCACAGGTTCACAGCACCCTCTGTTTCACCACTGCCACCCTCTGATTCACCCATGCCACCCTCTGGTACAGCACTGCCACCCTCTGATTCATCACTGTAGATTATGGAGGGGGGGAAGCAAGCACACCTGCCCTGCTTCAACTGACATGAATTAATTTCTGGTTCATCACTCTAGATTATGGGGGGGGGGGAAAGCAAGCACACCTGCCCTGCTTCAACTGACATGAATTAATTTGGGGTTGATTAATGTGTCACTGAATTTAAACTTCCTGTCTGGCACCTGCTTCCTTATCTGTAATTTGCTTTCTGTTGCAGTGCATTTTTTTCCCCAGGACCTTTGTGGCCTACTTGTAGCTATTCTATGAGCCTGCTGTGAGGGTCAGAGCAGGGTCATAGAATAGTTGCAAGTAGGCAACTGAACTCTGGAGGGGCCCCTCAGGAAGCACTACAGGGAAGGGTTACTAATGATGAGTTTGTACTTTTGCACCTGCTGAGTGCTTTCAGTTTTACAAAACTCGTTTTTCTGCAGAACAGCAACTGTAATGCCCCAAAAAAACGTAGGCAACTGAACTCTGGAGGGGCCCACAGGAAGCACTACAGGGAATGGTTACTAATGATGAGTTTGAACTTTTGCACCTGCTGAGTGCTTTCAGTTTTGCAAAACTCGTTTTTCTGCAGAACAGCAACTGTAATGCCCCAAACAAACTTACTTGTGAAAGTTGATTTTTAATCCAAAAGTGATCCAAAGAAAGTCAAAAAGGCCTCAAATCCAAAAAAGTGCAGGCAAATGTCAACCTGAAGAGTTATTCTGATAAAAATCATCATTTTCAGAAGGTTTATGCTGCTTGCTGGTGGATTTCTTGTGCCGAATTGCAAATTTTGTAATTTCGCGAGTGCGAGATTGTTGCTGCCCGCCGCATCTACATGTTCGCAATTGCGAACTCTGGCGATGCGTCGCCAAACTTCCGCGAGATCCCGCAGCAAGATCCAAAATGGCGCAGCACTCGCAAAATATCGAGAAAAACAACTCGGCAAACGCTGAATGACGGTAAGTGAACGCCGCACGCCGCAATATTGTATCACCTAGCAAAAAAATCTGCTGCGTGTGAATTTGCGGATTTTCGGTAAATTCGCGAGAGTTCGCGGATTGCGAATTTACCGAAAATCCGCAAAATCCGCGAGCGGAACGGATTTTCCGCCCATGCTTAGTATCTTCCCTGCCCTGTAGGTTGGGGCACCCTGTGTGGGTTCTTCATTCTTTGCACTCATCCTCTCTCAGGTCATGATTATTCAACACCTGAAACCTGGGCTAGACATCCACAGGATGAGAAAAGAAGAAGACAAGAATGCGAGCTGGGATACTTGGCAAATTTTCTCCCTTGCAAACCTCTCGTTATTCTCACAAATACCTTAATTACCAGTTGCAGTTCACACAGTTTTCTGCAGTGAGTTTTCAGGTTAAAATCTGCACTTTTGCGCTCATTTTAAGCTGCTCCAAGAATAAAAACAATGTCAACTTTATCCAGTTTCAAAGCTGCAAGGGAAACAGGTAAAGATGACTTGGGAGAAAGCAGCACATTTATTGTCCACATTTCAGAGGATATATTATGAGTTATTATAACTGTGAGAATACATTGCGATTTTGCAAAGAAAAATTGCACATGTGAATAAACAGTAGGAAAAGCGGTACACTCCGTGAACTGAAGGTTAGCCAAAGATCACGAACTAGGCAAGTCTATGCTAGCATGATATAAACTTTGCACATCCTCAGAGAACCTAAAGTAAATTGTGATCAAAGTTACAGACGATTAAATTGTATTTTAATTGCATTTATATAGCGCTTACTACCCCTGATGAGGCATCAAAGCGCTTTTTCGGCGAGTAGCCACACAAACCAGAACCTGCACACCACGTGTAGTTCTCACGAAATCACCACTGATGCGAGAAATGCAATTACAGACTTCATAAATAATCCTAAAAGACTGTGTATGTAGTATTTATTGATTTGAGTCTGTGCTATTTGAATTACGTTTTGCCTTTAGGTGTTGACAACTTACTACTTTGTTTGTTTCATTGTGACCTCAAGGGTGGTGAGGTCACAATGAAACAAGGTGGGGGACGGCCCCTCCCCCACCTGGGCCAGGAGTCAGGGTATGCTCCCCCTGCCCTGTCAAGGGTCCTTAGGTTTTTTTGTCCTCCATCATCGGAAAAAAAGAATATTTCTTTCTGCAGAGCAGCGTGAATAGTTTATACCGCTGTTTCCATTGTGGATTCCAAGAGTCATTAATCAGTATTTTCTGGAATTGAATCCAAGAGTCATTAATCAGTATTTTCAGGAATGCAATCCGAGAGGCATTAATCAGTATTTTCTGGAATGGAATCCAAGAGTCATTAATCAGTATTTTCTGGAATGGAATCCAAGAGTCATTAATCAGTATTTTCTGGAATGAAATCCAAGAGTCATTAATCAGTATTTTCAGGAATGCAATCTGGGAGACATTAATCAGTATTTTCCGAAATTGAATCTGGGAGACATTAATCAGTATTTTCAGGAAAGGAATCCGAGAGGCATTAATCAGTATTTTCAGGAATGGAATCTGGGAGACATTAATCAGAATTTTCAGGAATGGAATCCAAGAGGCATTAATCAGTATTTTCAGGAATAGAATCCAAGAGTCATTAATCAGTATTTTCTGGAATGGAATCCAAGAGTCATTACTCAGTATTTTCTGGAATGGAATCTGGGAGACATTAATCAGTATTTTCTGGAATGGAATCCAAGAGTCATTAATCAGTATTTTCTAGAATGGAATCTGGGAGACATGAATCAGTATTTTCTGGAATGGAATCCAAGAGTCATTAATCAGTATTTTCTGGAATGGTATCCAAGAGTCATTCATCAGTATTTTCTGGAATGGAATCCAAGAGTCATTAATCAGTATTTTGTGGAATGAAATCCGAGCCATTAATCAGTATTTTCAGGAATGCAATCTGGGATACATTCATCAGTATTTGCAGGAATGGAATCCGAGAGTCGTTAATCAGTATTTTGTGGAATGGAATCCAAAAGTCATTAATCAGTATTTTCTGGAATGGAGTCCAAGATGCATTGATCAGTATTTTGTGGAATGAAATCCGAGTCATTATTCAGTATTTTCAGGAATGAAATCTGAGTCATTAATCAGTATTTTCAGGAATGCAATCTGGGAGACATTAATCAGTATTTTCCGGAATGGAATCCGAGAGTCATTAATCAGTATTTTCAGGAATGGAATCAGGGAGACATTAATAAGTATTTTCAGGAATGAAATCTGAGAGTCATTAATCAGTATTTTCAGAAATGCAATCTGGGAGACATTAATCAGTATTTTCAGGAATGCAATCTGGGAGACATTAATCAGTATTTTCTTGAATGGAATTCAAGAGGCATTAATCAGTATTTTCTGGAATGGAATCCAAGAGTCATTAATCAGTATTTTCAGGAATAGAATCCAAGAGTCATTAATCAGTATTTTCAGGAATGAAATCTGAGAGGCTAATCAGTATTTTAAGGAATGCAATCTGGGAGTCATTAATCAGTATTTTCTGGAATGAATCTGGGAGACATTAATCAGTATTTTCTTTAATGGAATCCAAGAGTCATTAATCAGTATTTTCTGGAATGGAATCCAAGAGTCATTATTCAGTATTTTCAGGAATAGAATCTAAGAGTCATTAATCAGTATTTTCAGAATGGAATCCAAGAGTCATTAATCAGTATTTTCTGGAATGGAATCCAAGAGTCATTAATCATTATTTTCTGGAACGGAATCTGGGGGACATTAATCAGTATTTTCTTGAATGGAATCCAAGAGTCATTAATCAGTATTCTCTGGAATGGAATCCAAGAGTCATTAATCAGTATTTTCTGGAATGGAATCCAAGAGCCATTAATCAGCATTTTGTAGAATGAAATCCGAGCCGTTAATTAGTATTTTCAGGAATGCAATTTGGGAGACATTAATCAGTATTTTCTGGAATGGAATCCAAGAGTCATTAATCAGTATTTTGTGGAATGAAATCCGAGTCATTAATCAGTATTTTCAGGAAGGAAATCCGAGTTATTAATCAGTATTTTCAGGAATGCAATCTGGGAGACATTTATCAGTATTTTCAGGAATGGAATCCGAGAGTCATTCATCAGTATTTTCAGGAATGGAATCAGGGAGACATTAATCAGTATTTTCAGGAATGAAATCTGAGAGTCATTAATCAGTATTTTCAGGACTGCAATCTGGGAGACATTAGTCAGTATTTTAAGGAATGCAATCAGGGAGACATTATTCAGTATTTTCTTGAATGGAATCCAAGAGTCATTAATCAGTATTTTCTGGACTGGAATCCAAGAGTCATTAATCAGTATTTTCAGGAATAGAATCCAAGAGTCATTAATCAGTATTTTCAGGAATGAAATCTGAGAGTCATTAATCAGTATTTTCAGGAATGCAATCTGGGAGACATTAATCAGTATGTTCTGGAATGGAATCTGGGAGACATTAATCAGTATTTTCTTGACTGGAATCCAAGAGTCATTAATCAGTATTTTCTGGAATTGAATCCAAGAGTCATTAATCAGTATTTTCAGGAATAGAATCCAAGAGTCATTAATCAGTATTTTCAGAATGGAATCCAAGAGTCATTAATCAGTATTTTCTGGAATGGAATCCAAGAGTCATTAATCAGTATTTTCTGGAACGGAATCTGGGAGACATTAATCAGTATTTTCTTGAATGGAATCCAAGAGTCATTAATCAGTATTTTCTGGAATGGAATCCAAGAGTCATTAATCAGTATTTTCTGGAATGGAATCCAAGAGTGATTAATCAGCATTTTGTGGAATGAAATCCGAGCCATTAATTAGTATTTTCAGGAATGCAATCTGGGAGACATTAATCAGTATTTTCAGGAATGGAATCCGAGAGTCATTAAACAGTATTTTGTGGAATGGAATCCAAAAGTCATTAATCAGTATTTTCTGGAATGGAATCCAAGAGTCATTAATCAGTATTTTGTGGAATGAAATCCCAGTCATTAATCAGTATTTTCAGGATTGAAATCAGAGTCATTAATCAGTATATTCAGGAATGCAATCTGGGAGACATTAATCAGTATTTTCAGGAATGGAATCCGAGAGTCATTAATCAGTATTTTCAGAAATGGAATCAGGGAGACATTAATCAGTATTTTCAGGAATGAAATCTGAGAGTCATTAATCAGTATTTTCAGGAATGCAATCTGGGGGACATTGATCAGTATTTTCAGGAATGTAATCTGGGAGACATCAATCAGTATTAATCAGTATTTTCAGGAATGCAATCTGGGAGACATTAATCAGTATTTTCAGGAATGGAATATGGGATACATTAATCAGTATTTTCAGGAATAGAATGCAAGAGTCATTAATCAGTATTTTCAGAATGGAATCCAAAAGTCATTAATCAGTATTTTCTGGAATGGAATCCAAGAGTCATTAATCAGTATTTTCTGGAATGGAATCTGGGAGACATTAATCAGTATTTTCTTGAATGGAATCCAACAGTCATTAATCAGTATTTTCTGGAATGGAATCCAAGAGTCATTAATCAGTATTTTCTGGAATGGAATCTGGGAGACATAATCAGTATTTTCTGGAATGGAATTCGAAGAGTCATTAATCAGTATTTTATGGAATGGAATCAAAGAGTCATTAATCAGTATTTTCTGGAATGGAATCCAAGAGTCATTAATCAGTATTTTGTGGAATAAAATCCGAGCCATTAATCAGTATTTTCAGGAATGCAATCTGGGAGACATTAATCAGTATTTTCAGGAATGGAATCCGAGAGTCATTAACCAGTATTTTGTGGAATGGAATCCAAAAGTCATTAATCAGTATTTTCTGGAATGGAATCCAAGAGTCATTAATCAGTATTTTCTGGAATGAAATCCCAGTCATTAATCAGTATTTTCAGGAATGAAATCAGAGTCAATAATCAGTTTTTTCAGGACTCCAATCTGGGAGACATTGTTAATGTTAATGTTAATAGGTATTAGTGAGCGCTCGTACGCCCGGGGGCTTCATGGCGCTATAGAAAGGAACGAACGCAACAGTCACAGAAGAGGAGGAGCAGCTCAGCAATAAGCCTGAGTGAAGAGCCAGGTTTTCAGGGAATGTCTGAAGCTGAGGATGTTATCATTCAGTTTCAGATGAAGGGGAAGGGAATTCCAGAAACCAGCTGCGAGATGGTCAAAACAGCTGCCGCCCAGACGTTTCCTCTTATAAGGTGGGACAGTCAGAAGGGATTTGTGGATAGACCGGAGGTTGCGGGATGGAGTGTATTTCTTAAACATGTCTCTGATGAACAGGGGGCCAGAGTCGTGCAGAGATCTGAATAAAATACACCCTGTTTTAAAAGCCACGCGCTGCTCCACGGGCAGCCAGTGTAGCTGTTTCAGGCCAGATCTAACAGACTGCCTCTTAGAGAGGTTCAGGAGGAGTCTAGCAGCCTGTTCTGGACCAGCTGAAGGCGTTTTAGCTCTCCAGCTTGAATACCAAAATAGAGACTGTTGGAAAAATCTAGTCTGGACAGAACCAGGGAGATGACAATCTGAGTGAGGGCAGCTGGGGAAAAGAAGCTGGCGATTTTCTTGATTTTCTTCAGCTGGAAAAAACTAGCTGAGACAACTGCTCCTACTTGTTTTTTGAGAGAGAGGTCCTCGCTGATATATATCCCCAAACTCTTGACTGAGGAGGACTTGGATGGGGGGGCTCCCATACTGGAAGGCCAAAAGCTAGGGTTCCAACTAAGAGCACTCTGCCCCGGCAAGACCAATTCGGCTTGCCAGGGTTAAGTTTCAAGTGACTGCAGTTCATCCAGTTTAAAATGTGGGACATAGTATTTTGAAATTAAACCACAGCGTCCTTGGTGTTTAAAGGAAAGATGAGCTGCAAATCGTCAGCATAGTTGAAAATTGTCACTTTGGCCCTCCTAAGGGAGTGCAGAAGGGGACGTAGATATAAATTAAAAAGCAGGGGGGATAGCGAAGAGCCCTGCGGGACTCCACAGGTAGAAGGTATGGTGGGGGCAGTGTAAGGTCCCAGTCTGACAGCCTGAGTGCGCCCAGTAATAAATGAGCGAATCCAGCTCAGTGCCAGGCCCCTGAGACCTGCCTGCTCGACACGGTCGACCAAGATGTTGTAGTCGACCGTGTCGAAAGCAGCCGAGAGGTCCAATAGCACCAGGGCCTGATGTATTCCCTCCTCCGCATTCCGTCTCAGAGTGTTCTGCACCGAAAGAATGACCGCCTCGGTAGAGTGACATGGGCGGAAGCCAGCCTGGTTCGGTGCAAAATACTCTGATTCTTCCAAAAATTTGGAGATGCTGTTACAGACATGAGCCTCCAAAAGTTTGGCACAGTAGGGCAGCAGGGATATGGGCCTGTAATTTTGCAGGTCCTGCGGGTTAGCTCCTGCTTTTTTGAGCAAGGGAATCAGAAGGGCTTTTTTAAAGTTTTCGGGGACTTTACCCTGGGTGAGCGTGCCATTCAATAAAGAAAGTATACCCTCAGGAATACTGGTTCCTATTTCTTTCAAAATAAAAGGGGGGCAGATGTCATCAGGGGAACCTGATTTAACTTTGGCAAGGAGTTTGGGTAGCATAGTGCTGTCAACAGGGGGGAGCGACCTTAGGGTCGCAGTATTGTAGAAAGTATCAGTCAGTAGGGGCGGAGATTGAGTGATGGGGATGCTTTGTTTAATTATGCTAATTTTGTCAGAAAAAAACGAGTTTAGGGAATTGCAGAGCTCCTGAGTAGGAGCTACCGGGAGAGACGTTCTATCGCTAGCACTCAGATTCTCGACAATGTTAAACAACTCTTTGGATTTGTTGTGGGCATTAAGGATCTTTTTTGAGAAATAATCAGTTTTATGTTCCTGGATGAGTTTTTGGTAGTCCTTACGTGTTTTACAATAATTAACTCTATCTGCTTCTAGGTAGGCTGTTCGCCACTTGCGCTCCATTTGACGGACTTCTAATTTGAGATTTTTCAAAAGAGGTGTAAACCACCTATGAGCGTCATTGGGGCGAGAGCGGGGGAAGTTGGTACAAGGAGCATAAGCATCAGCTGCCTGAAGTAACCACCTAGAAAATGCTGCTTCCATTTCTTCAGTATCCTGATCTAAAAGAGGACAGGAAGATGCTAATGTGCCAATGAAAGCAGAAATATCAACGTTCTTCCAGATTCTAGTTTTGCCTCCTATCTGAATCGGGTGTTTCCTACTGTTTTCGAAGGTCAAGGTGAATTTGATCATGAAATGGTCAGACCAAATACAAGGCATGATGGAATTAATAGTCAGAGGAATGTTCTGAGACCAAATTTGGTCAAGACTATGCCCTTTTGCATGAGTAGGAAGGTGAATCTGTTGAGTGAGATTCATGTCTAGGAGGACATCTTTCAGTGCAGCTGCCTGAGTATCTAACTCGGCCGAATCCAGCCAAAAATTAAGATCGCCTAGCAGCACAATTTTTTTGTATGAGATTATTAAGGGAGCAAGCTGTTCTGCTAAGGCTGCCGCAAAACTAGGCATGTTTTGAGGGGGGCGATATATGAGAATCATAAGTAGAGTGCCGCTACTGTTGTCCATTTTGATAATCAAATTATCTGAACATGTGAGGTCCAAGGACGGTAAAAGGGAGACTTTATGGGACTTGCGAATAATCGCAGCGACCCCACCGCCCCTTTTGTCAGCGGGTCTATCCACATGTAAGATGTAGTAGTCGGAAGGGACCGCTGCCAGTATATCGGGTAGGGAGTCAGCATTCAGCCAAGTCTCCGTAAGAAATAAAATGTCAGGCTGCTCAGTTTGTAGATAAAGAAAAATGTCCAAATGGTGCTTAACCATGGACCTGGTATTAAGATATGAGCATTTAAAATCGATGTTTAGGTTGGGAGAGGATGGAGAGCAATTTAGAGGGCTTGGCCTTAAAGTTTTAGCGATGGCGAACTCTGGTCGCAATATACCATATGTAGCGGCGCGTTTTAGAACATAAGCAGGAAGGGCGAGTCCCGCATTGACAGGGGGTCTGAGTAACAGTAGCTCAGAGGAAGAGTATTTGTGTATTTGACCGGGGGTTATGGCCCCGAGCCCCGGTCTGCCGCGGACGGGCGCAGACGGGCTTGACTTATGCGCGACTTCGGCGCGCATTCGTCGCGCCCGCTGCGCTCGTCCGCTGCGCTCCTGTATACACATTGGTTATAAAGCCTGCCTCCCGGGAGGACTAGACCGCTAGATCCGGTCCAGCCCCACCTAAGATGGCGGCTCGCCTCACCCTCCACACAAACGGCACAAGCCGCGATGGACCAGGGCGGGTATCAAGTATGCAATCACTACAGTCGGTAAGTAAATTGAAGTAAAATATCACTACAGTTAAAAAATGAGCATAAAAAGATTTTCGAGCACCGGCGCCTAAATCGCGCCAGAGCTGCTGCTATATCTTCAAGTGACAGCGTTATTACCACGAGTGATTTCAGGGTTCCCAGAGTGCTAGGTAGCTGCCACCAACCAAGCGTTCTCGGTAGGTTCTGAAACAGGAAGTGTTTTAAAGCCTGCCTCCCGGGAGGACTAGACTTAATCAGTATTTTAAGGAATGGATTCCGAGAGTCATTAATCAGTATTTTCAGGAATGGAATCAGGGAGACATTAATCAGTATTTTCAGGAATGAAATCTGAGAGTCATTAATCAGTATTTTCAGGAATACAATCTGGGAGACATTAATCAGTATTTTCAGGAATGCAATCTGGTAGACATTAATCAGTATTAGTCAGTATTTTCAGGAATGCAATCTGGGAGACATTAATCAGTATTTTCAGGAATGGAATATGGGATACATTAATCAGTATTTTCAGGAATGGAATCAGAGAGTCATTATTCAGTATTTTCTGAAATGAAATCTGGGAGAAATTAATCAGTGTTTTCAGGAAAGGAATCTGGGAGACATTAATCAGTATTTTCAGGAGTTGAATCTAAGTGTCATTAATCAGTATTTTCAGGAATGCAATCCAAGAGGCATTAATCAGTATTTTCAGGAATGGAATCTGGGAGACAATCGGTATTTTCTGGAATGGAATCCAAGAGTCATTAATCAGTATTTTCTGGAAGGAAATCCAAGAGTCATTGATCAGTATTTTCAGGAATGCAATCTGGGAGACATTAATCAGTATTTTCAGGAATGGAATCTGGGAGACATTAATCAGTATTCTCAGGAATGGAATCCAAGAGGCATTAATCATTTTTTTCTGGAATGGAGTACAAAAGTCATTAATCAGTATTTTCAGGAATGGAATCCAAGAGTCATTAATCAGTATTTTCTGGAATGGAATCTGGAAGACATTAATCAGAATTTTCTGGAATGGAATCCAAAAGTAATTAATCAGTATTTTCTGGAATGGAATCTGAGAGACATTAATCAGTATTTTCTGGAATGGAGTCCAAGAGTCATTAATCAGTATTTTCCGGAATGGAATCCAAGAGTCATTAATCAGTATTTTCTGGACTAGAATCCAAGAGTCATTAATAAGTATTTTGTGGAATGAAATCCGAGCCATTAATCAGTATTTTCAGGAAGGCAGTCTGGGAGACATTAATAAGTATTTTCTTGAATGGAATCCAAGAGTCATTAATCAGTATTTTCTGGAATGGAATCCAAGAGTCATTAATCAGTATTTTGTGGAATGAAATCCGAGTCATTAATCAGTATTTTCAGGAATAAAATCCGAGTCATTAATCAGTATTTTCAGGAATGCAATTAGGGAGACATTAATTAGAATTAATCAGTATTCTCAGGAATGCAATCTGGGAGACAATAATCAGTATTTTCAGGAATGAAATCCGAGTCATTAATCAGTATTTTCAGGAATGCAATCTGGGAGACATTAATTAGAATTAATCAGTATTCTCAGGAATGCAATCTGGGAGATAATAATCAGTATTTTCAGTTATGGAATCCGAGAGTCAATAATCAGTATTTTCAGGAATGCAATCTGGGGGACATTGATCAGTATTTTCAGGAATGTAATCTGGGAGACATCAATCAGTATTAATCAGTATTTTCAGGAATGCAATCTGGGAGACATTAATCAGTATTTTCAGGAATGGAATATGGGATACATTAATCAGTATTTTCAGGAATAGAATGCAAGAGTCATTAATCAGTATTTTCAGAATGGAATCCAAAAGTCATTAATCAGTATTTTCTGGAATGGAATCCAAGAGTCATTAATCAGTATTTTCTGGAATGGAATCTGGGAGACATTAATCAGTATTTTCTTGAATGGAATCCAACAGTCATTAATCAGTACTTTCTGGAATGGAATCCAAGAGTCATTAATCAGTATTTTCTGGAATGGAATCTGGGAGACATAATCAGTATTTTCTGGAATGGAATTCGAAGAGTCATTAATCAGTATTTTCTGGAATGGAATCCAAGAGTCATTAATCAGTATTTTCTGGAATGGAATCCAAGAGTCATTAATCAGTATTTTGTGGAATAGAATCCGAGCCATTAATCAGTATTTTCAGGAATGCAATCTGGGAGACATTAATCAGTATTTTCAGGAATGGAATCCGAGAGTCATTAACCAGTATTTTGTGGAATGGAATCCAAAAGTCATTAATCAGTATTTTCTGGAATGGAATCCAAGAGTCATTAATCAGTATTTTCTGGAATGAAATCCCAGTCATTAATCAGTATTTTCAGGAATGAAATCAGAGTCAATAATCAGTTTTTTCAGGACTCCAATCTGGGAGACATTGTTAATGTTAATGTTAATAGGTATTAGTGAGCGCTCGTACGCCCGGGGGCTTCATGGCGCTATAGAAAGGAACGAACGCAACAGTCACAGAAGAGGAGGAGCAGCTCAGCAATAAGCCTGAGTGAAGAGCCAGGTTTTCAGGGAATGTCTGAAGCTGAGGATGTTATCATTCAGTTTCAGATGAAGGGGAAGGGAATTCCAGAAACCAGCTGCGAGATGGTCAAAACAGCTGCCTCCCAGACGTTTCCTCTTATAAGGTGGGACAGTCAGAAGGGATTTGTGGATAGACCGGAGGTTGCGGGATGGAGTGTATTTCTTAAACATGTCTCTGATGAACAGGGGGCCAGAGTCGTGCAGAGATCTGAATAAAATACACCCTGTTTTAAAAGCCACGCGCTGCTCCACGGGCAGCCAGTGTAGCTGTTTCAGGCCAGATCTAACAGACTGCCTCTTAGAGAGGTTCAGGAGGAGTCTAGCAGCCTGGTTCTGGACCAGCTGAAGGCGTTTTAGCTCTCCAGCTTGAATACCAAAATAGAGACTGTTGGAAAAATCTAGTCTGGACAGAACCAGGGAGATGACAATCTGAGTGAGGGCAGCTGGGGAAAAGAAGCTGGCGATTTTCTTGATTTTCTTCAGCTGGAAAAAACTAGCTGAGACAACTGCTCCTACTTGTTTTTTGAGAGAGAGGTCCTCGCTGATATATATCCCCAAACTCTTGACTGAGGAGGACTTGGATGGGGGGGCTCCCATACTGGAAGGCCAAAAGCTAGGGTTCCAACTAAGAGCACTCTGCCCCGGCAAGACCAATTCGGCTTGCCAGGGTTAAGTTTCAAGTGACTGCAGTTCATCCAGTTTAAAATGTGGGACATAGTATTTTGAAATTCAACCACAGCGTCCTTGGTGTTTAAAGGAAAGATGAGCTGCAAATCGTCAGCATAGTTGAAAATTGTCACTTTGGCCCTCCTAAGGGAGTGCAGAAGGGGACGTAGATATAAATTAAAAAGCAGGGGGGATAGCGAAGAGCCCTGCGGGACTCCACAGGTAGAAGGTATGGTGGGGGCAGTGTAAGGTCCCAGTCTGACAGCCTGAGTGCGCCCAGTAATAAATGAGCGAATCCAGCTCAGTGCCAGGCCCCTGAGACCTGCCTGCTCGACACGGTCGACCAAGATGTTGTAGTCGACCGTGTCGAAAGCAGCCGAGAGGTCCAATAGCACCAGGGCCTGATGTATTCCCTCCTCCGCATTCCGTCTCAGAGTGTTCTGCACCGAAAGAATGACCGCCTCGGTAGAGTGACATGGGCGGAAGCCAGCCTGGTTCGGTGCAAAATACTCTGATTCTTCCAAAAATTTGGAGATGCTGTTACAGACATGAGCCTCCAAAAGTTTGGCACAGTAGGGCAGCAGGGATATGGGCCTGTAATTTTGCAGGTCCTGCGGGTTAGCTCCTGCTTTTTTGAGCAAGGGAATCAGAGGGGCTTTTTTAAAGTTTTCGGGGACTTTACCCTGGGTGAGCGTGCCATTCAATAAAGAAAGTATACCCTCAGGAATACTGGTTCCTATTTCTTTCAAAATAAAAGGGGGGCAGATGTCATCAGGGGAACCTGATTTAACTTTGGCAAGGAGTTTGGGTAGCATAGTGCTGTCAACAGGGGGGAGCGACCTTAGGGTCGCAGTATTGTAGAAAGTATCAGTCAGTAGGGGCGGAGATTGAGTGATGGGGATGCTTTGTTTAATTATGCTAATTTTGTCAGAAAAAAACGAGTTTAGGGAATTGCAGAGCTCCTGAGTAGGAGCTACCGGGAGAGACGTTCTATCGCTAGCACTCAGATTCTCGACAATGTTAAACAACTCTTTGGATTTGTTGTGGGCATTAAGGATCTTTTTTGAGAAATAATCAGTTTTATGTTCCTGGATGAGTTTTTGGTAGTCCTTACGTGTTTTACAATAATTAACTCTATCTGCTTCTAGGTAGGCTGTTCGCCACTTGCGCTCCATTTGACGGACTTCTAATTTGAGATTTTTCAAAAGAGGTGTAAACCACCTATGAGCGTCATTGGGGCGAGAGCGGGGGAAGTTGGTACAAGGAGCATAAGCATCAGCTGCCTGAAGTAACCACCTAGAAAATGCTGCTTCCATTTCTTCAGTATCCTGATCTAAAAGAGGACAGGAAGATGCTAATGTGCCAATGAAAGCAGAAATATCAACGTTCTTCCAGATTCTAGTTTTGCCTCCTATCTGAATCGGGTGTTTCCTACTGTTTTCGAAGGTCAAGGTGAATTTGATCATGAAATGGTCAGACCAAATACAAGGCATGATGGAATTAATAGTCAGAGGAATGTTCTGAGACCAAATTTGGTCAAGACTATGCCCTTTTGCATGAGTAGGAAGGTGAATCTGTTGAGTGAGATTCATGTCTAGGAGGACATCTTTCAGTGCAGCTGCCTGAGTATCTAACTCGGCCGAATCCAGCCAAAAATTAAGATCGCCTAGCAGCACAATTTTTTTGTATGAGATTATTAAGGGAGCAAGCTGTTCTGCTAAGGCTGCCGCAAAACTAGGCATGTTTTGAGGGGGGCGATATATGAGAATCATAAGTAGAGTGCCGCTACTGTTGTCCATTTTGATAATCAAATTATCTGAACATGTGAGGTCCAAGGACGGTAAAAGGGAGACTTTATGGGACTTGCGAATAATCGCAGCGACCCCCCCGCCCCTTTTGTCAGCGGGTCTATCCACATGTAAGATGTAGTAGTCGGAAGGGACCGCTGCCAGTATATCGGGTAGGGAGTCAGCATTCAGCCAAGTCTCCGTAAGAAATAAAATGTCAGGCTGCTCAGTTTGTAGATAAAGAAAAATGTCCAAATGGTGCTTAACCATGGACCTGGTATTAAGATATGAGCATTTAAAATCGATGTTTAGGTTGGGAGAGGATGGAGAGCAATTTAGAGGGCTTGGCCTTAAAGTTTTAGCGATGGCGAACTCTGGTCGCAATATACCATATGTAGCGGCGCGTTTTAGAACATAAGCAGGAAGGGCGAGTCCCGCATTGACAGGGGATCTGAGTAACAGTAGCTCAGAGGAAGAGTATTTGTGTATTTGACCGGGGGTTATGGCCCCGAGCCCCCGTCTGCCGCGGACGGGCGCAGACGGGCTTGACTTATGCGCGACTTCGGCGCGCATTCGTCGCGCCCGCTGCGCTCGTCCGCTGCGCTCCTGTATACACATTGGTTATAAAGCCTGCCTCCCGGGAGGACTAGACCGCTAGATCCGGTCCAGCCCCACCTAAGATGGCGGCTCGCCTCACCCTCCACACAAACGGCACAAGCCGCGAAGGACCAGGGCGGGTATCAAGTATGCAATCACTACAGTCGGTAAGTAAATTGAAGTAAAATATCACTACAGTTAAAAAATGAGCATAAAAAGATTTTCGAGCACTGGCGCCTAAATCGCGCCAGAGCTGCTGCTATATCTTCAAGTGACAGCGTTATTACCACGAGTGATTTCAGGGTTCCCAGAGTGCTAGGTAGCTGCCACCAACCAAGCGTTCTCGGTAGGTTCTGAAACAGGAAGTGTTTTAAAGCCTGCCTCCCGGGAGGACTAGACTTAATCAGTATTTTAAGGAATGGATTCCGAGAGTCATTAATCAGTATTTTCAGGAATGGAATCAGGGAGACATTAATCAGTATTTTCAGGAATGAAATCTGAGAGTCATTAATCAGTATTTTCAGGAATGCAATCTGGGAGACATTAATCAGTATTTTCAGGAATGCAATCTGGTAGACATTAATCAGTATTAGTCAGTATTTTCAGGAATGCAATCTGGGAGACATTAATCAGTATTTTCAGGAATGGAATATGGGATACATTAATCAGTATTTTCAGGAATGGAATCAGAGAGTCATTATTCAGTATTTTCTGAAATGAAATCTGGGAGAAATTAATCAGTGTTTTCAGGAAAGGAATCTGGGAGACATTAATCAGTATTTTCAGGAGTTGAATCTAAGTGTCATTAATCAGTATTTTCAGGAATGCAATCCAAGAGGCATTAATCCGTATTTTCAGGAATGGAATCTGGGAGACAATCGGTATTTTCTGGAATGGAATCCAAGAGTCATTAATCAGTATTTTCTGGAAGGAAATCCAAGAGTCATTGATCAGTATTTTCAGGAATGCAATCTGGGAGACATTAATCAGTATTTTCAGGAATGGAATCTGGGAGACATTAATCAGTATTCTCAGGAATGGAATCCAAGAGGCATTAATCATTTTTTTCTGGAATGGAGTACAAAAGTCATTAATCAGTATTTTCAGGAATGGAATCCAAGAGTCATTAATCAGTATTTTCTGGAATGGAATCTGGAAGACATTAATCAGAATTTTCTGGAATGGAATCCAAAAGTAATTAATCAGTATTTTCTGGAATGGAATCTGAGAGACATTAATCAGTATTTTCTGGAATGGAGTCCAAGAGTCATTAATCAGTATTTTCCGGAATGGAATCCAAGAGTCATTAATCAGTATTTTCTGGACTAGAATCCAAGAGTCATTAATAAGTATTTTGTGGAATGAAATCCGAGCCATTAATCAGTATTTTCAGGAAGGCAGTCTGGGAGACATTAATAAGTATTTTCTTGAATGGAATCCAAGAGTCATTAATCAGTATTTTCTGGAATGGAATCCAAGAGTCATTAATCAGTATTTTGTGGAATGAAATCCGAGTCATTAATCAGTATTTTCAGGAATAAAATCCGAGTCATTAATCAGTATTTTCAGGAATGCAATTAGGGAGACATTAATTAGAATTAATCAGTATTCTCAGGAATGCAATCTGGGAGACAATAATCAGTATTTTCAGGAATGAAATCCGAGTCATTAATCAGTATTTTCAGGAATGCAATCTGGGAGACATTAATTAGAATTAATCAGTATTCTCAGGAATGCAATCTGGGAGATAATAATCAGTATTTTCAGTTATGGAATCCGAGAGTCAATAATCAGTATTTTCAGGAATGCAATCTGGGAGACATTAATCAGTATTTTCAGGAATGCAATCTGGGAGACTTTAATCAGTAATAATCAGTATTTTCAGGAATGCAATCTGGGAGACATTAATCAGTGTTTTCGGGAATGGAATCTGGGATACATTAATCAGTACTTTCAGGAATGGAATCCGCGAGTCAATAATCAGTATTTTCTGGAATGAAATCTGGGAGAAATTAATCAGTGTTTTCAGGAAAGGAATCTGGGAGGCATTAATCATTATTTTCTGGAATGGAATCTGGGAGACATTAATCAGTATTAATCAGTATTTTCAGGAATGCAATCTGGGAGACATTAATCAGTATTAATTAGTATTTTCAGGAATGGAATCTGGGAGACAATCAGTATTTTCTAGAATGGAATCCAAGAGTCATTAATCAGTATTTTCTGGAAGGAAATCCAAGAGTCATTAATCAGTATTTTCAGGAATGCAATCTGGGAGACATTAATCAGTATTTTTAGGAATGGAATCTAGGAGACAATAATCAGTATTTTCAGGAATGGAATCCGAGAGGAATTAATCAGTATTTTCTGGAATGGAATCCAAGAGTTATTAATCAGTATTTTCGCAAATGGAATCTGGAAGATATTAATCAGTATTTTCTGGAATGGATTCCAAGAGTCATTAATCAGTATTTTCTGGAATGGAATCCAAGAGTCATTAATCAATATTTTCTGGAATGGAATCTGGGAGACATTAATCAGTATTTTTTTGATTGGAATCCAAGTGTCATTAATCAGTATTTTCTGGAATGGAAACCAAGAGTCATTAATCAGTATTTTCTGGAATAGAATCCAAGAGTCATTAATCAGTATTTTGTGGAATGAAATCCGAGCCATTAATCAGTATTTTCAGGAATGCAATCTGGAAGACATTAATCAGTATTTTCAGGAATGGAATCCGAGAGTCATTAATCAGTATTTTCTTGAATGGAATCCAAGAAGCATTAATCAGTATTTTCTGGAATGGAATCCAAGAGTCATTAATCAGTATTTTGTGGAATGAAATCTGAGTCATTAATCAGTATTTTCAGGAATGAAATCCGAGTCATTAATCAGTATTTTCAGGAATGGAATCTGGGAGACATTAATCAGTATTTTTAGGAATGGAATCCGAGAGTCATTAATCAGTATTTTCAGGAATGGAATCCGAGAGTCATTAATCAGTATTTTCAGGAATGCAATCTGGGAGACATTAATCAGTATTTTCAGGAATGCAATCTGGGAGACCTTAATCAGTATTGATCAGTATTTTCAAGAATGCAATCTGGGAGACATTAATCAGTATTTTCAGGAATGGAATCTGGGAGACATTAATCAGAATTTTCAGGAATGGAATCTGGGAGTCATTAATCAGTATTTTCTGGAATGAAATCTGGGAGAAATTAATCAGTGTTTTCAGGAAAGGAATCTGGGAGACATTAATCAGTGTTTTCTGGATTGGAATCCAGGAGACACCAATCATCATTTTCTGACTGAGGTGTGCGCTTCAGCGGCAAGAACACCTTTGTACTGTAGTAATAAACATGTTTATTGGTAGACTTATTCCACATAACCAGTGGCTGGGTCTTGTTTATGTTTGCAGGCAGGGCATACACAGGTTGCTTCCATGGAATATTGTCTTTACAAATGCTCAGTTCTTGAATGGGTGTTATTTGCAAGCAAATATCTTCTCTAGGAGGTGCACGTAGATTACAAAGTGAAGTAATGACAACCAAGAACACCACCTCCTATGGCAGATCTGTAAGGGTCCCGCTAGAGCTCTCGGTAGTGACAGTAGCAACCCGCGCTAGAGCCGGAAGAGTAAGAGACAGATAGATACAGAGGTCTGAACACTCCTAAGACTGCATTTAGAACTGGGGATATATATATATATATATATATATATATATATATATATATATATATATATATATATATATATATATATATATATATATTCCAAGGATAATCCGGCAAGGCGCAGGCTTTCTCCAGGCTGCAAATACGGATGTGGACCCAAGAGATAAGTGCAAGAATTAATTTATTTATTTACGGTGCTCCCAGTCATCACGACGCGTTTCGCACTTCCCAGAGCGCTTGATCATATATATATATATATATATATATATATATATATATATATATATATATATATATATATATATATATATATATATATATATATATATATACGGGGACTACACTGGCTCCCCGTCGAGAAGAGAATCACCTTCAATCTTCTCTCCCACGCCCACAAAGCCCTTCACAACACTGACACACCTACATGAACCACTGTCTCTCGTTCCACGCACCCCAAAGATCCCTCCGCTCACCTCAGCTCTCCCTTGCAACGGTGCAGCGGATCAAGAAGACCAAAACAGGAGGCAGATCCTTGTCCTTCCTCGCAGCCACGTCATGCCCTCGCCACCTCCGCTAGACAGCAACACTCTCCAAGTTCTTGAAGGACCTCACGACGTGGCTTTTCGATGAATCACCGTGAACCTACAGGGTCTGCGCAGACCCTGACGGGTCCTGAAGGACCTCAAGACCTGGCTCATCGACATACCATTGTGAACATCTAAGGAGCCCCCCTCACCAGTGCCTTGAGCCCCTTTCGGGTGAGTAGCTGGTCTCAACAAACCTGTGATTGATTGATTGAGAGAGGGAATACCCTTCATCCTAAGTGTAACGCAGGACTAGAGAGGGTATACCCTTCATCCCATCTGGGACACAGGACTAGAGAGGGAATAGACTAGAGAGGGAATACCCTTCATCCCATCTGGGACGCAGGACTAGAGAGGGAATAGCCTTCATCCTATGTGGGATGCAAAACTAGAGAGATAATATCCTTCATCCCATCTGGGACACAGGACTAGAGAGGGACCCTTTATCAGGGAATACCCATCAGCCCATCTGGGACGCAGGACTAGAGAGGGACCCTTTATCCTGTGTGGGACACAGGACTAGAGAGGAACCCTTCATCCCATCTAGAACGCAGGACTAGAGAGAGACCCTTTATCCTATGTGGGGTGCAGGACTAGAGAGGGACACTTTATCCTATGTGGGACGCAGGGCTAGAGAGGGGCCCTTTATCCTATGTGGGACACAGGGCTAGAGAGGGACCCTTTATCCAATGTGGGACGAAGGACTAGAGAGGGACCCTTTATCCAAAGTGGGACGCGGGACTAGAGAGGAACCCTTCATCCCAAGTGGGATGCAGGACTAGAGAGGGACCCTTCATTTTATGAGGGATGCAGGGCTAGAGAGGTTCCTTTCATCCCAAGTGGGACGCAGGGCTAGAGTGGGACCCTTCATCAACTTTTGAGAGTTTCACTTCCAGCGAATGTTCTGTCACGGCAGTGCAGCTCCTCCTCACACCAGAGCCCGAGAAAGCAAGGCCGGCAACCCAAGCTCAGATTTGTCCCCAGCCTTGAAAGAAAAGCTACAAATCTGCCAGGACTCGAGTTCCTGGGTTGGCGCAGAGTCCCATTAGCAACAAGCATTTACATAATGAGCTGCACGTGTCTAATAATGGCCCGATGACATCAGCTCTGTGGTCTACCAATGAGTTTCTGGGGTGCCACGGAATCCCTAGAGCGACAAGCATTTACAGAATGATATGCATGTGTCCATTAATGGCCCAGTGACATCACCTCCGTTATCTGCCAATGAGTTCCTGGTTGGCACAGAATCCCATGAGCGCCAAGCATTTACAGAATGATCTGCACGCGTTTATTTACCCCTTGGGTGCGGGCGCGATTCTGCGCCTGTGCGGCACATTCCGCTCGCGGGTGAGGTCATGTCGGCCGGGAGCCGTCATGGCACACGAGCCGTCATCAGTAAACGAGCACTGTGTGCCATGACGGCTCCCGGCCGTCATCAGCATGGAAGGGGTTAATGGCCCAATGACTTCAGGTCTGTGGTCTACCAAAGAGTTCCTCGGGTGCCACGGAATCCCTGGAGCGACAAGCATTTACAGAATGATCTGCACGTGTCTATTAATGGCCCGGTGATACCACCTCTGTGGTCTCCCAATGAGTTCTCGTGTGGCACAGAGTCCCACGAGCCACAAGCATTTACAGAACGACCTGCACATGTCTATTAATGGCCCGGTGACATCACCTCCTTGGTCTGCAATGAGTTTCAAGGAGGATGCAGAACCCCCTGAAAGTCCAAGCAGGGTAAAAGGTGCTTGCACAAGGATCCAGCAATTATCCCACCTTGGTTACCGAGGTGGGACACCTGAGCCAATTGGAGGACCTGCAATTCCTAAAGTTCACACTCTTCAGCCAATCCTAAAATATGACATCTTTGTCCTCGTGGTCCTGCAAGATCCAGAGTAGAGTACATGGTCAAACCAATCTTGGCTGGTAAAATGGTGACTCTGGAGAGTCCTCAGAAGAAATACAACAGAAGACCCCGATACTTGGAGAATTACGCAGCAAGAGCGGAGATGGGGTACTAACTAGTAGTGGGACATGTACACTACATTAAAGCAAGTACTCCAGGACCCAACAGGGCACCCAGAACCCAACAGGTCACCCGTTTCAACCAGTCCATAAGCATCCAAAGCCCCCACCCCGCTCTCAAACAAAAAGAAAAATTCATTCTGGCTGGAGTGGAATTACAAGTCACTAATGGAATGTCTTAGCGACCACCCAACACACACCACCACGGGACCCCATAGCAGCATCTCCAGACCCCGCCAGTCCTCAGTGACAAACCTCAGCCGCCGATCTCCACATAAGGAAATACCAAACTAGGAGGAAGGCCACTCTGTAACCTCACCACCAAGTCAAGAGAGCACATGACTTCCGCAGAAAGGTACTGGTTGTTAGGTGACAACACAAGCCCTACGAGATAAAGGAAATCTTCACAATAGCATGTTCTGCAGCGTAGCTTCACGCTGACATGTTCTGTACTATGTTTGAACTGCAGCGTGGCTTCAGACTGGTATTCTCTGCACTGTCTTTGAACTGCAGCGTGCCTTCAGACTGGCATGCTCTGCAATGTGTTTGAACTGCAGCGTGCCTTCAGACTGGCATGCTCTGCACTGTGTTTGAACTGCAGCGCGGCTTCACAATGGCATGTTCTGCATTGTGTTTGAACTGTAGCATGGCTTCCCAATGGCATGTTCTGCAGCGTGGCTTCACGCTGACATGCTCTGCAATGTGTTTGAACTGCAGCGTGGCTTCACACTGGCATGTTCTGAACTGTGTTTGAAATGCAGTGTGGCTTCACAATGGCATGCTCTACACTGTGTTTGAACTGCAGCATGGCTTCACAATGGCATGTTCTGCACTGTGTTTGAACTGCATTGCAGCGTCATACTGGCATTTTCTGCACAGTGATTGAACTGCAGCGTGGCTCACACTGACATGTTCTGCAGCGTCGCTTCACACTGGCATGTTCTGCACTGTGTTTGAACTGCAGCCTGGCTTCACACTGGCATGTCCTGCCCTGTGAATGAACTGCAGCGTGGCTTCACAATGGCATGTTCTGCACTGTGTTTGAAGTGCATCGTGGCTTCACACTGGCATGTTCTGCAGCATGGCTTCACACCGGCATGTCCTGCACTGCGTTTGAACTGCAGTGTGGCTTCACACTGGCATGTTCTGCAGCGTGGCTTCACACTGACATGTCCTGCACGGTGTATGAACTGCAGCGTGGCCTCACAATGGCATGTTCTGCCCTGTGTTTGAACAGCAGCATGGCTTCACACTGGCATGCTCTGAACTGTGTTTGAACTGCATCGTGGTTTCATACTGGCATTTTCTGCACAGTGTTTTAACTGCAGCGTGGCTTCACATTGACATGTTCTGCAGCATGGCTTCACACTGGCATGTTATGCACTGTGTTTAACCTGCAGCATATCTTCACATGGACATGTTCGGCACTGTGAACTGCAGCGTAGCTTTTCACACAGGCATGTTCTGCGCTGTTTGAACTGCAGCGTTGCTTTTCACACTGGCATGTTCTGCACTGTGTTTTAACTGCAGCGTGGCTTCACGCTGACATGTTCCGCACTGTGTATTAACTGCAACATGGCTTTTCACACGGGCATGTTCTGCACTGTGTTTTAAGTGGAGCGTGGCTTCACTCTGACATGTTCCGAGCTGTGTGTGGACTGCAGCGTGGCTTTTCACACAGGCATGTTCTGCACTGTTTGAACTACAGTGTTGCTTTTCACACTGGCATGTTCTTCACTGTGTTTTAATTGCAGCATGGCTTCACACTGACATGTTCCGCACTGTGTATGAACTGCAGCCTGGCTACACACTGGCATGTTCTGGACTGTTTTTTTACTGCAGCGTGGCTTCACACTGACATGTTCTGCACTGTGTATGAACTGCAGCGTGGCTTCACACTGGCATGTTGCCGCACTGTGTATGAACTGCAGCGTGGATTCACACTGGCATGTTCCACACTGTGTTTGAACTGCAGCGTGGCTTCACACTGGCATGCTCTGCACTGTGTTTGAACTGCATCGTGGCTTCACACCGACATGTTCTGCACTGTGTTTGAACTGCAGCGTGGCTTCACACTAGCATGCTCTGCACTGTGTTTGAACTGCAGCGTGGCTTCACACTGGCGTGCTCTGCACTGTGTTTGAACTGCAGTGTGGCTTTACACTGGCATATTCCGCACTGTGTTTGAACTGCAGTGTGGCTTCACACTCGCATGTTTTGCACTGTGTTTGAACTGCAGTGTGGCTTCACACTGACATGCTCTGCATTGTGTTTGAACTTCAGTGTGGCTTCACACTGGCATGTTCCGCACTGTGTTTGAACTGCAGCGTGGCTTCACACTCGCATGTTCTGGACTGTGTTTGAACTGCAGCGTGGCTTCACACTTGCATGTTCTGCACTGTGTATGAACTGCAGCGTCGCTACACACTGTCATTTTGCCGCACTGTGTTTGAACTGCAGCGTGGCTTCACACTTGCATGTTCTGCACTGTGTATGAACTGCAGCGTGGCTTCACACTGGCATGTTGCCGCACTGTGCATGAACTGCAGCATGGCTTCACACTGGCATGTTCCACACTGTGTTGCAAATGCAGCGTGGCTTCACACTGACCAGTTGTGCACTCTGTTTGAACTGCAGCGTGGCTTCACACTGGCATGTTCCGCACTGTGTATGAACTGCAGCGTGGCTTAACACTGGCATATTCCGCACTGTGTTTGAACTGCAGCGTGGCTTCACACTCGCATGTTCTGCACTGTGTTTGAACTGCAGCGTGGCTTCACACTAGCATGTTCTGCACTGTGTCTAAACTGCAGCGTGGCTTCACACTGGCATGTTTCACACTGTGTTTCAACTGCAGCGTGGCTTCACACTGACATGTTGTGCGCTGTGTTTGAACTGCAGCGTGGCTTCACACTGGCACGCTCTGCACTGTGTTTAAACTGCAGCGTGGCTTCACACTGACATGTTCTGCACTGTGTTTGAACTGCAGCGTGGCTTCACACTGGCATGCTCTGCACTGTGTTTGAACTGCAGCGTGGCTTCACACTGACAAGTTGTGCGCTGTGTTTGAACTGCAGCGTGGCTTCACACTGGCATGTTCCGCACTGTGTATGAACTGCAGCGTGGCTTAACACTGGCATGTTCCGCACTGTGTTTGAACTGTAGCGTGGCTTCACACTTGCATGTTCTGCACTGTGTTTGAACTGCAGCGTGGCTTCATACTTGCATGTTCTGCACTGTGTATGAACTGCAGCATGGCTTCACACTCTCACGTTCTGCACTGTGTTTGAACTGCAGCCTGGCTTCACACTGACATGCTCTGCACTGAGTTTGAACTGCAGTATGGCTTCACACATGCATGTTGTGCACTGTGCTTGATCTTAAGATTATATGGAAATACTCTAAACAGGAAACCACACAGTCAAATCATATTACTATGTACAGGAGTATATACGCTGCTGGAGAACTGACATGGCATGTTGACGGACATTAGAGTTATTACGATGGAACTTATCATGGCTCCTTGAACACTGACAATACGGAGAATCAGGCCATATATGTCTCACATATTTGAAAACTTTAGATCTTATTATTGATGAATCTTATATTAAGAACGATACATTTTGCGAAAGCAGTGCCTGCAAATGAATAGTGAGCAACATGGAAAGAAGCCTTGAGGAAGCCCGAATAGGACGAAACGCGCGTCGGCTGTGGAGCATTGTCTTTTAAGAAATAAAATTTGAACTGTCGATACAACATGTCTCTCTGGGAATGATAAAGATTATTCCAACAAAGAACATTGATGGAGAAAGAGTGCTAAACTGCACAGAGGATAAAAGTGATTACATGTGATGTGCGCTTGTGTTTTGTTTTTGGTATTGTGACATTCTGCTGCAATCTTTGTGGGCGGGAGGTCTTTTTTGATGCTTTAGGTGGATGTGCACCAAACGCCAAGGCTGCACTCCAAATGTAATGTGTTGAACATAATAAGTGGTTGAAGTGGATACAATAACAGGAGGCCAATTGATGTGCAGATCATTCTATAGCAAATCCACCCTTCTTTGTATGTTGTATGAATATATGCGTGTATAGTATCCGTTTGATTTAAGGCGTCATAAGTGTATTTATTAAATAAACTCTGTGTACCAATACCAATTCATGAAATAACTGAACACAAAGACCTGACCTGTGGTGCTAAGCAGCGGAGAGAAGGAACTAGCCCTACAAGGACTGAATTACACACTGTGTAACCAGGAAACCTGGGCTAATATCCTGGCATACATACTTAGTTTAAGTGTGATGCACGGCAAAATGACTTTACTATGCACTATTTTTCTTCACCAAGCAAAAGTAATTCACTCTATGATCTGTGCTGTGCAAACACCTCCCTTGTGTATAATTAAAACAAATGTATATCCCTTCACAGTTAACTAGTGGCAACGTTGTCAGAACATGGGTTGATTCTTGAATGCTTCATGATTAAAAAATATTGTTGTCAATAAATGCTTCTCAGTGTGGTAATAAAATATGTGTACTTTAACTGAGAAACTCGGAAATTAAATGTTGAATCTGTCAGTGGATGGCTCGGCTTGTGCTAGAGCCACGCCTGACCCCGGCTCGACCCTCTTTGAATCCGCAGTCTACCCACATGTAACCCCTTGCCAGAGCACAGACCGTGCGATAAGAGACGGGCGGTGCTGGGCGCGCGCCGCCCCTGACACCGCTGCCTCGGGGTGGGGTAGAGGCGGGCGCGCGAGAAGCGCATCTGGCAATTAATGGGCTTCGAGTCTGCTGGCTGCGCCGCCGCCCGCCCCACAAGTCAGAGCATGCAGAACTATCCATCCGCGTCACACACAATGTAAGAGGCCCGAGGTGACAGCCCTTCGTAAAGGGATGCTCCAAGGCGCCCCTCTGAGATGCAGCTGCTTGACTCTGCTGCACCCCACCTCTATGCACCCCCTGCACGGCCCCCGCGGTGTTATCGTGAACGCACTTCCAGACATTCCTACCAGCCTGTGCCTGCATCGCGATATGCACGTGCCATGGGCGGGGGCGGCGAGAGGGCCCGCTTCAACTCACTTTCTGGTGTTTAGTGCTGTGTCAGCCCCACCCCACATCTCTGCCCTCAGCACACTGTTCCGCCAAATCTCTACTACACTGGGTGTCACTGTGCGCCCTGTACTGTCCCTCAGTCCAGGCAGTGCCCCCGGAGCAGCAATGCTGGGGTGCAGTGGACCCCCATGCTCTACAGCTGTACTCCCCATACTCTCTGCCACGAGAGAGACCCCCACCTCCGCCCCCGCGGTACCTCAGCGTGCGGGTGTCCCAGCGCTCCCCCCGCTGCCAGGCAGCCCCCGTACAGTGCCCCGCCCGCTCCTACCTGCGGTCCGTCCGCCAGAAGATCCGGTGCAGTCCTGGGCGCTGGAGCCTTTGAGAGAAGCGGCGGAGGGAGGACTCCCTGGGAGAGGCAGGAGGGGCACAGGTGATGGAGGCGCGAGCAGAGGTCCCTGGACAGGGACCAGGCGAGGGAGAGTGGAGCGCGGCAGGGCAGGGCGGAGAGAGGGTGGGAAAACGCGTGCAGCAAAGGAGAGGTGTGGGAGGCACAGGTGCACAAGAAGGGTGTGTGGGCGGGGGGGGGGGGGGGGGAGTAAAGCTAGACGAGGGTGGAGGTGGAAGAGAGAAGTGAAGGGGCTGCGCAGGGTAGAGAGGACAGCAACAGGGGATGGAGCAACAGGGAAACGAATGGAAACCCGGACGCGGAAGGTGTAAGTGTGGGGAAGGAAAGGAGTGGTGTGAAGGAGAGGGTAGGGCGGAAGGAAAGGAGTGGTGTGAAGGAGAGGGTAGGGCAGAAGGGAAGGAGTGATGCGAAGGAGAGGGTAGGGCAGAAGGGAAGGAGTGGTGTGAAGGAGAGGGTAGGGCAGAAGGGAAGGAGTAGTGTGATCATGTGATGAGATATGGGGCTGAACGGAGGGGATAGACAAGGACCAGAGGGGTGAAAGAAGAGGGGACAGGAGAGGAGCGGAGTGATAGGTTGAGAGAAGAGAAGGGAGCGGAAGAGATAGGCGAGGAGGGAGCTAAGAGAGGCGGCATGGGAGCGGCAGTAAGGAAAGACACTGACGTGGTATGGGATACACAGGGCAGCCAGCTACAGGACACAGCAATTGACTGCGACGAGGAGAGATGGACTGATGGTGGAGCGTGGTGACACTTGTGTACAGGACAGGGGCACGAAACAACAAGGAAGCGGTGGGGATGAGAGCGGCGACACGCTCAGCTCCAACGCGCGCGCAGAACGCGCGAGACGGTTCCTGTTAACTGCGCCACCGCACCGGGCACGGGCGCATCCGAGGGGGCTACAACGGGGACTGTGCGAGGGTCCTCCCATATCTCTGACTGAAGAAGGGGCGCTCAGTTCTGGAGTGCCCTAGGACAAATGACTGAGGCCAGACGTGGGCCGTTATCCACCTACTTTTTGTCCGTCCTGGCCCCAGCTCGTGCTCCTCCTCATCACTGGAGAGGCCACCACACCTGTCCCCCTCCCCTCCCCCCAAACCTAGCACAGCCTTGGGGCACAACAGAGGTGTCTCTGCCACCTGTGCCACGGGAGACGCTGCTTGGTCTGAGCAGCAAACTTCAAGCTCCCCTCGTAAGAGGAAGTGTGAGCGGTGGGGGAGGGGGGAGTGGGGAGTGGGGTGTGGGATGCTAAAAGAAAGAGTGTAAAAGAATGAGCACCGGTGCCCACGGCTCTGCTCAGAAATCTGCGGGCGGTGCAACTGAGTGCTGGTGCGCCGAATACCAAGGTTGAGGTGTTCTAAATTCACCCATGCCTCTTTACTCCAATACCAGACGCTCCTTGTTAGTTTATTTCTCTCTTGCATGTTTCTACTGCTTTCTTTCTTTGTGACATTTTTCTGTCTTTCTTTTCTACCATCGTTCCTTGTTTTGTTTTTTCCCTCCGTTGCTTGCTCTCGTAAATGCCTGAGGCGGTACAATAAGTGCGGGCCCCATAATTGAGTGCGGATGGCCTCCACGCGCAATCACCGGTTCGAATTAAGCACCGGGGAAAATGCGGGGTTCTGCTTTTGTCTCTTCGGGGAAGGGTCGCAAATGAGGCATCCTTTCCATACCACCGATCTCAAATACATATATAAACAAAAGCAGACCCTTGCCTTATCTCTGTCTTGCCGATTTGCCTCTTAATGTTGAAGCTTTGTTAGCAGGTGCCCTCAGCAACTTGTTTGCCGTGCCTTAGGGCTACAGCAGACCAGACATTCAATTATTTAGGTCAAAGTGTTTATAATCAACAGTTTAATAATTAAGAAAACTCAGTCATTTATGAGACCTCTGCTGTAGTGTGTTGGCATAACCTACAGGCTTCCTTCTGGAAAGAACCTACTCAACAACTAACTTAGAAAAAAAGCATTGATAAATGCAATAGGGTTTGCCTATGTGATTCATAAAAAAATGTTGTAAGTTTTAGCTTGGTGAGCAGTTGTGCAGTATCACTCCATAAAAGTGTTCTGACTTGTTTATTGAGAAAGCCAACACAGTGTGCAGTAACTGGTGGTAATAGAATGTGGGCAGATTCAGTGAAGGGCGGAGGACAAAGAAAAACTGAGACATGAGGGGTGTGCCAACCTGCACTCTGCCTACAGACTGCAGCACCAGGGCAGTGCCTGCACCATTAGCTTACCCACTGCTGGATCCAACCAAATAAGTTTGCATTCAGATCAACGAGCAGTGTGCTGTTCCACCTGGCCTACGGTCTGGGCCATCTGGGCGCTACATGCAGCATTAACTTACCCACTGCTGGGTCCACCCAATACATGTACATTCAGAGCCACGAAGTGTGCGCCACCCGGCCTACAGTCGGGTAGCATCTGGACACTGCCTACAGCATTTGCTTACTCACTGTTGGGCCCACCCTAAGAGGTTTACCCGTATGAAGGGTTAACTGTGTAGCATGGGTGACAACATTTGCAAAGATATAGAATCCTACTTGGGTAACGAGGGTGGGTTTTTACTCCTGGTAGGGACCCTTAAACAGAACCTATTAAAGTCATTGCAAAGCACCACTAAACACACGGTGATCCAATTGCAGTGAGGTATGAATCCAAGCCCCAGAATGCATTCAGACAATACTATGCGAAAGCCCATAACTGCAATAGGAGTCGTAGAGGGACCTCCACTGGTTACCAGTGGGAAATAGGATTATATTCAAGGCACAATGTCTGGCACATAAGGCATTACAGGGGAAAGGGCCACTGTATCTGAGAACACACCTCAGGAAATACATGCCATCTAGAAATCTAAGTTTGGCTCAGGCACAACTATTGTCAGTCCCTAAGTACAAGCAGGTACGCTGGGAGGGGGGGGGGGGGGGGGTCTGCTGAAAGTCTGCTGAAAACATGGTTGTTTAAGAACTGAAAGGTTGAAGTACAATTGAATCCGCAGAAATTTAGCTTTCCTGTCAGTCGTAGCGCCAAAACGCCCTTGGGCATACGCTGATCTTTATAAGTCTGTAAATCAAATCATATACTTAAAAATATTCTGTTTTACAATTCTTGAATGTAGCCCAAGGGTCATTCTAGTCCCCGCTTGAGGGGTACACCCCACTTAACACTTGTATATTTAATATTTCCAGACTCAAGGGCCTGCAGGCAAGTGCCGTGGGCCAAATCTCAGCTAATGCTCCCAGCACTATTCGCGCAAGGTACAACAGTCTTTTTTGGTGCCCCTCCCCCATTTCCTCCTTCTCCATGAATTCCCTCATTACCACTCACCAACAATGCATCTCATCTCTCTATAGAACCTTTCTGACAAAACATTTCATTTTTTATAGGGCTACTTGTAGTTTACTCACACTCAGTTCTCTGATCTGCATGGTACACGTTCTTTGTAGCAGGCACATTAACCGTCTGCGCTGTGTGGGCGACAGGAGTGCCCATGTGAGTGCACAGTGAGCGATGCAGAAATGTGAGAAGAGTGACTGCAGGGTGAGTGAAGTGACCCTATGAATTTGGGTGCACATGTAAGTGCAGAGTGGGAGGAATGAATGTATGATTAGTGATGGGCTTGTTTGAATGAGATTGCAGGTCAAGCACTGAGGGGGACAGGTGAGTGAAGTGTCCTATCAGTGCAGGGTGAGTAGTGTGCTCGTGTGACTGCAAAGTGAGGTACATGGTGAACATCGCAAGTGCATTGTGGGTGCAGAGTGATCACTGTGAGTGCAGAGTGAGCGGTGTGCTCATGTGACCGCAGGGTAAGTGGAAGGAGAACAGTGTGAATTCAAGCTGAGTTGCGTAAGTGATGTGTGGTCATTGTAAGTGCAGGGTGAATGGTTTGAGTGCATGGTGATCAGTGAGAGTGCATTGTGATCGCTGTGAGTGAAGGGTGAGTGTGAAAGTGAAGGACGAGAATGAGGAGTGAGTGTTCTGAATGCAAGGCGCATTGCCAGACACTGGAAGTAACTTAGCATGTTTTTGAGGGCTGGCATAGGGTTTCAGATATAAGTTAAACTATAGCTATTATGGCATTATTCAGGGGGGGAGAGCACGAATATCGACATAGTAATATCGAGGGACACAAATTTCACTTCAAAAATATAGTGGAGAGGAAATATTAACAGCAAAAATACCGTTGACAAGAATATCGACTGACAGGTAAGTAATATCGATTTAAAAAATATCGATGTCTTAAATATTGTTTACAGAAATATAGTTGACAAAAATATCGAATTATTAATAATGTTATGTATTTCAGTGTTTTTAATGAGAATTGTTTGTCATTTTATTATATGTTTTAACATTTTAGTAGTTATTAATTTATTTTAAGTTTAATTTTGTGTTTTTAGTTCCGTAGCAGGTTGTGGGTTTATAGGGGAATAGGATGGGAAGTAATTTAATTATATAGATTCATATAGACTTAAAGAATTATTTATAGTAGTTAATTTTTTTTAATTACATTTTGTGTTTTTAGTTCTGTAGCGGGTTGTGGGTTTATTGGGGAATAGGGAATAATTGTTTGATAATTAATTGTTAATTAATTTCAATGATCAAATTAATAATGAATTATGTTAATAGTTTCATTATTTTGGGTGTGTGTTGTGGTGTTTATATGTGTAAATGGTGTGAAGGGTGGTAAGTAGTGACTTTTTTATTGATTCATTATTAAATACTTTCATTTCCATTAATTAATTATTAATTGTAATTGTGTAATTAATGTCAGGTGTTTGTTGTGGATATTGTAGTGTGAATGTGTAATGAATCATTTTTTATTATATTTGTTAATAGTAATATATTTTAATTTATTTTTTAATTATGTTAATATTGGAAATTAAATGTAATAACATTTTTGATGTTTTTTTTATTGTTGTGGGATCCAGCACTTTCCCTACTGTTGCACTCACTGGAGTGGGAATAGTAATTTTTACCCCTCCCCTATCCAGCGCTTTCCCTACTGTTGCACTCACTGGAGTGGGAATTGTAATTTTTACCCCTCCGCTATCCAGCGCTTTCCCTACTGTTGCACTCATTGGAGTGGAAATAGTAATTTTTACCCCTCCGCTATCCAGCGCTTTTCCTTCTGTTGCACTCACTGGAGTGGGAATAGTAATTTTTACCCCTCCGCTATCCAGCGCTTTCCCTACTGTTGCACTCACTGGAGTGGGCTTAGTAAGTTTTTACTCCTACGCTATCCAGCGCTTTCTCTACTGTTGCACTCACTGGAGTGGGAATAGTAATTTTTACCCCTCCTCTATCCAGCTCTTTCCCTATTGCTGCACTCACTGGAGCGGGAATAGTTATTTTTACCCCTACGCTATCCAACGCTTTCCCCTCTGTTGCCCTTACTGGAGTTGGAATAGCAATTTGTATCCCTACGCTATCTAGCGCTTTCTCTACTGGTGCTCTCACTGGAGTGGGAATAGTAATTTTGACCCCTCCGCTATCCAACACTTTCCCTACTGTTGCACTCACTGGAGTGGGAATACTAATTTTTACCCCTCCGCTATCCAACGCTTTCCCTACTGTTGCACTCACTGGAGTGGGAAAAGTAATTTTTACCTCTCCGCTATCCAGCGCTTTCCCTGCTGTTGTACTTACTGGAGTGGGGATAGTCATTTTTACTCCCTCGCTATCCAACATTTTCACTACTATTGTGTTTATTTTGTTATTAAATATATGTATTTTTTTAATAGTTAAATGTTATTTAAATATAGAATATTTTATTTAATTTTAAATTATTCATGTATGTGTATATTTTACTTTTATTTAATTAAAAAAGTTAATAAAGTAAATAAACATAATAGTTAATAAAATATATTAAAGTAAATCTATGTATATGTACACATTTTTTGTGTTTATATTTATTAAATTAAGTTTATTTGTTATAATCAGTTAAAATATATATTAAATGTAATTCATTTTGTTAATAATAATATAATTTAATTAATTTTATTTCAGTATGTAATTTTTTAAAGTCGATATTTTTTACTTCTATATTTTTTACGTCGATATTATTGTGTCAATATTATTGTACTTACTTGTTTATGTATAGGGAGTCAATATTTTTGTTACAATATTTTTACATCAATATTTTTTTCATTGATATTCTTAACATCAATATTTTAACATGGATCCATTCAGGGACAGGGCCAGACTGGCCGTAGTGGGCACCAGGCATTTTCTCGGTGGGCCGGAAGGGTGGGGGCCAGTTTTGTACTGATGGGGGCCGTTTTTGATACAGGGGGACGGTTTTGCAGCAGTGCTGCAATATCGTCCACCTGTACGAAAAGCAGCTGCTGTGTTTTCCAGGTGCACCCACCCCCCCAGATTTGCGTTCCAAGTCCGGCACTGTTCAGGGATCTAGGGTGGAGAAAATAAATATTGTGCTCATCCTGCAACACAGTTCCAGTCTTGTGATTAGGGTTGTTGGCTCATTATATTGCCAGAGACTGTACAAAAATAAGCAGTCACCTAAAACCTATTTTCTGCACTTATCTGTGCATACTTGGAATAGCAAATATAAATAGAAAGCATTTTTTTAAGTGTGTCTTATGGCTGCCTGATTGATCCATGACTGATAATTAAAGTGGACAAAGGAAGAAAAGTCACATTACAAATAAATACATACTTTTTTATTTATAACCCTATTTAATGTCAAGACGAGGCCTTTGCAGGCTCTTAAAACAACAAATGGCTGGTATTTTTCTTTTGACAACCCTACTTTATATTTCTTTTCATGAAATGCAATCTCACACTACGGCAGAAAAAGTAAAATCAAAATGTAAGGAATAGGCAGAGTGGGGGCCCAGGGGATACAGAAGCCAGAATAAAATGAAGCCTAGGTAACCAGTTTACAAAGGTATGTAACTATGCAAATGGTCTTTCAAAGACCTTTGAAAAACGTAGATTCCGGAGATAAGACGCCAGACACTGCCCCGCCGAGCCGAGCCCACAGCAGCTCGAGCTGCAGCAGCCTGTGCTGAGACACACAACAGCGCAGCACAGAGCAAGCAACAATGTGGGTGGGGGAAAGAGGGTGCAAGTAAAATAGGAAAAAAAGGGATCTGAAAGGGGCAAGCAGTGGAAGGACACTGGGCAAGGTAGGGACAAACACACAACAAGGAAGTGAAGCTGACACTCTCTGACCAAAGAAAAGCAAGAAAATGAGAGTGGCGATGAAGCCAACCAATGGACAGACTCTGAGGCCCATGTATTTAAACAAAATGTCTCCCAAACGACAATGCATGTGTTGTCTCAGGCAAGACTTAAAGTACAAGGTGTGGGGGGGAGGCAGTGGCCTAGTGAAATCTGAGCCCCCTATAAACTACATAGAGGAGGCCCCCATGCTCTGCCTCTCAGGCTAGGGGCTGTAAACCCATGAACAGTGCCTGAGTGGGGCCCACGGGACCTCGGGGGCTCCCCACACCGCAGGGGCTGCGGGGACTATTGTTATGCCACAGGGCAGGGGCAAACTGTCTAACAGGCAAAGGTGTCTGCCAACAAAAAACTGATGGGCATGAAACTACTGCCAGTGTCCTCAAAGCACTTAGCGGTATTAGGGTTAAGGCAGGAGAGTGTTTAAGGAAGAGGGCAATGTGTCCTGTCTAAGGAGAATAGTCTTTACCACACAGCATTTACCATGCAGTCTTTACTACAACAGATGAGTACCACAGAGGTAAGTATATGGATATTTACCACTTTGGGGCCAATTCCAATGCCGTTTGTAAGGCCTTCTAATGGCATTTACTCCACCCGAATCGAATCTGCAACGTGTCTTTCCAACCGAATTGGAAAGGTTTCTGAGCAACCGATTACAATGTGAGTTAGGCATTTATCCTAATCCGAACCCAAGGGCATTCAGAATTACCGAGCCATACAGAGCAGACACGTACATCTCGATGGGCCGTGTTTCCGAATGACCAATTACGATGATGAATTCAGACAGCCTTTCTGAATCGTGCCGTCCAACTTGAAACGGCAGTCGGACTCAGACTTTGGGGACCAGTAGTAGACCCCCCCCCTGCCACCAGAGCCTTCCCAATCAGGCGCAAGGGGGTACCCAGGGGTCCCTCTTTACCAGCCATGCACAGTGTGTTGGGCACCAGGGGGTGCCCGCCACAAGGTGCCTGATTTTACCCAGCCACCACTTTCTTCAATGGGAACCTACACATTCGGTCGGACCATAGGCTCCCACTGAAGTCAATGGGAGTCCGACCGAATCGTATCTGGAAGCATCCGGATGCATCATAATCGGTAGGTTGGACTCTGCCCATCCAAGTCGGTCGGAAACCATTCCCAAACCGATTCGGTTGGATGATTTACAAACCGCATCAGAATCTGGCCCGAAGTATTTTACCATGCAGGTAAGTATTTTTTTTTCAAATAACATAATTTTCATGCCTTTAAAAAAAATGATTTTAGAGTTTAGGGGTGGGTAGAGGTAACAGGAGGTAAGGCTGGCCTTAGGGTTCAGGGGTGGATTAAGGTAAAGGGAGGTGACTTGAGGGTTCAGGTGGGGTATAGGTACTAGGAGGTGAGGTGATTTTAGGGATTGCTCTGGGTGGGCTCAAGGGAGGTGTGGTTTTAAGGTTTGCGTGGGTAGAGTTAAATACAGGTAAGTGTTATTTTAGAGTTTTGGGGTGAGTAGAGGTAAAAAGAGGTAAGGTTAAATTTAGGGATAAAGTGAGGTATAGGTGGTTTTAGGGTTCGTTGTGGGTGGGGGTAAAGAAAAGTCAAGGTGATTTTAGGGGTTAGGAGTGGATAGAGGTAAAGGTGAAACTTAAACCCTTTGAAATCACACATGTTTGATGATGAGTAAAACATCCTCTAAATTCTGTAAGAGGTAACTAACAAATAAGTACTTTTGACACAGCAGTAACGATTAATTCAGAAAACACATACTATATGGCAAAAGTCTTAAATGAAGAGAGTATGTTTACAGATTCATCATCAATAAAGGCAACGGCCAGCCGAAATCTATATTTCGGAAATTGGTCACATGCAACACAGTGTCATTATTAGTTGTTGTTTGCGTTCAGCAATGGTGACATCCCATCTCTTCCAGTCTTTTGTCCATGCTGAGTTTCAGTCTGTCTCTTCCACTCAGCACTCATGATGAGTATCTGACTCTTCTAATCCAAAATCCAGGAACAGAGCCTGTCTCTTCCATGCTTTTGTCCATTGTAAGAGTCTGTATCTTTTTCTTTTTTAATTAAGTAGGCCCTTGCCCCTAGAGAGTATTTAGGCACACTTCTTCAAATCTGATTTTAATGTTGATACTTCTGTCTTCATTACTTCTATTGCTACTCTTTTATTATATCTATTATGCCCTCACTTATTGAAAGGGAGAGACTCACTGATACTGTCTCATCTTTATTGCTCCACATAGAAATATAATCAACTTAAATTTAAGACAGACCCCAGTTATTTTCATTTTCATAATTTGTTTCTATCAAATTACATTAAGTATAAACATCCTATGCCAGGAATCACTTCTCATTCACACAAATCTCCTAAGTAAATACTCATACGAAGGCACAAAAATAACAAAGCAAAATTATTTCAATCCAGTTGTCCCCGCTCAATTTTGTACAACGCCATTTGTTGCCTTTATCAGGATATGCTTAGATTTTGGCAATTACCAATATGCATTTGTCATAAATGTTGCGGTGTCTTAATTTATATATGAACTGTCTTTTTTGATTGAATTACTCTTACCACATCTGGTTGATAAAATTATCCTAATAGATGGAGAATGAAGTGTTTAGTCCTGTGACTGCTGTGCCAGCTCATTGTTACCTCACATCAGCAATCAGAGACTTAGGGGCTCATTAGTTCGCCCGCCACCATAACGGTAATGGGACTGACCAACTGACGTGGGGCGGTCCCACCGGTCCAATTAGGATGCACCCACCATACTGGGGGGGGGCGCATCCTAGCCTTTTACCATTGCAGATGGTGCTGCTGGCTGCAGCACCGTCTGCAATTGTAAAAGGGCATGCCTGGCATTTCCCTGCACCACGTGGCAGGCACCATGCGGTGCCTGCCCCTTGGTGCAAGGAACTTCAGGGGGTACCCCACAAGTGCACTCACCCCCCTAACTCCCTGGGGGCCCGCAACAGTCCCCCAAAGCCAATCCTCGCCGGCCCTTCCATGACGTTATCACCACAATATTACTGCCCCTGCACCACCCGGCCGGCAATCGGACTGATTGCCGACCGGCAGAAAAGCGGCGGACGGACTTTGTGCCCACCGCAGTAGCCCCCCGCCATCATGATATGGCGGGCTAATTTCGCGTTACGATAGAGTAACGGTCGCCATCGCTGGCTCGTCGGTGGCGATTGTTACGCTATCATAATGTGCCCCTTAGGTATTCTTGTTATGATATTCCATTCAAGATATTGTATTTATTAAGTTGTTCTGATTTCTTCTCTTTTTGGGCTGAGGGGATATTTATTTTCTAGCTGTCTTCTTTTTTAAATTTTCTAGTTTCATTTGAAAGAGGCATACATCTTACTTCTCTCTCATCTTCCAATCTCCTATGCAGTGAACACCCCATATGCGAAGGTCTCTAAATGTTATTCAATGGAAAAAGATGATAGAATGGTCAATAATGTGTATGGAGTGTGTTCCATATGGAGCAATAAAAATGGGAAGCTGTCAGTGATTTTCTTCCCTTCACCCACAAGTGAGTAGGAGCTACGTGGCCCAATGAGGCTAATGGGTGAGAATCAGTAAATTATTGGAGTGTTCATTCCTGACCAATGTTGCTGGCTATACAAGCTATAAAATATATTCTCTACTATACAGTTTTCCCAACAATGTCCAAATAACGCTTCACAAAAAGTCACAATCTGCAAATGTGGGCCACTTTTTGTTTTGGGCACCTGGGTATATATTTGATCCCAATCCAACTCTGGTCAGTTCTGACATTATGGGGCCGATTAGGATGGCGGACGGAAATGGGTACTGTCCGCCATGGTGGGGGAAATTTTACTCCCGGCTGCGCCGCGGAGATACCGCGTTTGGGATTAGGATATTCATGTGACGAAACTCCGACCGCGGCGGACGGTTCACAACCAACACCGTCCGCGGTGGACGGAACACAACCAAGTCCGTCCGCGGCGGACGGAGTTCAATGAACAACCACTGCCGCGGACGGAAATGACCGCGGAAAATAAAACATGTACCGCCATACCTGAGAATACTCCGTGGCCGCAATTAGGATAAATCCGCCCGTACCACGGAACGCACAGCCATCCACGTCCGCGGCGGAAACAATGCCACGAGAACCACAGCATCACCGCGGAAGGCCAACACGCACAACATCCCTAGCGCCGAACAAATGTCAGAAACTGCACCGCAAGTCCTAAGCAAACATACGAACATTGACAAGCCCCCCCCCCCCAACACCAATCACAAGCCACCATGACAAGTCCCAATCATCCAATAATGCACACACGTCAACACGCCCACCTACCACCTGACTCGCAACAACCATTGAGACACGACTACAAAATGACACCCACACACAACCACAATCCTTTGCACCACAGCATTGCTGCCAGCAAGAGGGCAAATCGAGAAACTGCTAACTCACATAAAATCACATAGAAGACACCCACCCACCACCCTACCACACCCACCACACAAACACCCGCCACACAAATCCGACACATCACACACCACACACCTGCACCTCCCAACTCACACAACTCACACACTGAGCACCACACACCATGGCACCCAAAAAAAATCCAAAATTCTCAGAGACAGAGTTGAGGGTAATGGTAGACGAAATAATCCGTGTTGAGCCCCACATCTTCGGGGCCCAAGTCCAGCAGACGAGCGTGGTGCAAAAGAACCACATGTGGGACAGGATCGTCACTCGGGTGAATGCGTCGGGGACTGTGCCGAGGACGAAGCATGACATTCAGAGGCGGTGGCATGACCTGAAGACCAGGATCAAGGGCATCCGAGCGAAAAACGTCGCTAGAGCCAATCATACTGGCGGTGGCACACCCCCGGAGCCATTACCCTACACAGATTGGGAGGAGAAGGTGCTGGGGATACTACACCGAGAGAGCCTAGACGGACTTGACGAAGGAGAAGAGACTGGTGAGTACAAACCAACACCACGATCAGCACGACATGGTCAGGCTCACACAACTGAGAAGAAACATCCCCTACGCCCCAAACCATGCACGTTCGACACCAACTCACTAACATGTCCATGGCTCCCAACAGGCCCCCATGTTCACGGGGAGGGTGGTGGTGGTGGTGGTGGAGGGTGGGGTGTGTGAGAGGCCCAAACTACAACTCCCAACAGGCCCCCATGTTCACGGGGAGGGTGGTGGTGGTGGTGGTGGAGGGTGGGGTGTGTGAGAGGCCCAAACTACAACTCCCAACAGGCCCCCATGTTCACGGGGAGGGTGGTGGTGGTGGTGGTGGAGGGTGGGGTGTGTGAGAGGCCCAAACTACAACTCCCAACAGGCCCCCATGTTCACGGGGAGGGTGGTGGTGGTGGTGGTGGAGGGTGGGGTGTGTGAGAGGCCCAAACTACAACTCCCAACAGGCCCCCATGTTCACGGGGAGGGTGGTGGTGGTGGTGGTGGAGGGTGGGGTGTGTGAGAGGCCCAAACTACAACTCCCAACAGGCCCCCATGTTCACGGGGAGGGTGGTGGTGGTGGTGGTGGAGGGTGGGGTGTGTGAGAGGCCCAAACTACAACTCCCAACTGGCCCCCATGTTCACGGGGAGGGTGGTGGTGGTGGTGGTGGAGGGTGGGGTGTGTGCGACAGGAAACCGAAATGGCTACAAATCCATATACCCATGTAATGTCCAAATTACTGACCAGCTCGATCTTGTCCCCCAGGTGATCGTCAACTGACTGCGGAAACCAGTACCCGGCCGCCAGCCTCGCCTCTCACATCTACAGGACTCTCTGGTGACGAGGACACAGTCAGCTCCGGGGCGGAGGATGGAGCGGGACCAAGCATGCAGCCAGGGCCATCTGGCTCACAGGGACTCCCGGGACCGACCAACGTCGCATGTGTGACTCCAGCGGCACCTGCCTCTGTGATCTGCACAGTCCCCACCACCACCAGTACCACCAGTACCACCAGTACCACCACTACCACCAGCACCACGACTCCTGCCGCTGCCACCCAGCAGAACCCACCGCGCAACGCTGGTCCAACGGCCCCACACACAAGCAGGGTGAGTGGGCCACAAACACAGGCAACGGGACAACATCCAATCAGGCGAGCCACACACCGCCGTGCAGAGGAGGAACAGCTACCCCAGCCAGTGGCACAGTCCCTACAAGCTCTTGCCAGGTGCCAGGCGTCATACGACCGGTCCCAGGCAAACGCTGATCGTGCACACCAGGACTCAGTGGACAACACCAACACCCAGCGCCAAATCGCTGGCATCCTTGGCCAGATGTTGCTGATCATGGGGCAGCAGGCAACGATGTGGAGTGAATGGGTTGACCGGAACAACCCCCCCCCCCCCTCCACCAAGTGTGGTAGCGCCACCACCACCTGAGCCCCTGGCGACGGATGTGGCCCATCAACAACCTGCCCTCCCAGCTGACTCTGTTCCAGGTCAGAGACGGAGGGGCCGTCCGAGTAAGAAAGAGGCTGAGAGCAGTGTTGCCAAGAGGGGACGACCATGACAATGTCACTGCCTGTGCCAGACATTCACCCAGCTAAGTAGCCTGTCCCACAGACAATCATTCCCACTGGTCTGCTGGACTACCCTGACACCCCCCAATGTGGCGTCAGCACGGACATTTCATCAGCCAATACCTTCAACTCCAACTCCCTCCACCCCACTGACTTGTAAATATTCACCAGCACAGAAGCACAACCTGTAAATAAATAGCATTAACTCACACAATGATGTTTTGCCTCCATGTTTATTCACATGATTGCCATCAGATACAGACGTAAACAGGTACAGGGATCATAGTCGTACATGATCATGGCGCTGCGGGAGTGACCTAGAGAAAACCAGAGACAGCAAACACACGTCAGTAAAGAGATTCACACACATCACAACACAATGCACAGCTACATTACACAAACGACAACCATCACACAAGCATGGGATGAGAGCACACACATCATGGACACTTCCATGTCCAAAGACATGAAGACACACATGTGCAACCATCACAAACAACACCCAGCTGATTAACCCCATATCCACACAACACCAGCAAACATACATGAGGCATTGTCAACCGCCACTAGAGGTAGATACTCACATTCAAGGGAAGTAGCGATCTATGAGCTGGCGCCTCTGGTCCACACCTTCCTCCTCACCACTATCCTCATCAGTGGACATGGGTGGGATGGGAGGCCGAGGCACTCCTTCGTCTTCAGGGTCCAACAGCAGTTCAATGCCATTGCGTACTGCCAGGTTGTGGAGCATGCAGCAGGCTATCACGATCTTGCATACTTTTCCTGGTGTGTAAGGCAGGGCCCCTCCGGTCTTATCGAGGCACCGAAACCTGGACTTTAGCAGTCCAAAGGTACGTTCGATGACTCTCCGTGTCCTTCCATGTGCCTCATTGTACCGCATGTCACCCGCCGTCCTCGGATTACGTAGGGGACTGAGGAGCCAGGGCCGGTTTGGGTAAGCCGAGTCGCCTATGTAGGGGGATGACAGAGACAAACATCCGAAAAATATATGGTGGGTACCCCATGCAACACAGAGATCACAAGAGTACCCACTGCACACTCACCAACAAGCCACGCTTGACCGGGTCGCAGATTTGCCATGAGTCGTGGGACATTGCTGCTCCGCATGATGTGGGCGTCATGTGCGGATCCAGGAAATCTGGCACACACATGGGAGATGATGTTGTTCGCCAGGCACACCACCTGCACGTTCAGCGAATGAAAGTGTTTGCGATTCCTGAACACTTGTTCCCGTGCCCGTGGTGGAATCAGAGCGATGTGTGTGCCATCAATTGAGCCCACAACGTGAGGCATGTGGCCCAGTGCATAGAAAGCAGCTTTGACAGCTGGCAACTCTTCCGGCCGTGGAAAATGTATGTACTCATCCTTGTAGAGCATCATAGCTGTTAACACATCCCGAAGAACCGTGCTAAACATGGCCTGCGACATCCCCCCGTAAACTGCAACAGTGAACTGAAAAGTGCCAGTAGCGAAGAAATGTAGTACCGCCATGACCTTTGCAGTGGGTGTAATCGACCCAGGATACGTTCTACGTGGCTGCAGATGAGGAGACAATAGTGCCACAAGGTCCAGCAACCGACGTCGATCCAGCCTGAATTTCCGAATCACCTCCTCGTCTACCATATCCTCCAGCACAGTGTATGGCCGATGCACATTTGGAGCCCTCCTGTGTGGGACAGAGATGTAACTTTGGTCAACTTACAAACGACGCATACGTGTAGAACTCCATCACATGTGTACCTTACTGACAAAACTTCTGTCATCACCCTAATGTTTCGTAGACACATCACAGACACTCATGCTACTGCATGCACACAAACGATAAGTGTACACACGCCATGTCATCAAGCACAAATGCCACCACCAATAATGATGTGCATACGGAAATGACATGCATGGTGACACAACGTACAAAACACATACACGGAATGCATGTGTACCACCACCACTGTAGTCACCTCGACACAACAAGAAACTGACAACAGATGCATTAATTGGCCACACAGCCGTGATGTACTGTGTAGTTGTGAAGATGTAACAACGTCTGTAGGGTCACACCCGACGTCAACAAGTACAAATGCACATCTGTTGCCCATTATGTGCCGACCGATTGCCATTGTATGGACACGCATGCTATATTGTATGACATATGACCTTTCCCAATCACGCTCACATCCCTCATGACACAACTGCACACAACACATCACGGTGCAGCGTCTGACAAGATCACATAATTGGCGCCGCCATGGCAGTGCTCAACTTCCGCTACTTCCCAAAGGCCATATGCGGCCAGCGGCCCTCTCCCCATTGGCTGCATGTGCATGGACCGTCACGGGCAGACATCGGCGACCGCACGTGCAAGCCTCAGGCACGGATGCTTCAGTTGCAACAATGTACTATCACTGGCGCCTCCATGGCGGTGCACGTACTCAGCGGGGGAGGTGCAGGCCTATACACCCTGTAGATGTAGTCAATGGACATGCCATTTCATGACCCCCCTTACAGTCACCTTGCATCATCCACCGTACACCGGCCGGAGCGGCCGGGCCTAGGACGACCGCCGTGCCCGGCCATGAACAACCGCCGTGCCCGGCCATGTTCAACCGCCGTGCCCGGCCATGTTCAACCGCCGTGCCCGGCCATGTTCAACCGCCGTGCCCGGCCATGTTCAACCGCCGTGCCCGGCCATGAACAACCGCCGTGCCCGGCCATGTTCAACCGCCGTGCCCGGCCATGTTCAACCGCCGTGCCCGGCCATGTTCAACCGCCGTGCCCGGCCATGAACAACCGCCGTGCCCGGCCATGTTCAACCGCCGTGCCCGGCCATGTTCAACCGCCGTGCCCGGCCATGAACAACCGCCGTGGCCGGCCATGGCGGTTGTGTTCATGGCCGGGCACGGCGGTCGTCCTAGGCCCGGCCGCTCCGGCCGGTGTACGGTGGATGATGCAAGGTGAGTGTAAGGGGGGTCATGAAATGGCATGTCCATTGACTACATCTACAGGGTGTATGGGGCTGCACCTCCCCCGCTGAGTACGTGCACCGCCATGGAGGCGCCAGTGATAGTACATTGTTGCAACTGAAGCATCCGTGCCTGAGGCTTGCACGTGCGGTCGCCGATGTCTGCCCGTGACGGTCCATGCACATGCAGCCAATGGGGAGAGGGACGCTGGCCGCATATGGCCAATCGCAAGTAGCGGAAGGTGTGCACCGCAACTATGGGCCAGTCATTGGCCCATTTCACGATCACGCTTCCAGGGCTGACCAATTGCTGGCGACGTATGCCACTGACACGTGCTGAGGGCCCTATATATGTGTGTTGGCCAAAACGACGCTTCCTACCCTGGGGACCAGTGCTGCCTGTGACCATCACCTCGACCTACTGCTGCTGCTGAGCTGACCACCGACTGCTGCCTGTGACCATCACCTCGACCTACTGCTGCTGCTGAGCTGACCACCGACTGCTGCCTGTGACCATCACCTCGACCTACTGCTGCTGCTGAGCTGACCACCGACTGCTGCCTGTGACCATCACCTCGACCTACTGCTGCTGCTGAGCTGACCACCGACTGCTGCTCTAGTGCCATACTCCGTGATCTTGCCATGTCGAGAGGCAATGAGATCCGGTCTCGACCCTTCACCGCCGCGGAGCTTGATGTCCTCGTGGACGGTGTACTCCGCAACTATGGACGCCTCTACGGCGCACCAGGACGGGTGGTAAGTGCAGTGTGGGACATGTTGGTATGCATGAGGGGGCAAAATGATCTTGCCAATTTCTATCTTAGCTGTGTAGTGTGGGCTACACATATGTTCCCGATTGTGCATGGCTGCTGACAGTTACGTCTTGCCCCTATGTGTGTCACAGGCCACCTGTCCACTGACTTTAACCCTTTTGTCTTTCATCATGGTAGGTCAAGCTGCACCTTCGCAAGGACCTGTGGAGGAGCATAGCACGGGAAGTACGGGCATTGGGGGTGTGCAACAGACGACATACACACTGCCACAAACGCTGGGACGACATTTCCAGGCTGAGCAAGAATGTAGCTGAAGTAACACTGGGCCTGATTCCAAGGATGCCCCGTCTGGCCCGACGCTCCATGACCCCTCTCATGCACCGTATAATTGCAGTGACGCATCCTGAACTGGCCGAACGTCTGAGTGCCGATCAACAGCAAACTAGCGGTGAGCATACTGTCTGTGTAGGAAACTTGTGAGTGCTATGCATGTATTGGTGCCCAGACACACTATTGAGTTCCGTGTTGCGTACGTATGCCTGTGCTGCCATTTTGGTCCCATTGGGTGGTACTCATTTGACAGCCAGGTCCGCCATGTTGACACGCCACTTGCTTAGTACTTGAGTGTTAATGCACATCCCCTAGTGGTCCATGGCCCCATGCCAGGAAATGTGAGGATGACTGGTAGGGGTGGGCCATGTGCAGGATGTGGGCTCCTAAACCTTTGTCTGCTATGTAATTTGGCTATCCTGTTCCTTCTGTACGTCAGTCTGCCCATGACTCACACATCTTTTCTGTGCATTTCAGCTTTGACAGAGGACACTCTGCCACAGACGGTGGAGAGTAGCCGAGGAAATGAGTCCGGCTCAGACTTCGCACACACGCAGACTGACACGGAGGAGGCCAGCGCCGGAGAGGGGGACAGGACCGTCCCTGAGGACTCGCATGTGGAGACACCATCGTCCTCCTCGTCGGACACTCTTGGTGAGCCTGCACTGTTGTCACAGACTGGGAGTGGGCACTCATCACCTTCTGTCGGAAGACAGCACACAGGGCCCACACTTCCACCAACTGCACCATGTACTGTTCGTGGCCGGAGGAGTAGGGGGAGCAGAGTGGCGTTCGGTGCAGGCACCGCTGCCCCTGCCACGGTGAGCCAAAATGCACTGTGTGCTGAGGCAGTTGATCTGCTGCGACAGCTGTGTGTGGGGCAGACCAATATGACGAATGCTTTCCAGGACCATGATAGGAAGTTGGGGCAGGTGGTGGCATTCATGGAAGGGATGCATGGCGATCTTTCAGGTCTACACAGGACAGTGCAGTCATTGGCAAGCAGTGTGTCGTCTGCAATAGTTCAGTCGAATGAACAGGGTGCTACTTCTGTTTCCCCATCTACACCGCTGGATGTCTCAGGGGGTAGTGATTATTGTGAGCAAGACTCAAATAAAGGTTATTGTACTAGAAGCAGCGTCAGACAGCACGTCAGGGCACGCAGGGCACAGACCACATCCCCTAGATCACCTACATCTGTTCACGTAGACGACGTCAGATGCACTGGAGTACACACACAGGATCCACAAGTGTTGTTGGAGGACATGCCTTCAGGAGCTACACAGGCATTCAACACAAAAGGTACTCCCAAGGCATGGGATACTCACATGTCCATGGACTGTTCCTTGGACAAGGCCAGTCAGAAGACTAAGGCACCTACTAAGAGCAGGGAGACTCCCAAGAGCAGGCCCACAGCAGAGGTAAGGGACACTCCCAAGGACAGTGAGAAGACTAAGGCACCTACTAAGAGCAGGGAGACTCCCAAGAGCAGGCCCACAGCAGAGGTAAGGGACACTCCCAAGGACAGTGAGAAGACTAAGGCACCTACTAAGAGCAGGGAGACTCCCAAGAGCAGGCCCACAGCAGAGGTAAGGGACACTCCCAAGGACAGTGAGAAGAATCAGGCACCTACTAAGAGCAGGGAGACTCCCAAGAGCAGGTACACAGCGGTCGATAGGAACACTCCCAAGGACAGTGAGAAGACTAAGGCACCTACTAAGAGCAGGGAGACTCCCAAGAGCAGGCCCACAGCGGTCGATAGGAACACTCCCAAGGACAGTGAGAAGAATCAGGCACCTACTAAGAGCAGGGAGACTCCCAAGAGCAGGCCCACAGCGGTCGATAGGAACACTCCCAAGGACAGTGAGAAGAATCAGGCACCTACTAAGAGCAGGGAGACTCCCAAGAGCAGGCCCACAGCGGTCGATAGGAACACTCCCAAGGACAGTGAGAAGACTAAGGCACCTACTAAGAGCAGGGAGACTCCCAAGAGCAGGCCCACAGCGGTCGATAGGAACACTCCCAAGGACAGTGAGAAGACTAAGGCACCTACTAAGAGCAGGGAGACTCCCAAGAGCAGGCCCACAGCAGAGGTAAGGGACACTCCCAAGGGCATGGACACACACAGAGAGCAGGTGTCTACTGGAGACAGGTGCACCACAGACGACAAGTCTGCTGGCAGGAACAGGGCGGCGAGCAGGGCACAGGCTACATCCAGAGACAACACTCCACCTAAGGATAAGGCACCTCCTACGGACAAGGCATCTAGCATGGACAATGGCGCAATCAAGGACAGGCATACTCCACCCCTGGCTGCACTGAGGCTGATGTTTACTACTGGACGCCAAACTAATGTCTCCGCGGCGGAGTCCCCCCATACCTCCACTCCCATCCAGGCCAGTCAGAAGCAGAGGTGGGTGTCCCCTGTTGTAGCATCCCCCATTACACATCATTCCGAGTCCAGGCGGCAGGCACAGAGCAAACGACAAGCAGGCTCCAGCACGTCCCCAGAAACCAGATCCCCGGCAGCAGTTGCTCCACCTATGCTGGGTGGTGATTCTTTGGAGTCCCCGCCACTTGGCAGTCCAGTCCTGTCCAGGGTGCACTCACACCTCCATAAGAAACGCAGACACACACCATTGACACCTGCCAAACCCGATTTGGCTCTAGATGACCTATCACCAGCTCCCAGGCCCACCCTGCCTCCTGGCCCATACAGCCCTGTGGCTCATCATTTCAGTTGTCCCAGTGGCGCTGGTGCAGTTGACTCTCATGTATCAGATGGTGGCACAGTGTCAGTTGTGCCCTCTCCTGTTGCACGTCCTGGCAGTGTATCTGGGTCTATGGCTCACGTGTCAGTTAGGAGATCTGTGGCTGTGTTGCACACTCCTGTTTCTGGTGCTGCCAGTGTGTCTGGGTCAGTGGCTCACGTGTCAGTGACTACATCTGTGGCTGTGTCTCACACTCCTGTTGCTGGTGCTGCCAGTGTGTCTGGGTCCGTGGCCCATGTGTGTGTGACTCGGGCTGTGACTGTGTCTCACACTCCTGTTGCTGGTGCTGCCAGTGTGTCTGGGTCCGTGGCCCATGTGTGTGTGACTCGGGCTGTGACTGTGTCTCACACTCCTGTTGCTGGTGCTGCCAGTGTGTCCGAGGCAGGTAGTTCACGCAGTCCCCCTGAGTCTGTGATGTGAGGTGCTGTACACTTCACTGAAATGTTACTTCACATGGTGTGTCCATTGGGAACTGCGTGGCACTCTTGTGGTTCCTGTGACGGGTTGGTAGGGACACGTAGTTGTGCAGCCTCTGATGTACCTGCTGTGTACTGCACTATGCCCTGTTGATGCTCTGATACTGCATACTGCCCTCTCGTTACCTGCTATGATGTACCTGCTGTGTACTGCACTGTGCCCTGTTGATGCTCTGATACTGCATACTGCCCTCTCGTTACCTGCTATGATGTACCTGCTGTGTACTGCACTGTGCCCTGTTGATGCTCTGATACTGCATACTGCCCTCTCGTTACCTGCCATGATGTACCTGCTGTGTACTGCACAATGCCCTGTTGATGCTCTGATACTGCATACTGCCCCTCTCATGTGCTGCCTCTGATGGACCTGTTCTGTGCAATGGACTGTTGATTCTCTGTGCCCCTCTCATGTGCTGCCTCTGATGGACCTGTTCTTTGCAATGGACTGTTGATGCTCTGATACTGCATACTGCCCTCTCGTTACCTGCTATGATGTACCTGCTGTGTACTGCACTGTGCCCTGTTGATGCTCTGATACTGCATACTGCCCTCTCGTTACCTGCTATGATGTACCTGCTGTGTACTGCACTGTGCCCTGTTGATGCTCTGATACTGCATACTGCCCTCTCGTTACCTGCTATGATGTACCTGCTGTGTACTGCACTGTGCCCTGTTGATGCTCTGATACTGCATACTGCCCTCTCGTTACCTGCTATGATGTACCTGCTGTGTACTGCACTGTGCCCTGTTGATGCTCTGATACTGCATACTGCCCTCTCGTTACCTGCCATGATGTACCTGCTGTGTACTGCACAATGCCCTGTTGATGCTCTGATACTGCATACTGCCCCTCTCATGTGCTGCCTCTGATGGACCTGTTCTGTGCAATGGACTGTTGATTCTCTGTGCCCCTCTCATGTGCTGCCTCTGATGGACCTGTTCTTTGCAATGGACTGTTGATGCTCTGATACTGCATACTGCCCTCTCGTTACCTGCTATGATGTACCTGCTGTGTACTGCACTGTGCCCTGTTGATGCTCTGATACTGCATACTGCCCTCTCGTTACCTGCTATGATGTACCTGCTGTGTACTGCACTGTGCCCTGTTGATGCTCTGATACTGCATACTGCCCTCTCGTTACCTGCTATGATGTACCTGCTGTGTACTGCACTGTGCCCTGTTGATGCTCTGATACTGCATACTGCCCTCTCGTTACCTGCCATGATGTACCTGCTCTGTACTGCACAATGCCCTGTTGATGCTCTGATACTGCATACTGCCCTCTCGTTACCTGCTATGATGTACCTGCTGTGTACTGCACTGTGCCCTGTTGATGCTCTGATACTGCATACTGCCCTCTCGTTACCTGCTATGATGTACCTGCTCTGTACTGCACTGTGCCCTGTTGATGCTCTGATACTGCATACTGCCCTCTCGTTACCTGCTATGATGTGCCTGCTCTGGTGCCCACTTTGCCCATGCTCACGCATACACTGTGATTAAACCCCTATTTTGTGAAATAAAGGTGGTCTATCAAATCTTGTGGTTTTTCGTTGTCATTCCTGCTTGCGTACTACAATTGTGTATTCGTATTTGCTTCTCATCAGTGGTTACGGTGACATGACACTCCCCCTCCCTACGTCACGTCCCTTGCTGGTATTCACCTCCAGACAGCCAATGGTTTGTGCCTTACCTGCGTCGTCCATAGTAGGCCATGACTAGGACGTGGTGGATCGCGAAGAGCATCGGGAAAGCGTGTAGCGCAGGGTCCATGGTGGTGGTCAGCTTGCGGTGGGTATCTCGGCTATGTCACCTGTGTTCGCTGTGGGGATTCCGACGTGTTCAGACAGGTTGTTTTTCCGCTGCGGTTTTATGTGTGTTTTCCGCCATCTTGATTGGGGGGACGGTCTTAGTCGTCAGTACGTACGGCGGTGCGTCCGGATCTGTTACGTCCGCCGCGTGGTCGTGTGTAGTTGGCCGGCGGAGCGTGCTTTTCCGTCGCGGAAGGAAATTTGACAAGTTTTCCTATCCTGATATGGCGGACGGAGTATCCGCGGCAGGCGGACACGGAAAAGCCTTTTTCCACCTACTCACGGGCCGCGGTGGCTCTTCCGTCCGCCATCCTAATCGACCCCAAAATGTGCAAAAAATAAATAAAAACAGTCTCACACAGTAACCTCGAGAGATGAAATACATAAAGATATGGTCTTGCACAGACGGTGCGAAGGCCGTTAAATAGACATACACACATGCTGCAAGGCACGGGATTAAGCCAGTGTATCTTATTTGTTGTTCTTAGCAAATAGCAGGAATTCTTTCTTGGTTGTGTTGAACTTCAGTTAGGCATTGAACATCCAGGCCTGGATGATGTGCAAGCGGTATTTGAGGGATTGGATATCTGAAGAAGGAGACTTTCACAGTTGTGTATCATCGGCATATTGGTCAATCTTGATGCTTTTATGTGTGAGGAAAGCATCAAGTGGCTCCTTGTAAAGGATGAAGATGACTGGGGACACTATGGAACCCTGGGGGACACCACACGTGATCAGAATCTTTTTTGATCCGGAGGTGCCAATGTGAATAAACTGGGGTTAGATTGGAAGGGGGGAGGAAAACCAGTGAAGGACATTTTAGTGGATCCCATTCAAGACTTGAGGGAGCATCTGAGGGCAGGATGGTTGAAGTGGAGAAGGTTGGCTCAATGGTTAGAGCGGCAGACCTTGATGCAGAACGTTGGCCAGGGACCAGGGTTCGATTCCCGCCTCGGCGGGATCGGGCTTAAATTCCTCTGACCGGATATTCTCGCCTCAGTGCCGAATCTAAGTATGGGCCCCACGCTGCAACTCTGGGCAATAGCTTGCTTAGTCTCCACAACGGCCCCCGATGCACAAGGGATGCCTGGTTTCACCATGGGATGTGGAAAATTAATACGGTTTGGTGAACATTATCTACGCCATCTTCCCTTTTGCCCCGATGCCGCACTCTTCGTCACACACACCCACCACTTTAGCTGCCTTGACCAGAACCACCCTCTGCACACCCCTGACCCCCAACACGGTTCCTCACCTACACAAGCACCTCCACGCACTGATCACTCCCGCTTTCACATGCCTTGCGCGTAAGCGGCAGCCATTTTTAGCACCATGGCCCCTCTGCCCCTCGCTGATGGCCAGCGCGTCTCTCTCTCTCTCTCTCTCTCTCTCTCTCCTCTCTCTCTCTCTCTCTCTCTCTCTCTCTCTCTCTCTCTCTCTCTCTCTCAACCTCACAGGCATCCCCCGCACGCTGACAACCCCCCCTCACTCTCACATGCCTTGGGTCATAAACCCCTCTTCAGCGCAGATCGGCCTCAGAATCCCATCCTGTTCCCAGCGCGGACACCTCCCTTCATTCCTTTCATAGCCTCAGGCCCTTTGATGCAAACCCCCCTTTTCCTGTGTGCCCGTCTGTCTCCCCTGTTCCCAAGCCGCCACCTGGCCCTACGGACACTGTTTATTACCCCCCGTACAGTAGGAAGCATCCCCCTATCAAAGGACCTTCGGGTCGATCGAACACCCCTCACCCCATGAGATCCGATCAACTCCACACATTCCGTGAATCGGCGGAATGTCCAGCTGCGCGATAATCACCACCTGTTGTGACCGGGGTAGGGACTTCAACTGTAAATGTGTGGGAACGGGCTTGAAGCGGGGATTACTAGGATGCTTTTCCGTACATCAAAGTACTGACAAATATGTGTTTCATGTAATAAAGCAGTAAACCTGAGTATAAGAGGCCAGGCCTCAGAGATGCGGTTAGAGCACCTCGTGACGATACTTGCTGTCCGATTTGATGTGTTCTCCTCCGGAGAGATTAAAACCCTCGTTTCCTGCCTTTCAGTCTCCAGCGCCTGCTTTCTTCATTTGATTAATATTGGTGGGTCATTGAGGCGACATCGCCGGGCAACACTAAAGGGTCTTTGGTCACTGGTTGTCTTACCCCTTTTACAATTGGTGTCCCAAGCGTGGGGCCCATCAGTGACTCGTGGATCCAGTGGGAGAGGTCCTGACGAGAGAGTGAACGACTGCAACGATCGGAAGGTACCCTGTCCGATAGACCCTCGTCTGACAGCCGATCATCCGAACTTCACTGGTTCCGAACGGACCTCTCTCGAGTGATCTACGGTCCTGACTGGGGACCATCAGGAGTGCCACGAGGAGTACGAAGAGAAGAGGACGATCGGGCGCTGGATTCGGAAGACAGGAAACTATCCATACGGTCCGGGTAAGGTCGTGTAAACACGACGAATTGCGGAATAATTGATGATTGATGGAAAATACTAGTATTATTCTTTGTTAATTTATTTGGAGTTTCGCTGTCGGCAAACGGAGAAACAACCGGCTCTCTCTTTGCAAGCAGTGAAGGATAGGTAACGCACCCGTCATGCCTATTTTTCTCCCCCACTGATCAATTGCCCCTCCACATTGATTAACTGTTACGGATCGTTTTCTGGAGATTCTCTGTCTGCAAACAGGAAAGAATAGGTCCCCCTCTTTGCAGATAGTGAAAGGGTAGGTGACGCAGACCTTTGCGGGCCTACTTATTCTCCCCATTGACCATTTTTTATTTTTTATTTATTGACCAAACACTGATTGCCCGATATTGGTTCTTGAGGTATTCACTGCCTGCAAACAACGTAGAATAGAAATATTCTGTCTAGGCTTTGCACGCAGTGATAAGATAGGTAGTGCTGACTATTATCCCCATTGTGATCCGTCATGCCTGTCTTCTCCCCACTGATGGATAGCTGGTTCAGCCCGGACCGTTTATTAGAGGTGGACCATCTAGCCCCGCTGGAAGGCACCCCTAATAAAGACATGTTCACAAAGTATGGATTAATCACCATAGCCTATAGTAAGCTATGGCACAAATATACCAAAGCAAACCAAGAGAAACAGTGGCCACTGATAGGATCCTTCGATTTAGACAAATTAGAAACGGTAGAAATAACCCTTCGTAATAACAAGACAACGCCTATTATGCTCGATAGTCTCGGTATGTGGCGTAAAGAAGCTACGCAACGAAAGGAAAGAGACGAAGTCAGAGTAGGTAAAGAAACACGGCAGACAACCCTCCAAACGCCTGGTAGGCGAAAGGAAGGGCCAGCGACGACACAGTTCCGAGGATTAGATACAAAAAGAGAACGGTGTAATGGGATGTGTCGACAGGACAAACCCGAGACACAACGACCCAAAAGTAATCCCCCGACACTATACACAGGACGAGCAGATTTAAGGCAAAACCAATGTGCTTTTTGTAAATGTCTCGGGCACTGGAAAGCCCAATGCCCGACTCTACAGAACATAGGTAAGAGCAGAGGGTCGACAGAAATAACAGGCCGGCAGAAAGGGAAAAGACGCGAGATAAAAACAAATCAGACTAACACGGACAGGACGGATAGAACCACCACGTTTGATTATGCTCGATGGCACAGATTTCGTCAGACCAATTTCAACGACATGTCTGAATTCTGGGACTGATTGCTCCCTGTTGCCCCCCCCACTCTGAAAAACAAAAGCAATTACAGGCCTGCGTAGACAACCCCCCGGTAGAAAAAGGACTTAAGGAAGCCAAGCATCTGTTATATAATTTAGGATTTAATTACGATAAAGATAACCCACAACCAACGATAAATAGAAAAAACTAGTAAAACATTCTTTAAAGTAAACTGTACTAATAGGAACAATACAAAACATATTACGCTCACTCCGGAAGTTCTCAAAATGTAACAAGTCAACGGTCCCGCCCATCCGGAAGGTGAAACACACAGCACGTGTGGGGCGGGGCCAGCCATCAGCCATAGACCAAAAGAAATCGCTGACGAGAAGGTACAGGAGACTCCATGGGCCGACATGAAATGGTCTTCCCATACTCTCCTTCCTGGGGTGACGTCCCCCGGGCCACGAGTAGGGAGGGGGCGGATGCAGGTGACCCCCTCCCTCGTATCTCCTGGTCCGGCCATCACGAATTCCTCCATCAAACTGGTGCAGGGGGACTGGGAGGGAGAGGCGACGCGGACGAGCCTCTCCCACCTCCACAGGTAGGAGGTTTCCCAGCCCCGGCCCGGCGCCGAAATCCTCCAGCCGGGCGACGGATATACCTGCGCAGCACCGAACATACAATGTCTGACGGACCTATTTTCTCAGCATAGAACATACAATGTCCAACGGGCATACTTCCGTAGCACAGGACATACAATGTTCGACGGGCATATTTGCGGAGCACCGAACATACAATGGTCCCCCAAGAGTCGGAGTCAGGGGTGTAGGGTGGTCATCATGTGCACCCCTGATTCGAAGGGACGACGTGGGATGCGCTGGGAGAGGGAGGCGGCGCGAACGAGCCTCCCTCACCTCCCCAGGTGGAGGCTCCACAGCTGCACCCTGGCGCCCCGAACCAAATGTCCTGCTCCAACAGCATGGTGTTCTGTCTTTGTCACCACAAGAAGTTTCTTCCACTCCTGAAAGACACGACGAAGGGCGGCGGCTGCAGGGTCTTAAAATGGCGTCTGGGCCCTCTGGAAGGCGGGTCTAGGCCGCTGGAGTAACTTTGTCCGGTATTGCAACTCGGGCGCTTGCCCACCTGGGCACAAGCCACCACCTTCGACAGCATCCCCACAGCTTTGAAGATTCTACCAAAGTCCCAGGAGCCCTCGGCCCCTACAGGCTTCCGGTGGGGAACGACTGCCTTGATCACAAATGAAACGACCACGACATAGCCACAAGATAGTGGTGCCCTCGTGTCAGCACCAGCTTCAGTCTGAACAACCCAGGAACATTATGGGCTAACGAACTCGAGTAAGTTCCGGCTGAACATCAACGTGACCCGGTAAGAGAGATTCTACCTCCCTCCCCCTTTTTGATTGACGGTCCACACCACCAGCCCCTCTGTTAGCACAGGTTTTGAACTGCCGAAAGGGACTCTGGTCCAACCGCCAATCGTCGGAGACATATTGCCCCTGATGATACTTCCGGACTAAACCAGCCTCGCCCAAAGTGGCGCCGGTATCAATAGGAACTAACGGACACCTCGTGGTGTTCTTTAGCTAATGAGACTTGATGTACTAAGATATATGTGAACATTTGCACACTTGACGAAAAAGGGAGGAGGGTTCACTTGGCGAACATTTGAAAGGGGTCCCGTTAAAATGTTGATTTCAATGTACGATTTATTATGATATTTATTGTGACCGATACATAATGTAGCTTGTGACGCACGCCCACGATATACATCTAGGAAATGTGATTGCAATTAACCTAACTGTGTTTACATTTATGAACTAAAACGCCCCGATCCCTCATCACTTAATGAGACGTTTTTAGTTACTAGCAAATAATTAATTAGGCCTTTTTAACATGTTCTTATGCTGCAAAATAACGCCCCCTACTGTATGTGCTCCAGCCATCACCATGTCCGACCGAATACGATTGCATTCACAAATTTACTTACTGAACAATTATGCAAATAAAGGTTTTCCAAACTATGAACAGGTATCGCATACTTTTGTAAATGTGGGAATCGGCGGGAGGGCTATTCTGTGCGCAACCGTTTCGCTCTCTTTTCAAGGTTATTAGAAAATGGTTGTTCGGCCCTGGATTAATGATCGAATCTAAGGTATGATACGCTGCCTCCAAATATGCGACTAAGCTCAGGAACTAACGCATGAAAAAGGACCTCGACTTCTGAGAATGGGTAAAGTAAAACGGTGTGAATGATAGAATGTATAAAGGTATGGTGCTCGAAGGCACTAAGGGACAGAGTTGACCGAAGAACTAATATGCCTTAGAACATCACAGCTTTGGGAATGATTTAAGGATCCCGATGACTAGATACATCTACAAAACGAGGTACCTCGCACTAGGCGCCTCCGATTTCTCTTTTTAGCGATTCCCTACACACGATCTATAATGCCACCCTCAAACCCCCTCATGAACAACCTATCACACTGCCCCCCCCCCTTGACTTCAGAAACCAAGACCCTAGGGATTATATCCCGAGGGGATAAGTACGGGTATGTGGTAAGTAAATAACTTTTGTGCCCGTACATTTGATATGCTCGAATGTTGTTCCCCCTCCCTTTTTTCCCTCTTTTTCTCCCTCTGCAGGTTACAATGGAATCACGATTAGGGTATCGTAACAGATCTGGAGCCACGTCACGTCCGATACATGAAACGGACTAATGCTGCAAGATGACACCAAAGGGCGCACAACTCAATGCACGTCCTTCTTGTACCTGACCTAATGCTCTTCCGTCCCAAACTGCATGCTTTCTACATTCTAACACGAACCAAAAAAAATGTCTCATGTTGGGTAATGCACCGAATAGCCTAAATAAGTACATGGCCACTCTCCATGTCACCCGTGTACTATTTAGCCTATTGTTGATCTCTCTCTCTCTCTCTCTATCTGTCTCTCTCTCTCTCTCTCTCTCTCTCTCTCTCCTCCACTCTTTCACTCTTTCTAGCAAATGGCACCTAATTGACGAACCACTACCCCTGGTGCACCACCTGATTGGCTCCAAAATACCACAAGTATTTGCACAAATTTGTCTTAAATAAAAATTGCATCGATACCACGTTACTACCTCTCCTTTTCTGCTAAATATTGATGAAACCTAGATTGGCCGAAAAGAAAGGGACAGGTAAGACGACTAAGGTTCTCTAATCCGACCCATCTTGAGGGAACTACTTGTCAGTGGCTTCTATGATAAAATATCTCTGGTAACGCGACCTTCCCCGTCCCAAATTGTCTCAATGCCCCAATCAGTAAAAGAGATCGAGACATACCCGCCTTCCCAGGACACCATCAGTTTTGTATCGGCTGCCCCAGACGAGAATTTGAAAAATGTCCTTTGCTTCAATCCACTGTGTTCCTAGTTGTTTTCCATAAGACCCCACTCACCCCAAAGATGAGTTTAATGGTTATCGCAAGCCCCCGAGTTTTTTTTTAATAAAGTAGCCAGGTTGTGAGAAACTATGTAGAATTTAAAATAATGTTTGCAAAGTTAGAATTAAGTCGAAAATGAAAGAACTTGTTGCAAGTAAACCTGTTGAAAGTAAAATGTTTAGACGAAAGATAGGATGCATTGACATAATGGAGAATCGTTTAGCCTATGTTCATTCCTCAGAAGGATGCCTATCTGACTATGGTGAATAAAAAGTTGCACTTTTCCGTAAAATACAAAGCCCTGAAGACCGGTCTAGCCTTGCAAGACTCGTACTAGGGAAATGGGTCTCTACCAGGAGAACTGACATAACTGTAATAAACGAATGCAATGAATGGGTATCGGACCTCGTACCACGACAAATGAATGTAATAAACCGACAATACGCCAAAGAAATAGCCACGAAGGGAAGTTGTTGGGAACCCAGCAAACCCATCATCAATTGTTTATACGTTGGCTGTAGACCTCAATGTAGCGGATGTTTACCCCAGTTGCTTGGTGTTGGGAGAGAAATAGATTTACGTAATTACCTTCCTCTGCAAAATCTCTAAAGACTGTCTTTTCAAACTCATTTAAGGGTACCACTGTCGGAGGAGAAAGAGACCGGATGTGGGAGCATGCGGCCTGACTGCAGATCGTGGAACCCCGGCGACGGAGGCCAAGGCGAGACCACAACAGTAAGGAGTCGCAGGACGAGGCACTGTTTCCGCCAAAACTAAAGGAAAGGGCTGATCTGAGGCCCCTGCTCTATGATCGACGTGTGCCGAAAAGTCCCCGCTCTCTGAACGTGATTATGGACCCGCCTGTCTAAAATTTTCCGTCCCCCTGGTCTGTCCCCGATCTGGCCCTGCTCCATCCCCTCCTCCTCCGACCTGCCATAAGGACTATTCACACACACACCCTCCCTCCACCTGAACTTTCAAAATCCTCTAAATCCTACTGTGCCATCCGGAGAAGGGTATTTCCTGCGTCAAAAAGGAGGGAGCCCTGACTAAGTAGACCACGAACTGTGTTAAATCTCAGAACGGTGACCTAAAAACACCACCAAGGGTCACCCCAAAGAGAAGCTAAACGAAGTATGTGGTTCTGCCCGGTACCGAACACCTTGAAGATGATGGAAGCAACAGGAAATACCCACCACAGAAACGCAAGAACAGACAGACTCCACAACTCAAAGACAATTGCACCCTTCACCACAATCATTTTCTGTCTCCTTCTAATGACCACACTCTGGATTATGGAAGAAAATGCATCTGCTCCAAAACCATAACGCATTTCTCCCATGAGGCCTGGCGAAACAAAACAAAGACACTCTCCTGCCCGCAGACCTCCAACGGCTCAACCCACATGGACATTCCTGCTAAAGAACGAATTGTAGTACAGGTGCTCAACAGTGCCAACAGAAGACGACAAAGAATGCTGAGAACTCACTAGTAATGGTCCACGACCATAAGACACTGGGAACCCTGATTATTGTTTTTACTATGTCTCATTTCTCTCCCAACCACCATTGAATTGACTATGCTCCAACCGAGTACAAAAAGAACTTACTTACGTGGTAACCTATCGGCTCCTATTCCGAATGACTACAAGCATCTATGATCTGTACCCAACGCTCTCACTGCATAATTTTTGTCTGACATTGCATTCAACAAAGCTCAACGATGAGCCCGCCCACCAGATGAAAAGATTTTAAAATGTGATGTTTATGTACAGTTCCTTCACCTGGGTTATCACTTCCTTACTTATGACCATAACAGTAGACATAGATAGGAAATAGGCCAGCAAGATGTCTTAGAAATGTTAAAGGGAGGACTGTGGAAAATTAATACGGTTTGGTGAACATTATCTACGCCATCTTCCCTTTTGCCCCGATGCCGCACTCTTCGTCACACACACCCACCACTTTAGCTGCCTTGACCAGAACCACCCTCTGCACACCCCTGACCCCCAACACGGTTCCTCACCTACACAAGCACCTCCACGCACTGATCACTCCCGCTTTCACATGCCTTGCGCGTAAGCGGCAGCCATTTTTAGCACCATGGCCCCTCTGCCCCTCGCTGATGGCCAGCGCGTCTCTCTCTCTCTCTCTCTCTCTTTCTCTCTCCCTCTCTCTCTCTCTCTCTCTCTCTCTCTCTCTCTCTCTCTCTCTCTCAACCTCACAGGCATCCCCCGCACGCTGACAACCCCCCCTCACTCTCACATGCCTTGGGTCATAAACCCCTCTTCAGCGCAGATCGGCCTCAGAATCCCATCCTGTTCCCAGCGCGGACACCTCCCTTCATTCCTTTCATAGCCTCAGGCCCTTTGATGCAAACCCCCCTTTTCCTGTGTGCCCGTCTGTCTCCCCTGTTCCCAAGCCGCCACCTGGCCCTACGGACACTGTTTATTACCCCCCGTACAGTAGGAAGCATCCCCCTATCAAAGGACCTTCGGGTCGATCGAACACCCCTCACCCCATGAGATCCGATCAACTCCACACATTCCGTGAATCGGCGGAATGTCCAGCTGCGCGATAATCACCACCTGTTGTGACCGGGGTAGGGACTTCAACTGTAAATGTGTGGGAACGGGCTTGAAGCGGGGATTACTAGGATGCTTTTCCGTATATCAAAGTACTGACAAATATGTGTTTCATGTAATAAAGCAGTAAACCTGAGTATAAGAGGCCAGGCCTCAGAGATGCGGTTAGAGCACCTCGTGACGATACTTGCTGTCCGATTTGATGTGTTCTCCTCCGGAGAGATTAAAACCCTCGTTTCCTGCCTTTCAGTCTCCAGCGCCTGCTTTCTTCATTTGATTAATATTGGTGGGTCATTGAGGCGACATCGCCGGGCAACACTAAAGGGTCTTTGGTCACTGGTTGTCTTACCCCTTTTACAGGGATGCCCAGGAGTGGACACCTCACAAGGAAAAGCCAGGAGGGGTTCCCTTGTGGTAGGAGTACAAGCGCCGGGATGCCTCCGGGTTACTGTTCGCGCTATACAAATACAACACATTTACATTTACACATTTACATGGTTGACTGTGGTGATGGTAAATGAAAGGTCGAGCAACATGAGGAGGTTGGGGGTCACCATCTGTGGTCAAGAGGTCATTGTCTACAATATGTAAGGTAGTGTCTCTGTGCTGCAGTATGACCTGAAATCAGACTAGTGGCTGAGCAGGAGATGGTTAACATTGATGTGATCTTGGAATTCATCATAGACTGCTTTTTCAGTGATCTTACATACGAACGATAGGTGAGTGATGGGCTGGTAGTTGGCAGGGTCATCGTGGTCTAGTGTAGGTTTCTTCAGGAGTGGGAGGATCTGGCCTGCCTTAAGAGCTTCAGGGAAGATGTTTTGAGAGACAGAGAGAGACAACTAACATCAGAAGGATGGAAGGGTAAGTCAACAAGGGGATGGGAACTTGTGCCTGGCAGATCACTGCATATTGCAACAAGAAGTGTTTAACTTACAGAGCCATTCAGCTTGTACTGGGAAAGCACACGCAAAGGCAGCCAAAGAATGAGGCATCACACAAACGCAAAAAGGTAAAATATTACATCACAGACCTTTACCAAGATGTGGGTAACCAATTGGGAGCACTTACTTGTCTCACAGGTGGTACAACATGCACTCTCTCATACCTCGAAACCTGGATTACAAAGATGCACATTTTCAACAAAGATTATGTAGCCTCCTTAGTTCTCCAATGATACCAACTTAGGGCAGTGAAGGCCTAAGCTTGCATTTGGAGATAGGTAACAAGCACTAGCAGGAGGGGCTTTGGGTCCTTTCATCTATTGACCTTCTTCCTTACAGCATCCTGACAGGGTTGGTCGTATTCCACCTAGGAACCAGCCCCATTGCTTAAAACTGATGGAGCATTTTTAAAATTTTCATAAACTATTTTATTGATTTGATAACAATACAATTTGTCACAGTCGCATCTGGGTCACAAACAATATCAATCTTGTATATAGAGAATGTGATATTTAATATTGCACCAAGGGTCGACCAACAGGACCTCCAACCAGACAATGCTGTGATAAAGGCAGTATCATGGAGTGACATCAGCATCTCCCAACCATTTGTTCCATATTTTACCATGTTTGGCTGGGCATCCCCGCACCTCATCCACCAGCTTCTCTCGCAGAGCACACCAGTCCACTCCATGGCACCACTGAGTTATTGTAGGAGGCCCAGTCTTTTCCAGCGGGATGCAGTATGTTTTTTCGCCATCATAACTGCCATCTTAGCAGGATCTGATCTGCCTGCCAGCATTGCCACCCACACGCTTGAGCATTCCCAGCAGAAGTAATGAGGGGGATAGGTCCACCTCCCAGCCCAGAGCCATCGAAAGTTCTGCTATCATTGCTTCACAGTACTGCCATATGATGGGATAGGACCAGACCGTGTGGAACAAATCTGCAGGTTCATGAGAGCATCGAAAGCAATTAGGACAGGTAAGGAGACCTGCCTTGAATATTTGGTACAGAATAAGATAAGCACAGTTGAAGTAATGTGTTTGCATTAATAGTAGTTTAGAGGATATTCTAGTTCTGGAGGCCATGAGTGTGTTTCTCCAGTTGTCATCCTCTAGAGGACCCAGCCATTCTTCCCACCTAAGTCTGAGGTGATGCATTGTGTCAAGTGCATTAATGATAAGCACGCAATGGCTCTGGGAGTCTACCTCTTTCCTAAAGGCACCCAGCATTTCCTTTGTCTTGAGAGGGCTGAACTTCAGGAGCGATGTACCCTGCAGTATATGTGTACTCAGAGCATAGTGCAGCTGTAAGTATTTGTGGAATTGGGTCGTTGACAGTGCGTATATGTCCCAGAGATCTTGGAAGGATCGCATTTGTGTACAGGACCAGACATCACCCAGCTGTGTAATGCCAATAGCGTCCAGCGGTGTATGGGAAACTTATCTGAGACCACTCCATTGGTTTGTACACAGGCGGTGGGGTTAGAATAAAAGTTACAGAGGAAGGCGCGGACACGGGGCACAAAGCCACAGCATCAAGGCAAACAAAGATTCTTCACAAAGCCACAGCAGGTGGAAGACTTCCTCAAGCAACTTAAGAAAATGGGTAGAGCTGAAGCGGGCGCAGAGGACCCCCGGCGGTCCCCAATGGAAGAAGCGGATAATGAGGAACAGTGATGAGTCCCTTGCCAAACGTGGAACTGATAACAAACTGCTATGCCTGTGATCTGTCTAATGTTTGCTGGGGGCAGCTCTAATAACAGTTATGTGTTCTTATTGAGTAATGCACGAAGAGGTGTCTAACAATAGCTCGCCGGGCACCCTTTTGCCCGACAGGGCTACAGCTCCGGCTTCGTTCTGCTCTGAGGGCATAGGGTTGTTGTGTACAGGACATCCTTCGCGAGGTCCGCCAAGGGTTTGCTACAATAGTAGACAAGGTCGACAGGATGTCGTCACAGATGGACGCATTTGCTCACAAATTGGATGGACATGACAAAAGGCTAAAGGAATCGGAACAGCGCATTTCGGACTCAGAAGACACGACTGCCAGACACACGTTGCAGCTCTCCCACATGGATAATTTGCTGAGGGTCATTGCAGAAAAGAACGAAGACTTGGAAGCGCTCAGTAGGCGCAATAACATTCGCATTTTAGGCATACCGGAAACGACCAACACTGGATGAATGGAAGACTATGTGGAGAAGCTACTTCTAACATCGATTGGCTCGGAAGCCTTTTCTAATCAATTTATTGTGGAACGAGCTCACAGATTGCTGGCCCTTCGGCCCAAGCCTGGGAACACTCCGAGGCCCATAATTGCTAGGCTTCTAAATTATAGAGACCGGGATGTGGCGATGAGAGCTGCGCGTAGTAAACAAACTCTGTCGTACAATGGCAGCTCCTTCTCTATTTATCCTGACTTCACACCTATGGTTCAAGAGGAAAGACGTAAATTTATTGATGTCAAGACCAAATTGCGAAAGGCCCAGATTGACTACGCCCTCCTGTATCCAGCGCAATTAAGGGTTACGCATCAAGGCAAACAAAGATTCTTCACAAAGCCACAGCAGGTGGAAGACTTCCTCAAGCAACTTAAGAAAATGGGTAGAGCTGAAGCGGGCGCAGAGGACCCCCGGCAGTCCCCAATGGAAGAAGCGGATAATGGGGAACAGTGATGAGTCCCTTGCCAAACGTGGAACTGGTAACAAACTGCTATGCCTGTGATCTGTCTAATGTTTCCTGGGGGCAGCTCTAATAACAGTTATGTGTTCTTATTGAGTAATGCACGAAGAGGTGTCTAACAATAGCTCGCCGGGCACCCTTTTGCCCGACAGGGCTACAGCTCCGGCTTCGTTCTGCTCTGAGGGCATAGGGTTGTTGTGTAGCCACATAGAGATGGCCCCTAAAGGGAATTCCCCCAGGCTAATTTTGCGTATATGTTTGGTTGGGGCTGCGCTGTGTTTCTTGATCAGCGTTAGAATCAAACAATCTATCCGTAAACATTAGCAAGATTTCAATAAAATTTTTCAAAATAACCCGATATTTGCTTATCAACGTTCCAAGAACATTCAAAAGCTTTTAAAATCCCATAAAGACAGAACAGAAACAAGATACAAGGGGACAGTTCCATGTCACAATTGTGGCAATTGCAACAGTATAATAAAAGACACACCCAACGTACACCCATCTCACGGGACCCCGATTAAATTGAGAGTTAATGCTTCATGTGACTCTACCAATCTGGTGTACTTGTTGAAATGCCCATATGGTCTCCCATACGTGGGCAAAACAGAACGAAAAATAAAAATTTGACTTACAGAACACCGGAGTAATATCCGCAATAGGAACCAAAATTCCTGTGTAGCATCACACTTCGTTAACCAATGTCATAACCCTAGCCAACTCCGGTTCATGGTGCTGAAAGTTTTGAACAGGACTGAAGGTTGTGACAACAAAAAATTCTTGCTGCAACGAGAACTTTACTGGATACATACGCTAAACGCCCTACATCCAAAAGGCCTCAACGACAGATTAGAATACAGTTGTTTTCTCTGAACTCTCTAGACTGTTTAGAACCTCGCTGATTTATTCCTCTCTTCCCTTTGATTTTATTTCGCCCGGACTTTATTGTTCTCGGACTTTATTTCTCACACGATGTCTCTTTCTTGCCTTATCCAATTTTAATTTCTCTCTGATCAAATTCAATTTGTTTTCTTCCCGACCTCTCATATTCAATCTTGCTTTGACCTCATCAGTTCATTCTAATTTCACACACACGGGTGTTCTCCTTTGCTATTTCCTTTTTTTCTATTCTACTTATTCTTACTCTTTCGCTGTTAATTAATATTTCTTTGAAATCCTTGTAATTTGGTTGAGTTCTGGGGGGCGCTAGGTGGCGCACTTGCAAATGGCTGCATGTAAGTGAGGCTCTTGCTGCCCGGCGGCCTTTATCCTGCATATATCCTTTTCATTGATCTCCTCTGTGGTATCTACGGCATCCAATCGATAGCACTGCCCCTCCGGTTGCTGCATGGCAAAACTTGTGCGGATCAGCTTTTTCCTGCGCCTGTGAAACGTTGCCAGAAATTGACCAGGGTGCCCTGTGGAACTGTGCGCAGCCGAGCTCCGGCCTGAGAATTTACGGCAGACCGCGGCTGCACACGCGGTGCCTAGGCTGCGCGGGCTCCTGGTCTCCGGGCGAAAGGCGGACTCCTCCCGAACTCCCACCGAGCAGAGATCTCCATCGGGGAAACCCATCGCGGAGGACACAACGCCTGTAGACCCGGCTCTCGCACTGGGGAGGAGGTAAGAGCGGAGTCATGAAAAACGGCGGAGAGTGTGGGGTCATAGCCGCCCTAATTACAGGCAAAGGCCGGCTTGGCATTGTGGTGAGACGCGGGGGGCTCCGGATCACCTGAGGCCCCCCTCCTGGTGGGCCCACATTGACGCCGTGAGATCTACGCTGCCCCAGGCAGATTACACTATTACAACTGTCGTGCCTGCGAGGAAAGACGGCCTATATAGGCCAAAAACACCGGGAGACCAACCTGAAGGGCACCCTGGCATTGGAAGGCACACACAGATGACTTGGCATTGAAGTGAGAAGCGGGAGACTCCGGATCACCTGAGGCTCCCCCGCCCCCCTCTGGTGGGCACATATTGACGCCATGGGATCAACGCTGCCCCAGGCAGATTACACATTTACAACTGCAGCGCCTGCGAGAAAAGACGGCCCATATCGATCAAAACCACCGGGAGAACAGCCTGAAGGGCACCCTGGCATTGGGAGGTACACACAGACGGTGCTAATTGCAGCGCCTGGGTGACAACCGGGGCTTATTTAAAAGAAGCGACCCCTGTGTGATTGAGGCTGCAGAGAAACCTCTAGGCTGCCATACTGAACGGTTGACGCAACTGCGACCCCATCTACGAGGAGGCCTCAGCAATCTCCAAGTGCATAGACTGAACGACGATATTGGCGCTGCATGATGGCCTTTTTTTTGTCCCGAGAGGTGGAGGGGGGCACGGCGAGCAATCTGACAAATTGAGTCATAGCGCTGACTCGAGTGGGCCTGCCAAAACATTGCAGAGAGAAGGGCTTGTGCAATAATATTGGGGCACTGTAAATCAGTTTCATACCGAAACGCCATTGCTCCCACTGCCGTGGAGGTCGGACCACGGGTCTCAGGGAAAATCCGGTAGCCCACAGCGAAGCGTCTCTTGCACATCCAGGAAAAAATGGGCAGGTCCGACGCGAGGCAGCCGAAGCTTACCTTTGATACCATTAAAAGGAACACTCACACAGGGCAGGAAGGTCAGGAACAGGCTATAGGTAGTGGGTCCCAGGAAGACACTGCTGGACAATCTACTGAGGTACAGGACATCCTTTGCGATGTCCGCCAAGGGTTTGCTACAATAGTAGACAAGGTCGACAGGATGTCGTCACAGATGGACGCATTTGCTCACAAATTGGATGGACATGACGAAAGGCTCAAGGAATCGGAACGGGGCATTTTGGACTCAGAGGACACGACTGCCAGACACACGTTGCAGCTCTCCCGCATGGATAATTTTCTGAGGGTCATTGCAGAAAAGAACGAAGACTTGGAAGCGCTCAGTAGGCGCAATAACATTCGCATTTTAGGCTTACCGGAAACGACCAACACTGGATGAATGGAAGACTATGTGGAGAAGCTACTTCTAACATCGATTGGCTCGGAAGCCTTTTCTAATCAATTTATTGTGGAACGAGCTCACAGATTGCTGGCCCTTCGGCCCAAGCCTGGGAACACTCCGAGGCCCATAATTGCTAGGCTTCTAAATTACAGAGACCGGGATGTGGCGATGAGAGCTGCGCGTAGTAAACAAACTCTGTCGTACAATGGCAGCTCCTTCTCTATTTATCCTGACTTCACACCTATGGTTCAAGAGGAAAGACGTAAATTTATTGATGTCAAGACCAAATTGCGAAAGGCCCAGATTGACTACGCCCTCCTGTATCCAGCGCAATTAAGGGTTACGCATCAAGGCAAACAAAGATTCTTCACAAAGCCACAGCAGGTGGAAGACTTCCTCAAGCAACTTAAGAAAATGGGTAGAGCTGAAGCGGGCGCAGAGGACCCCCGGCGGTCCCCAATGGAAGAAGCGGATAATGGGGAACAGTGATGAGTCCCTTGCCAAACGTGGAACTGGTAACAAACTGCTATGCCTGTGATCTGTCTAATGTTTGCTGGGGGCAGCTCTAATAACAGTTATGTGTTCTTATTGAGTAATGCACGAAGAGGTGTCTAACAATAGCTCGCCGGGCACCCTTTTGCCCGACAGGGCTACAGCTCCGGCTTCTTTCTGCTCTGAGGGCATAGGGTTGTTGTGTAGCCACATAGAGATGGCCCCTAAAGGGAATTCCCCCAGGCTAATTTAGCGTATATGTTTGGTTGGGGCTGCGCTGTGTTTCTTGTTGGGAGAAGGGCGGGGGCGGGTTGGGTGGGAGTATGATGCTGGCATGTTTGGGTTGTTTTAATGGGAGGGACGGGGAGGGTAAGAGGGCCAATGGGAGTTGGATATTGTAGGGGAGGTTGGGGTACAAGACATAGAAATCACTATACACAGCAAATATGCAGGCAGTTGGTGCAGTGGGTAAAACCGCGCTCGACATTGTTTCTCACATGATGTCAGGGACGACAGTGCTACAGGACAGGGATTAGCCATTTTGTAATGTATGCATATGGCTAGCAACGTAGGGACGCGACTGAATGTCGTTACATGGAATGTCAGAGGGCTAGGTGACCCAAGAAAGAAGAGGCAAGTACTGGCTTATCTGGACAGACACCAAGTGCACATAGCAATGTTGCAAGAAACCTATTTCACGCCCCATAGGGCCGCTGCATTTGCATCTAGATGGGCTGCACACAGAATTTTCTCCTCATATTCAAGTTACGCCAGAGGGACTGCCATACTGGTTAAGAGGCTGGTACCCTTCCATCTGACTGGGACGTCCAACGATGATCAGGGGAGGTACTGCTTAGCTTGGGGACGCCTCGGATTAGAGTCAGTCACTTTGGTATGTTGCTATGGGCCAAATGTAGATGCCCCAGATGTTTTTTACCACCTAGTGGGGGGCGATAAGAGAAATAGGCTCGAATCACATCATATGGGGTTGAGACTTTAATGTTACTGATGCTCCGAATCTAGATAGGTCACACTCTGCCCCACATCATCGCACTAAGGCAAGCACCATACTAAAAGATATCATTGTAGACAACCACTTGCTAGATGCGTGGAGACACATTCATCCCCAGACATGGGAGGGCACACATTTTACAGCACATTCCGCAGCCTGGGCGCGGCTTGATTACTGGATTATATCCCGGGGACTAGGGCCTGCGATTTGTACAGTACAGCACTTAGCTAGGACATACTCCGGCCATGCACCAGTCAAACTCACATTCTCCTCAGCGGATTTTAACCCCCGCGCAGTGCTTGGCGACTTAACACACATATACTCTTAGACACAGTTTTTTACGAGGAACTGCGCAAAGAGGTTCAGGATTTTTTTACACGAAATAAAGGAACGGTACAGAGCGTTGAGATCATTTGGGAGGCATTTAAGGTCACGCTGAGGGGTAATTGCATATGCAAAGGGAAGGGCGTGCTCAAAGATATTATCAACACGCTCTGTAGATTGGAACGGGAGCTCAAGGCACTGGAGGCAAAATTGATGCTCACACCAGACCGTGATACACAGCGGGAATTTAGGACCAAACTTACAGAATACACGGAAGAGGCGCATAGAGAGACGCAGTTTAGGGGTAAACATTGGAAGGCCCGCCGGTATGGAGAGGGAGAGCGACTGGGAAAAACTTTAGCAGACACGATAAGGAAGCCACGTTACTCTAACTATGTGGTAGAATTGGAGAGGCTGGATGGGACGCGTTGTTGGGACACTGCAAACATACTTGATGATTTTACTAAGCAGTACACCGCTCTATATACCACTACCAGGGGGCATGACTTAGATTTAGATGCCTACCTTGGTGATGTTACTTTAGGTTGGCTGAGCGCTCCGTTTAGGCTAGACGAAATTCGAGATGCCATAATGAGCATGCAGTCCGGGTAAGCCACTTGAATGGATGGCATTCCAATAGAATTTTATAAGACCTACGTAGATCTGATGGCCCCAATACTGCGCGAGGTCTATGAGGAATCTTTGGAGGTTGGTTCCCTACCCCCGTCTATGAGGGAAGCCCTCGTTATTTCACTTTTGAAGCCTGACATGCCAGCTCCCCTGTGCGGGTCTTATCGACCGCTCTCTCTTCTCAATTGTGATGCTAAGATTTTGGCAAAACTCATTGCTACCTGACTAAGCCTGTTGTTAGAGCACTTGATTATCCTAAATCTTTACAATTTTGAATAACGTCTCCCCAGAATTGCCCTTGGCAGCAATTTTTCTAGACGCCACTAAGGCTTTTGACTCTATTGAATGGAATTGCATCTTTGGGATACAAAAAGGGGGTGGGGTCGCACACTACTCACACACCAGCGGAAGTTGCCCCTAATATCTGCCAGGTATAGTACCACTCCGGCGCGTAGGTGCGGGATCCCAGGCTCGTCAGCCCGCTGCTCAAGGGAGCTTTAAGTTACAAAAAGGGGGTGGGGTCGCACACTACTCACACACCGGCGGATGTTGCCCCTAAGGACTCTGGTCATTGTAGTAGAGTGTTCGCGATGCATCATCTTTAGATCTAGTAATAGTCGCCAATGGCTGCCATCGGCGACCCCAGAACACTGCCTATCCCTGCTGACGAGGGTTGTAAACCCGAAACACGTGTCCAGGGATGGCGAAGACAGCGAAGATAGCAAGATCGAAAGATGATGCATCGCGAACACTCTACTACAATGACCAGAGTCCTTAGGGGCAACATCCGCCGGTGTGTGAGTAGTGTGCGACCCCACCCCCTTTTTGCATCTTTGGGATAATGCTCCGGATGGGGTTCCCGCCACTGTTCCTATCTTGGATCCGCTTATTGTATCATCAGCCGGGGGCCAGGGTGCTTATTAATGGGCACATGTCTCAAAGATGTTCGATTACTAGGGGCACTCGACATGGGTGCCCTCTGTCCCCATTGCTATTTGCTTTGGTGACAGAACCACTAGCAGCATGGCTGCGACAGCACCACAATGACATGGCCTTGCGATGTAACATGAGACAAATCTTGGTTTCCATGTATGCCGATGATATTACTTCATATGCATATATGAGAGACCCCCAAAACAACTTGAATACACTCCTTTGCGAGTTCATTGTATTTGGTCACCTGTTGGGTGTCCAGATAAATTGGGGGAAGTCCTGCCTTTTTCCGTTGACAGATTAAGTTGTGCGCTTTACTCTAGACTACCCATTGGAATGGTGCGAAAACGAGCTACGATATTTGGGTATTGGCGTTACTAGAAATAAGGAGGAACTCATGAGGCTCAATTATGGGGTGGCGCTGAATCGAATAACAGACAAGGTGAACCGTTGGATAACACTTCCACTCTCCATGGCAGGTAGAGCGTCGCTGATCAAAATGGTGATTCCGCCCCAATTGCTTTATTTGTTTTTAAACATCCCGTACTATCCAGGTCAACATTTTTTTCAATCTCTCAGAACAGAAATTATTAGACTGGTATGGGGGGGTAGAGAAACAAGTCCTGTGCACACGCTTATATAGTAATCGGTCCTTATGTCAGGACTCAACAAATACAAACAAAGTTCATATGGATGAAATGAAGGTCAAACACCAGGGTTTCGCATGTAGAGAAGATTTATTAGTCAATCTGGATCAGTACACTTGATATTAGCCAGCCAACACGTGTTTCGTCACACTATGAAGGAGATGTAACTCATCAGTGCTTGGAAGGACATGGGGGAAAAAACAAGCACAAATAAACATAAAGAGGGGCAAACTAAACTTTCATCAAAATGGCTGGGTGACTCTGTGGAAATGGGAGATCATCTAAGTGAATGTGGAGACCCTATGGTGCGTAAACACACAAGTGTAAGACAAAAAAGACCCTAGAAACCAAGACATTGTGTGAGGTGTAACGGTTGTTTAATAAAACATAAGCTTCATCAATTGTCTGTATTAATATATCGTCGTCCATTCTAAGAGAAGACAAAAATTCTTAAGTATACCAGAGTGCGTGACAAGAGTAAAGTGCATCTATGGCTGTGAGGTACTGTAGGTGACGATCATATATGAAGTAAGTAATAAAACATTGCAAAATCCATAACACATAAAATGGTATTGCGGCGGGAAGTATTTAAAGTATAACATAGCATGTCAAAAAAAGACACCACGGACGTTCAAGGGAGAGATGAAAAACAGGAGGAAGTATAAGGCAGAGCACACGGTGGAGTTTTAGCAGGTGATAACATTTTCTGTGCAAAATGAAAACCGCGTTGCTATTGTCGAAATTAGGATCTAACGATTAACGTGAGGCAGAATATAATCAAGGAAAAAAAGTCTGTACGACATTAATAATGGTATACCTGAGTGCACCAGAGTGTTGTAACTAATACATTCAATGGAGAAAAAGCTGGTCTGTGACATGCTAGCTATCTTGCAAATTGAGTAGCAGTAATCCGAAGGTAAGTTTAGAATGATAACAAGACAAAACGCTAAGAAACTGTACTAAGTGAGTATCAACAGAAAGCAGATTAATGTTAAAACATGTGTATCCCTGCACGTAATACTTGCTACAGCAGGACAATTCGAAAATGGGAAAAGAGTGTTACAATTATATGTTCAACAAATTGCAATAAGGCCGGAAGAGGTGCACGAATAAAGACAGTAGAAAGTGCCATGGGAGTGGCGAGGGAGACTAGAAAAGAAGAAAAAAGGGAAAAAGAGGAAAAGTATGAGGAGATAAGAAAAAGAAGAGAAAACAGACCCAAAATAATGGGCGTAGTAAGTTCGCTAAATACCTGTTAATACTGTGGCAATCTAGCCTGTGGCTGAAATGTTAAAAAAGAGCGATCTAAGTAAAAGATGGCGAAGGGATAATGGAAGTAACAGTCAAGCTTACCATGTTGGCGGTTCAAATGTCACAGCCGGCCGCATGTGAACCGATGGGGATAAATCGAAGTTAATGCCCTGCTCGATGTAGCATGAGCGAGGAATCTGGACAGGTGCGTCCCAGATTCAAAGACGGGACCTGAAAACCGTAAATAAGAGCAGTATGAGAGTGTGCTCTTTAAGTGACTGGTGGTATCCTGGTATGAGGGGGCAGAGCTAATCTTACCTGAAAAAAAGAAGAGAGGTGCACGGGTCAGGGCGGGTGGTAGAGAGTTCTGATTCCAGGTAGAGGAACCATGGTTGTTATTCGTGCAACCAAAGAAATACCATCGCCAGAGTGATTTGTGGCGTGGTGGGCAGGGCCTTCTCCCAGTACAGTGACCGGCACTAGAGTGCTGACCCTGAATTGGGTAAGTAATGGAAACCACCGGAAGTGGGGTTTCTTAAAGTATGAGTGACGGTATGTTGCAATATAATGAGGATTCATATGGCATTGTATGAAGAAAATATAGAGTGAAATAGACCAAATAAAGGGAAATGAGCGTGCAGAATATAGAAACGCACTGTGCTGTCAGGATGGCGACTTTGCACAAGGGAAACGGACAAGTATAGGCTCAATGAGGTCTATAGTAACGGACAGAAATTAGGGGTGAGAGTAAAGGATAGAAATACAGGGAATCAGGTGAAAACACATGAGTGCAAACTTGTGTCAAAATAATTTAGAGTAAAGAGAGGGGGGTCGAAAGAAAAAAGGTCAGGCGAGAAAAGATGCAGGCGAGGTATGGGAGGGTAAATACAGAATGAGTTCAAAGTGGAGAAAGTCAGAGAGAAAATGGCTGTGAGACTGACTGTGGGAGTAGCAGAAGGAAAAATATTAGATGTGTTTACAAATAATTACTTCTGGACAGTAAAAGGATAATGAAACGGTGAAAAGATAAGAATGACAGTATGATAGAACAAAGTGTGTGAACACTAAGCACGGGCGAATTTTGCTAATTCGCGGTTCGTGAATTTGCGTATTCACGAATTTACAATCCGCAAAATCCGCGAACTCTCGCGAATTTGCAGATTTTTTCTTTTTTTTGTGTTCGCAAGGGTTTCTGCCAGTTCGCAAGGGTTTTGTACCAGTTCGCAATTGCGAACTTACTTGTTGGCTCGCAACGTTTGTGACTATGTTGTTTCTACGTCTGGTTCATCATCACAGGTTCACAGCACCCTCTGTTTTACAACAGCCACCCTCTGGTTTACCCATTCCACCCTCTGGTACATCACTGCCACCCTCTGGTTCATCACTGTAGATTATGGAGGAGAAAAGCAAGCACACCTGCCCTGCTTCAACTGACATGAATTAATTTGGGGTTGATTAATGTGACACTGAATTTAAACTTCCAGTCTGGCAACTGCTTCCTTATCTGTAATTTGCTTTCTGTTGCAGTGCAATTTTTTTTCACAGGACCTTTGTGGCCTACTTGTAGCTATTCTATGAGCCTGCTGTGAGGGTCAGAGCAGGGTCATAGAATAGTTGCAAGTAGGCAACTGAACTCTGGAGGGGCCCCTCAGGAAGCACTACAGGGAATGGTTACTAATGATGAGTTTGAACTTTTGCATCTGCTGTGTGCTTTCAGTTTTGCAAAACTCGTTTTTCTGCAATTTCGCGGGATTCGCGGGGCGTGAATTTGCGCTAGATCGAATTCGCAACTGAACTCTGGAGGGGCCCCTCAGGAAGCACTATAGGGAATGGTTACTAATGATGAGTTTGAACTTTTGCACCTGCTGAGTGCTTTCAGTTTTGCAAAACACGTTTTTCTGCAATTTCGCGGGATTCGCGGGGCGCGAATTTGCGCTAGATCGAATTCGGAAGCCGCGAATTCGCGCGAATATGCGATTTGTTTTTTGCGGCGTGTTAGATAGCAAGGTTTTGTGCGTTTTAGCGAGCCGCTTGTAGCACAACAACGCGAAGTTACCCTCACGGTCGTTCACGGGCGCGGCCATCTTGTTTGCATGACGTATTTCCGTTCCCGGCGCTATGTGTAATCTCGCAAAGTGTGCGGCTCGCTAGTACAAGTTCGCGTGTGATCGCGAGGGAAATCTTGTGCGAACTTACCCACGCGGTCGTGAACGGGCACGGCCATCTTGTTTCTCATTCATTGCTATGGTTCTGGGCATGCTTTCTGTATCCTCTCTGAATCTCTGCCATCCTTTGCTTGTTTGAAGTTTTTCTGCTACTTTTGGTTCATTTTAAACTACTTTTTAAAACTCTTTTCTTTTCTTCTTTCCTATTCTATTTCTTATTTCTTATTTACCTTCCTTTCTGCCCAGACCATGGTAAAGGGAGCCGGGAAGCATCCTGAGAAGGGTAAGGGTCCCGCACCCCGTGCCCGGCTCCCGTGCGGGCATTTGAGGGGGGAGACAGTCACAGCCCGGGAGATCTTCAGCGCGGAGGAGGTGGCCGCACTAGTTTTTTATGTTCAGCGCCGCCTCCCCAGGACCATTAAGGCAGGTGGCAATATCGCTAGCGGGTACGGGATCCGGGAGCGCCGGAAGCGGTGGGAGAAGGTGTGCCGGGCCATGTACCAACACTCTTGGGTCCGGCGCACCTACACCAGGCCACCCACCGTTGGACGGATCTCCTGGACCGTGAACGCGACTTGATCGACTTGCTCGGCCTCGAGATCCCCGGGCTTGGTGAGTAGTAGTAGCTATTTCTGCACTACTCTGTTTTCTCTTTCTCTGTGTGTTATTATATTGCAAATCTTTGTTTTTTATCAAGAGCAATACTGCGGCTGATTACATTGTAGGTAAATTACATTTCAAAATCTTCTGTGCATTTCAGGTGCACTGCTCTCCTTCTCAGTAGCGTTGCTACTATGCTTATTTGGTTTCGATTTTGAGTTCATTTGATTGGCCTGAGAAATTATGTATGAGTGTAGTTTAAAGAACTGCGTAATGCTAGACACTAAGGGTCAGATTTTTAATTACCGGCGCATCCCTGCAAAGTAGCAGGGATGCGGCAGTAATTGTGCGCCACGCTACCACCACCCATGGTGCGCCGTATTTACAATGCGGCGCACCATGGGCCCAAAATGTCACCGAAGCGTTACGCATCTGTGCCATAAAGGCGGCGCAGTGCTGGAGTTGCGTCACAACGATGGCGCAGCTCCAGCAATGCTCTGGGGTGTCCTATCTTCCCAATGCTGCGTCAAGTCGTACGTCTGCTTCAAGCAGGCGCAGGGTTTGAGTCACGCATCATTGTCCTAAAAGTGACTGATTGAAATCTTGTAGATTTCCCTCAGCCACTTTTAGTATGCGTTCCTGCGCAGGAACACCATCCCTTGCGCCGGAACGCCCCCTGATGGCGCAGGGCTTTACAACGTGATGCATCTGCCATATGCATCACGATGTTAATATACGCCGCACCAAGGCGCCTCTTTTGTTCTGCCGCTCCATCACAAAAGTCACGCAACAATGGAGCAAAAGAGCCGCAAGGGGCTTCTAAATCTGCCCCTACAGACTCCAGTCCAGTCCTTCCTTTGTACACCTGGCAATAAGAAGAAATAGTGGTGAAGGATTGATAGTTTGAGTATTTTAATGACTGGTTAATGTAGTAGGAAACTTTTTAGTGTTGTCGCTGATCTGCAATCACGATGGACTTTATCTGTCACTTTGCGTGCTGCGGACTGCTGCCTGCCAGTCCTAGGCGAACCTTTTTAGTAGTTTGTTTAGTGAGTTACATAACTTTCCAAGTCGACGGTCCGCAAATCAAGCAATACTAATATCGTAGTAGACCACATGAGATAGGTCAATATATCCCGTGGAATAGTTGTCTATTTGCTATTTTGCCAAAATATTTTGTTATTGTTCTTTTGAAATGTTTGATTTGGTTGACAAATATCATCCATGTTTTCTGGTCTTTCTTTCTTTCATGTTGTACATCAGCTCCCCCCAGGGGCAAGAGGACATTGGAGGAGGCTGCTGCTGCTGCAAGGCCAGGATCGGTCAGGCGAGGGCTCCTTTGCTGGCCCCGGCAAGTTTTAATTTTAATATAGAGTACCTATTTTTTCCTAGCGTTCCTCATTCGATTTTCTCTAAATCGGCTTTGATTTTCTTGTAGACTGTATCTAAATTCTTATCCTGCCTCGACTATGACTCCCTGTGGTATTACTAGATTATTCTTATTAGTCTGTGTGTGTAGCTAACTAAGATTGCACATTTGGCAAAAGGTGTAAAACGAAACTCCCATTCTAGTCAGCAATAGCTCTATGCACTGAGTGCAGTCCTCTGGGATTGTCCATAATGTCTTTTCAAGTCTTCTAAATGTTTATGCTTCTTTGACAATTACCAACAATAAAAAGGTGAATGACCACCAAGAAAGAATAAGATACTAGTACTTTACTTTTGGTTTGGATAGGAGGACAATCCATACTACTACTGTTGCAAGGACAAATCTGCACAAACAGAACTATGGACACTAAATAGTGCATTGTTTATCAATTATAATAGGTGCAGGTAGACTTTCCACATACCTGAGTGATATCAGTCTTTGAAGAACCCCCAATCTCCTTACTGACTAGGTAGTGTGGCAGAGTCATTTAGCTCCCGAATTCATCGATGATTGATCCCCAATGATGATTATCCAACGCAGGACAAGAGTATGGAGTCAGAGTCCAGAAGTGTCAGAGGCACGGACTCATGCTTGCAAATTGCAAAACTTTTTGCTCATTAACTCTTGACCAAAAACTACAGAGTCTATTTAAGTTTTAAAGCTTTATTAAAAGTAAAAATATTTATTAAAATCAAGCTTGTCATAAAACATAAAGTACGGTTGATTAAAAATGGAAAAGTGCTTATAGTGATTATTTCACACATTTATTGTGGGCGAGCCGAGCCCTCACCTGGTTTGAACTTCTTTTTGGTGCTAAATCATTGGTCCCTCTGTCCTAGTGGTGATGATGATGATTTCTTCTTAGAAGTGAAGCTTCTGTCTGTTATGAGAAAAATGGTGCGTGTTAAAATGCAAGCATTCATCAGTTGTGCCAAAAAGTGCAGCAAGACAACACCCTTCCCTGGAAAAAGGGACATTTTTACTTTAGAGTACACAGTCACAAATTATTAGATTGGTTTCTGTATTCACATTTCTTCATTCCTATACAAAATACTAGTGAGAGGTGTATGTCTATGACATCTAACATTCTTAAATGTACTTTGTAGGTGGAACATCTGGTGCTGGGCCCAGCGCGGAGGTGGAGGAGGAAAGCTCTGGGGAGGAGGCTGTGCAGGAGGCTGTGCAAGTGCCGGACCAAACTGCTGTGCGGGTTGCCACTGTAGTGGCGGGCAGTGGTAAGCTCTTATATTCCTTACTTATTGAGATTGCAGACTGCATAGTGTGCTCCCCGTGAGAAAACGTAAGGTTTGTCCAGATGAGAGACATGAAGAAGAATGATTGACATATAGTTTCAATGGATGGATGCCTGGATCATGGTACTATCTGACACTTAGATAGCATATGTGTATCTAGAGATAGTAGACGGTCACTGGATGAACTAAGTGTTACTTTGAAGAGCATGTAACACCGCACCCGCACGTCCGTCCTAGTGTAGGAAAGGCAAGGAAAATAAGTTGTAATACTAATTTTGTCTGAATACTACCATGAATAGTAGCAGTAGTTTGTATTGCAAGCACAGCATATATCCGGCTATTACGATGGCCACTCACTACCTCTGTTAATAAGTTTAGTAGAACTCGGTCATTCATGTGTGGATGTATCACTGTTCATTCAATAAAAAGCTAAGCACCTAAAGTCATCCCATATGTAAGCAAATACATACCATGTGCAGTGATTGATAATCAGATTATTTATCTTCTTCATTTTCCTTTCTAGTATTCATTGGCACTGTAGGGTGAAAGTTGCATTAATTAAGCAGTAGCCCTTGTAACAGAGTATTCTCAGTGCCACCCATAATAGAATAGTAAGAGCATCACCACCTGTATGTACTGGACTGGTACAGTAACGCAAGTCTGTCTCACTCATCATGGCGGGCGTCTGTTGTTCTCGGGTGCAAGTTGACTGCGCTGGCAATATGCCGGCTTGCAGAAGTTAACGTACCAATTTTGCTCAACAAGAGAGAAGAAGAAGAATAAGACTGGTGTACTGTCATAGTCGACTCTAAAGGAGTGAGTCCATAGTGCTCGTAGAATTGATTCCTTAAACTCCCACTAATGTTAGAGCAAGGATGAAGAAGTGGGAGGTTAGATAGATACTGGCCACAATAGTTATGTACTGCGCTTGCAAGTTGCTAGTTCTACTGTGACACAACTTTCTGCTGAATCATTTTGTGTTAATCTTAAAGAGCATTGGTTACAGACTATGTCTTTTTATTTTCTTCATATAGATGCTCCTTCCAAACCAACATGGAAGGAGCTGGCTAAAAGGGCCCGGCAACAGAGGCTGGAGGCCACTGTAGCCGAATATCGGCGGCTGGTAGCCCATGAGGAGGAGGACGTGCAGACTAGTACGTCAACAACATCGACAGCGACACCTGCATCCTCCTCTGCGCTCCCTGGGTCAGCCAGTCAGAGCAGCAGGGTCTCCAGCGGTACGGATCCGGGGTACCGCAGCCACCCGCCACCGCCGAGCAGCAAAGAAATCAGCTGCCCCCCACAGCAGTACCAAAAAAAGGATGCACCGCCTTTCCCTGAGGGTTTCCTACCTTGAGCAGGAGCTCCTCAACACCAAAACCCTGCTCGAGACCCTCCGCAAGGAGCATGCTGACCTGGCCCAAAAAGTCAACAGCAGCCAGCAGTAGGAGGAGACTGTCCCTTGCCCCTTTTTTTTTGTCAAAAGAGACTGTCCCTTGCCCCTTTTTTAAAGACTTTTGGGGGGTGGGAATTGGGAGTTGAGTTTTCTATTTTTTTGGACTTGGTTTTCAGGGGCATTCGTTGGGGATCGGGAGGGGGGTGGGTTGGGTCTTGCGGGAGATTATTTAAGTTTAAAGTATATAGATATACTTTAAACTTTATCTTAGCATACATGTTTTTTACTGCTTTTGAGGCTGGTGGGTGGGGGTTTAACAGTCCAGAAACTTAAGTAGCATCGTGATTCAAGTTGTGTAAGTACTAATGGCCCAAATGTTTTCAAAACTAAGTGCCTCTCACAGAGTAAGTGAATTCAATAGTCCTAGGACCGTCAGTCTCTCGTCTCTCCTAATACTCCATTATAGTACCTCCCCCCCAAAGGCTTATCTTACCTGTAATTTGTGTTTGGAAATAGGGCTAGGCACAGGGGTGGCTGCACGTGAAATGGCGATTAAGGTTGGCAATCCTGGGTGGATGAAATGTCATCATTGCGGTGGTACTTGTGGTGTTACACAGTGGCAGTTGCAGCATCTGAAAAAATAAAAAAAAACTTGTTTTTGTCCTTACCGTAGCATTAGAACGGTACGATAGAGAATATAGCAGGTGACAGTACACTAGAACAGTGCCACAATGTAGCCTAACAAATGTTAAAGTATTGAAAGTATAACTAGTACTTGCGTTGAATTTCTTTGACATTGGCTACTACTACAAGAAATAGTACCGTAGGTGAAGGACACAGCAGCGTAATAATTTGCCACGTCTAGGAGGAGGATGTTCTTGATGACCAATCAAGTTGATGGCGCACATGAAAATCTGCTTTCATTTGCCAATAGTGACTGAGTGTCAAGCTGAGTAAGAATAGAATATATCCTTGGATTCCTTCACCAGCCTGTTGCTATGACCTTATCCTCCCCAGCAAGTGTGTGGAATTATTGCTGTCATTTAGTCACACATCAATCAAAACCACACAGCCCGGGGGTAGAGGGTTAGGGTTTGGAAAATGGATGGGAATGGGGGATTTTGGGAAAGTTTTGTTGAGAGAAGAAAAAAAAGCACAGCATGGACAAACAATAATTGAAGATAAAGAAATCTTTGGGTACAAAGCTAACCATAAATCTTTTAAGTGACATAAAGGAAGTGCATGCCCTACTGCATGCATGGTTAGGGAAAAGTAAATAGTACTTTCGACAACCGTGAATGAAAGAATGCGACAGTACAGGGCTGCAGCGTTTTCATTTGCCTATCTCTGCACTCAGAGAAACACTTCTTACATTAAATTAGGTTAAAAAACATAGCAGAAGTAAAACCTATAGAATGGCTGAAGGGATGAATTTAGAAGCAGAGATCAAAGAAATGCAAAGTCACACTCATAGAAGTTCACAGCAATAACATTACTTAAAAGATAATTAGAAAAGAACGGATACTGTATCTGTATGTCGTTGTAGTTGTCCTGTTGAATTTGGTAAGTTGCATGCATCAAACCATTCCTCTTATTAGCGGGACTCCTCCATTCCAGCTGACGCTCCGTCCATCAATGTTGGTGACCATAAGACATCCTGTCCACTGCCTGCCTGCCAGATGCTGAATTGCGGCTCGCTAATGTGAAGCCTGACTTCATCCTTTTTTTCCGATTGCACAGACTGAAACCTGGCCTGTAATTATTGATGGAAAAACAGGAAGGGATATTAGAACACCACTGACAAATAAATATAAGGTATAAACGCTGTGTAGTGCAAAAAGTCACACTTTGAGTTTCCTAATAGACAGTACAATATTTTTGAAAGTGCGTACTCTGTCTGAGTCTCCTTTTGAAGGATAAATAAGTTTGGGCGAATTAATTTAGCGGATCTTTCCCCTCAAGCTAGGTGTACTGTAAACTGTGTTTAAGCACAAAATTAGACCTTCCCAGCAGTGCTCCCAGACCCTTACTAAACCCAGACGCAAAAATGTAGAAGACCCCCAATCAGATCTCAAAAAACGAGGCCTAGTAGAAAATGGTGACAAAACGTACTTTGAAAGTAAAGTAGGCCAAAATCCCCCCTTACCCACCGTGGATTGTATTCAAACCACTTGCAAGCAAGCAAAAGTATCCATACCCAGCATTGCTCCAAGACTCACAAACCCCCCCACAAGCAGCCCCCACCCAAACACATGCAATACAATACCGTTAACCCTAACAAGCCCTAAGTTAAGAATAGTGGCAAACGCTTTCTTTAACTAGGCCAAATCCCCCCTTTCCCACCATGGATTTTCTTCAAATCACTTGCAACCAAAATTACACATTCCCACGAGTGCTCTAAGACCCCAGAACTCAGTTGCAAAAATCTAGAACACCCCGAAACACATGCAATCCTGCTGCTGGTGCTAACCCTAAGTTACAAAAAGTGCCAAAATGCTTTTCAGCATAGTTTTCTCCAAACCACTTTTATCCGGTATTAGACCTTCCCAGCAATGCCTCAAGACCCGCCAACCCACCCGCAAAAAAGCACAACACCCCCAAACAGGCAAAAAGCAAAAATGGAAAATCTCATACTTACAATATTTTTCGGCCTTCTGTCCAAACGCGTGTGCCATCAGTGCTCCCAGACCCCAAAACCCACCCACAAACACCCGGAACCACCTCAAACAGCACCTCAAAGACAAGCAAGTCAGCTAAAACGCAAAAAAAAATTCGCCTCCGATTTTGTCCAAACCACTTTTATCCGGTATTAGACCTTCCCAGCAATGGCCCCAGAGCCGTCAATCCAGTCGGAAACTAGTAGAACACCCCCAAACAGCCAAAAAGCACAACTACAAAAATGAGGACTTAGTAATTTTCAGGCAAATTTCCAAAATCACTCCACGCCCGCTCTGCAGCTAGGCCCTAACTCCCCTTTGCCACCATGGATGTGCTTCAAAACTACTTGCAATCAAAAGTATCCATACCCAGCATTGCTCCCAGACCCCAAAACCCACCCCCAAACACCAGGAACCCACCCAAAAAGGCCCCAGAAAACATGATAGTGAGCAAAAAGGCAAAAACTTTTTCAACTCAGATTTTCTCCAAACCACTTTTATCCGGTATTAGACCTTCCCAGCAATGGCCCCAGAACCGTCAACTCACCCGCAAAGAAGTAGAACACCCCCACAAGTGCAGAGTCTTTCTTCATTAGGCGTAATCCAGCCATCTGCTTTGAGGGAAATAGGAGTCTGGAGGAGGAGGATAGAGGAGCATGTTCTTGTGAACTTTTGAACCTGAGGAATTCAGACTGCGGCACCTTCAAATCAATAAGCAAATAAGTGAAGACAGTTCTGCTGAGGCTTGTTTTTGTGATTAGGTGATTAAAGTTTTTATTTATATTGACTTTGCAAAACAAAGAAAGACAGACACACAGGAATAAAAGTGTATAAGGACGAAAAAGAAAGTTATTGATTCATTGGCTCATTTTCAGGGCTCGGTGACAGGGAAGCAGAGTTCGTCCTCATACTCTGCGAATTCAGGCGGGAGTAGGTCACCTAACAGAGAAGAAATTCCCTCATCTAAGTTGGTGTCCTCCTCGTCTTCTTCCGGCGTGTATTCTCGTACTTTGTAATCTGGTGGTATGACACACTTGCGAGTGGGCAAGACAAGTAATTTATAGCCAGGTTGGAGATCTCTGGCCACAATTCTTTTTTCCCATGCCAATACGCCAATGGGTCATCATGAACATAGACCTCTGTTGAGTCATTCAGCTAGTCCAGCACCATCGACTCAAGGTTCTCCATGGTTCCTCCACTTTGCTTACTTTTTGCTGGGACCTTTTAAGAAGTAAACCCAAGCTGAGTTAGGCAATCCTCTTCTTCATACAATGTTACTGTTGTGTCTGGTGCAGATGATCTGGTTGCTGGAGTCTTTAACGGCTGAGAGGTAAAATCACTCACTTCTGCCACAGCCACAGGTGCAGAAGTGGATTCTTTTGACTCCGGATGGCCTGCTGATGCTGATGTACTGCCTTTTCTTTCAATTTCCTGCCGTTCTCTTTCAAACCTCATGGCTGACATAGCTAGCCAACGTTTGTACTTTGAAACTTCTGCATCACCAAAAGGAAAGAATGCTCTGCCTACCAGTGCCTTTTTGTAGCATGGATCCAGAATAGTAGCACAAATGTAATGCTGTTCTGTGTGGAACTTTTGAAGACCTTCATCGCAAAGTAGGCGCTGTAATAATTTCTCCGCCAAATCAAAAGCTTCTTGCTTTTCTTCATCTTTTTGAAACGTAGAAGACACCGCCTTCAGTTGGTGCTCTAGCATGAGCAACAATGGGATAGCTTTTCCCAAATTACAGTCCTCCCTGCTGACTGCACGCGTGAAGACCTCAAAAGGACGAAGCATGTCTGTCAGGCTTTTAACTAGCTTCCATTGCTCCGCATGTATCCTCAGGTCCCTCATAGCTGTCCCCTGTGTAAAGAAATACTGATCGACTACCGCACACTGCTCATACAGACGCACAAGCATGTAGAAGGTTGAGTTCCAACGTGTTGCCACCTCCTGGATGAGTGCTTTCACTGGCAGTCGACGTTGATGTAGCAGGCCCCTCAGATGCTTCCGGGCCTTTAAAGAATGGCTGAAATGTGTGCACATTCTTCGGCAGGTGGTCAGTAACTCGCACACTGGACTTTCTTCACTCAAGAATTTTTTAACAACCAGGTTTATACAGTGCGCCAAACACGGCACAATAGTTAGTTACCCAGATCCATGGCCTTAACTACATTGGCGCCATTATCCGTGGAAACATAACCAATCTTGCGTTTTATTGGGGATAGCCATTGAAAGCCCTTTGTGTTAAACTCCTTCAAAATGTTTTCTCCTGTATGGCTTGTCTCCATGCCAAACATGGCTACTGTTGCATGTTTCCGAGCAGCTTTAAAAACGTTGTCCGGGTCAACACCTGCCCTTAGCTTTGCTGTAACTCCTGAAAAAGAGACCCAGTGTGCAGTGATGCACATGTAATCAGTGCCTGCGCCACTGGTCCCCATGTCTGTTGTCAGATGTATAGTGTGAACAGCACTCTTCTGCAAAGCTGCCCCAATCACCTCCAGCACATCTTCATGTAGTGCTGGAACCACAACTCAGGCAAAATAGAACCGGCTAGGAACCTTCCATTTAGGGCAGAGCGTTGCCACTAATTCAAGAAAACCTTCCACAAAAGAAAAAAGGAGAAGGTCCAGAGCTAGCATTTTAGCCAGCTTAGTGTTATACAGATGCGTCATTGGGTGGTTGCGTTCCAATGGCGCATCTGAAAACAACATGCTTCTAAGGGTAGGCTGGACCATGATTTTACGGGATGATGATGACGCTAACTTCTTCGACCCAGTTACGCTTGGTGATGATGAACTTTTTCGCATTGGTGTCTCACTCTCTCCCACACTCTTAGTGTGGCTCACAAGGGGTGTGCTGCTGACAGGGGTGCTGGGTGTAAGTGTGACGCTTCTTCCTCCTCGTCATCATCAGATGAAAGATCAACGGATGCAGTTTGTTGACTTGCAATTCCGGCTTCCTTGATCTCCTTTAGGTGCGCATGCCATTTGACAGTGTGCTGTCTATCAAGATGACCTCTCTGGTCTCCTGTACCATAGTTGGTACCAAGCTTACCACGACTAACTCCAAGCTTACAAATGCTACAAATGGCTATGTTTTCCCTTGTTGTGCTAACACTAAAGAAGTCCCAAACTGCGGACTTCAAATGTCTGTGGGGGCGGAGTGGCGATACTGGTCGTGCTAATGCCAGATGAAGTGGAGGATGTGTGTTGCCGAACTTTACTACGTTGTGCACTTGCAGCACCACTAATTGAGGAAATGGAGGTCGAGGTGGATGGAGGTCCCTTCTGGTGAGAAAATATGGAAGCGGTAGGTGGTGGTGTACTAGTTAACTGTGCTGGTCCCATTGACTTGTCGTCAACATCACGCTCAGCAGCTTCTCGGGCTAGGGTCAAAATGTCTGTTAGCTGCATGCCCGCTTGGGCTGCAGTGACGTTTATGATGACTGCGTCGTCGTCGTGAGAGTCTTCATCAGCAGGAGTATACGCCACTTCTTGTTCAGCGTCATCATCACACTCCATAAGTACGAGACATCCGGGGACCTTCCTTTTACGCTTAGCTACCTTTGTCAGATCATGGTGTGCCTCACTCTCAGACGGCTGTGGTGGTTCCCAAGTAAGATCCATATCATCAGAAGGAAGGGGGCTTGAAGAAGATGTAGACACCATCCTTGACCTTTTCCTTGCTAGAGATGTGGAAGACAATGAATGATCAGGAGGAGTGGCTTCCTCAAATTATACCTCGGCTTGAATGTCGATTACCTGATGTGCCCCTACTTCGGGAGGAACAACTATTGTGGGCCCTTGTGCTGCTTCATGCACCTCTGCTTGCGCATCTCCTTGCGCTGCCTCTCCTTCCACATGTACTTGGGCTTGTACTTGCAAGCCCGATCCCATTGCTGTCAACTCAGAACAGTCAACTCAGTACAGCTCGAAATAGCGCCATGAAACCTTGGTCAAAGTGCGCTTTACAAATAGGTTATAACATAACATAACATAACATGTGGTTGTTGTTGTGGCTGTGGTTGTTGAACACTCGTCAGATGAGTTACAGCAACCTGTGTTGATTGAGGGACATTGCTGCTACTTTCTTGCGATGAGCCAACATCACTGGTCGATGGTGATTGAACAACTATACTGGCGGCCTCTAAAGCACTCAAGGGCTTGGACTTAAGTTGGCGTGGTGGTGGTGGCACTGAGCCCAATGGAGCGGGGGTGCTGCTCCCGGCAGCTTGGTCCCCAGCAGACCCCGCTGCTGCTGCAGGCGTACTTATTTTTTTCCCAAAAAATGTGGCGATCGGCACACCAGTCTTCTTGGTAAGTGGCGCCACTTGCTTCTTCTGCTCTTTACTGGCAACTTTCTTGCTAGAGGAGCTACGGGGAACTTTTTTTGGGGCCATCTTCTTCAGATGTCAGAACAGCAGGCCACAGTTGCACGAGTTGCAGAGTTGTCTTGTCTGTGGCCACACGTGACGTCGCGTGATGTTATGCTGCACACACCGCTGCAGGACTTCTTCCTGGCACTAGTGGTTCTCTTGTGCACCTAAAAGCAATGGAAGACAGAGAAACATCAGTTATGCAGCCAAAAAAAATCGAAAAACACACAAAAATCAGCACAATCCCATGCCATCTATGCCCTCCATGATGTTTAAATTCAAGAGACCCCACAGAAAGACTAGGCCCATGCACCACTCACTACCTCTGGGCATAATGGATGAAAGCTAGGCAAAATGGGTGCAGGCCTGAGAACACTGCCTGCATTCAAAATGGCCCCTTGCCCGCAGCACATGGCCAGGGCCTGCCTGTACCAGCACTCAAAATGGACCCCACCCACATAGCCAGTCCCCATCAACAGCACAAAAAATCGAAAAACCCACAAAAATCACCACAATCCAATGCCATCCATGCCCTTCATGATGTTTACATTAAGGAGACCCCACAGAAAGACTAGGCCCATGCACCACTCACTACCCCTGGGCAAAAGGCCCCAATAGCAGCCAAAAAAATCAAAAAACACACAAAAATCAGCACAATCCCATGCCATCTATGCCCTCCATGATGTTTAAATTCAAGACACCCCACAGAAAGACTAGGCCCATGCACCACTCACTACCCCTGGGCATAATGGATGAAAGCTAGGCAAAATGGGTGCAGGCCTGAGAACACAGCCTGCATTCAAAATGGCCCCTTGCCCCCCAGCACATGGCCAGGGCCTGCCTGTACCAGCACTCAAAATGGCCCCCACCCACATGGCCAGTCCCCATAAACACCCCAAAAAAATGAAAAACACACAAAAATCAGCACAATCCCATGCCATTCATGCCCTCAATGATGTTTAAATTCAAGACACCCCACAGAAAGACTAGGCCCATGCACCACTCACTACCCCTGGGCAAAAGGCCCCAATAGCAGCCAAAAAAAATTAAAAAAAACACAAAATCAGCACAATCCCATGCCATCCATGCCCTCCGTGATGTTTAAATTCAAGACACCCCACAGAAAGACTAGGCCCATGTATCACTCACTACCCCTGGGCATAATAGATGAAAGCTAGGCAAAATAGGTGCAGGCCTGAGAACACTGCCTGCATTCAAAATGGCCCCTTGCCCCCAGCACATGGCCAGGGCCTGCCTGTACCAGCACTCAAAATGGCCCCCACCCACATGGCCAGTCCCCATCAACACCCCAAAAAATCGAAAAACACACAAAAATCAGCACAATCCCATGCCATCCATGCCCTCAATGATGTTTAAATTCAAGACACCCCACAGAAAGACTAGGCCCATGCACCACTCACTACCCCTGGGCAAAAGGCCCCAATAGCAGCCAAAAAATAAAAAAACACACAAAAATCAGCACAATCCCATGCCATCCATGCCCTCCATGATGTTTAAATTCAAGACACCCCACAGAAAGACTAGGCCCATGCACCACTCACTACCCCTGGGCATAATGGATGAAAGCTAGGCAAAATGGGTGCAGGCCTGAGAACACTGCCTGCATTCAAAATGGCCCCTTGCCCCCAGCACATGGCCAGGGCCTGCCTGTACCAGCACTCAAAATGGCCCCCACCCACATGGCCAGTCCCCATCAACACCCCAAAAAATCGAAAAACACACAAATATCAGCACAATCCCATGCCATCCATGCCCTCAATGATATTTAAATTCAAGACACCCCACAGAAAGACTAGGCCCATGCACCACTCACTACCCCTGGGCAAAAGGCCCCAACAGCAGCCAAAAAATCGAAAAACACACAAACATCAGCACAATCCCATGCCATCATTTTCAGGCAACGCAGTGAGAATCTGGAACTCATTGCCGCCTCAGCTCCGGACCACAGCCTCCTCCCAGGCCTTTAAAAGGGACCTCAAAGCTCTCCTCCTCCAGAGACACCTCCAAAAGTAACTCTCTTCTGTCTGTAGGAAGATCTCCCACTACTGATATTTTCTACTTCTCATGTCCATGGAAGTGCCTTCCCAGTGTGTTCTTGCGGTTAGAGTGTTTGCCTTTTATTGCAGTATTATCCATGTACTTGTGTTTGGTACCCTCTTGCAACTTGCACTCACCACTTTGCCCCTGTAACACACGGTTTGCTTCCTCTCACAGGTTTTTTACCTTTGATACTTGCACAAGTGCCACTTTTGCCTACGTAATCGTTTGTTCTTGTGCTTGAGTGTGTAACATATACTGCAGTATTATACCACAAATTATACTCTATTTTCTCTTGTAGCCTGCACACTTGTCACTTTTTCCTCCTGAGCACTTTTTACTACCTCATGTATTTTTGGTAGCCCACATTTTTACTACCTCATGTATTTTGTTTGCTCACAAGTGTCACAATTACCTTGTCTACCTCATGTATTTTTGGTTTCTCACAATTTTTACTACCTCATGTATTCTTGGTTGCTCACAATTATCACTTTACCGTATGTAACATAACGAATGCCTCTGCAATCTGTTGCTCGTGTAACGTTCTCAGTTTGTATCTTTTCTGTTCCTATTGTGAAGCGCTCTGACACCTTCGGGTAAAGTCCGCGCTATATAAAATTGCATAAATAAAAATAAATAAATAAATAAAAATAAATCCATGCCCTCCATGATGTTTACATTAAAGAGACCCCAGAGAAAGAATCAGTCCATCCACCACTGAGTACCCCTGGACAAAAGGCCCCAACAACAGCCCAAAAATCGAAAATTCCAAAATTGTAGTTGCAGCAACTGTAATGCCCCAAACAAACTTACTTTTGAAATTTCTAAACCAATAGTGATCCAAAGAAAGTCAAAAAGGCCTCAAATCCAAATATCCAGCAGCATCCACAAAAAGTAATCCTTCCAGGTCAAGATCCAAATGAAAGTGACCAGCATATGAAGCAAGCACTGAGAGGAGCCTGCTGGACAGGAACAGGAAGTTGGAGACTGTGGGGCACTTCCTTCCTCCCACCCCCCCCTCCCCCAAAATGGACTCCTTGCAAAAAAAAAAGTGCAGGCAAATGTCAACCTGAGGAGTTATTCTGATAAAAATCATCATTTTCAGAAGGTTTATGCTGCTTGCTGGTGGATTTCTTGTGCAGAATTGCAAATTTTGTAATTTCATGAGTGCGAGATTGTTGCTGCCCGCCGCATTTACGTGTTTGCAATTGCGAGCTCTCGCGATGCGTGATGTGCAAGGTGGCAAGCCGCAATGACGTAATCGCGGTCGCCAAACTCCCGCGCGATCCCGCAGCAAGATCCAAAATGGCGCAGCACACGCAAAATATGGGGAAAAACAACTCTGCAAACGCTGAATGACGGTAAGTGAACGCCGCGCGCCGCAATATTGTATCACCAAGCAAAAAAATCAGCTGCGTGCGAATTTGCGAATTTTCTGCAAATTCGCGAGAGTTCGCGGATTGCGAATTTGCCGAAAATCTGAAAATTCCGCGAGCGGAACGGATTTTACGCCCACGCTTAAAAGATACACACTCCTTCCATCACTTTTAAGTACACCAAGTCTCTTGTGACAGCACAAGCTATGTTCTAGTGTAGTGACCTCACCCCCATAAAACACGTGCAAGCCACCCAGAGCGCCAAGGAGGTACATGTAGAAGTGAGATTCCTATCAGTCTCATTGGTGCAGGGACACCCTTTGTCTACGGGTTCACAAATGAGGAGCACACTGGAGTGGAAACAAAAGACAAGTTTATTTCACTCATGAGAGGAGTCCCATCATTCAGACACTGCAAGTGCCCGAGGGAGCACAAGCACAAGTTCAAGTACGGCATTTATACAGTTTGGTGTCTCGTGAAACACATTGGAAATCACTTCGTCATGATGGAATACAGACTGCTAACTCCTGATAAACCCCCACCCACGTCATCTTTGAAGATAGGCAATGGAAGTTACAGGCATTGGTGGGCTTATAGATTAAACATCTGCGTGCTCAGACCTTTCAGAAGGGCAGGGACTCTACTCTTGCACGCAAGCATTATCATCACAACCAGTTTTCAGTGAATACCTAACTTCTGACTTTGCAAATAGTCCTGCAGAAACACAAAATAGGGGCTGGTAGAAAAAATGGAAGAGGAGTATAGGCTAACTTAACAAAATATATTTTTTGCCGTTTAACAGGCCCTCCTTTTAGACTCTACTAAACACAGTTTGTCTAATTAAATAATAAAAGATATATATTCCAGATACATAAAACTTCATGAATACAGAAAGCATAAAAGAGAACAAATTAACATACTTAGTGATATAATCACCATGACCACCATATTCCTCTACTTCTAAATCTGATCCTTTTGCCTGTGGGTTACCATCATCATCTGGATAACATGCTATATTTAGCTCTTTATTAAGACCTCCTATATCAAAGCTAAAAATCTTATTAGCATGTGCTGCCCACAAGACTCCAAACCAAGCCTTGCAAGAGCCATTGTGGGAGAATGGGAGTGGTATGAGAGGCATTCCCACTTTTTCCTGGTGTGCAGGCAACAATCCACAAAACCAACAATCAGAAATATTAGCAATACTATGCGTATAATGCAACATTTGAATAAATGAATAGTTCTGGTAAGAAAACCTATGTTTCTCATCTAACAGTGAAAGAGTAAAATAATAATGTTCAGGTGGTGTAGGTGTTGGGCGTACAAGTGTATGCATAGGAAATTTCACATGTAGGAACCAAGCTATTACACAAATACTCATAACTAGATAAACTTGCTGCCAAACAAATAAATGTCCATTTAAATTTGATTTTCTTCTCTGTAGCATGTTGTACGTCAGAACAATCTTCCTCCATGATAGGCATTCGCAATATCGAAGTCGACAATGTCTCTCTCTGTATAGTCTCCTGTGATTTTTACCAACTCAGTTCAGAAATGTTCTTTCTCAAAAGTTATATCCTAACTTCGATACTTAATCAATAAAGGGAACACAGTCACTTGGGAAAAATAAACACAGTTCCACATCAACAGGCTCTGCGCCAGGAGCAAAACAAAAATCGTTGGGATTTTGCAGTTCAAAGATGACTGAGGCAATGAAAAATCAGTGTAACAAGTACTTCAAGAAAGGTCATCCACAAGGTCTTCTGCAACAGCCTGAAGGTTCGTTAAATAGATTTCTTTTTTCAAGAAATATTTTAGAGCCAACTGGTGGAAAGTTCAGATCCTATTTCCAACCCTGGGCAGAGCAAAGTATTGTTTGCACGGATAGTAGCAGCAGTTTTCTGCACCACAAATCTTTTTCTTTCCATTCAAAGATTCTATTCTATTCTGCTCTTGACGGTTCTCAGTTATTTATTTCAGCATTTCTTGACACTTTGTTATCAGCTTGCAATCCGGGTGGCTCATACAGTTCAAGCCCTGCATTACTCACTTCATTCAATGTGGCATTCTGCACCTTTCCCATGCAATTTGACCACTCAGGTGCTGCGAAACTCTGACAGAGCACCATCAGTCCTTTGCACGTTTTCAATCCAAGCCTTTCACTTTCATTTTCGCTTTGATCAGTTTCAGACGTTTCAGCTATGGGTGCAAATGATTTTTCAAGGGGACACTGCAGACATTTTGAATACCCTTTCCGCCAGCTTTTTGATACCTCCACTCGTAGGCCCACAGCACTAAATTTTCCTTCAGAGTCTGCACCTGACTCATTCACCCCTTTGACACCGCTTTCATCTTGGTCAGTTTTCACTTTTAGCTTTTCCAGTGCAGTTTGCTTTAGTGCTGCTTCAGACTGTGTGTGTTCTCCTACAGCTTGACTGACCCTCTTCTGTTGGCTTTTGACCACTGCTGGCATCTATTCTTGAAGAGGAGCTGTTTTATCGGGGGGACACTGGACCATATGTCTGTGAGAGGCATACACCCAAATTGGAAGGCCACCACATTTCACAACAGTCTTTGCCAGGATCATTTGGAACAGGTCTTTCCATTTCACAGCATCTCTCAGATCAAAGTTTTGGCACCAACCATTATGCAGATCTTGTGTAGCCTCTGCAATCTGGTGATAAACTGCACGCTCCACATCAGCCAGACCTTCACAGCAATGGCTAGTATTTTCATCAGTTTTTTTCACAAGTGCATTTGCATGTACATATTGAAGCAACTTCAGTGATGCTGAAACACAGTCTTATGAAAAGTGTAATTCTGTGCTGTCTTTGTGTTGCTTTATTGTACTTGAAACTTCAGGCAGATAGCTACAATCCAATCTGTGTCCAATAGGTGGTTCTGCACATATCATCTTTGAGATCTCATTATGATCTGATTTCAGAGAAACTGGCAAACTATACCTGGGCATCAGTTTTTGCACTAACTCATTTGCTACTATGCAGTTGTCCCTTTTCTCAGATTATGTTCTGATACAACCTTATTGTTTTGCTTCTAAAACATTTTCTTGTACCTCTTTTAGTTCTTTACAACTGTAAGTCATTAACATCAGCATTGAATGAACAGTATCCTTTTCAGATTCACCTGTGAAAAATCCATTGAATGTATATGCTAACAGGACACAATATTGTACAACTGAATTAACATTTGTCTCTCCCATGACAATATTGACTCCCATTTGAGCAGTTATACTGCATGTTATGGTAAGGGCAATCAATTTAGAATGTTGGGCTGAGGTAACTACTGAAAGACATGAAGCTATGACAACATAATGTATAGGGAGCACAGAATGTGCTGCTTCTAATCTGTCATTGTTACCGTTCAATCATGGGCAATCTACAAAATGGACATTTTTGGGCTCAATCAGATGTTCATCCTTAAAGTCTAACCTTGGCTGTATGCATAGATTCAAGGCACCTAGACATTCAGGTTTAGTTTCATCACAAACAATTTTATTTGTTGGCTGTAAGCTCAATACATTTGAATTCAGACATTTCTTGGTCACAGTATTTTCCCAAAACAACTTCACAAAGGAGTAACCTTTTCAGCAATTGGACATTTTATCGTTATTTTCTCACTCTTTTTGTGACATGAACTTAACAAAAATCCATAACAGTAAGCCATTCTTCAGCACATGGAATGTGAAAAAATATATTGGCTGGATTCGGTACCATAGGACAACCTAGAAAAGTTATTTTGCGACTCTCCTGCATTATTCTGTTCTTTTCCTTTAGTTTCTGTAAACCTGTGATCAGAAAAGTTACATAAACTTCCAATCAATTCCAACAAAAATCTTTTACTCAGTTTATCTCTAATTATTAGTAAACGTTTTGCAACTGATGGTGTTCTTGAACATGTCATCTAGTTCTAATTTGAACAAGACATGTTCTGCATGTTTTATTAATCTGACATCTTTCTCTGTGAACTCCCTTACTTCTGTGTTTATTATTTCTTTCAAATCAGAAAGAAAATTTTCAACTGTCATTTCTGCTATAGCTGTCTCTTGTTGGGCCATTTTAAAATGTACATCCTCATCAGGAATCTGATAATTAACATCATCTACTACTTTCTGGTGCGCACCACACTTGACAATAGACACTCACTTTGTAAACGTTAATGCAGTCAGCAAATTTGGAACTAACTCTCCATGCTGTCGCCACAATTATGTGCCGTGTAGAAATAGCATAAGCTGCAGTTGTGATGCCATCGGGTAAATTAAAACAAGATCCATCTACATACAATTCACCCTCAGCATCAGGCAGTGGCATGTCAGTCAGGTCCACCCGTCCCTTTGTTTGTTCTTCAGTGGTAAAAATACACTCATATATGTCACTGGACTTCTCTGAGGGCTAATGCAACAAAGCAGCTGGATTCAAGGTCAGGCAGCGTTTCAGTGTAATGTGTGTTGCTAACAAAGTGAATTTGTACCCGGTAAGACGAGCACTCGTCAAACGTTGTGTCTGATTCAATAATACATCAACTGAATGGGGAACAAAAAACGTAAATTTATGATCCAGTACAAGTCCTGCCAATTGTCTGATTGAAATGGCAGTTGCTGCCACGGTCTTCAGGCAACCAGGGAGTGCCCTGGCCAAATATCCTTTTTGCATTTAAAGTTTAACCCTTCTCTCATCACTTTTTACACTCTCTGCTTGTGCTTTTAATTGTAATTATTACATTTTCTATACAATAGTCTGTTCTTCAAATTTCTTCCTATGCTTTTCTTCTTTAATCTGTTTCTGTTAAATGTGTTTTCTCCATAAACCTACGGCATCAAACACACTCTACCTACTTTTTCTCTTAAAGAGCTGCTCTTTTACATATTGCAGTTTATTTGAATCAAAAGTACCATTAAATGGCCACTGTAAACTGGCATCTGCCTTCATATATTTGTTCTACAATGTGCTAAACAGTATGGAAGAAATACTGTATTTAATGTACATTTCATAATTCAGAGTGCCTTCGCAGTCTGTGCAAAACCAACTCTTTCTAACGGCAGTTCCCAATGGTTCCTAACAGCCAACCGCTGTTGCTACCCGTGACCCGCTGCAGTCCGCACTTCGCTATCCTGCTATCTGCAACTTTCTCGCAGTTATGTTTCCAGCTCTAGACTTCCCGCAGGAGTGAGGTGGGTGCGAAGAAGTGCCAGGAGTGTTGAGGGCATCAAGCCTTGGCCCCGTTCAGCCCAGAAAACTGCAGCTCCAGCAACCCTACTCCCACCCAAACTTCGCCCCTGACCATGGCCCCCGGGGAGGAGGCGGGCAAGTGGGTGAATCTGTTGGATGTGACAGGAGTGGGAAAGTGTGGGGTGTGACAGCTGTTGTATTCTTGGTGTCCCCAGGAGCACGGTGGAGGCAGCCTAGTTAATCCCGGGTCAGTCCTGGGTGCAGCCTGAGGCGCCTTTAGGGGTCCTATTTGCCACCTGCTACTTGTCACGCATTGGAGTGGAGTGGAATAGATCAAGGAGAGGAGCGTAGAGGAGAGCAGCTACAAAAGTAACTTAATATCTTCAACCCACAATTACAAGAATAAAAGGAGAGATACAAAGGAGAGTTACAGTCACACATAATCAGGGCTGAAAGCAGTTTTGTGCACTAGCACAAAGCCATTTATCAGAAAGTTCTAGAGGAGGCTCACTCACGTACGAAGCCGGAGCCAAAAAAAAACCCACCATGCAATCTGGTTGAAACAAAGGGAATATATCCCAGGGCAAAAAGAGACAAACTAAGAGAGCTCGTCAAGAGTCTTAAAGATTTGACTCCACAAGAGAAGTCCGAAACACAGGAAAAGTTGAAAAAAACGCTGCCGCGAATAACAGCAATAAAAGGGATATTGACAACAGAATCAGAAACAATAATAAACAAGCATTTGCAATGCAATAGGTCTCACATTTATGAGAGTTTGAGCTATTGGCATTGTAAATGACAATGCCTTTTATTTATGTGTTGTTTTTAAAATAGATGAATAAAAGGTATTGTCATTTGCAATGCCAATACCAAACTCTCGCAAAAACCTAAAAATTGTTGGTAATCACAATATTTTACGGTTGCAAAGAGCCGGCCTTGGCATACAGGGAAGTATCAAACTGCATCTGCTCTTAACTCCAAGGCAGACATAGCATTCATTGTCCACTATCTGTTAATATCAAGTCCTTTGACTGCACACTGAAGCATCCCAAAGCTGCATCGTCTAAGCACTCCTGTTCAACTTTGAGTGTATGCCCCTACTAGACCAGATCATATCCTTCAACTTTACCTGTTAAAATGTCACTGACGACATACAGACCACAGTAAACCTATAAAAACTAAAGAGCCCAAAATCATCAGGACTTGACCATAGTCTGCATGCCACAGATGAATGGATGCTGTGTAACCATCTTAAACAGTTCCTTTAAACTTGTTGGCAACGGGCAAACTTCCAACCTACAGCCATAAATTAGAGACCCCATCATCAAATGAAGAAAACAATTTCTGAATAGTCACGGATGCCAACCTTTCACTGATGCCTCAAGGAAATCAAATGACAAGAAGCAACTGCCCAATGTGTGCAAAGCAACGTATTGCCCCACACCTAGGCTATCTGCAGAAACCACAGGCCATTTTCACCCTTGTTATGTTGTGAGAAGACAATGCAAATTAACTGTACGAAGCAACTCTGCTCTAACTACTTAAAAACTGTAAAGGATCCAAAATGCTACAGCAAGAGAGCCCTCTGCATCACTGACCATGGGTACAAATTAAGCCACTGCTACAAGCACTTCACTGGGCCCCTCAGACAAAGGCTTCTTCCATGCACACCAAGGACCAGCTGAATGGTTAGAGCGGCAGACCATGATGCAGAGGTCTAGCCCGGGACCAGGGTTCAATTCCCAGCCTCGGCGGGTCTTGGACTCAAAATTCCACGGACCTGATAATTCTCGCCTCGGTGCCTATTCTAATCATGGAGTCCCACTCTGCAACTCTGGGCAATAGCTTCCTTAATCTCCAGAACGGCCCCACAACGCTAAGGATGCCTGGCCTTCACCCTGGGGGTGCCCAGGAGTGGATGCCTCACAGGGAAAGCCAGGACGGGTTCCACAGCGGTATTCGTACAAGCGCCTTGAGACCCTTGCGGGTGAGTAGTGTGCTATACAAGTATCAATTTGCATTTACATTTACATTACATTCTCTGTTGCGGCTGGGTATATTCTAGAGACACATTCAATTCAGGAACAGCAATAAATAATGTATAAACTGCATGTGTATTATCCCTCACACCTCTTCCCACTATTACACACTGATGCGCAGCAACCCAAGAGCACCACTCTGATCAGTCACACTGAACACCAAAATGCTTTGCACATGGATCACACTGCAATTCTACAATCTGCCAAGCACTGTCGCCCCGCCTCAGCTCCGTCAGTGTGCTGACAAACGCAAAAGGGCAGCTATGAAAAACTTGCCAGAAGAGACAGTGATGGGGAAAAGACAAAGGTTTTGGAGTAGATGTCCCACCAATTTAATAGTGGCATGCTACACCATCTACGCCTATCCGCACCCTGGTATGAAGGCACAACCAGGGCAGACTCAACCCAAAAAATTGTGGGAGTTCTTTTATAAATCGCAGTTGGATTTGTGGCAGGGATCCGGAAGGTAAGAGTTAAACATGTCATGGGGTATACAGTTAGAGTGCTACCCATAGGATAATGAGCATCCCCACCTAGGCAGGGGTATGAACACCTATAAAAACAGAAGTACAATACTACATGCGTAGGACACTGACTGAAGTGCACACAACACTTACTTCAATGATGGTGACGTGGATACATCTCATGCTTTAGAGAGGAAGGCTTGTACGCATGCAATGTTTAATGTCTTTGGGCAATGAATGGGCTTGAGGTTTTACAATAATGTTAAAGTTCACAGGGCATGTGCTGCACGCTGAGGCTCCTGCACACATGAGTGCAGTGGTACAACATATGACTCATACACAACCTGCAGTGCAACACTGTGATTTCTGAGGTGTTAGGTACAGCAGCACAGGGATTTTATTTCTGAAAAGCTGGTTGCTCAGGAACGTATCAAGTTTTAGTGATGCCGGATTTGACATGCCAAGCTGCTTTACATACATATGTGCCGTGATTTATGTTGTCAGTCGGACAATAATGCAAGTTTGCTGTGTTGGTCATTGTGAGTTATACAAAGCTGCAATATATGTTGTTGGGTTGAGATATAAATATACAGTGCCTTGTTCGAGGCTCACACAATTCTTGCAGCGCTAGAATCTGCAGTATTAATCAGTGGAATAACGAACTTAATATTTCTGAAGCGCTGGTCTTTAGTTATAAATGTGTAGGATTCTTTCACTGGGGAACAAATGATGGTCACTAATACTCCAAGGCCTGCTGTCTCTGCAGAGTGGGCCACTGTAGCTACGGAGCACAACAGGTCCGCACTCATATCTGTAGAATGTCTGCAGTGCTGGTCCCTGACCACCTGTACTCTCAAGGCATTCATTCTATAGCATTGGTGAATGAAATTAGCACAAAGTATTGTGTGAAATGTTGGCCACTTTAGAGCGCACACAGATTGTAACCACATTAGTCAATTTCGCTTGCCTGCTTCAGAAGTGATGGCCACTGGGGTCATATCCTGGTTTTGGTCACTGACTAAAGTTGCGGAAGAAGGACCACGCCTCAAACCAAATGCTGCTGACCAGGCGCCATGCAAAGATGGCACTGGGGCAATTAATGCACAAGGGCCGTATGACCACAATTGCGGTATGACCTGCAGAGGATGACTGAATTGTTTTCACACTTAACGCACACTGATGATGGTAGGCTGCATACCTAAACTTACATGTCCGTGTGCTCCTGGGGACAGTCTGTTAGATCTGTGGTGGCCAGGTTGAAGTGTGCAGTGTACACTACGTGTGGTCTGTACACGTTTTGGCAGAAGCAGGGGCTTGTGCTCCACCACCTTTCTGCAGTGAAGGGCAATGTAGCAGCGCTGCGTCACTTTTGCTGCACTTTCCAAAGAACAAAAAAACTACGAGCTTTAAGTGCTCGCCTATAAAAGGGTCTTTATCTACACTGTGTACAAAATGTTTGTGCAGCGGAAGTTGCCACACATTCACTTGTTAATATATTTTACAAACACACCCAGACTCGTACAAGAGCATCATGCACCCTGGGCTTGAATACAAATGACAACGGTGGCAGTCACCAGTCGGGTTTTAAAAAAAATCTCCTCTCACAAAAGTTTTTGGGGGAGGATGATTGAAGGTCGAGCCCCGTGAGTGTAACTGCAGAGCACAGTAACGAGCAGTGTCCAACAAGTCGTGCACTGGCGCACCGTTAAACGCGAGAGGCATTTGCGACTGACTGCAGTGATGAACATGGGTGTCTATGAACACACAGGGGTCCATTAGGATGGCGGGTGGACTTTGCTCGCCTGCCATCCCAGTGCAAAACGGGACCGCCCACCATCGGAGCCACACAGGCGGGCGCATCCTGTATTTTTACAATTGCGGCAGGCGGTGCTGAAAGCGCCGCCCGCCGCAATGGTAAAAATGCACGTTGTGCATTTCAAAGCACAACATGACAGGCACCCCGCGGTGCCTGCCATGTTGCACTTTGAAATGCGGGGGTACCATAGGTGCCCCCCATGTGCACCCCCCAGCCCCCCGGAGTCCCAGGGGGTCCGCAACGGGCCCCCGCAGGGAGTCTCCGTATGCCTTTAAAGGCATTCCCCAAATCCCATCATAATATGGCTGGTGGTGTCTAATAGACACCGCCACCATATTAAACATTTTCCGCCCCGGCCGCAAGGCGACCAGGGCGGAAAAGCGGCGGACGGTCTTTCCGTCCACCGCGGTCCCCCCCGCCATACTAATATGGCGGGGGGAAATGGGTGGCGGGCGGCAAAGGATGTCGGGAGGATTGCCACCACCCGCTTGGCGGTGGCGATCCGCCCACTCTGAGGCCACGCCCACCGCCACCCGCATAAAAGCGCTGATCAATAGCGCCGCAGGTCAGAAGCACGTATCCTCCAGAGGCGGAAGCCGGGAGTTCTTTGTTGTTTTATTTAAAAAATTGATGTCCCTCTAATATTCCTGATTTTAAGGCACTCACTTGTTCTTTAGGACCCTTGGACTTGTCCTTTGAGCACACCGCACAGCCGAGTGAAGGCTGGTAGCGACCCAAACAAACAAACATTTCCCGCCGCCATCGCTGGCGAGCCGTGAGGCCGCGCCCACTCTGAGGCCACGCCCACCGCCATTCCTACCCCTCGATAAACATGTGCTTTCACCGTACGCGCAGCGGACGGGCGCAGCGGGTGCACCGTTTGCACGCCGAAGGCACGCCTAATGCAAGCCCGTCTGCGCCCGTCATCGCCAAGACATCGCCTCTCGCCTGTCCCCCTGGTCAAATCACCCGAGAAGTTTACCGTTATGATAGAGACTGCCTCCTCGCTCTAAATCCGGGAAAAAACTGCGAGAAGATATCGGGAAATGTTGGACAGACATACCTACACTGTAAGTCGTGCCACTTCTCCACGCCCAACCCCCGCTCTTCAAAGCGCCTCTCAGCTACGCATAAACTTACCCCTCTCAGCATTTTACAACTCAATGTGAGATCACTATGTAAGCACCATCAAGAGATCAACACCCTTCTACTTGATGAAAACCCTGATATCCTTTTTATCTGTGAAAACTGGCTACATGATGATATGACCAGTATCATCAATCTTGCGCTGCCAGAGAGCTATCATATGAAGTCGATAAATAGAGATACCAGAGGAGGTGGCATTGCTGTCATTTATAGAAAGCAATTTCTGTGCTCCTTCATTAAAGAATCTATTTTGAACTGTGAAAGCGCTCGCTTTAAGATCACAGCGGGCCCCCATTTTTCATTATCTGGCCTCTATATTTATCGGCCCCCCGGTCCTTCATCTAAATTTATAGAAGCTCTCATTGAAACAGCGAGCTCCTTGGTGGTGAGCTCGGCTAACTTTACGCTACTGGGAGACTTGAATCTCCATTTCGATAGGAATCAAGATCCTACTATTAAAAACCTCTTAGCCGACCTATCAGCCTTACAACTCTGCCCCCTGATCCAGGACGCCACCCATTCGGCTGGTCACATCCTAGACCCGGTTTTTACCAACCTCCCAGAAACTATAATAGAGATGCCCAAACCTATGGATTGGACGGATCACTACTTAGTCAAATTTACAACACTGATTAAGGAAGTGTTTAACAAAGCTGAACCTACCCGTCATCTCAAAAGAGCATGGCACAAACTCTCAGCTAACGACCTACATACCACCTTAGGAGAATTCCATCAAGAAGCACAAACAAATATAAACACCACATATGCTGCTTTCTATGACTGGATTAATCAGGGACTGGATACCCTCGTACCTCTCAAATGGACTAAAGGACGCAGCTCTCCCTCTAACCCTTGGTATAACAACACCTTAAAAGCCATGCGTAAGGAATGCAAGACAGCCGAAAGAGCTTGGAGACGAGAATACAGTATCAAAGACAAGTCTGCCTATCGACACAAAGCTATCTGTTCCGCTAGGGCCGCTTTCTATGCGGAAGAAATTAATTCTAGTACCAACCCCTCCAAAGTTGTGTTTAAACTTGTAGATGAGCTGCAGAAAAATAAATCCCCTTCCTCCAATGCTATGTCAGCACAGCAATGTAAGGATCTTGCTCTCTTCTTTGTGAACAAAGTACAAAACATCTACAAATCCTTCCCTTGCCACTCTGCTATAGCTCTCAGCTCCCCTCCTTCCATTACCATTAATAAATGTACCAGGATGGAGCTTATACCTGAAATCTCTCATGAAGACCTAGCTGTACTTTGCAGGAAGGTCAAATCTGGTTCCCCAGCAGACCCCATGAGACCGGCCCACTTCTTAGAATCCCTGGATTTCTTTTTACCCTCTCTAGCATCTATATTAAATCTGTCCTTCTCCTCTGCCACTGTCCCGACTGTTTGGAAGCAAGCACGGGTCTCTCCCATCATCAAAAAACCGACCCGCGATCCCTCCAAACCGGAGAACTATAGACCCATTTCGTTGCTTCCATGGATTTCTAAACTCGCAGAGGCTCACATTAACATCATCCTGTCCAAGCACATGGATCTAAATAACATCTTAGATCCATCCCAAAACGGGTTTAGACCAGGCCATAGCACTGAGTCTGCCCTCCTAGCCACGTCAGAACATCTTCGGACGATACTTGATGCCGGTCAAAGTGCTGCGCTGATCCTCTTAGATCTCAGCGCGGCCTTTGACACGGTATCACATAACATTCTACTATATCGTCTGAACATGGCAGGTATCTCGGACCTTGCATTGGACTGGTTCCGATCCTTTTTGGAGGACAGGTCTTTTCAGGTGTCAGCCCCTCCATTCCTCTCCCAGTCCCACCTCATCGGACAGGAAGTACCTCAGGGCTCCGCACTCAGCCCATCCCTTTTTAACCTATATGTACAGCCGCTTGCGGCTGTAGCCAGAGAATGGCACCTCTCGCTGGTGTCATACGCTGATGACACGCAGCTAGCAATCACTCTTACTGAGGGTCCCTCTATCTCGCCAGCGAGGTTCAGGGATGGGCTGGCTGCTGTAGCCCAATGGATGACGGATAATTGCCTGCAGCTCAACGCAGGCAAGACGGAGGTACTGCTTCTTGGAAAGAATACCAGCCACTGGAATCAACACTGGTGGTCTCTGTCGCTAGGCACCATTCCCCCCCAACCCCTGGTCAAAAACCTAGGCGTTTGGATGGACTCATCACTCAATTTCCAAACCCACACAAAAAGAGTAGCGGCCACTTGTGTGGGCTTGATGAGGAGCCTTAATCCCATACTCGGCTTCTTTGATTCCAAGGTTTGTCAAACGATTATACAAGCCACAATTCTGTCCCGCTTAGACTATGCTAACGTCTTACTTCTGGGCGCCAACAAAGCTGAGATTACGCGTCTATAGCGCGTACAGAACACCGCGGCAAGAACCCTGGTCTGACTTCCCCGTGGGTGCTCGGCTAGAGCCACATTACGAAAGCTGCATTGGCTGCCGATTGAGTCCCGTATCCAGTTCAAAGCTCTTGTTATGATCTTTAAAATTCTCAAAACGGGACGTCCAAAACTTCTCTGCCCTCTCCTTACACCCTATGTGCCACTGCGCAATCTGCGTTCCCTTGGCCAACATTTACTGACAGTTCCTCGCACAAAGTTAGCTTGCACAGGAGGGCGCTCCTTTAGAGTACTAGGAGCCAAACTTTGGAACAATCTGCCGGTGAACATCCGCTCAATGGAAAATCTGTCTGCTTTCCGGAGAGCTGTCAAAACCTATCTATTTCCTCCCCTTTAGGTTTCTGACTCCTGGTTTTCTGTTTTTTGCGAAGATTCTGTGGTTCTTTAGCGCCGGGACGCCCCTTTGCTGGGGCAGCTGTTTTGCGCTTCACCAAATTTTAACATAACATAATGGGCCCCACACTGTCTGCTGATTACACAGGAGGTTCAAGTACATATTTCAGTCTATTACATATTGATGATCAGGAACACACGGGTTCGTGCACAAGTAACAGCTGCCGTCTGGACACGGTGGGGATCTTGGGGGCACAGTTGTGGCAAACTGGTATGTCGGTGTAACTAGGGACTTCCTAGCGCCGCATAAATACAAAGGACCACAGACACATGATGGTGGTCGTCTGGGCCGGAAGTCCCGAGCGACTTCGGCCCCTTTATTTATACTCTCTGGCCACGCCTAGCCAGAGAGTGATACACAGTGTGGTGGTGCTTCCGGGGTATCAATGCCTCAAGCGATCAACTAGAGCGCTACATCCCATCCCAAATAGTTTTTTCCTAAATAAACAAAACATAGAGTACTTTAGCAAACAAAGTCAGCCAGTCTCTTGTTAGGCCGAGGGTTCCGCCTCAGATTGTACGGATGCCGGCGGCCCTCTTGTTCTTGTCGGGGACTTGCTAGTGCGACCAGGGAGGAAAAGCGGCGGACGGTCTTTCCGTCCACCCCGGTCCCCCCCGCCATACTAATATGGTTGGGGGAAATGGGTGGCGGGCGGCAAAGGATGTCGGGCGGATCCCCACCGCTCGCATGGCGGTGGCGATCCGCCCGACATCTTAATGGGCCCCACAGTGTCTGATGATTACACAGGAGGTTCAAGTACATATTTCGGTCCATTACATATCGATGATCAGGAACACACGGGTTCGTGCACAAGTAACAGCCGACGTCTGGACACGGTGGGGATCTTGGGGGCACCGTTGTGGCAAACTGGTATGTGGGTGTAACTAGGGACTTCCTAGCGCCGCATACATACAAAGGACCACAGACACATGATGGTGGTCGTCTGGGCTGGAAGTCCCGAGCGACTCCGGACCCTTTATTTATACTCTCTGGCCACGCCTAGCCAGAGAATGATACACATTGTGGTGGTGCTTCTGGGGCATTAATGCCTCAACTAGACCGCTACATCCCATCCCAAATTGGTTTTTCCTAAACAAACAAAACATAGAGTACTTTAGCAAACAAAGTCAGCCAGTCTCTTGTTAGGCCGAGGGTTCCGCCTCAGATTGTACGGATGCCGGCGGCCCTCTTGTTCTTGTCGGGGACTTGCTAGTCCTTGGTCATTATCCATGTCCTCAGACCTGAGGGTATCATGCTGTGGTGGATTCCTGGGACTTTGAGGTGGAATGCTATCAGAGTTGCATTCCGCTCCACCCGACGACAGCTCATCGGTTCTTGACTGATCCATGCCCTGTGGTGTTCTGACCAGGGGTGTAATTTTCTTAAACCAAGAAATATTCCTGGTTATTGTTTCGCCATCTCGCTCTGCCGCGACTGCCGTTCCTTTGGTTGACCTTACGGTCCACACTCCGGGCTCATAAGGAGTACGGAATTTTCCTCCACTCCACCGATTCCGTAGCAGCACGGAACACCCAGACGTCACTACACAAGTTCTTGCCCTCCGTTGATGACTTGCTTTGTCATTAGTTGTCTGTCTCTTCGCTTGGGCAATCGCCGGGTCATAGGGCACTGGCCTTCAATTGTCAGCCATGGGTAACATGTCTCGGCGGGGTCCTGTCAGCATGAGCGACCATGGAGACCGTTGTGTGGTACAATGGGGCGTGCTGCGGTATTCCCTCAGAAACTGTTGTAGAGCCACTTCTGGATCTATATTTTCAGCCATCACTATGCGTAGTATTTTGTTGGTGGTCCACATAAATCGCTCGACCTCTCCGTTGGCTTGTGGCCACTAAGGGGCGATTTGATGATGTCTTATTCCTACTCGTGCTAAGAAGTCTTTGAATTCACTGCTTCGGAACGGGGGCCTGTTGTCTGTTTTGATGACGGTGGGCAATCCAAAAAGTGCGAACGACTTCTCCAATACTGGTTGCAGATTGGTAAATGCTGTGGATGGCAGGACTTCGACGATCGGGTATTTGGTGTAACTGTCGATAAGAACAGCTATAACTCTTCCGTCAGGGAAACTGCCGAAATCAAGGCTCACCAACGACCAAGGCAATGGGGCTGTATCTTCAGTGATCACGGGAGCTGGAGCCTCGGCATTGCTTTTGAGCTGACACGCCCTGCAGTTTCGCACAAGGGTGTCAACACTGCTTTCTAGATCAGGAAACCACACCTTTTCCCTCATTCTTGACTTCATCCGCCCGATGCCTTGATGACCCTCATGTGCGAGGGCTGTTGCTCGTCCTTCCAGGCTTCGTGGGTTGACAATGCGTGAACCTCTTAGTATCACTCCGTTGTCCGCAACACTGAGCTTATTTTGAACTTTCCAGAAGGTTCCTAGGCGAGTCCTGTCAGGCTCACTCCACCCCTGGATGTTCTTGATGAATCCTTCCCAGGATCCATTCTTCAAGGCATCAGCCACACGTTGGAGGATTATGTCTTCGTTCATGTGCGACTTTATTTCTTCTATCGAGAGAGCTCACGGCCACGACCACTGTGCGACCATGTTGACAAACTCTTCTGTCTTCTTTTCTTGATCATTGTCATCTTCAGCTATCAGCGCTGGGTGGCGAGATAAAAAGTCTGCAGGATTCTTTGCGCCTGGTCTGTACATCAGTTCCATCTGGTAATGTTGCAACTGGATAGCCCACCTTTCGATCCGGGGAGGTGGATGAGGCGCCGTCCCTTTGAACAGGGGTAGAAGAGGTTGGTGGTCTGTCATTACTCGAAAGGGGTGTCCGCTTACATATAAATGAAAATGATTACATGCCCACTTGATTGCCAATGCCTCTCGCTTTATTTGTGAGTACCGGGACTCTGTTGCTGTGAGTACTTTACTTGCAAAAGCTAATGGTATCCATGTTCCTAGCTCTGTCTCCTGAGTGAGCAGAGCCCCCAGGCCTACCGGGCTGGCATCTACCAGTACCTTGGTGGGGCGAGTGGTATCAAAGTAGGCCATGGTGGTGCTGTCTAACAAGGCTGACTTGATCTGTTTGAATGCTTTGTCTTCCTCGTTGGTCCACTTCCAGGGCGTTTCCTTCACTGTGAGGTTCCACAGAGGTTCGGCTATTGTTGCCAGGTTTGGGATGAACCGCCTGCAGTATGTTACCATTTCTAGAAAGCTTCTTACTTGGGATGCCGTGGTTGGGGCCGGAGCAAGGTGAATTGCTTGGGACTTTCTGGGGTCTACTTTGACTCGCTCCGCACTGAACACGTAACCAAAGAAATCAATTGTCTTGCAGAAGAACTGACATTTTTCTTTGTGAAGAGTCACGCCATGTTCTGCCAGTCACTGGAGTGTGGCTCTGAGCCGTCGATGGTGGTCTTCAAGAGTTTTGGAGTGAATAAGGATGTCGTCACTTATGTTAAGGACGCCTTGGAGGCCGGATAGGATCTCCCTCACAGCATTTTGAAATATCTCGGCTCCGGAAGATATCCCAAAATTCAGTCTCTTGTATCGCCGAAGCCCAAGATGGGTCGAAAATGTGGTAATGTACCTGCTTTCTTCTGCTTGCTTCAGCTGGTGATAACCAGCGTTTAGGTCCAATTTGGAGAACCACTGTGAGCCATTGAGGTTGGCCAAGATATCATCAACCGTTGGTGTTAAATGCCTCTCTCGTTTTATGACTTGATTGGGCATCCTCATATCGATGCAAATCCTTATCTTCCCTGGTTGCTTCGGCTTCTCAGCGATTACTATGGGTGATACCGATTGAGTTGGGCCTGTTACCTTTTTGATCACCCCTTGTTGTTCTAGCTTTAACACTTCTTGTTCTACTAGTGGCTGGAGGTGAAACTGGATTCGTCGGTCGCAACAGGTTGTACGGCCTTATCAATGTGCAGCTTTACTGGTGGTCTTCTTATGTTTCCTAAACCTTAGAACAGTTTTGGGAACAAATCTAGAATGTCATCAATCTGGAGTAGCTTCACTGCGTTTGCAAATGCAATTAAATTGAGGTTTTCGGCGGTATGACTTCCAACTAGTATGTCTGCTTTCCTATCAACAACATGGAACGTTGTTGTCACTTCTTGTGTCTCTGATTTCACTTGTACGGTCATTTTTCCTTTCAGGGGAAGTGGCTCTTGGCTCCCATATGTTAGAATACTGATTTTGGATGGAGTAAGTGGCGGTCTCAGTTTTAGTCGTTTGTAATGCTGTGACCCCATCACATTCACGGTTGCTCTGGTGTCAATCAGGCCGGTCACTGGGGACCCGTCAATCTCAATGTTGCACTTAGGTTGTGGTTTACGTCTCTTTTTGAGGTCACTTGCGAACGACACAAAGTGGCACTCTTCATGGGAAGAGGAGCTGGTGGTGGCGGGCCGAAATTCTTGCTGGTCGCGACGTTGTGGATTCCTGCTCTTCTAGCGACAGGTGTCTGACAGCCACTGTCGGCACTCTTCTCCCTGGGTTTCCTCTGCCTCACGAGCCACCGTGACATACGCTCGAGAAATGGTTAGGGATGCCACACTTAGAGCAGGTCTTCCCTCTTGCTGGGCAGTTGTCTGGAGGGTGTTCTCCTCTTCCGCAGTACCCACACTGTGTACGCTGCATTGTCCTGGCAGGCCATCTCCCTCGCCCACCGCAAGATGGTGTGCGAATAGCGTCAGCTTGCTCCGTTTTGATGCTGTTTGGTTGTTCCGTTTGGTGATGGAGCGCTGTCTCCATGGCAGTTGCTCGGGCATCTGACAACTCATGAGAGCGGGCAAGGATTAGGATTTCTTCTAGAGAGATTCGGGGTTGTCGTAGTATGAGTGTACGCAGCGTCTTATTTCGGGAGCCTTGGATGAGTTGTGCCGTTACCTCTTTGGTGTGATCATCTTCAGTACAGGTACTCGCTAATTCTCTGAGACGGGAATGAAAAGCGTCCATTGTCTCTACCTCTCTCTGCCTGGCTTGTCTCAGCTTGAAACGCTCGTAGTGAGGAATGAGCTGCGGGTCAAAATGAGCGTTTAGGGCTTTGACCGCAGCGGCATAGTCAGTGGGCTCGCCAGTATTTGGGAGGTGCTCAAATAACTTGTATATTTCGTCTCCAGCGAAATGTAGAAGAAGTGATCGTTTGACGGCTCCGTCAGTTTCCTTCGTTGCCACAAAGTAATTGTCGAGGCGACCAACCCACACTTTACACCTTGGTGACGCGGTAGCAGGGTCAATTAGTTCACTGAACGGTGGTAGTGCGGTGATGTGGGTGTGCACTGGGTGTGGCAGCACCGGTGGGGCCACTTGCTGTTGAGCTGCTTGCGCCACTGGGTTGGACATTGTGTACTCTCACTCACTTATGGCGCACGTGTTGACTTGTGTGATTCTGCCTCAATGTGTTTTTGTGCCGGGTTGGATTGCTTTTGCCAGTGCTTTTTTGTATTGTTGTGCCCAGGAAGCTGTGATCTCGCTGCCGTGCACTTTGGCGCCCCTGGTGTGTTGCTTTTGCCACTGTTTGTTTGCTGCCTCCTTTTCTCTCTTTTTTTTCGCCTTACAAGCAGGCGTTGCCTCTGCCAGTGCTTGTTTATTTTATTAGGTGGGGCCGACTACGTTGCCGGTACCACGCTGCCCGCACGGTGTTCTTCTGCCGGCAATTGAATTTCAGAGGCCCTGCCGAGCCGGTCTGGCCACACGTGCTTTTAATGTCGGCTCCCGCGGCTGTTGCTAGCTGCTGTCCTCGTGTTCGCGCATGCGTGAGTTGGCAACGGGAGACACCGGGGTCTCTGGCAGCGCTGAGCCGCTGTCGTTTATCCGTGCAGGGCTTTTCTGGAGATTAAGCGCTCACAGGCGCTGGCTGTGCTGCGCGCCTCTCACCCACAGTTCTTCCAAGGAAGTCGCTCCCCGCCAGCAAGCTCCTTCACTGCCGGGTCTGCTCGAGTTGGTGTTGCCTCTCAAGTTTCAGGTAGGCGCTGATTTCCTGGTGGGCATGTGGGCTTACACAGATCCCACCCTCATCGCCAGTGTGGGGATCTTGGGGCACGGTTGTGGCAAACTGGTAGGTGGGTTTAACTAGGGACTTCCTAGCGCCACATACATACAAAGGACCACAGACACATGATGGTGGTTGTCCGGGCCGGAAGTCCCGAGCGACTCCGGCGCCTTTATTTATGCTCTCTGGCCACGCATGGCCAGAGAATGATACACAGTGTGGTGGTACTTCCGGGGTATCAATGCCTCAAGCGACCAACTAGACCGCTACAGACACAGATGAGGATTTCAATTCCCAGACACGGAGGCTCGTGCACATGTTGCACACACGCTCATGCACAGGATGATTGCAGGGCTATACCATAACAAGAGCAGTGCGGAGGGGAAACAGGGGGCCTCCACGGTTGTGCTGGTTCTCGGGTCATTCAGCAGTGTCCTCTAGGGCAGGGCAGTGAGAGGAGAAAGCTCTACTCAAAGGCATTAAGACCCTTCACTAAGGACGCGCTAAAGTGTAACATGACCGGCGGGCAGGGCACATTCAGCCGTTCCGTGTTGAATCCTTACCGTGCACAGCACATGTGGGGTGTGGGGAGGGGGGGGCGGGTTAACGGTGTAAAAGTTGCGGCAAAGCTTGTGTGCATTATACGGTTCTGGTAGATTCTTTGTGCAACGTGAATAACATAAAAAATAGCTATAAAGTATTCTGTGCCTCTTGTTGTGTGCTTTTATGCCCCGTGCAAGGTTTTCACGCCGGAGTAACAGAGCCGGTCCGTGAACAGGAAAGCAGTTCCCCAGCGCGTGCACAGCCGCGAGAGTTACCTGGTGTTGAAGATGCGAGCCTGACACCGGCCTGGTGCTCCTATGGTCTACGGGACAATAGGCTCCTGGCGAAGCTGCACGGAGAAGGAGTGGGGCAGCCCTTTTGGTTTCGAGCGCACCTCTCAGCTCAATGCTCACGTCCTGCTGGGCGGCCCCTCTCTCCAGCGGTGACGGGGCTGAAGGGAATCCCGGTTCCTGGCCAATGCCTAGCATGACAAACAAGGAGCAAGGGGCGGTGGTGGTGGAGGCTGCAATACCGTGAAAAGTGGCGCGTGCATATTAAAGTATGCTCAAACAAGGGGCCATGTAAAAAAAAAAAAAGTAGTCCCTACATTAAAATATACAGCCCTGCAGCATAGAATAATTGGAGTTGGTCGATGCTGCTTCCTCCAGAAACAGGAAAAAACGGAAGTGACGCATTGCACATCCAACCAATAATAAGCAAGATAACAACAGCAATGGCAGATTTCACCAACGGCAAGCAACTAAACAAAGAGAAACTCCATGGGTGGAATTTGACTACTAATACTAATTACTTATGCCTCGTAGAGGCAGCGCATGCGCTGCCTACTGCAAGACCTAAAAAGAAGGAGGGGTACAAGATAACGGATTTCTTAATATCAAAGCAACCAGCAGTATCAACACCCACACTAAATCCCCAGATAGTTGGACATACAGCAGAGTTGGACATAGTTAGTTGGTCACACACAGGAAGTTAAATCATCCCCTGCTTAAAAGAACAAATGCACAAGGAAACACCTGTGGGACATGACATACAAGGAACCATAACAACAAATAGAGTAATAATTCAAGCAGAGATTCATAGCGCAGCAATACTAGACCTACTCTTGTTTCCGCATCCAATAGGACCCGAACAGGAACATCTGAAACACATGAACAACCCTTTATAGAACTCTTTGAAACATCATCCCAAATACAAGAGGTCAGTCATATAAAGACTAACTTATCAGAGGACCTAATATTAACATCTACAGGGGAGGTGAGGAGACAGAAGGATAAATCTTCAATCAGGCTAAGCCCACTTGTGACAGGTAGAGGAATCCCATCGGTGAATAAGCAATACATTTTCGAAAACATATCAACATTATCTCAATCACCATTGCTCAAGAACAGCAAGCAAAAGGTACAGGAGGTCGCAGGCACCAACAGAGCTTCCCCTATAGGGAATAAAGAGAACCAGGATCGGGCAGAGAAGGACCGAGATAAAACCTGGGTAGCTCTCCTTACAACAATTGACGCAATGTTGGCAGCTATATTCCACCAAGCAGATAAACAGGATCTTCAGGTAGACTTGTTAAACATCTTGGCAGTACACATAGTTGGCATCGACAAAAAATTATAAGCATTGAACAACCTGATCGAGAGAGCCCAAAAACTTAATTACATACAGCAAGTAACATGTCGTTGTGAAACCCTAGGAGACACGCCCGAAAGCTTGACATCACTTCTTATTGATGTATTGACCGAGGTAAGGGTACAAGCAGCAAGAGTATGTACGTGACAAATTGTTCAAGAACATGAATCAGAAGATTTAAAAGTCTCATTAGGAAGAAATGAAAGTCACACACATCAAAGAAATCAGAATACAGTAGTGGAGCGTTCATCCCCCAGACAAAAAACTGGGAAAGAATTAGCAAAAGTTCTAAAGGAAAAGACGTTTGATCTCCAAACAAAATCTAATATTGGTCATCAAAGTGAGTGTGAAGAGATTGGAGAGGCGGAACATCTACAAAACATTACAAAAAGGGATAAAAATAGACAAAGAAAAGCTAGAAAGAAGGTAAAATTGATACAACAAAAAGAAGTCACCTAGGAAACATCGCAGGAACCCAGGCGCGAGTCTCGATCTTTTTCAAAGAATGATGAACAACAAATAATTTGCATAGAGGGGCAACAAAAGGAAGATCTGGCCCTGGGCCCAGCAATAAAAACAAAGGATCATCAGTCTGGAGGCAAAGCATTGCAGCAAATAAAGGAGAAAAAATTCAAGGACATAAATCAGCAAAGTTTGGAAGAAAATAAAGATAAAAAACAACTCTTAAGGAAAAACAAAACTTAACAGTGTGCAACGAAAAGTAAAGCGCTGAGCCAAATCAGAGACTCGTGCATTCAACAAATGAACACTGCTGAGAAACAAACCAACAATGCATAAAAGGCGGTCAGGGGGAAGAACGCAGAGCACAACAAGATCGCAATTCAATATTGAACATAACAAAGACAAAGGGCATGGGGTATAAAGTTACAATCAATCGAACCCCTTTGCTATCCAGAACCACTACTGCCCGAATATGAAAGAGAATTTTCAATCCTAAGGGGAGCTGCAGGAGCAGGTCGAACTTGGGATACTTTCGAAAATTTAAGGATCACAAAGTATTCCAGCAATGAACAGGTGAATGAGGCACACTGGGAGAACTTTAACACGGCAAGGGCTTCAAACCTGGAAGGACCCTGGGCCCATATCAGTAGAGCAGTAGAGCAACAACTCAGTCCTGACAATAGGATAATTTGATCAATATCAGAACAAGACAGGCTGAACATCTGCTCCTGGAATGTTCATGGGCTTGAGAATCTCCTACAGCATCAAGAAGCTATAGAATTTTTACAACAATATGACATTCTCCTGATGCAGGAAACGTGGTGCCAAGAGCCAATACAAATAATTGGATATATATGATGTCTTGATAGAGAAAACGTCAAAATTTGGGGATCCCAAAGGCAGACTGGCACTCTTCTGTTCGACAAGACTCAGATGGCAAACAGAACACTTAGAAATTGGGACAAATTGGGTTCAGGCACAAGTAATAGTAAGAGAGAACGATAGTGGGGAATTGTCAGCATTCATATTAATAAACGTCTACATGCATCCTAGAAAAGACCAAAAAGAGAAGTATCTAAAATTCCTGTACGAAATACTCCAAACTATTCGGAGACCATACAAACAGGCAATTTAAAATACATTTAAGTAAAATCGCGAAGATGAAGAATCGGTGCCAAAAAGGGAACACATAAAACCTAGTTGAAAAAGCTTGGATTAAGGATATTGAATGTGAAGACGATACACCGGCCACCATTACATTTACAATTGGGAATAAGTGCTCCACAATAGATCACACTCTAGTACATGAATCTGCAATGCAACAGGTATGTCACTTTCAAATTAGCTCCCGGAGGAGAGGGATCATTTCCCACAGATCATTGGAATAAAACACAAGTTTGAGCTGAATCCACAGTTCTACAACCTATTGTCTGCTCCCTTAACACATAATTAAAAAAGCGTGAAATGGAGGGGAACATGGATTGAAAATCTGCTGAGTGAGGTATATCTGCAAGCTGGGTCATAAAATCTTATTAAAAAGCAGACAAAATAAGGGAGAGCAAGAACAAATAAGAGAAGGGGATCTACAAACAGCTTAGAAACGATTAAAAAACATATTACTGGAAAACGTACAACAAAAAAACTGATTCACTGGACCAGTTTTAATAGAAACCAAAACAGGGGAACCAGAAAGCAAACATGGTACAGCAGAAAGCTGCATATTGAAAAAATGCAAATTCTGTGAGAAAGCAGAATAATAATGAAACAGACAAATCAAGGTACAAGAAGTGATAAAAACAGACTACGTGCACTGAGAACCCAGTACAAGAAACATTGTTGGGAGGCAAAAAAAGATGCCAAGAGGATCTGTGGAATAGACTGCTCTTGGCAAGCCGACAACAGAATATCAAAAACTTCCAGCAACTGATATACGGGCTGTCTATAGGGCATGTAGGACATTAAAACTCAGGTATAAAGGCAACTATGTGGAAAAAATACATGGACGAAATGTACGCTAAAACAGTGTCAAAAGAACCGCTGAACCTCATGGAGGGAGACTGCAAAAGGAACACCTGCCATGTATCACCCAATCAGGCAAAATTCATCAACAACAAAAGGGACATACGGCCACATGCATCAACTGTTCCGTTTGCGATTCCTAAATTGCGAAAATTAAGGAATCGCAATTTAGAAATCGAAATTTGCGAATCGCAATTAAGGAAATCCCTTCCCTTCCCCCAGCCAAGAGGTCCATAGGAATCAATGGGAAGGCATTTACAATTTGCGGTTTTCAATTTGCGAATCGCAAATTGAAAATGCAATTTCAAGGGTGCAGGTGGGGTCCAAAGAACCCCTCCCTGCACCCCTGAAATTAAACTTAAGTGTAACTTACACACACACATGTTCCAAGGACATGTGTGTGTGTGTAAAATGCAACATTCAAAAATGCATTTTTGTGCAGGTTTGAAGGTTTTCGGTAAATTAGCATGAGGTCCAACCTCATGCTAATTTACCGCTTCCAAATTGATAATTCGCAATTTAAAAATGATCATGCATTGCATTTAAGAAATCTAAAATTGCGATTTCTTAAATGCAATCGCAATTTTAGAAATCGCAACATGATTGCTATTCCTAAAATTGCGAAATACATGATGCATTCCAATTTTGATAATTGCATTCGCAAACGGCCTAAAACTGTGATTCGCACCGTTTGCGAATGCAATTATCGCTGATGCATGTGCCCGATAAAGAATAAAACTAACAGCTACGAGAATCTTTTAGCTGGTGTGGATACTGAACAACTTGAAAAAAACATAACTAATTTAAAATTAGATGGAGCAGCTGGGCCAAATGACCTACCTAACGCTCAATTCAAAGGAAATCATCCTTATTGGGGAGAGTATTTTTCACCACTATTTAACGAGCCATATCTCACGGCCCCTGTCCCGGATTCCTGGAAAGGCAGCATCTTTCAGACCATATTTAAAAGTGGAACCCCGTCCGTGCCAACAAGTTATAGACTTATAGCATTAATAGAAGTGGAGGCAAAGGCTGTATGCAACCAGTTTATTTCAGCATTTCAAAAATTAGCTAGAAGACATCAATCTTTTACCCCGGCTACAAACAGGGTGTAGGGCAGGTATGGGGACTCTAACAGCCCCTTAATTATTAGCTGAAAAGGCCAAAAAAATTAAAATGAAGTTCTTCGCCTACTTTGTAGACCTTAAGTCTGCCTTCCATCGAGTACCACAGGATGGCTTGTGAAAAAAAATTGCCTCATGGGGCGCACCAGGTAGCCTTTTGAAGGCGATTAAAGAGTTATACAAAGGAACCTGTACCCAGGTCAAAATTGGAGCCGGCAAGAGTGTAACGAATAAAGTATTCATAAACAAAAGATGAAAACAGAGGTGTGTACTTGCTCCATGCCTATTTAACACATATCTAGCAGACCTTGCACAAGCCTCACAGAAAATCAACTTTCATCCGCCTATATTGGCTCAAGAAGAAAAGAATATTTACAGCACGCAGATGATATTGTCTTATTATTAAGCCAAACTCGAATTGGACTTCAGCGAAGTATGGATGCCTTAAAAACGTACATGGACATCCATTGTTTAGAATTAAACTTGAAGAAAACCAAAGTGGTCCGCCTAGTAGACTCCATAAAAAAGAAACATTTGTGGTTCTTGAAAGGGTAAAAAGTTGAGGAAGTCTAGGATTCAACATGGAGTATCAAATGAAAGGCAAACAACACAGAGGCGGCGCAGATTTCAGTGCAATCTTTGAATTACGGCTTAAAAATTCTAAGAACGAAAATATGCTGTCCCTCATTCAGACATCTGTTTACGGTGATGAGTGTTCAGTTAATGCCAACAGTGACCTATGGAATGAAAACACTGAAAGGACGTGAAGAAGGCATTTTAAATAAAAGCCAAAAAAGAGTTTACAAATCAGTGTTTGGTATAACGAAAACAGCGTCCCAAGCACAGGTGTGCTTAGAGTTTGGATTGTTGAATCAAAAATATCAATGCAAAGGAGTCTTTATGAAACTATGTTGAAGACTACGCTCATCTGAGAGAGTGACAATCAACTACATATGCTGGCAGGAAATAGAGAAGTAAAGAAAGAAAAAGAAAAAAGATTTCTGGGGCTACATTTAAAACAGGCTATAGAGGAACTGGGATTACAAGAAGTCTGGAGTGCAAGTATTGAGAAACAGGCCTTTTACAAGGTAATACAATCGACAAATAAGCACCTCTCATATTTAACAGATAAGACCAACCTTGCATTCAGAATACATGCCTGACCAGTTATTAATTCCTACAAAAAGCTACAGCCCCAGGAATACCTTGTAGCACATTTGTCATTAAAAATAAAACATTAGTTCATGCAGTACCGCTTTGGAAAATGGGAGACAAATGATCTAAAGCCATCCTGGAAGGAACAGACATCAAATAAGGAATACCGCCTATGTAAATATAAGGACGAAAGTATAGCTCACATTTTTTGCGTTTGCCCGAGGTATCTGAAAGAAAGGAAACAAATGCTGAAAGCTATTTTTGAGAGCTAGAAATAAGTACATGCAGGCAAGCAGTTAAGTTTTGGCTGGGAGGCACGTCTATACCACTTACATGCCGTGGAGTAAAATTTGCAATATTAAACACGAATTCAAAAGAACAATCAATATAAGTCATCTGAACTTTAAGAAACGGATCACTAATGGGAAGCAAAACCATAAGATACATTTTCGATTAAAAAAACAACAAATTTGCTCAAAGCATCAACACCTTAATTCAGGGTCGCTGTATCTATCAATCAATCAATCGAACAATCAATCTGGGGTTTTATAAAGCATGCTACTCATCCGAGAGGGTCTCAAGGCGCTGCGGAGGAGAGGGGGGGGGTGCAGCTCCGGTTCGGTTGAAGAGCCTGATCTTGAGGTTCTTACTGAAATTATGGAGGGTTGGGGAGTGTCTGATGTTCACAGGTAGCTTTTTCCAGGCTTTGGCTGCGATGTAGGAGAAGGCTCTTCCTCCTGCTCTGCTTCTGCAGATGCGTGGGAGTCTCTGCAAGGGCGAGGTCTGCGGAGCGAAAGTTCCTCTTGGGTACATGGAAGGAGATTCTCTCGTTGAGGTATTTGGGTGCGATGTTGTGGAGGGATTTGAAAGCGTGGGTGAGCAGTTTGAAGGTAACTCTCTTCTTGACTGGGAGCCAGTGTGGGGGTATCCATTTGAAGTTCTTGTGGAGGATCTGATGCAAGTTAAAACTGTGGAGGCGATGGAGTTGAACTGGTGGCTCATGGTGAGGGAAGAGTCAAGGATGATGCCAAGGTTCTGTGCGTGGTATGTCGGGGTGGAGGGAACTCCCGAGGGCAGAGGGCCACCAGGTGTCGTCCCATGCGGGGGTAGAGGGTCCGAGGATGAGGACCTCAGTCTTCTCTGAGTTGAGCTTCAGGCAGCAGCTATTCATCCAGGTGGCTACATCTCTCATTCTTTCCTGGAAACAGAGTCTGGTGTATTCGGGGGTTTTTGTGAGGGAGAGGAGGATTTGGGTGTCGTCGGCGTAGGATAATATGCTGAGCCCGTGTTGTCCTGATGATGATGGCGAGGGTGGCCATGTAGATATTGAAGAGCGTGGGGCTGAGCGATGATCCTAAACTCCGCAGTTGATCTGTGTGGGTTTGGAGAGAAAAGAAGGGAGTCTGATCCTCTGTGTTCTGTCGGGCATAAAGGATCAGATCCAGGAGAGGGTGGTTCCTTGTATCCCTGCGTCGTGGAGTCTGGCTGTGAGAGTGCGATGTGAGACAGTGTCGAAAGCTATGGAGAGGTTATGTAGGATGAAGGCTGAGGTGTGCCCCTGGTCTAGTAGCATGTGGATGTCATTAGTGGCAGCAAGGAGGGCCGTCTCAGTGCTGTGGTTGCTGCGGAATCCGGGCTGGGAGGCATCTAGGATAAAGTTTTCTTCGATGAAGGCGGTCAGCTGGGTGTTCACGATTCTCTCTGTGACTTTGGCGGCAAAGGTGAGGAGAGAGATGGGCTGGTAGTTTTTCAGGTCTGTTGGGTCGGCCGTGGGCTTCTTGAGTTGAGGTTTGACCTTCACCCGCTTCTAGTAGTCGGGGAAGATGCTGGATTCGAAAGAGGCGTTGACTATGCATCCTAGTTCGGGTGCGATGGCGGCTGCATCTCCGTGGTAGATGTGCGATGGGCAGGGGTCCATGGGGCTCCTGAGTGGGTGTTCTTCATGGTCACGGTGGTGTGTTTGACAGTGGCAGGATTCCAGGTAGGGATGTTCGGCTCATTGTCGGTGGTGGTGGAGCGTGGGGTGGTGTCCAGTGTGTATATATATATATATTACCTTGAAAATTGTATTTATGACAAATTTTTTAATACATTTTTACATCAAAATACAAAATAATCACAAAATAAATAACAGATTAAAAAATTGTTTTTTACATTCAAATAGATAAAAAATATATATAAATTAAAAAGGTATTAATAACGACAATATTTTTGATATATTTAACAACAATATTTAATACATACCGAAAATCAATATTCTTACCTCCTATATTCCTGTTGCCAATATTTTATGTATCACAATGTTCTTGTAACGATATCCTTGAGTCACAGTATAAAAACTCATTTTTTTTCTCTAAACACCATAAACATCTATCATGTGAACATGTCTACCAAAATGCACTAATGTCCCACTAGTAACCCCTCAATATTAAATATGCTGATATCTGCTTGTCTGAGAGAAACTTCATCTTATCCTCAATATATTTTGACAGCAAATCTTGGCTGGCATTCATAAAAATGCAAAAATTCATAACTGACGTATTGTTAGTTAACTGTAACACGTGTAAGCATTTTGTAAAGTTGCAAATATATCATGTTAAGAATTTAACATCAGAAGTATGCTATTAACCTATTTCTGAGTGATTTTTCTGTGACTTCATGAATTAAAAATTAAAGCCATGAGGATATGTCAGTGGGTTTCACATCTCAAAGAATTCTTAAAGTTTTACATCTAACTTTTTATTAGTGATGTATCAGCAGATAAAAGGATAAACACAGTGTTTAATGAAATTTACAGATTTTTAAATAGATTTCAATTCTGACATGTGATTCAGGCGGCATGACTAATTTCAAAATTCACAAGTATATGTAATAGAGCATGTGCTTGTCTAAACTGGAAAGGAGGCTATTAGTTTATGGTCATCTGTCTTAGGTAAAACTGCTACCAGTTAAAGATTTAAGGGTCACATGAATCATTGAAAATTGCATTTGCAAAAGGTGCGAATCTCAAAATTCGCCCGTTTGCGAATGCAATTTCATCATTTGGGATGCATCATCATTTTTGTACTTTTTCGCAATTTAAGAAATCGCAAAATTATGATTACTTCAATTGCGATTGCATTTAAGGAATCTCAAATTGAGATTCCTTAAATGCAATGCATCAAACTAAAAAAAATAGTGATTTCGCTAATAGGGGGAGCAAATTACCATGAAGTTGAACTTCATGGTAATTTGCGAAAACTTTGAAAAATGAACTAAAGTGCATTTTTCAAAGTTCCATGTTACACAAACACATGCCCTTGGGGCATGTGTGTGTGCAAGATGTACTTATAGGTAGATTTCAGGGATGCTTTTGACACCCTGGCTTTTGACACCTTGACACCCTGGCACCCTTGAAATTGCATTCCCAATTTGCAATTCTCTAACTGAGAATCGCAAATTGAGAATGTCTTCCAGTTCATTCCTAAGGGCCACTAGGCCCGTAGGAATGAATGGGGAGGTATTCCCTGATTGCGAGTCGCAATTAAGGAATTTTAAGAAATCATTATTTTTTAAGCAATTTCTTCATGCATAGTATTTTGCAATTCCTTATTAGCGAATCCTTATTTTTCGCTAATAAGGAATCGCAAATGGCATTGTTGATGCATGTGGGCCAAAGTGTTTCTGAGAACAAAACACAAACACAGATAAGGAATGAACCCCCTGGTAAATAGGTGTTAGCACAACTTGTTAAGAATGCAAAAGCAGAGTAGCTAGTTGCAGGGAATTAACTACAAGGAGGCGTGCCTGCTGATGCTGACAAACACACAAGGAATGTTTTTGTTTTTGCTGGAACCCCTTTGGGTTTTGAATGGACGTTTAGGGCCTGATTACAGGCTTTGGCAGTCCTGGAGTGGGTGATACACCACCATTTTACATCAGGACCGCCAAAACTCACCGCCATCCGCCTGCCAGATTACAAGTAATTTTGTGGTCTGGCGGCAGGGCGGTCACGCAGCAGTGCTGTTTAAAGGCTCACTGTGAGCTTTAAACAGCACTGTCGCTGGACCATCAGTGTACTTTCTTGTATGGGAAGGAATACCACATGTTGTGCATTCCTTCATGTGCAGGAAATTGGGGTGCAAAACTACAGGGGGGCACAACATGTGCCCCCCTGCATGGTCCCCATTGCACAGGGGCAAGAGTGGGTCGTCTAGGGCCCGCTTTGTTGCCTCACCGCCAACCTTTTCATGGCAGTGTGACCCCCATGAAAAGGGTGGTGGAGAGGCAACTCAAAATGTGGTTGGCGGTGCTGCTCAGGCACTGCAGGATATTTTGACCTTGCAGCGCTTCCAGACCGCCGCAGGATCCTTGATCCGTTGTGCATCCTGTGGTTCAGTTGGTAGTTTGATCGCCACACTAATAATACAGCAGTACGGCGGTTGCCATATTCAACATAAGGCCCTCCGTTTTTTAAAGAAACATTTTCTTTTTTGGAAGCAATTTGTCATTTATAGTTCTTCCTGGATGTCTCTGTGAGATTTAGAGCACTGAAAGGTCAATTCTACAGGACTGTCTTGATGAAAGAGTAATGTGATGGGTAAAGTTGAGGTTAGTGTTCAAAGGCAAACAAGAGACTGAAGGGGAAGATGAGTTCTGAGAGCGGAAGTGGATTATTATTGTTTCACAACTTAAATAAACTCTAAAAAGATCACTCTTGAAGGGGAGGATGGATGCTCAATTATTTTTGCTTGAATTGATGAGCTACTCAGCTCAAATATGCTTCTTCTTTGATCTGTCACCAGTGCAGTAAGTGCAACTACAACTTGAGTTCTGTGATTGTCTCTCCATTAGAGATCACAGGGTTTCTGTATACATATTTTTTGCATTTATACACACAAAACATGATTTGTGGATCTTTTTTGCTTCTTTGTCAGTGTGTGTTTCAAAGTCATGCTTAGGTTTCCACTCCTTTGTTACCAAATTTAGAATTTCTTTGGAAGTCTGCCAGGACTCCAGATTGTTCAAGAGTGGCTAGAGTGAACCATCAAAGGAAATAAGCAAACAAGGCCCTATTCATGAAAAAAACTGAAAAGTATGGGTGGAGATTTTCGTCTCCACCTGGACATGCTTTTACATTTTGTTTTGTCAGAAAACTTTCCAACCAGTATACGTGGAAAGCCACACCCAGAGCACGTATTGAGGTGTACATCTGGGGTTTCCCCATAGTGTAGAACTCATGCAGGGGGTATGGAGACTTCTGCGCAAATGCATTGTTTGGAGCACGCCTTTCATCCCAGATGTTTCTAGATTTCAACCTTTGAAGATGTTCCTCAGCTATCTCTTGTACCATTCAAGTACCTTACTTTGAAGAAGTTGCCAATACGCTTCTGAAACCTGCAATCAGGTATTGTGGGTCCAGTTAGGAGCTCGTATTGCTTCTATGAACTGCAGAAACAAGTTGTAGGGATTTTTTTTTTAACTTGCATAATAGTGTTTTTATCCATTCACACTTCACTGCCGGTGTCTCTTGGCTTTTTTTTTAAATTTCACTCTTGCATCGATTACAGAACAAAGCAAGATGAATAATTATTGCTGTTCACTTTCTGTAATTTTAACATCAGTCAAAAATGTCACATGTTCGCCCAGTTTGAGCTGTTCAGAGCTTAACGCTCGTTGTGGATTGAAGAAGCCAATAAGTGCAAAACAAAATTGTAAAGTACCATTTGTCCAGTACAACTGCATTGAAATACAGGGTGATACCCCAGCCATGTTTCACAATTTCAATTGTTGGATGAAATTCTGAAATTATATTTAGGTGAGATCTTGATGTACTTTTAACAACCTGAAGCACACGAGAAACCTGTTGTTGAGAGACTGCAGACATTATGTCACAATCAATTAGAAGTTAGATGAGAGAAAGATTGAAAAGAAGAACATGGAATATCATGTTTTGCCTTTATTTCTATTCTTTGTGCTCCTTTCCTATATGGAATTAGGACAAAACATAGAAACCTGCCCAGCATCGCTTTTCCATCAAATACAAACCTGGATCAAGCAACCTTATGGTAGGGACGAAGAATCAAGTTCAGGTCCCAAAGAACCTCTCTTATATGATATTGATGTTCTATAATCTGGTTCAGACCTTTTTGGATAGCGTTGTAGAGGATATGAATCTCACTTAAAGTTTGTCGGTAAGGAAAAATGCATCACTTTGAAGAGCAAGTGCTAAATTCAGGAGAGAATGCACTGGCAGAATAGCTTATTCCATCAGGATGGACATAGTGCCTGATTATAAGTTTGGCAGTAAATCGCACGGTGATAGTGCAGCAACTGCTGGAGCCTCGGTGAATGGGGGTAAATGCAGAGGGGCACATGCAAACTGGAGTTATCCAGGTTTTCCTAATGTCAACGTAGGAGGGACATCAAAAGAGGAAGTGATCAAGGGTCTCAGCAAAAGTGTGACATGTAGGGCACAATGGAGTAACAAACTCATTTTCCAATGTACTTCTTGTATTTAAGGGGAGAGCTCTGTATCTGAATTGAATATACAGGGCTCTTACCTGGGGGCGTTCGATGTCATCCAAAAACATTTCAAAATGAAACCCTCCTTTGAAATTTAAAAAACTCGTGGTTAAAGTGCCATGTGCAATACATTCTAAACTTTGTGAGTCCATGAACTCCCAATACCTTTTTTTGAGAAGGGGAACCATTGATTTTGTAATGGACCCTGGTTCCTCCCAGATATAGCCCAACCCTAGTTTTAAAATCCACTCTTTGATCTTGTTGAACCACTTAATGAGACCTGTTTGTTTGTGCAGAGCAATCAGCTCGCCCAGGGCCTCCTTCACCGGACCTAAACCAGAACAGAAGTGCCCTGAGGATAGGAAAGTGTTCTATAAGTTTGAAACCAAGATCAAGTCTTAACAGCAAGATGGGAGTTTTCGCAGGCAGGGTCAGGATAGCTCTAATAAATTTATTTCCGCAAGGGTTAGGTCCGACAGATTTTCCAGCCCCCATAACTCAGCCTCAAAGAGGGCTGCTCCTAGACCTTTTGCCCTGTGAAGTTCTAAAATAGGCGAAATTGGCCGGTAGGGAGAGGCCTTGGCCCTTCGAACTATTGCAGAGTCGGCATGTTGGAGGGTCAGTGTGCTCTTTTCTATTTGCGGTGTCATACCAGCCTATCGCTGATAGGTACTCCCAGATAATCGAAAGACTTGACCTGCTCAAGGATTTGCGTGCCCAGCATGAGTTTGCCCTTATCGGATTTATAGGGATTAAAGGTCATGTATTTAGTTTTGAAGCAGTTTATTTCTAAACCCCTCTCTTTGCATGCTTCATCAAATTTATTCAAACGGTTTTGAATTCCTCTAGGTGGTCTAGCAATGAGTAGTGTGTGGTCTGTAAAAAGCAGACAGAGCACTACATTGCCTGCCAATTTCGAGGGGCCATGACCACAGTTGTACAGCTCTCCTATTAAGCCATTAATGTAGAAGATTAATAATGTTGGGGCGAGGACGTAACCTTGGCGTACACCTTCCCAGTCCGAAATGTCATTTGTGAGACTACCATCAGAATTCCACCTGACCTTAGCGTATGTGTCGTGATGTAACTGAATCAGGATTTTAAGTATGTATGATGGGAGTCCTAGTTCACTCAGGGCTAGCCAGAGTTGGGTCTGATCTATAGAATCAAAGGCCATTTTTAGGTCCACAAATACAACATCCAAGTGGCCCCCTCTAATGGTCACTTTCTTCCATATTAACAAAATAAATCTAAAAAACCTGATCAGTGGTACATGTGGAGGCCCTAAATCCTGCCTGTAAGTTTGACAAAACATTATTTTCCTTAATCCAATTTTGGATTCTTGTTAATATAATTTTGCAGGAAGACATCTAGTAGGCTGATGGGCCTGTAGTTTCCGGGGGACCCTGCCTCTTCCTTTTTATGAATTGGGATAATCTCTTCGCCGGGATTTCACCACCGGACATGATGGTGTTAAAAACAACTTGGAGCAGGGGTCCCCATATTGTAGGTTCAGCCTTGTACATGTCTCCCGGGAGCTTGCCAAGGCCCGGGGCTTTCCTATTCTGTAATTAGTTTATGGCTAAGATAGTGTAGTCTAATGTGATGGTAGTCTCCTCGGTTGTTACTAAATCAAGAGGATGCATTTGTGGGCCTGGGTCATATGGAACCCCTTGCCCTGCATATAACTGCCCAAAGTATTCCTCCCACACATGGGGCTGTATAGGAAAATCAGTTTCTACTTCCTTGTTGGGAGACCCTTTTGACAAGAGATGCCAAAAGAGTTGGCTATTCTTTTGCTTCGAGGCTTCTAGAAGCATGCACCAATTTTCTGACTCCCAGTCCCTTTTAGCCTTAGTTTGTGCCAATTTATATAGCTTCCGGCTATTTTTTATGTCTATGGGAGATTTCGACTTCACTGCCACTTCACCGCCACTATTAGGTAATCCTTGGCTTTTATGCAGGCCTTGTTAAACCAAGGAGCTATTTTCCGCTTTGATCCGTTACATTGTTTATAGAAGGATGGTCTTATTGTGGTGGTCAATTGCAGTAATGTGGTCATAATGTCTCCTAGCCCAGTAGTAATATTACTCAGATCTGAAAGGGTCTGCTCTACCTCTGAATATATTTTTGGAAGAGCAGTTGGATCAGCCAGTGTAATCGGCCATTTGACTCTCTTGTTGTTATTACTAGTGATTACCGGGATGCTCTCAGACAAAGGATGTCCATACAATAAAGCTATACCGGACAGCGTGATAGCCAGAGCATTATGGTTGCTGTCTTTCCGGGCTAGTACAGCCATGTCTTTAACATTAGATCAGAGTTCAAGATCGACAAGGATATAATCAATCCTGGTCTTGGTTGCCCCCCTCTTGAACGTGTAGCATACTTCTCTGTCAGAATCTGTCGGCCGTTACAGGCTCGGACCCCAAATGTAATAGTAAGTGATAAAACCTGTTGCCCCACCCTAGTGCATTTCTTAATGGGTGGTGTCTGGAGTTTTGCAATCCCCCTGGCTTTGTCCCCATCTGAAATAAGGTCCTGTATATAGTCAACAGGTTCAAAAGTTGTATTGAAGTCACCTGCAATTATAAGTCGGTAATTCTCCATGGCTGAATCAAGGTAATTAGTTAACATTGTTATTGTGCCAGATAACCTGTGGGAACTATTAAAACGATTATAGATATTAAATAACGTAACTTGCATTTTCCCATTGCCAGAAGATAATTTCAGCCTAAGAATTTCCTCTGAGCCGAGCTGTAGAACATTAATTTTGCAGGCTAGTGTGTTTTTAACCCAGATTAGAAGCCCACCCACTGGGCGGCCAACAGTTGACTGCTTTGCTTCGATACTATATGTGGTGTAACCCCCCCTATGGACACGTCCTACTGCCCAGGTTTCCTTCAGTAGGCATAGGTGGAAATCATCCACTAGCCTACACCAGTCTGGGTCAATTAACTTGGACTGTATGCCTGCAACAATCCAGGATAGAATTTTCAAATCCTGGAGCTCTAGTAGGGGTTCCTGTGTGTGCACTATATTGTTAATTACTCCCCCGGACTCTAGTTGGTGATAGTGTTGGCAATTCTTAGGTGCTGGGTCGCTTGGGACAGGATACCTGTTAATTAGGAACATAGGCATATCATCAGACTGCATGACGAATGATTCCACAGGGGTGACTGATGGAAATGAAGAGGCTATGGATAGTCAATCTTGGGAATCTAGATTGCTCAGGAGATGATATCTATTTCTTATTTCCAGGGGGGAGCCTCCTGGTGCATAGGGGGCATCTTACTAGGTGGTTTACTGGCCAGGGTGCTCCTCCCTCTGCATTTGAGATGCCTGTAAAAGAACCCAAGTGCTATAATGTCAATCTCTTGGCCCAACCTCTGGTTTATTGGGTGAGGCCCCCAACCAAGCAGCCTGCACTCTAGAATTGGAGATCTGCAGTTTATAACAAGACAGTCACCAGGAAGGGACTTGCATAGCGGGCCAACCCAACTAACCCGCCTTACAAATAAAATTTGGCGATAATTAGTGTTTAAAAAATTTGTCTTCTGTAAGAGCCAGTGACAGACTTTATTCTTCAACTGGGTCTGTGATTCAATTTGGTTTTCCCGCAGGGTGGGAACATTGGTGAGAATTGCCACATAGGGAAAACACTCTGGTGGGAGATGTAAGGTCACCTTATCATCTCGATTAGCTAATCCATTTTTGTGGGACAAAAATGAAGGTGTTTGTTGGTTTGTACCTACACTATTCCCAGTAGTAATTGCGGTTGGGGGACTAGGCCTAGTTTTACTAGGTGGCGTGCATGTTTTGCCCTGGAGTCGGGTGTAAGCAGGCCCTTGGTGCTTTTGTGTTGCTACACTAGTATAATTTCTAAGAGTACCATTGCTCACAGAGCAGATTAATTGATCTTCAGGTGTAGTTAAGGACCCCTCGTGGGGTTTGTACTTCCCCATGATCAGGTTTCCCCATCCGGCGCGCTTGTTTTTGCCCCAACCCCATGTTATATATCAATAATCAAGGAATGCATTAGTTCCACAGTTGACTCCAGTTGATCAAGTCTGGCTAAAATTGGTAAAATGTTCTTTGTGATTGTGTCTTCTAAAAAAGGACGTTAGCGCCGCTGTGAATTGCGGTGATATTGCCTCGGAGTGAGATGGCAATGGTAGATTGGAACCATTCCTGGTGGGTCATCCTTGTAGAGGTTCTGCAGGGACTTCTCTGCTTGGAGCCTGAAGCTTTTTCCTAGATCTTGTCTGTGTACATCTTGTGGGCTCCATATGTTTATACTTTTTTTCCATCTACCCAACATGTTGCGTACTGGTGAGATTGAAGGTGGTGAACAGTGCTGTTGCGCAGGAGATTAGACCATTGAGCTTCTCGTGGATGCATAGTTGTTTTAACCAGTGTCATTCATTTGGGCAGCCTGGGGATCAACCATAACCGGTGGTCAATGATGGAACCAACCGGGCCTCCTCAAACAGATAACCGGCGTTCTGCCAGCTGGATCTCCTTGTCAATGACATTTGAAGCCTGTAATAAAAAGTAAAGTGTAGAGTTAGATTGAGATTTTGGCATGGCCGCCTTCCCCCCCAGTGATTTCAGGTTTACCGCCATGCCAGTGGGATAATATTACATGAAAGAATGTGCTTACTTGTACAGGGGGAGCAGGCTAATAATATTGGCGAGCCAGTGTCCTGTGTCCAGAATCTGGGAGCCAAGATACCAGGCCCGCCCCCCTCTTTCTGTCCCTAATGGGCGCAGACGAGGGTTTCGACCGCGCGAATCCTGAGCTGCGGGAGCCCGCCGCTGATTGTGACGCGCCTCCGGGCGCGGGAAAAGGCATCAGTGTTGGCCCCACTGGCTTGTGGGCGATGAAGTCCACGGCGCTGGACTACTGGCACCAGCCGTTCCCCTCACGGCTGCGTTTGCGGGCCAGATTGAATGATCAATTGACCCACTGATACAGCACAAAGAGACTGTGCTAGGGATGAGTTACTGGCCCTTCTACATGGCGCTAACTCTGCTTATTAGTTTAGACGTTAACTCACAGAGAGGAGCGTCTCATGGACAGACAGAAGCAGCTGCATACTGAGCTGGCCTACTGTTTTAAGCAGCACAGTAATTGACCATGGTATGATTTGCTTTGAGAGTTCATGAACACTCTCAGCTCGTGAACATTCACAAACTTCTTTCCGACCTTTTTCCATCCTGGAAATGTTTGGGGACCTTTTCTCTCAAAACGGCTGGAGGAAATCCCATTTCAGAATGGAACATACCACTCCAAACTTCACGGGGGTGTTATAGAAGGGGTGCTTCCCCGGCAACAAATATTTAATCATGGAGAAACACACATAAATTAAATATGAAACTGAACAGCAAGGCTCATTTTGCATACAAAAATGCAGCAGGGAAGTAGCAGCTTGTAAAAATGGCACATAACACTGCCAGTAGAATACCTTAAACCCTGCGACTGGTGCAGTTTACCAGGAGTTCTAGTGTGTATTACTGCCAATATATACATTTACTAAAGCTTTCAAGTTCTAAACTAAGGTTTTATTTACCTATGTGATAACATTATACTTTTAATGTTAAAAAATTGTATCATAGGAAATGGAAAGTAATCCGATGTTGCTTCTAACTTTTAAAATAAGGTTAGATATGAATTTAGTCACCTTAAGATGAGCCTGTTATACTACCTTTTAATGAATATTAATTGGAAGTATCTAGCTATGTTTTGTCAGTAAACGTTTTACACAATTAAACACATAGAACCACACACTGCAACTATCATACTGTAGAATAAGGAATAAGGAAATGACTGTGAAATCTCAAATTTTCTGATCAATTTGGTAAATTATACTTAATAAAGTTGAAAATATTCCATATATCTCGAATAATTGGAATAACCAAGCTAACATACGTTTGATAAGCATACCTTTAAAATAACGCTATAAAATAAGCGGCATGTTCTTATTCTGCCTCAATGAAAAAAACTTGATAGGAAATTGATTGCCTTGGGTTGAATTATATAGTTATGTTTTACGCAATGTATGTTAGTGTTTTCCTTGTTGTAAACCGCAACAAGGCCTGCAGAGAGTGCACATTTGTGATACGACTCGGGGGCAGCGTTGGGGTATGGAACAAACAAGTTTAATGGACTCACAAAGGCAGAAGTTGTATTGTACACCATTGATCAGCATGACTCAAAATACAAAATGGCAGTAAAACTTTTTACAAAACAAATACTTCATACGAAAATTGACAATTTATACTATAATACTATGGGGCATATTAACAAAGAACAGGGAAAACTAACGCTAAGGGCTCTTAGCGGTAAGTTTTTTGAACGCCCGCTATCGCTGGATAATATCGCGTTATTAACAACGCTAACCGCCTAGACGATACAAAATCCAGCGATAGCGGCATTTTGGGAGGTTATCGCTGGTAATGCAGCAATAAAACTACAAGGATAGGGATATCCTGATAGCCCATGGTGGACTTACCCATGTAATCCACCTCCCATTAGATTACATGGCTAGGTCTGAAAATTAGCAGACGTAAAGAAGCAGCGCTAACCGCGGTAAGTGTTGCTTTTTTTGTCTCTAACAGGGTTAGCGTGAAGCTTGATAGTAGGAGAAATGTTACTTAGCGACATTTCTCCAATTATTTTGTTTTGGAACTCCCACTTTGCATCTCATTAGAGATGCAAAGGGAAGGGTAGTGAAAAAGGGTGCTAACATGCAATTTTGCATGTTAGCACCCTGTTGTTGATAGGGCGATATTTTTATCTCCGCTTCTTTGGAGGTAAAGCCCTTGTTAATATGCCCCTATGTGTCTTACACATATCTCAACTAGGCTCCAACCTTGCATAACATGGAAGGTCTTCGGGTGTTCTCTGAAGGAGCACTGTGAGAAAGAGGATTTGTGGGTATTAAGTGCAAATGTAAAAAAGAGGTGATATTATCTCCTTGTAGATGAGTACGCAATGTTGGTGAGTCGAGGAGGATGAGTAGGCTGGAGCATTTCTGGGCCAAGATTTTGAGTGCATAGTCCATGATGAGTAGTATGGCTGTTTCAGTGCTGTGCCCTGGTGTAAATCCAGACTGGAACTTGTGAAGTAATTTGAATTAGAACATTGGAATGTTGAGCACTCCATTGTACACAATGGAGTGCTCTGGATTCTACTGGCTGGTAGGAGCCCGGAGAGCAACATTCCTATGTTGTTTTCCTTTCACAGTTGCTGCTGTGAACAAAGGCCTCTCAGAGCAGGAGTGAATTTAAACCCCCTTGGGCTTCGAGAGGCCTTTTTTTTTTAACTTATTAGAACATTTTGCCTTCTAGGGGTGGACTCTACCTTCCATAAAAGGCCCGCACCATTGTCGAGCCCACTAGGGCAGGCTCTAAGGCTATTAGACCTGGCATCTTTGGCGTGGTTCCCCTGGTATAAAATAAAGAGTGCAGAGGCGGGCTCGCTGAACTCATTCCTATGGAAGGAAATCTCAAGGAAACATGCCTCACCGGCCAAAGACTACCTCCAATCAGGGATCAGCTTGTTAGCCCTGGAGAATATATGGGAGTCAGGACTCCCATTCAAGACCGTAAAAGACCTGGTGAATAAGTCAACAAAGCTCGTCTCCACCGCAAATGATAAAGAATGTCTAAATAAGAGGGCCCATAGCTGGTTCGTGATACAAAGCTATCCAAAATGCTCACCACAACCGTACTTCGGTACCAGCTTTTCCGGGCCTTTAAAAGAAGGCTTCTTGGCCTGAGGATGGGCATCCTTCCTGTCAAACCACATTTGCCCCCCTGGAAACGAATATTCACATCTACACAATGCAGACTATGTGGCGAAACTAAAGAAGATATGCTGCATCTCCTATGCATATGTAAGTTCCTAGACCGGGAGAGGAGAGAACTGCTAAAACCGCATCTAAATGAAATGCATATCCGGACGTGCAGACAGGCAGTGAAGGCGTGCTTCAGCGGGCCAACGTTAAACTAACCTGCAGCTTCGTCCGCTACATGAAAACTGCCCAAATAAAGCTTCTCGCCCAGCCTGAGCACAGTTGCGCTCACCCAAGCTCTTTTATCCGGCAATTCTCTTTGTCTTCCACTACGTTCCGACCCTGAGGCAGTCGTCCACAACCACACAATAGACTATTAGAACTACGGACACTGGCGTCACCCCCAGACGGGGACTCACCCTTACTTCTTCCTTAAATTTTATACCTTCATCACAAACAAACTGTATGTCATTTTAACCAGAAAATTGGTCGATTTTAATGCATATCCATCACGTTGTTTTCTTTCAAGACAATATGAAATGATGTCACATATATGTATCCTTTTATACATTTTTTACTGATGTGTGTACTGCTAAGATTTTAATTAATCAAGCAATAAACTTACTTACTTACTTACCCTGTCGTTTTGCCTCTACCTCTTGTATTTGTGATGCTGTGCTGGATTTCGTTTTTGCTGGTTTAGATGCTTTGGGCACTTTGCCACTGCTGATCAGTGTCAAAGTGCAAGTGCTCCCTGTGTAAATTTCTATTGTAATTGGTTATCCATGATTGGCATATTTGTATCAACAAGAAGTCCCTAGTAAAGTGAACTGGGTGTGCCAGGGTTGGTGATTCAAATGCTACTAGTGGGCTTGCAGCACTGATTGTGCCACCCACATGAGTTGCCCTAAAATGGTGTGTCAGGCCTGCCACCGCTGTGCCTGTGTGCAGTCTGTGAACTGCCATGTCCTCCTGGTCAGTATCCCCACTGACCAGGCCTAACCCTTCCCTTTCTGTACACATTAGTCACCCCTATGGAAGGCCCAAGATCCCCCATTTGGGCAGGGTGCAGTGTATGTGAAAGGTAGAGCATGTACTAGTGCAGGTGACATGCTCTGGTAGGGAATGATAGCCATTTTCGTTTTTCACTATTGTAAGGCTACCTTGCCCATAGGTTATCATGGGGAATGCTGGCTACAGTGGCTACCAGCATATCTTCCCATAGGAACAAGGTAGGACATGAAAGTCTGGTATCCCTGAACTCAGAATTTAATAACACATCTTTTAGGAAAGGTTATTTTTATATCCTGTGTTTGAGAACCGCATTTTTAGGCAGCAAAGCAACTGCAGGTCAATCCAGCAAAGCAACAGCAGGACAGTCTTTCTTCTTCAGTCTTCCAGCTTTTTCCTTGGCAGAGGTTCCTTCTTGTTTCCAGGATGATCTAATTTTCTGTAGTCAGGGGTCCTATACTTATACCCCTAAAAGTATTTGTTCCCTTTGTGCAGGAGGGCTCTGAGCCCGGTTTGAACCGGTTTTGCTTTGTGCTGTGTCCCCTTGCTTGAAGGAATCTCGAAGGGTCTGAAAAAGAGCTGGCTCCCTCTTAAGAAGTCCCAGGAACAACAGGACTTCACCCCCAGCCTCCCTGAACTCTGCTGAGAGAGTTCTGTCATTCCTAGAGTGCTTGGGCCAGTTGTGGTGCCTCTGGAAGTTGTACCTGTGTTGGGAAGCTGGAAACAAAGATTTTAAAGACTTTCTGCAAGTTTTAACGTATCGCTCGCTTGCGAAGCGCATCCCTGTCAGTGTGAGGAAATTCCCGCCGCTATGAAGGCCGAGATCGTCGCAGTGCCTGTTGCCGCTCCCAGAGTCGTCACTTCCTTCGTTTGCGGGACGCACCAGTCCGGTGCGGGAAGATTACTATCGCTGCGAGTATCGTCACAGAGTCTGTCGCCAATGGGTGATCGTTGCACTGCTTGCTTGCGAACCGCATCACGTCGCTGCTAGAGTCGCCCCAGAGCCATCGCATCGAGGGGCTGCGAGAGGAAAAGATCAACGCTGAGCCACGCATCCTCGCCGCACCGGAGTTCGTCGCTGCCCCGAAGATCGTCGCATCGTACCTTTTGCGAGCCGCTTCCCCTGAAAACCTGTGCACCGGAATCCATGCCAGGTATTGCGTCCCTCCCCATACAGACTGGAGTCACCACAACACGCCCGCTACATCCAGCAGGGTTGTCGCATCGCCTCCTCAAGGTCTCAGGAGTGACGCATCGCTTGGTTTTCAACGCTACAGCTTTCACTTGGAACTTTTGTCTCGTCTAAAGGTACTGTTGGCTAACCGTGGCGCAACTGTGGATTATTTTAAGGCAACCTTAAGAACTCTTTTGAAACCATATTCTTGAACTGTGTATGTTGGATTTTTGTCATTTTGGTCTTGTGTAGTTTAGACTAAATACCTTTATTTTTCTAAACTGTGGTGGAGTCAGTTTGTGGTGTTTTCACTGTGTTACTGTGAGTGTTGGTACAAATACTTAGCACATTGCCTTTGATAAGCCTGACTGCTCGTGCCCCGGTACCAAGGGGGTGAGCAGGGGTTATCTAAAGAATGCATCCTTCTTTACCCTGACTAGAAGCAAGGGTCCCTATTTGGACAGTGGTATCGACCTCTGCCAACTAGAGACCCCCTGTTCTAACAGCTATAGTGTTGAATATGCTGACAGAGTTGGTTGTGTACACATTTTTCCAATAGTTTTGTGAGGAAGTGTATATTTGATATTGGATGAAAATGATCTAGTTCTGTCCGGTCAATGTCTGGTGTTTTCAGGAGAGGTGTTACTAGCCCGATTTTCAACCAGCTTAGGATTGTGCCTTGAGTTAGTGATGAGTTTACGATCTTTGTCCAGAGGGGGGAGAACATTTGACTGAGGTCCATTGAGGTGAATGTAGAGAGACTGGGTCTTTGAAATACGAGGTAGACTTAATTGACGCTATGTTATGTTATATTGATTTGTATAGCACACTAATCACTCAAGAGGGCATCCAGGTTCTGGGGCAGGTGTGTAGGTATGTGGTCTCCAAAGTGCTTCTACAAAGAGCCAGGTCTTCAGCTACTTGCGGAACTCAAGAAGTGAGGAGGAGGCTCTGATGTGTTGATGGAGGTCATTCCAAGTCTTGGGTGTGATGTATGAGAATAAGCAACCTCCCGTTTTGCTTTTTTAGAAAGGGGAATGTGTGCAAGTGAGGCAGAGTGTAGGTGTCAAGTGGGATGGTGAAACTGTATGCGGCTGTTCAGGTATTTCGGTCCTGTGTTGTATAAGGATTTGTATATGTGCATGAACATTTCTGTATGGTCTGGAGTCTGTGTAGGAGTTGTTTGGAGATTCTAGTGTAGAGAGTGTTGCTGTGGTGCAGCTTGCTGGTGATGAGTACTTCTGTGATGCTCTATCTGGTGTTCCGAGGCAACCATTTGAAGTTTTTTCACTGCATGCATAGGATGTGGAAGCAGGAGTTTCACTTGTTGAGCTTGTTGTCTAGGATGATCCCTAGATTTCTTGTGTGATAGCCAGAAACCGGTCCTAGGATGCTTGATTCCGGTCCAGGGAAGGCATGGCTTGGCAGTTCGGGCTGGACTGTTCCCATGAGGCACAGGGTCAAGGCTGATTTGCATATGGCCATGTCTGAACTGGAGTGGCTTGGTGAGCAAAATAACTATGGATTAAACCCAGATCTGTGACTGAGGGGAATGTTTTGCCATTGTGCAACATTCCGTACATCATCTTGTGTGTTTTGCTATATTATAAGTATCGACATGCACTATGTTATATGTAGAGTATTCTATATTCACCAACGGTTCTGCTATTCCTTTAGCAAATCTTTTAGAATATTCATTTGCTTGCGAACTCCAAGCGCAGTTCTCTCAGGTTCAGGAGACACAGTTATTATAATAAGATTAACTCACAAGTAAGCTTGCATTTCATCATTACTAGGTGATCTTTCACATTTACAATTCCATTTTTTTAAATTCTCTTTCTGTATATTAAAGGTATTAGTAGTTCACCAACATTAGCAAATCCTGCACATGTTATTTGTTTTTCGGGAATACAAAATATTCTGGAAAAGTGCGTGCTAGAAGTACTATCCCTGAGCCTGGAATTTGACAACTTTTACATTCCAATAGGAATTTTTCTGATATAGTCTCATTCAATACTGCATAAAGTTTTTCCGCATATTCATCTAGCTATTCACTTTGTGCCTAGAAATGTAAGTGATTTTTTTGCATTTCAATTAGAAGAATATCTTTCAGCATCATTTTCATATTTCAAAAGGAGATTTAAATTAAGAGAGATGTTGCATCAATTTGGGAGCAGTTGGACGTACTTACTTTTACTGGAACCTGGCATTGTCCCAACTGTTGATGTCAATGTACAGTTCTTGTCACATTTGATATGTATAGATACCAACCTACACTACTGGTTGTAACAGAACATTGCGTGTGGTCCTCTTCTACTGTTACAGGAGGATCCTCATTGTACATTGAAGCATGGTTTGTAATCCAATGAGCACATTTTCCCCGGTTTTTCTGTCCCATTCATCAGCATTAAGACTTGGACTCATGATATTACCTAAATAAAGATGAAATGTATGTGGAACATGTACAGACTCTGCTGGCCCTAGCATTTTATGCTCTTATTTGTACTAGAAGACACCATCTTGCTGGGAGGCGTCTACTCTTTTTTTTCAAGACATTTCTCTGGTAACTTTATGTATTTTATGTTGCTTTGTTAAATTGTTGAACTTTTTAGGTTTTGCAATTGAGCTAAATCATCAGTGAGATTAATGTTAATGTGAGCCATCTGTAAACTCAATGTAGATTCGTGTAATTTGTGCACTAATTAAAGCATTTCTTGTATTTATGTAGCAAAGGAAGTTATTCATTTGTCTAATTCTTCTGACTATGTAGATTCTCTAATGTAAGGCCATTTATTAAAAAATTTTCACATTCTGATAATTATGCATTTGAATACTGAGAGACATAGGAACATTCCAAAGTTTTATTGACACTGGAACGTTCCGAATCTTCATCTGATTCACTTTCAAGTTCTTTTGGGTGGTGCACTCGATAATGGCACATTATCAACAGTTTTTACAATGCGTACCACTTGTTGATATATGCTTGGACTGATTGCTCTTTATTGCTATAAGATGAATCCATCTGGAGCACATTTTACTACTGAGTTGTCGATTGAATAGTCAGCGGTTGTTTCAAAAGTTGCAAATGTGTGTTTTATGGGTTAGGCCACATGACATACTTTCATTGAGACCTATCTTGTTCACTTTCTCCTGAGTAACACTGGTAGTAACAATGTTCTTTTCTCTTCGTCGTGCTATACTGGACTGAACTCTAGGCAATCCCTCTACCATAAGTCACCAACCTTGTGTAATCATTCAGTCACTGAATATGGCTTTGGAGGAGTAGTCTGACTTAGCATGTTCTCCACCTTGTACATCTGCTCTGCTCCCTGTGCATGAGCTCCCCAAACTGTACATCATCCATCATTTCCTTCACTCGATCCTGAACATCTCTCCACCATCCTCTTGTGCTCTCCACCCTTTGTATCATCTCCAGACTGTAAATCTGCTGTCCACACTATACATACTCTATCTATCCAATACATCTATTCACATTCCAGAGGTACTCTCCAGCTTCCAAATCTGCTTTTCATCCCCTAAATATGTTATCTACCCTCAGTATGCACACATCAGCCTCCACATGCTCTCCACCCTGTATATTTGCTCTTCACTCTGTATATCCCCCCTACACATCCACTCTCTGCCATGAATATCCACTCTCTACCCAGAACATCACACTCTACTCTATTCATACACTCTCCAAGGTGCACGCACATTGTCCACACTACCTTGCCACTACACTGTACATTTCATTTCCACCTTGTTCATCTTCTCTCAACCCTGTACTTCCACTGTTCTCCCTCCACCTGTGCTCCTACATGCGCTGTGCACACTATACATTTGCATCTCATCCTCAATGTGTGCTCTAGACCCTCAATGTGCAATCTTCACTGTCAACATCCATTGTATGCACTTAGTATCAAGTCTCTTTGACTGTTCTTGATCTAACATATCTACTCAGCTCCCTTCATCCACTATGCATGCTCTTCATCTGCTCTGTACTCAGTACATCAACTCTCCTTCGTCCACATAGGCTCATCAAACTCTCAAACTACATTGTATACTCTCTGCTTACCCCAATCCTCCATTCTCCACTCTGCAAGTCAACTGTCCATGCTCCACATGTGCCCTTCATATGCATTCCCGACTGTGTAATCCTTTCTCCACCCAGTACATTTTCTTCCCAAGCACTGCATGTGCTCTTCGCCATCTGTGTGCGATGTCCATTCATTACAACCATTGTCTACTCTCTGTATCCACCCTCTACATTTTTTTGCCACCCTACATACCCTTCCTCTGGCCTATGTACAGTCTTTCTAAGTGTCAGTGTCACTTCGCGCCCTGCAGATGTACTTTTCCCTCCAATCCCTACCTAACATGAATCTACTTTCAGCACACCACAGTTGCTCTCCTTGCATCCCATTCCCCTAGCACTACATCAGGCCATCACCCTATACATCCTCTGTACACCCTCTATGTCTGACACCTACATCTTCTCTAAACCCTACATGTCCACTATCAGCCCGCTACCTTCTGGTCTTTGAGTTTCACTTTTGTTCTTCCGGGACAGCATTGCACTTTCCGCTTTCTTCTTAACATCTATTGCTAACCCATTCAATCAACTCTTCTCTACTAGATACCATCTGCAAGTACTGCCCACCCTCCAAATGTGCCCTCTAACATCAGCACAATGCTTTCCACATCTGCTGTTCTCTCCCTACCACTGCTTATGCCCTCTATAACTTCTCTCCATGCCTGATCTCCAACCTCTGCTTCTACACTTCACTCCCACATGAGCTCCCCATGTCCATTAGCTCTCCGCATCTGCTCATTCCCCCTCCACATATGCTTTCCATCAACTACCGGTGCTCTCCAGCCCACCGTCCACAGGTACATTCCAATGTCTACGTCTGCCCACCATGCTCTGGTGCTCTCCACCATGCACATGTATGCTCCACATATTCTCTTCAACCTGCACATCTGCTCTCAGTGCTTCACATCCTCTCCCTATACCCTATCCAGCCTGTACATACACTATCCAAACTCCATTTATGTACATCTTTTGTCCAAGTTCCACTTTTACTCTCCATGTGCGTTCTCAGCACCCTTACACCACACTAGATTTGCTCTCCAGCCTGTACATCTTATCTCCATGCAGACTCTACATTTGCTGCGTACTCTTCATATGTGCTCTCCATCCACCAAATATGTTCACCAGTTTCCACATCCACTCTACACTGTATATCTGCTCTCCACCATGTTCATCTGCTCTATTTGCTTTAAATCTTCTTTCTGTCTTCTACATGTTCTGTACACCCCATCTACACCCTTTACTTGCTCACTCCACCCTCCATATTTCATCTCCACTTTCTACATCTGACCTCCACTATCCACATGCAGTTTCGCCTTCTACATATGCCCTCTTCTTCCTCTTTCTGCATGCTACATCTGCCATATAAACCTGTTACTCAACCTGTAAGTCGTGCTTCCACTCTGTACATCGAACCTTCACCTGTGCTCTCCATCATACATATTTGGTTTCCTTCATGCACATGCACCTTCCACCAGGAGCAACATCTCCCCACATGCACTCACCAAACTCTCACACCACATTGGATATTCAATTGGTCACCCCAATCATCAATTCTCCACTCTGTAAGTCAACAGTCCACGCTCCATATGTACCCTTCATATGCAATCCCCACTGTGTAATCCTTTCTCCCCTCTGTACATTTGCTTCCAAACTACTGCATGCGCCCTTCGCCATCTATGTGTGAAGACCACTCACTACAACCATTGTCTACTCTCTGTATCCACCATCTACATCTGTTTGTGACCGTACATACATTTCCTCAGTCCTATGTACACACTTTCTAAGCCCTGCAGTTGTACTTTGCCCTCCACTCTCTACCTATGCTGTATCCACTTTCAGCACACCACAGTTGCTCTCCTTGCATCACATTCTCTCTCTAAGCATTATATCAGGCCATCACCCTGGACATTCTCTGCACACGCTCTATTTCTGGCACCTACATCTTCTCTATAACCTACATGTCCACTATCAGCCCGCTACCTTCTGGTCTTTGAGTTTCACTTTTGTCCTTATGGCTCAGCATTGTACTTTACACAATATTTGCTCTCCATCTTGTACATCTAATCTCCACGCCAACTCTACATTTGCTCTGTACTCTTCATATGTGATCTCCATCCGCCAAATATGTTCTCCACGTTCCACATTCACTCTACACTGTATATCTGCTCTCCACCATGTTCATCTGCTCAATATGCTTTAAATCAATCTTCTTTCTGTCTAATACTTATTCTCTACACCCCATCTCCACCCTTTACTTGCTCAATCCACCCTCCACATTCCATCTCCACTTTCTACATCTGATCTCCACTATATGCCTGCCACATTCAAACTCTACCATCTACATGTGTTTCCACCCTAAACTTTCTCCTTCCACATCAGCAGTCCACACCCCACCCTCCCTAGATGATTGCCATCCTGTATTTCATCTCTCCTTCCTGGCAATCTGCTCTTCAAACTCTACATGTGCTCTGTGCTACACATGGGATCTCCTTACTCTACATATGCTCTCTACATCTGATCTCCCATCTTGTACACCTGCATTCCACCCTCCACACACACTCACTACACTGTACATGAGCTCTCCTCCCTGCAAATACTCTCTCCACAATTGCTCTCCAACCTTTACAGGCACTTTCCAACCTTAAGTTGTGCTCCCAGCCTTTGTTCATCTTCTCTCCAAGGTCCACATCAACTCTGCCTTTGTATTCTCCATGCCACCACAACACACATTTACACTCCAGAGTTTACATCTAGATTCTATGCTCCACCTCTGCCCTCCATGTCTACACTATGGTTGCTGTGTGCTTTTCAAACATGTTCTCTACTGACTGCATTTCATTTCCACATGTGGACTCTGTCCTTCATATCAGTGCTTTTTATCTTCCCTCCACCCTGTGCATCTACTGTCCATATCCATTCTCTACATTGTGTATCTTCTCTCCACCCTTGACATCTGCCCCCTAACTGTGCTTTCCACAACCCAGTATATCTACCCTCCACATCTACTCACAACTGCAATCTACTTTGTTCATCAACTTTGTGCATGCATTTTTCACCCTGCTCATGTGCTCTCCAGCCTGCACAGATGCTCTCCACTCTTTGCATCAAGTCTCCACATCTGGCTTCCGTGCATACTCCAACATCCACTAGTGCTCTCCGAGTCCTTTCTACCCCTTTTTTCCCTGTAATCTGCTTCTCTCTGGATGTGTTCCCCACACTCCAGATGCACGTTTCTCTCCAGATATTTTCTCCACCCTCCTGATGCAGTTTCTCATTCACACCAAACTATGGATATTTTGATGTGTCTGAACTCATGGCTCAATCCTCATGGTCCAACCTGCACTGATTTGTCAAATCAAGATGCCCTCCTCTCAGCATCTTGTCTTTAAAACATGTTGCCATTCACCCAAACTAAAGAATGTATTTTGTTGTGAATGCTACAGTGATTGAAGACAGGATGCTGTGAAGTAGGACAAGGGAAAGCTTTAAAAGGGGTCGCTCTGGTTTGTAACTTTGGACTGGTTGAACACTGATTAGTGCTATTTTTGATTTGTGCCATCTTGGTTATTAATGTGCTTTTTATTTTGGGATGGGGAAAAAGTTTGTATAGGTTTGCGATTATTTTTGTTATCACTCTCTGTTTTTAAATATTGAGCAATGTTATGTTAGGATGATAAAATGTTATAATTGATTTACAGGTCATGTTTATTAACACCTTCGCTGCTAGGTGTTTTCCCCTCCGGTGCTGGATGATGCCATTTCCCATTGTTTCATGACGAGCTCAGCTCGTCATCAGCACAGCTCAACCGTGCATCATGACGAGCTGAGCTCGTCATCAGCATCGAAAGGGTTAAATAGAATGATCTTGCGTGAAAAGACAAAAAAACAGAAAGAAACACAACCACCAACTGTTGTTTTTTTACTTTTAGAAAGTTGGCATTTTCTTACTTTAACCATTCTGCCTCTGCCTTACTCTGAATACACCTCTGGATTGGGTCACAGCTGAACTTTGTTCATTCCCACTAGACAGTCACACAAAGGGAACTGGGGTGTGACATTTGCATCCTGATGGCCCATCACCAGGCTGATGGGCCTTCCTGAGATAGATTGGGTGGGAGGAGCTGACATTTGCATCTGACTATGGCTGTGCTTGACCATGCGAAGAGCTGCAGACCCCCATGTAGTGAGTCTGGAGCAAGGGCAGGAAAGGTGGGGACTCTGTGTTTTTCAAAGTCCTCTTTGAAGTGTCCCCCTCTTCAAAGGCATATTTAGGTATACGTACTGGACTCCTGACACCACAAATCAGAACTTTGCTGAAACCAAGGACATTCTGCCAGGAAAAAGAACTGCTGTGCTGCAGGAGGGACTGCCACTTTGCTAACTGCTTTGCTATTTTGACCTGCTGCCTGCTGATTGCTGTGCTGTAGGAGGGAGTACCACTTTGCTACCTGCTTTGCTGTGTTGGTCTGCTGCCTACTGCTTCTTGCCTGGGAGTGAGAAGGTCTGGACCTGTTCTCTACATTATTGAACCAATATTTCTCTAAGGGGTTGCTGGCTTGCCCTCTGCTCTTGAAGTCTCAGCTCCATCAAAGACTTCCTTCAACTCTGCTTCGGCTGCTAGACTCTGCAATCTGTGAGTCTTCCCTTACCTGAGCAGCCAATCCAGTCAAGAGCCTCAGCAGGTTCTGTAGCTGTTTTTGCTTCAAAATTGATGCAATGATGACTTTGTGGCAATCAGAACTGACGCAGTGCACTTTAACACAGACGCAGCAGTGAGCAAATCCCTGCGTGGCTCAATGACGCTGCGGGTCCCTGACAGCGAAGTTCAATGCTGACAATGTTGTCTCAATGAGCAGTGCAGCTCAGCAACAACGTGGTGCCTACATTGTAAAGGGGTTCGATGCTGGAACCTTCATCAACTGTACGAATTGGTGCCGATGCTTCACCTCTATCCACAGAATCGACGCGGCACCTCCTCGACTCCTTGCATCAAAATGTTGACGTTGACACTTGCTCCATCCAAGGTACATTGTCAGCGGAACCTGTCTAGATCTTGTTGCCGGCCTACCCTCCATCACGACTGGCTTGGAACTTTGAATTTACTCCAGTCTAGCAAGACCTCAAGCAACCTTTTAGCTATATTGGCTTCTAAGATATACTTATTGGGTTTTTGTCATTGTGGTCTTTTACTCAGATAAATATTCTCTTTTAAGGTTGTTTTCACTGTGTTACTGCAATGTAAGTGTTGCACAAATACTTTACACATTGCCTCTTAAGCCTGACTGAACTGTGCCAAGCTACCAGAGGGTGAGCACAGGTTAATTTAAGTTGTGTATCTCACTTACCTTGAATAGGACTGTGGTCCCTACTGGGACAGGGTGTAAACCTCTGCCAACTAGAGGCCCAATTTCTAACAGAGAAGAAGGTTTTAATGCATCAAAAGTTGAAAAAGAACCAAATTAGAGTTATAATATTAATTTGATAAATTATGCTCCTTAAACATGCCATAGCTTTGCAGAGTTGGGATCCGGATCTTATATCAGAGATAGATCAGTGAGGACACCTCAACCCTGTGGAAAAAATGTAATGCCCTAGGAGAGTGTTATAAGAGCCTTATATTCAGGATAATACAGAAGATTACAGTAGCCCACTTGAGTTGAGAAATATAACATAGATGATATCCTAAGCATAACAATCTTATTATTGTTGCGCCCTGAAGAAAGTGGTATAGACCAGTTAACCTACTGAAATGTTTTGTCAACAGTTTCATGTTTATTATTTGCTTTGAAGGTGATTACGTTAATTTTATGTGCATATTTAGTTGATCTAATTTGTAGAACGTGGTTTTATTATTTGTAAAAGGCATATTTAACTTTTGGGTTTATTGGAGGAAATAATAAATAAGAATATATATATTGTTCTAAAAGGAGCTATAAGCATTATTTCGTTGTATGCAGCTTGTAAAAAAAAATAAGGAGTAAAGGGTAATTGCAGCGGGCGTATACAAAAACATTGGACCCGATTTATAGTTTGGCGGAGAGGGTACTCTGTCACAACGGTGATGGAGTACCCTGTCCACCACATTAAATGTTCACCCGCCTCATTTAGAGTTGGGTGGACCTTTGGTATGTTGACGGCGGAGACTAGTCCTTCTCCGCCGCTGTCATACACCTCCAACATTGTAATGGTAATAGGAGATTTTACCGTTTGTCCGCCAGCCCTATTTTGAGTGGCCCGACAAATGGCAAGTTTTCACTGTCTGTCACCTCCAGGTAAAACCTGATGCTAAGGAACAGGGAAAACTGCAGAATGACTCCCACGTCGACGCCCCTAAAGTAGGCGAACGTATAACACCTGTTTTATTATACGTGGATGACACAGTTTTAATATCTAGAACTGCAAACGGGCTACAAGGTCTGATGGAGAACTTTGATGAATACATAGAAGAAAAGAACCTAAAACTCAACCTCAAAAAGAACTTGACAATGTTATGTGAGAAGGGGAAGTTTAAAACTAGAACACACCTTGTAAAAGGGATACCAACAGCTGAAACACACACCTTTCTCGCATGTTATTCACATCTAATGGCAACTGGGGTCCACATGTCGAATTAAGTAAATTGAAATTGCTACGTTTAACAGGGGGCATTTCAGATTTTCCTCTAAGATAGGGAATAAACCAGTAAGAGAGATACTGACCCTTTATAAGAATAAATGCATTTCGGGGGCTTGCTACGGTGCTGCACTGTGGGGAATGGCAGACTGCGCTGCACTTCAAACTCAGTAAAACATATTTCTGAGGAGAATATAGGCAGTCCCTAATTCTACTCGTATACCGGGGATTACATCAGTACAGCCCCTTTAGGTGCCTTGCACGGGATATGGACTAAATTCGGAACCAGATTCACCCAGGACATCATAACTGATTGCCTGGGTCTTGGATCATCATCAAAATCCCTTGGCTGGCATATATCAATAAACTACTAAAAGAGGTTAACAAGGACTTTGATAATCATGACCGTGTGCAAATCCTATATTATAGTAAAAAGGAACTGAAAATGGGGCTTGTTGGGGCTAGGGAACTCAGGAGGAAAACCAGGGAAAACGGAAAATCGTCAATTAAGGAATACAACGAGGGACAACAAGAGAAAGGTATACAACGATATCTGTTCTGATAACCAAACCTGCATCAAAGATTCTACCTTATAAGAGTCAGATTGGGTAGTCTCCACTTTTTTAGTAGCCTTCCTTGACATGGGCATATGGAAACTAAAACGATCACTCTGCCCGTGTGACGGAAAGTCAAACCAGTCAATCCTACATTTTTTTCATTTTTGTACCTTTTATAAGGATATATAGAAAAATATTTTACGTCCTCTCTTCAATAGTTAAAATGTATATTTTTATAAAGCAGCCAACAATTTTATTCGTAGCTTGGAAACTAAATAAAATTACCGTACTATTTTTCCATACATTAAATATCAATACGGATAGCTCAATCAAATGAGAGGCAGAGTCCGTGGTATCTGAGTCATACGGGCTTTAATTATGCTCCTCGAGGAACAGGACATCATGTTCCATCACCACTAAGGTTCAGGAAGGGACATTCAACGTTTTATTAGCATCACACATTATATATAGTAAAACAGTATAATTGAAATGAATACAGTAGGCGTAACAGGTGAAAAGAGAGAGATAAGAACACATGTGCGTAACAGGAGGCGTGTAAAAAGGCGTACACGTGGGCGTGCACTTGACATGTCAGCGAAACGTCACAAGAATCGTCACAAGTGGGTGGATGCATAGAGTAAGTTGCAAGATCAGCAGAAACATTTGGCCTATATGCGCGCGCAACTGAGCATGACGTGTAACTGGGGAGAACTGGGGCTTTGACTTTAGCACTAGTAGAGGAGACTGGTGTCTGGGATGTCAGAACGACCTGTACCTATAGCATATCTGGTATCTCATGTTTGGAGGATGTGTCGTCTGAAGTAAAAGGTCTCTCGGACAGAGGCCGTTCAATACTGAATGCTAGTGCGTGCATACGTGTCTGGGTGCAATGCGCGGGGCCATGGGCCTACCATGGTAACGGGATCTGTAAATCACTTGCAAGGAGGACAGGAAGGCCGGGCCCTTTGCTCTGCAGCCGGGAATATGTTTACCTATTTCACTAGACTGGAATGTGTTTTCGAGGGGGCTGAGCAGATAACTTGTAGGCAAAATATGATTCTGGCAGGCAGGCCAGGCTGAGCCGGGCACCGCTTCGCTGAGCAGGAAGTAAGGCAGAGGTCAGGGATGCATACAGTTTTCAGAGACAGAGACAGAAGAGACTCGGAGCCTCGTTTAAGGGCCTAGCTCGACTGAGCCAGGAAACATGGAGAAAACGTGTGCAAGATTCGAAAGTGTACCATGTAAAGACGTTGGCACCATAGGCCTAGAAGCCTATTTAACAGGATTTTCTTGGAGAACTGGATAGCTAACATGTTGAGGTTGGACGCAAATGCATATGCGTCTTTCTAGCATGTATGGGAAGAAAGTTACACGACATACAAGGAACATGGGTGCATGGATGGGGTGCGAGTGGGGGACACATTAGCTACCTAAAAATTTCTATTACCTCATTCCCTCCTTGGCCCCTACTACACCTACTAAGATATATCTATATTCATGAGACCATCTATCTGTTCATATAGCATCATTTGTTCATCTTTCTTTATTGGGGAACGGGAACGTGAACTCGGACGGGGAATACAAGCTGTGGCGCACAAGCCGCAAATCGCTGGGCAACATTGCAGACAGAGACAACAACTGAATACTATGACCAATATTATTCCAAGGAATGACAACAATTTCCATCCCCAGGCGGATATCACACTCCAAAGCCAACCGGACCAGGTCCAAGTGTCTGGATTCTGGTGCATCTGATGAGCTATGTTATGGAGCCTTGCTATGGCTTTATACACGGATGGCGCGTTATTAGGAATAAACACGCAACAACTGGATCCGATGACTCTACAAGCCCCGCCCCTATCGGCCAGGATGACGTCAAGGACAAGGCGATTTTGAAGAACAACAAGTCTCATAGCAGACTGCTCCTCGGTCAGGTTACCTAAAGCAAAGGTAGTCTCATTCACTACTGCTTCCAAAGTTCTGGTCAATCTTCGAATTATCTTACTGTTTTGGACAGGACCTATGAACTAGAAGTACCCTTTGATATAATCCTTATACTGATCCCATGCTGACTCAGAATAATCTATAACGGGAGGAAGGTCTCTCTTATGTCTCACATGTACAAGATGTGGATTCCGATGATAATCAGGCGGGGCTAGGAAAACAGGTGGCAATAGGAACGCAATATAACACGTCCCATCCCAATCTAATGGCAGACGTACATAGGCTGTCTGACCACATATAAAATAAGAATGGCGGGAAGCTTTGAAAGTAGACTTTCCTTTATCACTGAATTCGACCACAGTATTACAATCACTGTGTCCTAGATGTACTGTACCATTCTTTCTGACGCATAATTCGCCTTTCACTGGCAAAACTGTAATAAACGGCAAGTCCGAATTAGTCTCAGACTGCACATTCAGAATCATAAGGTTAAGTGTAAAATTACCTAATCCATATACTTCATTTTCTAGATCGGTCCCTGTCCTTTGGGGAAGACCTTCCTTGTCTGGGAAACATATTTTATTCATAACTGTATTCAGGTTCCCCCATATCCAATCGCCTTGGGAAACCGTGGACTTACTATCTAGGGAGGACATTAAAGTAAACCATGCACCACACGAACCATTATGTGTAAACGGATAAGGAAAGAGGGGCAGAGCTCCCTTGTATTTCTGATAGGGAGGGAGTCGGCCACACACCCAGCAATTGGTGGCATTGCTAGTCTGGTGAGAATGATGTAACATACGGATGAATGTATTGTTGCGCATTGCTAATCGATAGGACAGTTCGTGGGGGGGCAGGTCGCTGAAAGTGTGCTCTACAGTGTCATTAGAGGAAGTATGTACATGAGAATCAAGAGGAAAGAAAACATGTAGCATTAAACTTATGCATATGATCGTAAGACTCAGAAGAAACATGAAAACTAATGCGATAACGCAACGACTGTGCATATTTGTACAATATTGTTCTCTCTTTTCAATTCGCCTGTCTCTCTGACTACTTGGGTCTATCTTATACATGTCAGAAACCTGTCTAACCGCTTCACCCGAGGGGGACTTAAACAATTAAACGCTGTCTGACTTACTAGACCTCAACTTGGCTCGGTACTCCTGTTGAGGAGTTTTCTCTAACAGGGGGAGTTTAGAGTCAGTGTCCGAAAGGGGGCAGTCCTTTATTTCAGTCTCTGGACACAAACCATGAAATCTCTTCACGTGGCTGGAGTGTAACCACCCCTTCCGGCCTTCTATCTTCACTGCAGTCCTCGTCGTCAACAACACCAACTTTGGCTGCTTCCACCTCGGCGCCAGAGGGCTTGATCGGTCGAAATTACGAGCGTAGACATAATCTCCGGAAACGATTTCATGCGGTTTCACCTGGGTATTGTCCGGGAAGGCAGCCGCGACCTGTGAACGACAAGATTGTAGTGCAGACATCAAGGAAGCTAGGTAATCTGTCAGCATAGTACTTTCAATATCGGTTATTTTTCGGGGCATAGGCGTACCCCACATATTCGGGGGACGCCCAAAAACTATCTCATACGGGGACAATCCGGTTCTAGAATGGGCTACCATTCGCATGTAAAAGAGGGCAACTGGCAGGGCTACTATCCAATCTACGCCTTTTTCTGCACAGACCTTCGCTAATCGTGTTTTCAGGGTTTGATTATGTCTCTCAACGAGACCAGCTGCTTCAGGATGTCGTACGCAGTGGAATTTCCACTGGTAACCTAACAGGAGTGATACCTGTTTCATGAGCTCGGACGAGAATGGCTGACCATTATCAGAGTACACGACACGGGGCAAGCCGTATCGTGGGAAATATTCACGGACCAGTTGTTTGGCAGTGGTTACAGCAGTGTAATCGGGGACTGGATATGCTTCTGTCCATCGGGAAAGGGCGCATACAACTACGAGGACATACTTGAATCCTCGGCATCTGTCCATCTGGATATAATCCATCTGGAGGACTTCAAAAGGATGGTCAGGAGGAAGAAATCCACCTTGTTCCACGGGGATACCTTTGCCTGGATTGAACTGACAACAGATCATGCAAGTACGCACTTTCTGTTTCGCTGCTGCACGTAAATGCTTATTGAACCAGATGTTCTGAATGCTGTCTAATATGGCTTTCTCTCCTAAGTGTGCTGGACTATGTGCTGTGTTAATGATAACTTGAACCATAGAGTCGGGGAGGAACCATGTGGCTCTTCCCTTCGTCATCCATCCCTGATCTGTCTGGATCCCTCCTTGTTCAGTCCATTTCTTGATTTCATCTGGAGTTGCATGTGTCTGTATGTCGAGTACATCTAGTATGGGATCCTTAACGGTCATGCAATGTGTCAGTGAAGTTACTTCAGTCTTTGTCGTGTCAGTCGGTATGTCTGTTTGAGTCTGAGCTGTGTTTGGCTGTTCGATCTGCTAGGTCGTTACCGTGGGAAATAGTATCGGTGACTTTGGTATGTGCTTTGCACTTCATGATGGCTATGGCTGTAGGCAAATGTATTGCTTCTAACAGGGCTTGAATGAGGGGACCATGTTGTATCTTGGCACCGTGAGAAGTTAAAAAACCTCTTTCTTCCCAAAGAACACCGAAGTCGTGGACGACTCCGAATGCATACTGTGAATCTGTGTATATGTTTACTTTCTTGTTCTTGGCTAGTATACAGGCTTGGGTCAGAGCGATGAGATCTGCTGCTTGAGCAGATAATGTGTCAATACGATGTGTCTCTATGACTTCAGTTTCAGTGGTCACTGCATATGCGGCCACTAACTCTCCTGTGCTTGTTCTCATACATGAACCATCCACATAAAGTGTCAGGTCTGGGTCGGGCAATGCAATGTCTGTCAGGTCTTGTCTGGGCTTTGTCACAGTATTAATGACTTCTACACAGTCATGTGGTGCTGGATCAGTTGTAATGGAGGGTAACAATGTGGCAGGGTTGAGTATGTTGCAACGTCTGATTTCTATGTGTGGCTGGAACAGTGTCAATTCATAACCTGTCAGTCGTGCTATAGTCAAGTGTTGAGTCTGGGTTCGGTTCAGGAGAACTTCCACGGAGTGTGGAACCTGTACTGTCAGGGGATGTCCTAATACTATTGAGTCACTTTGTCTGATAGCTAGAGCTGTTGCTGCAACTGATTTTAAGCACGCAGACAGAGCCTTGGCTACTGGATCCAATGTACTAGAAAAATAAGCACAAGGCTTATGGTGTCCTGCTTGATCTTGTGTTAGAACAGATAATGCTGTGCCATCGCGTTCTGTGACAAAAAGTGTAAAAGGTTTGCTGTAACATGGTGTCGCTAAAACTGGTGCTTGACATAAGGCTTTCTTCAGTTCATCAAAAGCTTGTGTATGTTCCTGAGTCCAAGGGAGGACAGTCAAAGTCGCTGCCTCCTGTGTTGTCAATTGTATGAGTGGTTTGGCTAGATATGCATACTGAGGAATCCATTGTCTGCAGTAAGAAGTGAGGCCAATAAAGGCCCGTACCTCCTTTTGTGTCTTGGGCTGTGGCAGATGTGCAATTAACTGGATACGATCTGGTGTCAACTGTCTACCCCTCTTGGACAGCAAGTGTCCAAGGTATACCACTTGCTGGGCACAGAATTGTAGCTTCGAAGGTGACACTTTATGCCCCTTTTCGGCCAGAAAATACAAGACTGTCAGTGATGCGCGTTCGCAATCATGTTCGGTCCGTGCTGTAATTAACAAGTCATCAACATATTGCAGTAGTGCAGTGTCAGTAGGCATGTGAATACTGTCTAGTTGTCGTTTCAGTGCTTGGCTGTAAATACTAGGACTTTCTGTGAACCCTTGAGGTGCACGTGCAAATTTGAAGCTTCGGCCATTTAAACAGAATCCGAAAAGGTACTGGCTTTCCGGATGAATGGGGACACTAAAGAAGGCGTTTTTCAGATCTATTACGGTAAAAAACGCAGCTTCGGAATCATTGGCAGTCAATAGGGATGAAATATCTGGGACCACTGGGTACTGTGGTATTATGCATTTATTCAGTTCGCGAAGGTCAATCACCAGTCTGTAGACTGGAGGTGCATTTGGGTCAGTTCGTTTAAGAATCGGAATGATTGGAGAATTACATACATTGGAGTCAGTTTCCACAACTACTCCTTGGGCAATGAGCTCGTCAATAATTTTCAGTAAGGCTGCTACAGCCTCGGGGGGCAATTTGTATTGTCGGATTCGGGGTAGTGCAACACCTTGCTTGAGAGTGACACGATAGGGAGTAATGTGCATACAACCTACATCAGTTGGACCTTGCGCCCATAAATGCTGTGGTACATTTTGCAATCTTGGATCAAAATCTCTCAACACATAATGACCTTTAAAGTCACGTAAAAACAATCTCACTCCTTCCGGAGAACAACATATCACTGCTCCTAGAGCTTTCAACGTTTTAATACCAAGCAAATTTTCAGGACATGATTTCGTAAGTAACAAATCTGTAGTACGAGACAATGGACCAACTGCAAGGGGAACTGGCTTTGACACTTCGTTAACAATTGGCTTTCCTGAAAATCCAAGGGAAACATTCTGTGAGCCTGAGAGGGGTGCCCCTGGAACCTCGTCATGACTAATGGTAGTTCTGCTCGCCCCTGTGTCAATCAAAAATTTTCTGTCTTTCCCTAATGCCTGACTATGTACATAGGAACCATCTTGATCTACAGGTACCTCGATAAGGGGCAAGCCAACCTACCTCTCTAGGCTGTTTCATGTATACTGCTGATAATCGGGGTAATCTGACTGTGCATACTGGTACATTTGTTGTGTAACATGTTGTGTGGCAGCAATGGGTTGGGGCTGGGGTACAGCTACTGTCTGTTGTTGTGCATTCTGGGGAGGTTGCGTATTCTGTGGAATATTCTGTGGAACATGTTCTGGTCTAGGTGGACGCGGTCTTTCTTTCGTTTTTCCTGTGGCTATATTGTGTTTCAGAACCAGACATTCGTTTATATAGTGACCTGGCTGTTTACAGTAGTTGCAATTCCCTTTAACAGGAGCTGCAGGATGACTAGTCTGTGTCGTACCTCTCTTCTGACCATCTGCTGGGACGGATTGGGCAACTAGTACTTTCATTTTCGTATCTTTGATACGCCTCTGTTCATGTTCGTGTTCCTCTCTAATTCGGTTCTGGTGATACTGTAACATTTGTAACATTTGGGAAGGGGTATTTGCTTGCCAGGTACTCTCGACTTTCAATACTCTGTTTTTAACCTGTGGTAAGGAATTCTCGACTAATTTGGTCACAAAAAGATGTGGATATGACTCACTACTTGTTTTCAGGCCACTATTAATAATAAAACATTTCTCGAATCTAGAATAAAAATCACTAGTGTCTTCGTCTTGTTTCTGTTTGCAGGCTGAGATTGCATCCCAGTCTTCCTTTTTAACTGTCAATAACCTAGGCAAGACTTGTACTAACAATCCTGGTAATGCTTTGGCTTTGTCCCCAAGACCTATACCCGGGGTTCGCCCTTTTTCTTCGTCTTCTAATTCAGTCCAAATAATCTTTTTATCTCCCACCTCCCATTCTTTCTCTTTAAGTTTTTCGTAAATACCAGCCGGCAACAATACCTTTAACATTTTAAGAATGTCGGAATACGTATAATCCCCCATGAGTAACATGTCTTTTAATTCACAGTGGAATCCTGCTGGATCTTTATCATGACAGGGTACTAATTTCTTCATTTCCAATAATTCCATTTTAGTCAAGGGAGTGTATACAAATACTCGCTGGAGCGCACCCCCTGTGGTCTGGACTGGATGAACTTCTCGTAAGGGATTCTGTCTGTCTATGTAAAATGGTTGTCTTACTGGGGGTGGAACAGGAACGAAATGTGGAGTCAGGAAAGTTCTGTATTTGTGACGTTGTTCTAGAATGATATTAATTAAATCGGTACCTAGGCCTCTCCATCTTTTTAGAAGTAATTCTTCCAGTATATTATATAGGGGACCTGGATCAGAATGCTGACTTTCATATAGTGAAATGAGATGCTGGATCATGTACATACCAGCTAATCGCTGTTCGTCTGGGGAAAGACTCAAAAAAGTTTGCGCTACTGAATCATCTTTATATATGCTGGTGTTTCCGGCCCATTGGACTGCTGACCGTGCTAGTTCCTGATCATGCATGGTACTAAGTTCACTGTAACCTATTCTATCTTTCAGTATTTTATCGGTGGCTTGGAATACATGTTCAAGAGAACATTGTTCTGGTATGGGAGAAAGGAAACGTTTCTTGTTTTCTAGGCGAATGGGTCTGTCAAAAGGTCTGTCAAAAGAATACTGTTTAGGAAGTCTTGCTCTACCTACGTACGCTATTCTATCTGGGTCTTCTACCGCATTATCTATATCTTCCTCCTCTGAGGTTTCATTCTTCTCTGTCTCGGAGTTCCTAGCCGCATTTTCTTTTTCATGTATTATTATGATTTCTTTACGGATCTTTCTGTACATGGCTTCTATGCAATTTTGTTTATCATGTTTACCATCAGCTATATTGTTACTCCAATTTATCAGTATGTCCATCTCTTCTTTGCTTGTACCTGGCCGGTCTCGTTCCCTTATCAAACAATTTATCATAAACCGTAAGATCATTCTTTGTGTCTCAACCTTGTGATGTGCCATGGCCTCGCGAATGCATTCTGGTCTCTCCCCTGTTCTGATAAAATGATATATATTGTCTAGATGGTTAGTCATTTCTGGTAAAAGAATCAAATAGTTGGTAACACGTCGTAAACGTAACGAAAATAACATCATGTCATCTTCGCCGGGTACTGGGTCATATCTACAATCTGTAATGTACTGTACTGTAAGGGATGCAAATGTCGCCGCTTTCGGTGTACGCTGCAATGCTACTTCTCTGAGTGTCATTCGTTTTACTTGAGGCGGGGTGACAGGTTGACCTCCTAAGGCGCCTCCTGAAGCGGAAGCGTAACCATCAACTAGATATGTTGATACTGCTGGTGTCATAACTTGAAAAGTAGGTGCAGGTAATGTAGGCAGACTCTGGGTAGTCGGTATAGCGAAAGGATTGTAAGGACTGACAGTAGGAGGAACAGTAGTAGTAGTAGTGACAGGAATAGTTGTGACAGGGACAGTAGTGGCAGGATGGGAAATGACAACGGATGTGGAAGTCGAGTCTTGAGGGGGTGGAGGTAACGCGTCTTGAACAGACTGAACGGGCTGAGTAGGCTGCTGTACATTATTAGCAGGTGGTACGCGTACATTGGTATATGCTGGAGCTACATCATCTAAATAGGAAGAAAGGAAAATATCCGCTGCGGTCTGTTTGTGACGGAGTTTATTCGGGACCAATGGAGGTGGCAAGTTACGGGGTACTTCCGGGGTCGCCTTGGGCAGGCCCTCGGCAAGAACAGGATACATGCCTGTAATAAGTGCATTTCTTTGTCGGTCTAATTGTTCTAATCTGACTTGTTCACCTTCTTCTAGTAACTCTCTTTCTCTGGCTCTTACAGATTCTTCTCTACTTTTCTCTGGTTTCCTGATTTCTTTCTCTGTTCTTCTATGCGCTTCTTTACGCCACAATTCTATGGCATCTTTCTGGGATTGTCTGGCTTTCTTCTTCCATAATGCTTTTTCTACTCTCATGATGGAATCAGCATCCCATGTCCCTGAGACAGGCCATCTATACTTCTCTTCCAGATCCCTAGTATAATCCACCCACAAGTCTAGGTACAGTATGGCATCTAAGCCGTGCTTGTGGTACATAAAATGTCCAGGAGTGTCCCTAGGCGGGACGGGAACTGCTTCTTCGAGTATCCCTTTCCTAGTTCCTATCTGACGTAACTTTGAGAACAGCGGCATTATTGGACTGATTTGAACGTGAACACAGTAAACACAGTAATGAATAGCAAACAATCATTCATACCACGACATTAAAACACATTGAAACATTTCAGACTGATATTACCTGGTACATAGAAAACACGAATTCTGAAAGTCTCGAGATACAATACTGGAATACTGGACTACTAGATGCACTGCTAAAACAGTACAGACAATACCAGTCCCATAAAGAGACACGTCATACCACGTTCACCTAAGTGAACACGTCCGGACCAGGTCTGTGTACCCAGACCTGTCTTGACCGGGCACAAATTAATGAACCCGTCTAGATGCGTTCCCAACAACGGTACTCACCGGGAAGCAAAAACTGAAGGCCTCGGAAACTGGACTGGACTGGACTGGACTGCTACGGCGTCTGGCTGCTACTACGCTTGCGCTTCGGAACAGGTGGGCCTCCGGATACCTCGGACCTTGCTCTCTCGACTCGGGGCTCTGGTCGGGATCCTCCGCATTCCTCACCGCCTCGTCTGGATGCCGGACCGCAGTCTCCGTCTCCTCCGTGGGCCTGAGGGAGATAGCAGGAAAACCCGCAGTTGTGCACTGGTTCCTTCACGGCTGTAGAAGGGGTCAAGGCCTGCGTAACATCGCCGGCGAGTGGGGAAGGGGGGGTCCCTATTCGGGCGCCAGAATTATGTGGTAAATAAAATTACTGTACTATTTTTCCATACATTAAATATCAATACGGATAGCTCAATCAAATGAGAGGCAGAGTCCGTGGTATCTGAGTCATACGGGCTTTAATTACGCTCCTCGAGGAACAGGACATCATGTTCCATCACCACTAAGGTTCAGGAAGGGACATTCAACGTTTTATTAGCATCACACATTATATATAGTAACACAGTATAATTGAAATGAATACAGTAGGCGTAACAGGTGAAAAGAGAGAGATAAGAACACATGTGCGTAACAGGAGGCGTGTAAAAAGGCGTACACGTGGGCGTGCACTTGACATGTCAGAGAAACGTCACAAGAATCGTCACAAGTGGGTGGATGCATAGAGTAAGTTGCAAGATCAGCAGAAACATTTGGCCTATATGCGCGCGCAACTGAGCATGACGTGTAACTGGGGAGAACTGGGGCTTTGACTTTAGCACTAGTAGAGGAGACTGGTGTCTGGGATGTCAGAACGACCTGTACCTATAGCATATCTGGTATCTCATGTTTGGAGGATGTGTCGTCTGAAGTAAAAGGTCTCTCGGACAGAGGCCGTTCAATACTGAATGCTAGTGCGTGCATACGTGTCTGGGTGCAATGCGCGGGGCCATGGGCCTACCATGGTAACGGGATCTGTAAATCACTTGCAAGGAGGACAGGAAGGAGGGCCCTTTGCTCTGCAGCCGGGAATATGTTTACCTATTTCACTAGACTGGAATGTGTTTTCGAGGGGGCTGAGCAGATAACTTGTAGGCAAAATATGATTCTGGCAGGCAGGCCAGGCTGAGCCGGGCACCGCTTCGCTGAGCAGGAAGTAAGGCAGAGGTCAGGGATGCATACAGTTTTCAGAGACAGAGACAGAAGAGACTCGGAGCCTCGTTTAAGGGCCTAGCTCGATTGAGCCAGGAAACATGGAGAAAACGTGTGCAAGATTCGAAAGTGTACCATGTAAAGACGTTGGCACCATAGGCCTAGAAGCCTATTTAACGGGATTTTCTTGGAGAACTGGATATCTAACATGTTGAGGTTGGACGCAAATGCATATGCGTCTTTCTAGCATGTATGGGAAGAAAGTTACACGACATACAAGGAACATGGGTGCATGGATGGGGTGCGAGTGGGGGACACATTAGCTACCTAAAAATTTCTATTACCTCAGGGTGTATGTTACGCTGCGGCCTTATACGCACAATTATCATTCAAAAGAAGGAAAGAAAATGTGCATCTTATTAAATTACTTAGGTCATACACATATAAAGCTCACATGTTATCTTGTATCTCTCTTTGAGGATTTATTTTGACTACATTCTGCTACTTTTTATGCACTTTATTGCCTACTTTATTATAGAAACTATATTATCATTAAGTTGCTATTTATTATGTATTATTGTCTAACTGGTGATAGAGTACTATACCTGTCTAAAGTTGCTTTTAATTTTATGAGGTCTGGGATTTGAGCTATAAATAAGGCTGCAGTTTCTTCCATATAATCAAATGACAAACAAAGAAATTAAATTATAATCAGTGGTCTTATCAGATGAAACTAAAATATGATACATACTCACATGATGATTTACTTCTACTAATATCATATGCTGCTACTATATGTATTGTTATCTCACTTCCTCTTTTTTTATCGATTTCCTGTAATTTACTGATTGTAAGATATGATTGTCCCTTTTTTTTAAACTCTTTTTATTGCGCATTGCATAGTATAATACGGTACAGACATATATAACATCATTGGATCTCAAGAGCAATACTACTGGTCTCCAGACATCCCATGTTGTACAACCCCTGCTCTCCACCCAACTCAGGTTCACTGGGCATCAGTTCTGTTAGCTCGCTCTCTCGCTCCGACGGAGAGGTGCAAATGTTGCCTCTATATATGTTCGATTTCCCACAAACTTTATCCCATTTTTGAGGCATCCTCTATTTTCATAAACTGCTCGCTCCACTAGCATGCATCAATCAACGTCATGTTCCCATTCCGTTATCGTTGGCAATTCCGGGACTCCCCATTTACGTGCTATATTTAGTTTCACTGCCATATTGTTGAACGGTAAAAAAATTATTCTGTTAAGTTAGCCTCTGCTCTCCCCCATTTTGTCTGTGAACACTCATTTTGTGTTTCTGCAAGTACTTTTGCAAAGTCAGGAGTTAGATGTTCACTGAAAAGATGGTTGTGCTGATAATACTTGTGTGCCAGGGTAAGAGGCCCTGCCATGCCGAAAGAACCGAGCACACAGATGTTTCATCTATAAGCCAACGCCAGTAACCTCCCTGGCCTATCAACAACAATGATGTGGGTAGGGGTTTATCAAGAGTTAGAAGTTTGCATTTCATTAGGATGAAGTGGTTTCAATGTGTTTCACGAGGCACCAAACTTTATAAATACCGTGTATGAACTTGTGCTTGTCAGTTACCTCACTCGGGCACTTGAAGTGTCTGGATGATGGGACTCCTCTCATGAGTGCAATAAACTTGTGTTTTGTTTCCACTCCAGTGTTGATCCTCATTTATGAACCGGTAGACAAAGGGTGATTTATTGATATGAGGATTGGCAGGTGGGATTTGGAGAATTGCGATCAGGTAGGATAGAAATGTCTGTCTTTTTTGATGTTGGTTTGATAAAACATTGGCAAATGTTTTAGACAGGTAATGTGAGAATTGATTCTCGTCTCTTGGTTTTGGTATAAAAGTCTCTTGACAATATTGTTAAGAAGAAATTGGTAAAACATGCCTGTTTTGAGTACACTTTGTGCACTGTGTTGTTGTTGCTACAAGAATAGAATTTTAGAAGAGAGAGAGCAAGCGCCTATATACTCCGAATTATGAAATGTACATTAAATACGGTATTTCTTCCATACTGTTTAGCACATTATGAAACAAATATACGAAGGCAGATGCCAGTTTACAGTGGCCACTTAATGGTACCTTTGATTCAAATAAATTGCAATATTTAGAATAGCAGGTATTTAAAAAGAAAAGTAGGCAGAGTATGTTTGATGCTGTAGGATTATGGAGGAAACATATAAAACAAAAACAGATTAAAGAAGGAAAGGATAGGAAGAAATCTGAAGAACAGACTATTGTCCAGACAATTGAATAATTACAATTAAAAGCACAAGAAGAGAGTGTTAAAAGTGATGAGAGAATATTTAAACTTAAATTGCAAAATGTATATGTGGCTATGGAAGAAATAGTACATAAGGGTTTAGAGAAGGAGGATTCAGAGCTAGAGGAATTGCTTTGCAGACCAGCCCCGCTTCCTTATGCACCGACTCCTACCTGGAACAATGCGGTCCATACAGCGCCTCCCCAGTTATCTCAAGTAGCTCAATTGTATCCCCCATTGCCTGCTGCCTCTGCTGTAACTCCTGTATCTGATAGAAAGGTTACTACTCCCGTTCGTACACCCGAAACTTCTAAACAACGTCATAGATCTACCCTCACAGAGAATGACAAATTGGTGTTATTGATTAGGGCCTGTTAGTGGGTCCGCGATGATGATATACAATTAGACGAGGTTTTCCCGACTTTGACACAATACCCACAAATGACTCAGCAATATGTTGTAGGGGAGATGGCTAATGCACTAATAGAGGACTGGAGGACTAATATGAATGAGGAGGCCTCTTAAGAATTATTCAGGATATGTAAAAGGTCAAATGAAGGGGCGTTGACCGCTGCTCCCTTAAAGCAAGCGGTAGAAGATATATTTACTCAAAAGAGAAAACTTAAGAGGCTCATGACAGCCTTAACTAACGCTTTCCCTATGCGGGAAGTGACTCCTGTGTTTCAGCCAGCCACAGGAGACGTCAGGGTGTTAATGTGGCCCGGTTTCTGTTTCAATGGATTTATTCCCCTTGGAAGCGATCGGACATATTGTCCCTTAAAGCTTCCTTGCCTGAACTAGGAAGAATCCGAGTGCATTCTATGACATAATAAATACTGCATTGACCTCTTGTGTTATGACTTTGGTAGATATTGACATGTTTTTTGGACTATAACTGCCCCCTGACCTTTGGCGTATGGTTCGTAAACAGGACCATGCGGCTTTTGGCGACACTTGGACTCAATTAGAAGCAGCAGATGTGGATAGGAAAGCAGGGGAGAAACCACCACATCTTATATTAGACTTACCGGGTCATATCATTACTTATCTAAAAATGGTGGTGCCACCAGAGAAAATATCATGGGCGAAATTAGCAGCTTGTAATCAAAGGAAGGATGATTCGGTCCCTGGCTTTTTCACCAGGTTTGAGACGACATTTCATGATTACAGTTGTCAAGACACAACTTCTGACACAGGCAAACATTTATTCGTAGCCAAGTTCGTAGCTAACTTGTTACCTGAGATTTCGCAAAAATTACGAGGAGGTGAAAGTACGTGGGCTTCCTCCACACCGCCAAAAATTTTGGACATGGCCCAGTATTATGAGAATCAAGTAAATGATTAGAAAGATTAGAAAGAGGGTAAAAATAAGGAATTGAAAACTAAAATTTTGTTGAAACAGGTTTATGGGCCACAGAGAGGTAGAGGTTGAGGAGTTTTTAGAGCTGACCTGCCGAGGAGGAATATGCAAGATTCCCTGACGTTTGGTTTGTTACGGCAAAATCAATGTGCGTATTGACATTGGCGATCCGAACAAGGTAGAGGAATGGGACGGGGAATGACAAGGGGCCCACAACAGCATCCTGGTGTTAGTAACAGACAGAATCATTTTGACAATACTGCCTTGACGAAAACATATTATATAGATGACTTTAGTGTATCAGATGCCACAGGTATGCAGTTTAACTAGGACAGCGTAGGACGAAAGGAGGGATCAGTTTCTATACCGGTAGAACAGACAGGCCCATATGTTACTGCTGAAATGTTGGGGACCTTGCAGAGGTTTCTGATGGATACTGGGGCTACACGAAGAGCACTTTCTCAAAAACTGATCCCTGGGACTCCCTCGTCTGGCTATAATAATCTTCGTTAGGCTTTGCTGGCAAACCAATTCTTAGTCCCGTGTCTAAACCCCTGAATCTTACTATTGGTTCGTTCACTAATAATTCACGGTTCCTTCTTGCACCAAATTGTCCTGATAATCTGCTAGGACTCGACTTATTCAAACATTTCCATGCACTTATCTATTGTTCACCGGATGGTGTATGTGTTACGTTTGGGAAGCCAATATTTGATAACAGTATGTCATTACTGCTTATCCCACATGAACTGTCCCGCCTTCTGTGTGGACAGAAGGTGATACTGATGCAGGCTTATTATCTATTGAACCAGTACTCATACACGGTAAACAGAATGTTTTCTCGCCCCAAATACCTCAGTATAAAATATCACAGGAAGGTGAAAGTGCCTTAGTACAAATTATAGAGGATCTCATTGTCAAAAGGGTAGTGAAAGAAACTGATAGCAATATTTGTAACAGCCCTATCTAGCCCATTTTGAGATGTTCCACCTCTGATGATAAAGAAAAAGTTTATTGATTTGTAATTGATTTGCATGAGATTAACAAAATTGTAGTGCCACAGTTTCCCGTAGTTCCAGACATTACTATTCATTTGACAATGATCCTGCCGACAGCGTGTATTTTTTCGGTAATTGATCTAAAAAATGGGTTCTTTCCCATTACTATTGCACCTCCTAGCAGGTATTTGTTTGGATTATCCATTAAGGGACGATCCTTCCAATTCTGTTGCGCTTCTCAGGGGTATACAAGAGTCCGAGCATTTATAGCCAGGCCCTTAAACACCAACTTGATACCTTGCAGTTACCCCAGGTACTTCTTTGTTATAGTACGTGGATGATCTGCTGATAGAATCTAACACCACTGAACTGTATTGAGGCTACATTGGTGTTATTAAATTACCTTGCTAAATCGGGCCACAAAGTATCGAGAAATAAGTTACAGTTTTGTCGACCAGGGGTTACCTATTTAGGTCACCTCTTGTCGAAAGAGGGAAGAACGTTGATCAAAGACAGAATTCAGGCGATCATACACACATCGATTTCTCAAACGCAAAAGGACGTTAGGGCATTGATTGGCATAACGTCCTATTGTCATCATTGGATCCCTAATTTCTCCCTCATTATTAAAACTCTCGTTGCCCTTACAACTAAAGATACCCCATTTCATTTGTCTTCGGTATTTTGAGTATCAGAGTGCATACCACCAACTCCGAGCAGCACTATGTTCTGCTCCTGTATTAGGAACACCTGATTACACAAAACTATTTTCTCTTTATGTACACAAATGTAAAGGTTGTGCATTGTCTGTCCTAACACAGCCACATGGGGACAAACAACACCCACGTGCATACTTTCTCCAGTTCTGGGCCCCGTGACCAGGTCATTGCCTGGTTGCCTGAAGGATGTGGCAGCAACTGCCATTTCAATCAGAAAATCAGCAGGACTTGTATTGGACCACAAACTAATGGTGTTTTTTCCCCATTCAGTTGATGTATTAATGAATCAGTCTAAGACACAAAATTTGACGAGTGCCCGTCTTACTGGGTGCAAACTCAATTTGTTAACACCTCACATTACGCTTAAATGCTGTCTGACCTTGAATCCAACTAACTCGTTGCCATTGACCTCTGACCAGCCTAGTGATATACATGACTGTATTTTTAGCACTGAAGAACAAACGAAGGGTCGAGTGGGCCTTACTGATATGCCCCTGTCTGATGCTCAGGGTGAATTGTATGTAGATGGATCTTGTTTTAAGTTACCGAGGGCACTACCACTGCAGCTTATGCTATCACTACATTGCACACAATTTTGGAGACAGCTCGAATCCCTTTCAAGTCCGCACAAGCAGCTGAACTTATTGCGCTCCAGAGAGCTTGCAAGCTTAGTCAAGGAATGTCTGTGAATATCTATACAGATAGCCAATATGCTTTTGGAGTCGCACACAATTTCGGGCGTTTGTGGCAGGCAAGGGGGTTTTTGACATCTCACAGGTCGCGAATACAGAATGGAGAGTTAGTTCAAAACTTGCTGACTGCATGAACATTACCAAAGCGAGTGGCTATTATCAAATGTAGCGCACACCAGAAAGTAGTAGATGATGTAGGAAGAGGCAATGCGTTTGCAGACAGTTCTGCAAAAGAAACAGCACGTAGCCAACAAGGACAAATGTATGTAATGTATTCCTCTGCAGAGAAAATGTATAATGTAAATGAAGAGGTTAGAGATATCCAACAGATGGCAACAAAAGAGGAGATGGAACAATGGTAAAAGACAGGAATATTGGACAGTGAAAACTGTTGGAGGAAAGGGCCAGATGGTGACAAGTGGAAATTGCAGAGTTCCTATGTTTTATCGTTTGTCACTACGGCACATGGTTCAGCACATATCAGCGCTTAGAGTCTAGCTATTCAATTAGAGCAGGAATAGGAAAATCAAGACATAAAAAAAGACAGCTGAACATTTTGTTAAACATTGTATGATCTGTTTGCAACATAATCCGGGGAAAGGAGTAGCTACCACAAAAGGAGGGTTTTCCCCACCCAGTGTGCCAGTTTCAGCATGTTTTAGTTATAGTATGTACATTTAGCAAGTGGTTGGAGACCTATCCTACAAAAGATAATACTGCACTTACTACAGCTGAGATATTACTGAAAGAATATTTTTCCAGATTTGGAATTTGTAGAGTTTTGTGGAGTGATAATGGACCTCACTTTATTGGACAGGTTCTTAAGCAGATCACTGAGAGTCTAGGTATACGCCAGAAGTTCCATGCTGCCAATCATCCACAGTCAGCTGGTTTAGTGGAGAGATACAATGCAACCCTGAAAATTAAGTTGGCCTAGGTGCAAGCTTCTATGGGTCTTAAATGGCCTGCTACTTTGCCATTAGCACTCGTTTCGATTCATGCAGTGGAACACAGTAGAACAGGCCTTACGCCCTATGAGGTTTTGTTTGGGAGACCGATGAATGTATAGGATCCTCCACAACCTAAGAAAATGAAAAGAACTTGAGTTTCCTATTTTGTTAGACTATATGAGAGAACTGACAGACAGTCTTTCTTTAATTTGCCAACAGATACATAGTACTGTACCTGACAATTCTGCCGGTCCCGGGCATCTGTTGCCGACTGGCAATTGGGTCTTAACTCAAATTTTTCAACGTTCAAAGAATTTGGAGCCACGCTCGAAGGGGCCTGAGCAGGTCCTATTGGCCACACAGACAGCAGTTTGAGTCACGAACAGAAAGAATTGGGTGCATGGCATCATCCTATAAGGGAGAAAACACCCATGGTGAGGGGTCATTGCTTTTTTCACCCACCCCCAAAAAGAATTCTGCTTTAGGATTTGTTTCTGAAAATTAAAAAAAAGTATTTACAAGAACCTTTGTGACAGCGGTTCCTGAAAATACCAGCGATGTCAACTGGGAAAGGCAGTTAAATTTGGGTGGTGGAGTATCCTTGTTATGTCTGTAGTAAAGTACTCCACCATACCGAAGGTTCCTGATCTATCCCCCAAACTCTAAATCAGGCTCTTTGTTTTTTATGAAGACTGGGAGGGGAATAATTTTGTTGTTTTGTTGATAAAGACCCTGTCTTCTTCACAGTCTAGTGGACCATGCTCTCTCTGTGAGGTGCAATTTGAATCATGGAGCAGTTAAAAGCGCCTGGTAATTGGATATTTGGAGTCTTTGGGCCAGATGTATGACCTGCAAAATAGTGCATTGCACATTTGCGACTCGCAATTTGCGAGGCGCTATTTTGCATGTACAACAGTGTGTTTAACACCGTTTATGATTCCCAATGGGGTCACAAATTGCAAGGCTCATGCATATTATTGAGCCTATCGCAATTTGCGACCCCATTAGGAATGCCATGCCTGCTGGGCCCAGCAGACCACCATGTCTTTAAAGCAGTTGTAAAAAAATGCAGCCCGTTTTCCTGCATTTAAAAAAGAAAAATGAAACTTCTCAGTTTCATTTTTTTAAGGGCAGGCAGTGGTCTCTGGGACCACTTCCTGCCCTTACTCACAACATACTCACAAAGGGGAAAGGGTCCTATGTGGACCCCTTCCCCTTTGCGAGTGGTTTACCGCCTACTTGAAGTAGGTGGTAAAATGCAAGTGTTTTGCGGCCGCAATCCGGTTGCAAAACACTAGTAGATAGCATGTTGACTCGCTATTAGGAAGGGACGCCCCTTTCTGATAACGAGAGTCGTAAATGCTACTTTGCGAGCCAGTGACTCACAAAATAGCATTTGTACCTGCTATTTCCCTTTTTTGAGGCCGCAAATCGGAGGTTCCCCCGTTTGTAGCAACAAACAAGGGTAAAAGCTTATAATAGCATTTGGATTTTCAAAAATCTGTTTTTTAACAGGGAAATTAGTGCTGCCCACATATCTCTTCCTACAAGGGCATGTTATTAAAAGGCACCAGGTTGATTGAAATATTGATTAGGAGGTTGAAGATTCTTTATTTGGCCCAACACTTGTAGACCTGACAGATTGAGATCAGAAAGAATGAATGTTATGGCTTCTCATATATGGGCCTCTGTGTTCGATAACATTAGTAAGGTCAAGGTTTAGCTGAAATATCAAAACTCTTCTTCTTCTATCCACTGAATGCTCTTTGTCACACAGAAGCTGCTACAACTGCTAACTGTTCTCATTCTTGCACCCACTTCCAGTCCTAGGAGATTTATCTCATGCTGCAATGTCTTAACTCCTCCTTGATCAAACAGATTATATACAGTCGGATAAAGATATGGCTGCTGTCCGTAGTGTGCTACCTTCAAAGGTTTGAGATGGAATAAATAATTCCTTCCTGTTCTACTTCAGTCTTTTTCTCTGTTATAGCAAAGTCTTGGTTTTAATAACTTGTGTAGTAGCATGAAGCATGCATAAAAGTATGTATTTGTTTGCTTACTCTCCTTACTCCTTTAACCGTACTGGGCCCTTAACGAATAGACAGTTTGAAGTGTTTCCATTATCACAGATTCAATGATCCTCTGATTAATCTTACTCTGCTGATAGGAGGGGTGGAAATTAGGATGACCAAACTCCACGTTAGCTGTGCTATGAGGATCATTAATTTACAGCCAACTCTCAAGTTCGAGTGAGGATTATGCAAACCAAAGCTCCTCAATAGCAACACAGAATAAAAGAAGTAAAGCCTGATGTTCTGATTGAGCTTGTTGATTCGCCCTACAATTTAAACATTTAAAACATAAGTATAGTAGCACAGTTTAAATGGAAGAACCTATAATAGACAAATTTAGATTAATTTGGATATTGTATTAAGGAATCACATTTCATTCAAATAAGCAATTTCTTAAGGACTTTGGTCAAGAATATCACAGCTTGTATTAAGCACAAAGTATTTAGACAAATCTTTATCAAATGGCTATAAAGTCAGAGTCACAGAGTCTCACTACTCTTTCAGGCACAAGGATGGTTAACATTTCTAACTGCTCAAGTCCTACAGAAAGGGGGGTAAACCTCAGACTTAAAGTCCATTAAGGGCGAGTCCACTGGTTTAGAGCTAAAGGTATAAGGAGAAATTGAAAAATAGAAATGGTTTGGCAAAGAAGGTCTCAGTCTATCAGCTACCGATCATACCGATTGTAGCATCGACAAACACTATGGGCCCGATTCACAGAACCTACTTAAGACAAAATCCTAAATTTACTACCATTTTGGTATTCACAGAAGGCACATACTAATATTGGTATTCCTAGAAGGCACTTACTCATTTCGGTATTCACAGATGTTAGGAGTCCTGACTTTAGGACTCCTAAATGCCTTCTGTGAATACCGAAAGTCTTAAAGTTAGGATTTTTCTCAGTTTAGGAGTACTAAAGTGATGACTCCTAACTTTAGGACTACTAAATGCCATCTGTGAATACCGAAAGTCTTAAAGTTAGGATTTGTCTCAGTTTAGGAGTAGTAAAGTTAGGACTCCCAACTTTAGGACTCCTAAATGCGTTCTCTGAATACTGAAAGTCTTAAAGGTAGGATATTTCTCAGTTTAGGAGTAGTAAAGTTAGGACTCCTAAACTGAGAAAAATCCTAACTTTAAGACTTTCGGTATTCACAGAAGGCATTTAGGAGTCCTAAAGTAAGGACTCCTAACTTCTTTCAATACCGAAATGAGTAAGTGCATTCTGTGAATTCCAAAATGAGTAAGTGCCTTCTGTGAATACCGAAATGGTAGTAAGTTTAGGATTTTGCCTTAAGTTAGTTCTGTGAATCGGGCCCTATAAAAGATCGATCAGCAAGCATCAGGGTCTCAGTAGGAAAAATCAGATTGGAGTTTGTCAAGAAGCAAAATCAAAGGCATTCGTTGCACCTCCTTTGGTGTTTCTTCTTTTATATCGTTTATAGCAATGTCCAGTATTGTGGCATCACACCGGATCACTGACATAATATCGAGGGACAGAATATCGACTATCAATAATATTGTGTAAAAAATATTGACAGACAGAATATCGAGTTTGTATCTACAAACAGGTAAGTACAAAAATATCGAGTATAAAATATCGTTTACTAAAATATAGTTTATAAAAATATCGACTTTATTAAAAACAATGTTAAATTAAATGAATATTAAAAATTAAATACTAAAATATACTTAAAAATACTTAAATGAACTTATAATAATTAAATAATTAATAAAAGTTATAAAAAAAATTTAAAATCACATTTGTTAAAACATATATATATAGTAACATAAAATAATTAAATAATATCCAATATTATTACCGTACAATAGCAGAAGTGTTAAAATTACTATTCCCACTCCAAAGAGTGCAATCGTAGGTAAAGCGTTGGATAGCGTAGGGGTTAAGCATGGGCGAATTTTGCGAATTGGCAATTCGTGAATTTGCGGATATGCGAATTGGCAATCTGCAAAATTCGCGAATTCGCGCGTTTTTTTTTTATTTTTGCGTGTTCGCGGGTGTTTGCGAGGCGCTTTGCGTGTTCGCGGGTGTTCGCGAGGCGCTTTGCAATTTCGCGGGGGGGTTTTGCCTGCTTAATCACTGCCACCCTCTCGTTTTTTATGCCCATCTGCCCTCTCTACCACTCGTTTCTGTGCCCTTCTGCCCTCTGCCCCACTCATTGTTTGTCCCCTTCTGCCCTCTGTCCCACTTTTCTGCCCTTCTGCCCTCAGCCCCACTTAGAATGGTGCCGGCAAGCTGCCAGCGCCATTCTAATAGCTAGAAATAGCTTCAACAGGAAGCACTAATAGATAAAGTAAAGCAGGTGCTCCAGTTGAAGGTCAAATTAAGTTACACAATCATTAATCACCCCAAGTTTGGGGTGATTAATGATTTTGTAACTGAATTTGAGCAGCACCTGCTTTACTTTATCTATTAGAGCTTCCTGTTGAAGCTGACTTTTGTAACTATTTTAGAATGGCTCTGGCAGCTTGCCGGCGCCATTCTAAAAGAGTTACAAAAGTCAGCTTAAACTTTTGACCCAATCGTTCCGTTCGCGGATTTTGCGGGGAAATTCGCGAATCTCGCGGATTGCAAATTTACCGAAAATCTGCGAAATCCGCGAGCGGAACGGATTTTCGGCCCATGCTTAGTAGGGGTTAAAATTACTATTCCCACTCCAGTGGGTGCAACTGTAGGGAAAGCGTTGGATAGCGTAGGGGTAAAAATTACTATTCCAACTCCAAGGAGTGCAACAGTGGGGAAAGCGTTGGATAGCGTAGGGGTAAAAATTACCATTCCCACTCCAGTGAGTGCAACAGTAGGGAAAGCGTTGGATAGCGTAGGGGTTAAAATTACTATTCCAACTCGAAGAAGTGCAACAGTAGGGAAAGCGTTGGATAGCGTAGGGGTAAAAATTACTATTTCCACTCCAAAGAGTGCAACAGTAGGGAAACCGTTGGATAGCGTAGGGGTTAAAATTACTATTCCCACTCCAAAGAGTCCAACAGTAGGGAAAGCATTGGATAGCGCAGGGGTTAAAATTACTATTCCCCTCCAGTGGGTGCAACAGTAGGGAAAGCATTGGATAGCGTATGGGTAAAAATTACTATTCCCACTCCAAAGAGTGCAACAGTAGGGAAAGCGTTGGATAGCCTAGAGGTTAAAATTACTATTCCCACTCCAGTGGGTGCAACAGTAGGGAAAGGGTTGGATAGCGTAGAAGTAAAATTTACTATTCCCACTCCAGTGGATGCAACAGTAGGGTAAGCGTTGGATAGCGTAGGGGTTAAAATTACTATTCCCACTCCAGTGGGTGCTGCAGCAGGGAAAGCGTAGGATAGCGTAAGGGTAAAAATTACTATTCCCACTCCAAAGAGTGCAACAGTAGGGAAAGCTTTGGATAGCGTAGAGGTTAAAATTACTATTACCACTCCAGTGAGTGCAACAGTAGGGAAAGCGTTGGATAGCGTAGAAGTAAAATTTACTATTCCCACTCCAGTGGATGCAACAGTAGGGAAAGCGTTGGATAGCGTAGGGCTTAAAATTACTATTACCACTCAAGTGGGTGCAACAGTAGGGAAAGCGTTGGATAGTGTAGAGGTAAGATGTATTATTCCCACTCCAGTGGGTGCAACAGTAGTGAAAGCGTTGGATAGCGTAGAGGTAAAATGTACTATTCCCACTCCAGTGGGTGCAACAGTACGGAAAGCATTGGATAGCGTAGAAGTTAAAATTACTATTCCCACTCCAGTGGGTGCAACAGTACGGAAAGCGTTGGATAGCGTAGGGGTTAAAATTACTATTCCCACTCCAGTGAGTGTAACAGCAGGGAAAGCGTTGGATAGAGTAGGGGTAAAAATTACTATTCCCACTTCAAAGAGTGCAACAGTAGGGAAAGCGTTGGATAGCGTAGAGGTAAAAATTACTATTCCCACTCCAAAGAGTGCAACAGTAGGGAAAGCTTGGATAGCATAGGGGTAAAAATGACTATTCCCACTCTAGTGAGTGCAACAGTAGGGAAAGTGTTGGATAGCGTAGGAGTAAAAATTAATATTCCCACTCCAGAGAATTCAACATTCGGTAAAGTAAATACTTGATATATTATTGTAAAGAAATTAAATTAATATCTATAAAAAAAAATTTAAAAGTAATTACCAATTTAAAATAATATAATAATTAATAAATTAAAATTACTAATTAACATTCATTAATACAATTAGTTACCTATTAATACAAATTACTTACTAATTAACTAATAAATATTTAATAATTATAATTAATTAGCAATCAATTAGAATTACATGCAATTAAATTACTTTAATTATTCAATTAATTATAAATAAATTACTTCCCAACCTATTTCCCTATAAACCAACAACCCGCTACAGAAAATAAATTTGTAAAATTAACATTATTATCAATTAATCAATTAATTAAAATGAATTACCAATTAAAATATAATTAATTACCAAATATAAATTAATTAACTATTAATTATAAATTAATACCAATAAATACATTTACATAATTAATTAATTATAATTAAATGACTTCCCACCCTATTCCCCTATAAACCAACAACCCGCTACAGAAAATAAATTTGTAAAATTAACATAATTATCAAATAATCTATTAATTAAAATTAATTACCAATTAAAATATAATTAATTAACAAATATAAATGAATTACCTATTAATTATAAATTAATACCAATAAATGAATTTACATAATTAATTATAATTAAATTACTTCCCACCCTATTCTCCTATTAACCCACAACCCGCTACAGAATTAAATTACGCAAAAAAGAAAAAGAAAAAATCATTAATAAAAATTAATTATAACATAAATACACACTTTTCACACATATTATAACATAAAAAACACTATAAAAAATTTGATATTATTCAAAAATCTATATTTTTAATAATCTATATTAAATACTTCGATATTTTATCTTTCTATATTTTTAACATTCGATATTACATTACTTACCTTAAAAACGATATTTTTGATATCTATATTCTGTCCATTCGATATTTTGTCCAATCTATATTTAAAACTCGATATTATGTCCAATCGATATTTTGGACTCGATATTTTGACTGTTGACCCATCAGACCACCATTGAATGAATTACATATGTCTATAGTCACATAGAGCTACCTAAAGCATTTGTAACATCAAGAGGGTTTCCAAATGCTAGTCTTGAGGAACAAAAGCTTGAGAGTCCTCACAGGCCTAACACTGGTAGAAAAGAAATACAAAGTTGTGACTTATAGACATAGCTAAATATTTATTCCCACAGGAATATTTCACTGTGAACATCACAGATGCATTCAAAAATGCCAGGGTATAGTCATGAACAGGACAAATAAGCAACATTTCACTTGCTAAGAACAATCCATTGTATTAAATCAAGGGAAATGTCAACATCAGAGAAAAAATATTTTTCAATAAGGCCTTTAAGTTAACATTGCACGTTTAATATCCTACCATATTCATATAAATACACATTTTTCAAATTTTAGTCTACAAAATTTGTTTCTAATATTTCATAAAGTCTCTAGTATCATATTGCAAAATCTCCAGCTTTTTTAACTGGTGAATTCTCAGCAAAGAGCATGAAAAACACTAGGTAACTTCACATAGCTTTACAATTTTCGATAATATAATCTAATAAGCAACATATGTATTAGAAATTGATTACAACTCGTTTATATGTATTAGTGCTGTCTTATAAATGTGTTTTCTTCCACCCTTGTTTTAAAGCAGACTTTTGCGATGCTTCTATTACACTTGTCTCTATTTCATGTGTCACAGTGTCTAACGTGTGCAACGTGTACTTTCAACATTTCGTGTCTTCTATGTATAAACATCTCATGTACTATGATTTTTAAAATCATACTGGATCACTTGCTTCCTATGTGGCAGTTCTGTTGATGCAAAGGGTGGCAAATTACACAGTGGTGGCTCCTGCGCTAAGGCAGAGGAGCATAGGCCCACTGCTTTTCATCAGTGTAAGGTAAAATAAATGATAAGAAGTCAATGTTATTATCATTGCATTTTTCCTGTTGCGCATGGCAGCATTGCCAGGCGGGGCGTGGCTGCTCTGCTGAAAGAGCAGCAGAGAGGAGGAGTTGTTTTCACTCCCAAAGTGCGTATAAAGGTTTGACTGGCCATCTCGGGCCAGCCAAATATTCATGTGCACTCAGCATGTTCTCCACCCAGTCATCATTACAGACTGGGTGGAGAACATGCCCAGGCTCCCAGACCTCGTCTAAGCGTCGAACCACTGCATTGCGCCTTTGTGATTAGCTATGGGGAGCCTCGGTGCTTACCAATCACAATGCTGCATTGCAGTGTTGTGATTGGCTCAGGGGAGCCTGGGTGCTGCCTGTTCTGTGCTTACAGCCGAGGAGTAGAGACGCGAGGAGGAGGATGCGGCAAGGAGGTAAGTTAAATTACGTTTTTTATTTACCTCCTCCCTCCCCTCGCCACCCTGCCACACCATCCCTGATCCGTGCCGGTCACCACTGAAATTAAAGGTGTAATTATTACCCACTTAATGAAAATCAATTCAGTGACTTCAGAAGAATGAAAGGCACAGTGGGACTTGTCATGATTGAGCTCGTGATCTGTAGACTACTTCATGTATAAGTAAGCATTCTAGTCATTGAGTCATCCTGCTGCATAGACATTAGCGAAAGTATGCGATCTGCATGGGATCACTGTATTATTCAAATTAGTTTTATAAAAGGCCTCAGAACCCAGAGGATTTAGATTGCCACCAAAATGGAATTTTAGCACTGGGTCTCCGAAAACTGATCTAAGATACACTGCTTTTGAATCAGCACATTCATGGGAATGTTAAATCAAGCGTCATTGACGACACAATTTTATTTATTTTTTTTTGCAGATTTTCACGTAGATATCTTATGTGGGCTACTGCAGAATCTATTGAGATTTGGTGGAAATGATTACATTTTAGGTGATACATAACTGATTATATGATCTTGTATTTAATAGTGTTGTTACACTTTTAGTAGATGCATAATAGATGTCGTCTCCTGTTTATATTTTTCTATAGTGTTTTTGGCTAAGAATATTTATTTGGTTTGAAGGGAAACCAGAGTATGACTAGATCCCATATGTTACACCTCACATTACCTTATGCTCCTGTTTGTTATATTCAGTGCTATAATCCGCAGTATTCTCCATCCAGAAAGTATTGGGGAAGGTGCGGGTGTGGACGTAATGACAGTTGAGTGCAGCAGCAGCTCGTGTTGTTAAGAGCGGCGGACCGGGTCAGGGCAGATTTTGACAGACGACGACTAGGGAAAATTAATTATTTATTTAATTTTCCGTCTTGGTCTTCTGTCGAAATCACCCCCGGCCCCACTACTCTCACTTGCACGGGCCCCTGCAGGTTGCGTGGCTGCCGTGCTTATGTCACAGCATTCCCCACGTGCTTGAGCAGCAGTTGCTCTCCACACTGAATAAAAGAGGATAGACATGAACAGGGCACCATCCCCTGCACAATTAATTAGAGGCTGCTATCTAACAGCATGAAAGACAGGGCCAGGGTAGGTAGGAAGTAAATGCCCTCTCCACCTGGACAAAAGCAAACACAAGGAGATGGCAGACAGAGAACTGAAACTTTTCAAACACTCACCCCCAGTCAGAGATCTGGGTTGAATCCATCATCCTTCCTTAGCTCACTTTGCCACCTTAGTTCAGACCCAGCTATATGCAAATCACTCTTGACCCTGTGCCTCATGAGAACAGTCCAGCCCGCACTGCCAAGCCAGGTCTTCTTTGAACCAGAAACAAGCATCCTGGTACCAGTTTCAGGGTAACACCCCATATCAGCCAGGCTAGCTTTGGTACAGTGGCCAAGTGAGCAAGGGACCCACGTCTGGACATACCCTGCCAACTTAGGGCGAACAAAGCAAACACAAGGAGATGATGGACGGAGCTCTGAAACTTTTCAGACACTCACCCCCAGTCACAGATCTGGGTTAAATCCATTATCATTCTTTAGCTCACTTCGTCACCTCATTTCAGACCCAGCTATATGCAAATCAGCTTTGACCTTGTGCCTCATGGGAACAGTCCAGCCCAAACTGCCAAGCCAGGTCTTCCCTGAACCAGAAACAAGCATCCTGGGACCGAGGGTGAGTTCCGGCTGTTTCACCACTTATCATCGTAGGAAGGGCACTCTGTAACAAAAACACAGAGTTGTGGTGAATGCTTGCTGTCATATGCCAGTATTTATAAAACAATTTAAATAGTGTGTAAGTATGGTGCAGGAGCTGAGATGGAAAAAGTGGACGTAAAATCAACCTTCCAGCTGCTACTGTTACACTCACAACATTTGTCGGCATAACGTGCATAATTTGCTGTAGCATAATTATGCAACTTTACAGGAAATGTATGCAAGATTACAGAATTATGTAAGGAGCATAAACCAGCATTTAATGCTTTTTCCTGAAAGCAAAATGCCCCCTCTGGTCCAAAATGGAGAACAGGATGCATTTTGCACTAGGAAAAAAGTACTAAGTGCCACAGAGCACAAACAGAAGCAGCCACTCGCCCTCACTAATTTCTTTTTTCCTGTGCTCCTGCGTTAGGATGTTTGTGCTAAATGACTCATAATTACAACAGGTATAATCAAGTAATTTTAGGAAATTTTACATCGAAAGAGTAACACAAATGTACCCAAATTATTCTGGTGTAATTAAAATTTCACCCAGGCCTAATGACAAGACTGTCCCAATGGGATTTGCCTTTGCATGCTCAGCATTTGAGAGATTCAGCATGGTTGTGGAATAAGTAGTGAAGAAGGTTGATGGTCTTTGTAAGTGCTGCACTACCTGGAAAACTTTCTGATGGTGAACAGAGCAACAGTGTCAAATGAGTGTGCAAGACTGATGAACTTTTAAAGAAATGACACAGTGCTTTGGAGTTCCATTGGCAGAGAAGACCAAAGGACCCAACAGATGCATAACATTCCTAGGTGTTGAGATGAATTCAGTGTCGATGGTTTTGATGGAGCAAGGTTTCATACATACAGAAACTTGCTTGGACTCAGTTCTCTCGAACTAACTTGTAATTATTTAATCAACATGTTTTGTTTACTAATATTTGCATTACACAACATATTTAGTATCTAGGGGAAACTTGACTATGTGCTTTTACTAGCAGTAACCCGAATGTCCTAAAATGGCCGCCGAGAACGCTGGAACTTTTCTGCGCATGCGTCCGCCACATCTACGTGGTGTGACGTCTTTAGCTTTAGTGGGAAATTCTTGCTTTGCGCACTAGTGCCAAGATGGCTGCTTCATGCTTACTCATACTAACGCACATGCTGCTGCTTGTACTAAACTTTGTTCATTCTTCTTAACTATTAATGCTATAGTATAAATAAAGTAATGGGATTAGAGTAGAAATAAGTGGTATACAGTGCATTAATTTGTTTTTGTATTCTAATATGTGTTTTATCTTTGACTTTGTTATTAGCTCATATTTGGGCCTAAGCGTGACACAAACTCCATATTGAAAAAGCTGTGCCTGCGCAGATGATCCCAGAAAACCCTGAAGTCACTGGCATTGAATGCCTGCCAAGACCCCTCTTACCCATGATGTTCCTGGGAACCTAAATATTTGACCTCAGGAGAGGAAGAAAAATGAACTGTATCAAATACAATGTATTCAATTTCAAACCAATATTGCTGGGTGGAATAAAAGTGCATGGGAAAATAAATTATGGGTGGGAACTTGATCAATATAATTCAATGAGAAATTACCTCATCTTAGTATGGTGTGAAGACCTCTCTTCATCTTTCTGACCAATCACTGAAGGGGAACACATAGATTTGCAACATTTAGGGGTGGTACATTGCCGTGGAAATGGTATAACTAAGGTAGGCTTACTTAGAGAAATTGTCCGACTTGTCCGATTATCTGACCTGTCACTGACCCAACGCATGCTATAGGAGATCGAGAGCAGAGGTGCTGGCGGAGCACTTTGTCAGAAGAATCGAGAATTTGCTGAGGAAGAGTTATTTTCAGGAATGGTAAATTATTAGATTAATTACTAATTATTTTAACTCCTTTTTTCAATCCCTAGGACTTATAATATCGGTTACAAGGATTGGTAAGTCATGGTTTATAGGTATAAGTCCTGAAAATATAAAATTCTGATGGTTAGGAAATAGAAGCAGGATTACCAGTATGAAGGTATGAATGTTTATGGGCCCAGGTGAGTATGATTTATTGAGCTGGTAATCCCGGGCGAAATCAGTTTCAAGACATTGGATCTGATGTACAAATAACTGATTTAAAAAAATGTATCACAAATTGTGACCAGTATTTTTACGATCAGTTAAGAACTTCACTAACCACTCTTTGTACTAATAGGCGAGTTCCTAAAATTCCAATCATAGTGGGTCACTGTACGGCCTACCTCATGAATATTAATGAGGTAGGCTGCAAATTACGACTCACTATTAATTGAGACCATCACAAGGATGGTGGCCTGCTGGGGTCAGCAGCCCACCATGCCTGTGATTGCTATTAAATAAAGCAAAGGTTTTTGTTTTTAATGCAATCATTTCTCCTTAGAAGAAAGAGGGTTGTATTTAAAAAGAAAAGCTTTTTACGTTTGTTAGAAAGTTGATTCACAAAGGCAAGGAGTCCCTAGGGAATCCTTTCCCTTTTGTGAAGGGGTTGCCACCTCCGTTATTGATCACTGCAACTTTTCAATATTTTACGAAACTTTTATACATACCATGCGGATTCGGTATTTGGAAGGGATGCCTACAACAACTCCCTTTCAGATATCGAATTGGTATTCATGCAACACATGTTGGGATTTCTAAACTCTGGGCCCATCTTTTTATGAGTGGAGTTCTCTGCTCTAATTGCTTAGTTTTAACCTGTAGTTTTCTAATACCAAAAAAAAAAGAGTAAAGGCGTAAGCTTTCCTTTGTGAGTCCAGCCCAGTGTTTGTAGAAAACTTGAAGCAGGAAAAGCGTTCGGCAGGCAACTGCCCTTTGGAACGAGTGGGCTGGATCCCAGACAAAGTAAGCAAGGACTTGATGGTATGGTAGAGATTTTTGAACCAACATATAAAGTGACATTGAAATTGTAATACAGTGACCTGGTTGGTTGCGGGTGGATGCGGGCTCTACAGGAAGGGATGTTGGTGTGCAGAGCAATGATTGGAAGAACTGAAGAGAAGGTGACACACAATTGTTTTTCTGGAATTCTTTCCAGTAGTGCTGACAGTGAGGTTGTGGGATGATGAGCTGCAGGACAGTAATAATGCCTAATGTGGTGAACAATCAGGCAGTCGTCCAGGTGGTAAAACAAAGTTGTCTATGAAAGACAAATACATGTTATGCTTACTGAAGGAAGTGATGGTGCTTTGCATACAGTGAAAAATTTAGTTTGCAGCAAAACACATTCCTGGACTGAACTATGAAGTGGTTGATGTGCAGACTCTATCATGGTGGGTGACGTTTCCTGGTTTGGCACCGGAAGTGCACTTGAGAGCGACAGCAGTGTCATCCAAGATGGGGAAAGGCAGCTAGTGAGGGCATAGTTGCTGACAGCCAAGGCCGTGGAGGGAGTACCGGTGGCGCAAAAAGGCGAGGCGGGGGAGGGGCAGGGTGGGGGGTGCTAAAAACTGGAATATGGATAATTTGAGGTAAGTAAACAATTTAATAAATAAAAACGAATTTCGCAGCGCGCCCTGCATTGCAAAATGCGAGCAGCGTGCGCTACGAAATTCGTTTTATTAATTAAATTGTTTACTTACCTCCAATTATCCATATTCCGGTTTTTAGCACCCCCCCCCCACTCTGCCCCTCCCCCGCCCCACCTTTCTGCCCCACTGGTACTCCCTCCACGGGCCCTGGCTGGTTGCTGACTGAGAATTCACTAGCTGCATCATCAAGAACCCTGTGCCAACACAAACGGAGAGTGTTCCTTGACTGTGTACTTGAAGAAGGAACAGAATATAGAAGGGACAAAGACAGTGAGCACTGCATTCTATGGGAAGTGTATTTGGGGCTGAATATTGTATGTATGTATGTATGTATGTATGTATGTATAGGCATTTATATAGCGCACTACTTACCCGGAGGGTCCCAAGGCGCTTCGACCGCTGCGAAACCCTTCCTGGCTTCCCTGAGAGATGGTCCCTTAATGGGTATCTCCAGGGTGAGACTAGGCATCCCCGGCGGTCTGGTGGGGCCGTTAGTGAAGATGAGGCAAGCTAATGCCCAGAGTTGCCGAGTGTGATCGCTGATCAGAGTGGGCACCAAGGCGAGAGAATTATCGAGTCCGCTGACCCTGGTCCAGAAACCTGCCGCGCCGGGAATCCAACCCTGGTCCCGGGCCGTCCTCTGCTCTCGGGTCTGCCGCCACGAAGAAAGGGGGGTGGGGGTGAGGAGGGCAATCACAATTAATATTTTGCATGCTATAATAAAGCAATAAATAGAACAAGCGGTTCTGTCTCGTTTAAACAATTGCTTAGATTGATAGCACCTATAAAGAAACAAGCGAACACACCGACAAACAAAATAGAATCAATCATATATTAAAAGGGTATTGAATTCCCCTGGCTATCACAAATACAAATTAAATTGCAACAAAACAATAAGTTACTGTAGTGCAAACGTGACATATAGTGATTAGTGAGATAGACTGTACACTATATACATAACAAACACATTAGTGACATAAAAAGGTTTCTTCAAAGTATTGTCCTATATGATTATACACATGAAATGCAAAAGCCCTTGATGAATCAAATTGTGATCAAGAGAACTGTGTGGACATATGTTAAATGTCAAAGTTTCGACCCTAGAGGTAGCACACACTAGTGTGCATCAGGGGCGGGTCTTCCCCAGAGCTGTGAACTAAGGGGCGGAGAGCCAAACAGGAGAGTCTTCAATGAAAGAGATCAGGAATATGATGCGTGAATTAATTCCAACGGTGAACTTCACTGTGGTTCAAGATCAAGGGTAATGTTGCAATCAGGAGAATTCTTCCTAACTGCAAAGGCTTTATTGCTGAGAGACTCTCCACCATCCGGTTAGAGTCTCTTCTTCTGGCTCACTTAACATCCACCAGCTGGTTGGAGTCAAGGGATTTATTCAATCAATCTTCAACGATGAAAGTTTGACCGCATTTGAATGTAGCAGGCAAGAGTTGCATGTGCTTCCGCATAGGAGTTTTAGCCGTTCAGTGCAATATGTGTAGTGATGTTTTTTGGATTATTTATGGTATCAGAAATGTTGGGATATAAAGAGCATGGAGGGTTGCAGTTGGAGGATGTGAGGTTGTAGGAGAAGAAGTGTAGACCTGGGTATGGAAATGTAAAGTGGATCAAAGGGCAGCCATCAGCAAAGTGAGAATGAAAGCATTGAGAATGAGAGCGAAGTCTAGTGAGAGCCATGGAAAAGTAGCTATGGCAAGGAATTGGGGATATGGGCCTCGTATTCATTCATGCACATGGGGATCTTGTGATGGTGAAAGAGGTGCAGGGTGTGTTGAGTTATTCCTATACTGAGGTGGATTGGAAAAGAAGAAGTATGGCACACATTCTTTCAAGATAGGGGTGGTGACGAAGGGAGTTAGGCTGGGAATGAAGGAAGGAGATTTGAAAAGACTGGGCAGATGAGGAAGTGACTGTGTGGGTTTGTGGTTCAGGCCCTCTCTGCAGGGCCACCTCAAACGTTTTGCCTTTACCCCTCCTGTTTTGCTGAATTTATTTTTGTTGGCTTTAGGATTTGTGCACTTTGCAACATCTAACTAGGGCTAACATGCCCGTATTCTCTCTTTCAAAAACTGTAAAATTGGAATACACCCAATTGGCTTATAAAATGTACTTATAAGTCCCTAGTAAAGCGGTACTACATATATCCAGTGCCTGCAAAATAAATGCTATTAGTGCTCCTTTAGCACTTATTGTGACTCCGACCTACGTAGCACTTTAACCCCTTCGCAGGGGCGGCTATTCTGCCGCAGCGCTAAGGGGGCCACGCGGAGGGCGCATGCTGGTGACGGAACCGCTCCGTCACCAGCCGCGGTTGAGCTGTGCTCATGACGGAGCGGTTCCATCATGGCCCCGCCCGCTCAATAGAACCCGCCGCGCAGGCGCGAAATCAGCGCCGCGCAGGTGCGGCTGCCGGGCCATGACGGAACCGCTCCGTCATCAGCACAGCGCCACCGCGGCTGATGACGGAGCGATTTTCGTCATCAGCATGGAACGAGTTAAAACATGTCTCAGGCATGCCTTTTCAGCCTGTGTGTGTAGTTTTAAACTGCCATTTCGACCTGGCAAAATAATCCTTTTGCCATCCTTAAAACTTCCTTTTTAATATATGCAAGTTGCCCCTAGGGTAGTCCTCAAACAGCCCATACAGCAGGGTGTGTTGGATTTAAAAAGTTGGACATGTACCTTTAAGTTTTACATGTACTGGTAGTGAAAAGCTTAAACATTAATTTTTCACTATTGCAAGGCCTACCTCTCCCATTGGATAACATCGGATTACCCTTTTGCATTTAATTAGTGATAACTTATGCGTGGGTCAGCTAGGAATGTCATGTTTGGTGTCTGGGGAATTGCAATATAAAACCCTCTTTCTGGTAAAGTCAAATTTTAAGTTACAGGTATGAAAATGCCACTTTATGAAGTTAGTATTTTTTTCTCTTTGCCATTTGGTGCCTGCAGCCTTTTTCCTGGGTCATAAAGCTAGGTGGCAGTTGGCCTTCGTGTATTCCTTGCAGACAGTATCACGATAGAGGGCCAAGGTGTTGGTCGGAGGGACCATCCTGACTTGATGAGGGGGCGGAGCTGTCACCGGTCACATTTGCACTTCAAAGACAGTGCCTCAGGTCAGACACAAAAATCTTCACTCTTGCCTCTTGTGGTTGCAGACAGACTGGGACTAAGGCAGGGAGGCAGGAAATTCCAAACACCTCTGTTGGGGAAAACTCCAGAAGCTTCTCCCAATTCAAATCTAGCACCAGGTATAAAAGTTGGAACCTCAGACCCACTCTTCAGATCACTTCTGAACCTGTGAAAGACTCAGAAGAAGGGCTGCTCTGCTGCCCTGCTACTTGAAGGACTGCCCTACTGCTCAGCAGCCTGAGGAAGGAAGGCTAGACCTACTCATTGAACCTCCCAGAGTGACTCCAAGGGCTAGCTGACTGGCCTCCTGTTCTGAGCTGAAAGGACATAACAAACTCCTGAGATCTGCCCTGCATTTGCCCAGGTGCCCATACTCAATTGGACCTGCCTGTGCCCTTCTGTTAGCCTCTGCTGAAGTGAATCATGAGCCCCAAAAGCTCCCTCCCCAGGTTCTAGGCATTTGGTTTGCATTAAAGTGTACTCCTCCTGGCCTAACTGTGGGTTTCCTCAGAACTGGCACAATTTGGTGTGGTGCGACACAGGACCTCACATCACAGCAACTCCAGCTCCTAAACGGTGCCCTCATCAGAACCAATGTAGTGTGGCGCAACTCGACACAAGAACTTGCATTGCTGCCCTCGCACCTCCTCATCAAAAACCAGTGCAATGCAAGCGGACTCAGGACCTCACATCGCAGTTCATTCTCATAACCAATGCAGTGTGACGCAACGCTCTGCATCAAACACATAAGATACGATTCTCCGGCTCACACATCATCGCGGTCTGCCTGAACTTGTGACTTTATCCGGGTCTGGTGCAACCAGGTAACTAACGTTGTGCTTTTGGTTGCTATACTTACCTTAAAACTTTGAAATGGCATGATCTCCCATTCTACTGATTAGATTTTTGTCACTTTGGTGACAAATCATTTCTTGCATTATACTCTATTTTTCTAAATTGATGTGGGATTTTTCTGGTGGTGTGCCTTCACTTCATTTATGTTTGTGTGCTGCATAAATACTTTACTCATTGCCTCTAAGTAAGTTAAATCTGACTTACTTTGTGTTAAGCTATCAGAGGTTTTTAGCCCAAGTTAATTTAGTGCTTTTGTGGTTGACCCTGGCAAAAATTGTGGCTGTTGCTTGAAAAGGGCACACACCCCCCTCTGCCAACAACCCAAGTTCTCACTGGTGGTATGTTCAGCTGACGGAGCTGTGGGTTGGAAATGAGGCTTGAAGTGCTGCTCGTATTACCAGGTCCAGTGGCAAGGGGGTTGTAGGAAGAAAGAGATTTAGATTCACTTCTTTGTAAAGTGTGCTAAAGTGGTTTGATGCCCAGGTGAGTTTGCTAGGCTATGAGCAGAAACTGGGGCTGGATTTTGACAAAGTGACAAAGTGACAAAGTGCAATGGTATGACCTGGGAGGCATGCTGTGGAACAGTTGACACCAGTATTGTGGGGCAAATAGCCAGCCATGCCTTGATGCAATACTGATTCACTTTGGGAAGATCATTTGGTTCAGGTGACAGACCTTGAATTTCTCAAAATAATAAACAAGGCATTGGGGTTAGTGAAAGACAGATGTGTCACTGCATCCTCATTCTCAACTCAACTGCTCCCCAGAAGGGAATGGAATAGTGGCAGGAAGTCAGAGGCCATCAGAGGCAGTCAACAGGGCAAGAAAGGAAGTAAATAGAGTGGCGTCTGGGTTTTGCTAAGCAAAGCGGGCAGAGGTGGTGAGACGTGTATGTAATGGCTTGATGCTGTTTCGGCATGATGGGGTGCAATTGTCCTTTTTGGATACCAGAATTTATCTGGAGAAAGTTGGTGGTCAACTCAAGGGGAAAATAAGACTAGGGGACGGAAATAATACCTTGGGACGTGTTTTTCTGGTGGCATAGTGAGATCCCTCAGAAAGATACTGGAGTAACAGGTAAAGAGAGCAAGAAAAGATCTAGGAGCGAGAGGGAGAAGTGAACTGGGAGGTTGGCTGGTCCAGGAGCAGTCAGACCAGGTAAGCATTAAGAAGTATTGGGCCCATGTGCCTTACGGCAGAGAAGAAGTTAAACTGTAATTCACAAATATTTAGGAAGCTGTGTAACTTAGGGGCGGGATTTGTTTTGAGTGGCAGAAGGGGGTATTCACTGCTTGCTCGTCTTCAGGGGATGTTAATGCGAGTGAGCGATGGTTGTGTTATGGGAGCCCATCTCGCTCCCAACAATGCCACCTTTGACAAGTCTGGGTCTATTCCTCCCTCAATCCAACTTTTAGCAGGACGATTACAATTTAACAGCTTCGCTCGCGTATGTGTTCATTGCAAGAAATTAGACCTGATTATGCGTTTTTGCTTCACAAATCAAATTGTTCTATCGCGCTGCATGCCCATATCTGATAGCAAATCAAGAAATACCGGTTTGATGCTGGACTGTCAGACGGGAATGTTCCCCGAGCTGTAATTAATTAGCTTCTCGGACTAAGTTGGCATCAACAAGTTTCTGTGCAATGTTTATTTTTTCATTTAAACAGGAAGTCTAGAATCTGAGCGCTGGCAAGGAAGACCCAGTCTTCCAAAGTCAGTAAATTCAGTCCCATAAAGTCGGAAAAAGTAACATATGTTACACACCACACACACTTCGAAACGGCAGTTGTGTGGAATGAAAGAACATTTATTCATCACATTACTAGGCCAAAGGTCAGCGCCAGAGCCGTTTTGTAAAGCAACGTGGGACAAATGTAGGTAAAAGGTTGTGCAGGTACCTAGGCCTATATTAGGGTACATTGCGGCTCATAACACCTTCAAACCTACATCATTGACTGACAGCAATAAAACACTAGACTATGCACCCCCTTTAATGCCCCCCCCATAAAAATAAATGTTCTGCTTTAGAGCATCTTATTTAATCACAATCCTGATTACCTCGTTTCGCCAGGAATGCCTAACCTTCTCCTTATGCTAAGATCCATGGTGTGCGTCTTTACTCTAGCATCGTTCACCTCTTCTATCCCTAGTGCCACAAGGTTACAGCTGCTCAGCATACATCAAAAAACACCAACGGCCACATGCATCATTGTTACATTGTGCGATTTCTTAATTGCGAAAATTAAGGAATCGCAATTAAGAAATCGCAAAATGCTATGCATTAAGAAATCGCAATATTTTTTGCGATTCCTTAATTTTCCATAATTGCGATTCACAATTTGCGAATCGCAATTAAGGAATCCCTTCCCATTGATTCCTATGGGCCTAGAGGCCCATAGGTATGAAGCCATTCTCATTTTGCGATTCGCAATTAAGGAATCGCAAAATGAGAATGCTATTTCAAGGGTGCAGGGGGGGTCCCAAGAACCCCCCCCCGAAAAATTTCACTTGAAGAACATTTTTCACACACACATGCCCTTGTGTGTGTAAAATAAAACTTTCAAAAATGCACTTTTGCTCATTTTTGAAAGTTTTAGCAAATTACCATGAAGTTGAATTTCATGGTAATTTACCTCTTCCTATTTGCATAGTCGAAAAAAAAAAATATTCATGCATTGCATTTAAGAAATCACAAATTGCGATTTCTTAAATGCAATCGCAATTTAAGAAATCGCAACATAATTGCGATTCCTTAAATTGCGAAAAAATAAAAAAACATGATGCATCCCAAAAAAGGAAATTGCATTCGCAAACGGTCGAATTTTTTCGATTCGCACCGTTTGCGAATGCAATTTACCTTGATGCATGTGGGCACAAGCCTTTCATTTCGCACCACCAATTCCCTGGTCATGAGAAAGCTTGATTACCGTAACAGCCTCCTAGTCAGCCTTCCTCAGCACTCTCTGCGTGGTGGATCAGTGGACTAAATTATCCACCGCAGGCTTGTGTTCGATCCCATAGTCACAAGATGATGGAATGCTTTGGGCTCACTCAGTCTTACACACATCTGAAGTCAATAAAGCAAGGGCCCTTGAGATGAGTCATTAAATCTCAATAAACAGTAATAATCATCAAGAGGCCATTTGTGAGAATGTACATTATGAAAAATGTGCCTGTTCTGTTCTGAGGTGTTACACCGTATCCTTTCCTAGATAAAGTTATCGATTTCACTAAACCTGCATCCTTCAGCCTATCCAGACATACACCTGCTTCTCTCCACTACCGTTGAGCCAGCTGGCTGCCATTACAAACAATGGGGGCTCTTTAACCGTCTCACTCTAGTAGCACATGACATCACAACTATACTGCAGACTTTCTACTGCTATTCCTCAACTTGAGCAGAGAACAACAAATCTTGAGTTCCTTTCTTTCCCTAAATCACCATACACCCATTTAGGCTCATGTCATTTCAGCTGTCAGCACCTTCCTAAGTGACCTTTGAACTGCACTGTCATTTCCAGGACTCAGGTTTGCTTTCAAGGATCATCTCTTCAATCTCCAGCATCAACAGGGACATACATCCATGAGTACTTTGAAAGTGTATAGATGCATAAAGAAAGTAAGTATATGTAGATTAAAGATATTGATAGAGGTACAGGATGAGAAATAGGGTAGTGCATTGGATATGCTTTCCAGGAGAAAAGTAACAGACGCACAGATCCAAGTGCACGGAGGTACATAGAGGCACAATGGAAGCAAGTACATGTAGACCAAAGATGTTTTTTCTTAACATGATTATTTTACATGTTTATACAAAGCAATACTCAAAGATAGGTACATATCTATAGTGAAAATAAATTGTGTGTGGGTATTACTGAATGGGAACATGGGCAGCATTTCTGTCCCTGGTCCCGACCAGTCTCGAACAGGCTCAGACAGGCAGCTGCCCTTGTCCTCTCCGCCCTTAACAGGCTCAAACAGGCAACTGCCCTTGTCCTCTCCTCCCCTAACAGGCTCAAACAGGTAGCTGCCCTTGTCCTCTCTGCCCTTAGCCTCGACGCCCGGGCTGAGATGTCCTAACCCTGGACTTTTATAGCCCTAGTAATCAGGTGAAACCTCCAACCAATTGGAACCCAGCCCTAACACTATCCAATCACAACACTACCCCTAAAATCTAGAACCAGTATGAGACCAGGACCTTACAGCCAATCTTAGCCCCTGTCCAAGCAACCAATCAGATTAAAAAAAACCTGATCTCTACGTCCAAAAGAGGCCTTCACCCTACCAGTAGTCCCAAACCAAGTTCAAACAACCAATGGCCCAGGAAGCCCTAGTCCCTACTTCCATTAGAAAGCCTAACCCTAGCCCTAGTCCCAACCCTACATTGATTGAATCACAGACCCAGAAACCAATCAGAACCCTGCAATACCCAACCAATGAGGACACTAAAAGCTAGTCCAATAGAAACACCAGATACAACCACCAATAAGTGTACATATGTACCAAATAATAGCAGACTCTATAAGGTCCCAGCTACCTCAGACAAGGTTTGCTGGCCAAGGAGTTGGAAGCTGCTGCTCTATTCAAAAATCTCTTAGGAGACAGACAGGCTCAATCCACACTTTGGACTTCTGCAGGAAAGGGCCCAACAAACGTGTCCTTTAACAATACTGTTTGAATAAAACTTCACTCCCTCTCCTTGCCAAAAAATAAAGTGCACAGCCCCTATTAAATACAGTTTAAATAGCACACAGCAGATTACTGCTGTCTCAGAGCCCCCTCTGATGTAGAGGGGGGAGGGAGGCTGGTTTCACCGACTTGTTAACACAAAATGGTGGCTGGGGGTGCCCTTTTTTTTAGGGAAGAGACAACACTAGTCTGCCTCCTTACCACTTCCTGGACTCTGCTCACTGCAATCTGGGGCACATGTAGGCTGCAGCTCACAAGATGGAGGAGAATGTTTTGGGGTGTACCCAGTAAAGCATTTAGAGGCCTGGCCAGGTGTGAGAGAAGGGCTCATATTTGCTTGGAGCTGGGGAAAACCAATCATCAGTCCTAGGTCTTCTGGGCTGGGGGTGGGGCTGGGACTGGGGAGCTGCTCTATTCAAAAATCTCCTAATAGACAGACTGGCTCAATCCACACTTTGGACTTCTGCAGGTAAGAGCCTAACAAACTTGTCCTTTAACAATACTGTTTGAATAAAACTTTACTCCCTCTCCTGGCCAAAAAACGAAGTGCACAGTTCCTATTAAATACAGTTTAACACCTTTACTGCTAAGGCAATATTTTGGCCCCCATTTAATTTCGATTGAAATCAATAAAAGGTGCATGACGAGTTACCCTTGTCATTAGCAGCCAAGAGGTTAAACAGCACACTGCAGATTACTTCTGTCTCAGAGCACCCTCTGATGTAAAATATCCCTGTTGCTTTGGGGGGGTGCTAGTTTCAATGACTTGTTAACACAAAATGGTGGCTGGGGGTGCACTGCTTAAAATGCAGGTCTTAGCACAGAGCAAAGTAGAAATTTGGTAGGAAAAACTGGTAGTCACGGGGAATGAGAGGGAAAAACTATAGAGTTTGGACTGAAAATCCCACAATTCAACAGGTTAAATGGAAGCAGACACGGGCAGGAAAAAACACAAGTTTAAACCCACAACAGATGATAAATTATGCAATCACTGTCAGGTTAAAACTACAATTTTAAACTGTAACAACCACAGGCAAAGACAGTTAGAGAAATTTGAAAAAGAAAAGATGATGTAATCACAGGTAGGGAACATCGTTTTTTTTAGGGAAGAGACAGCACTAGTCTGCCTCCTTACCACTTACTGAACTGAGGTAAAGTGGAATATGCACTTATTGAACATGGCTCACTAATTTAGCTATTGAAAGAACTGAACACAAAACTGTCATTTGGTGTTCAATGGGAGATTGGAATGGGTTTGTATCCTGGGGATAAAGTGAACAATTTGTAACCAAGAAACCTGCACTTAAATCTCAGATTCCTCACTTGACCAAATTATGTGATCGTAGACAAATAACTTTGCAGTGCCTCATTTTCCTTGAATGACCAATTTGAGAACACCCTGAAGAAATTCAGTTCAGAATATACACTATACAAAATGTCACTTCTGTTTGCTTTAAAAGGCAATAACACTGCTTCAAACATAACAACATTAGGTGTATTGGTCCATGAAAAACCAATACCTTTGTTAGTTGACTCATGATAAAACGGAGCTGGTTTTGACAGGTGGTTGCTCCAGTCCCTGGACCTCTCTCTTCTGGCTCCCTTCCTTTGGTCCCCCCCTTCTCCATCGTCATCTGTAAAAACTCTTGGGGTCAAGCTGAACGACCAACTCCCTTTGCACTCCCAAGTTAGTTCTGTCGTGTCCTCTTCTTTTCTCTCACTCCGCACTATCCGCAAAGTCTCTCGGTTTTTTTCTTTCTCCGCCCTCAAGCTCATAGTCCTGGCAATGGTAACCTCTCGCCTAGACTACGGTAACGCCCTCTACTGCAGCATGCCCGCCTACAGCATGCGACGACTCCAGTTGGTCCAAAACCAGGCTGCTCGCCTGGTCTTCAACTTGGCCAAATCCCACCACGTCACTCACCTCCTCAAGTCCTTACATTGGCTCCCCATCCATGAACGAGCCCAGTTCAAGATGGGCTGCATCACCTTTCAGGCTCGGGTCGGCGCAGCCCCTGCCTTCATTTCTTCTGAAATCAAACCCTATGTCCCTGCCAGGGAACTTCGTTCTTCCGCCCAACAGCTGCTGATAGTTCCTCGCTTCAAACGCAAAAAGTGGGGAGGCACGAAATTCTCCACACTTGCCCCTGCTTTCTGGAACTCTCTGCCCGCCCACCTCAGATCGTGCACCCAATACACACTCTTCCGTAAATCGCTAAAAACTTTTCTTTTCTCACAAGCTTTCTCTCCATAAAACTGATACTTTTATCTTCCCCCGTCTTTCCTGCCCTCCTGGGCTCAGTACTCTGCAGCGCCATGAAACCGCCAGGTGTACGTGCGCTTTATAAATATTTTAAACTCAACTCATAATGTCATTAGGGCACAAAGATATTCTGGACTGTTTTCAAGTTTATGATCAGAAACTATTGCATTCAGTGTCACTCTAGTCACAATAGTGATCTATTCTAACGTATTAATTTGAAGCACGTACAGATGTTAAAGAAGTAGCCTTTATTTAATTTGAAGGAGTCTTCATTCATTTTCCGTGCCACATCTTTCACCAGTTTCTTATGGCTGTGGCTCAACTATCACTATGAATATGCAGTGAACAGTTGTAGCTCACTTGTATCTTCATAGGAGGTTGGCCTACATATAGTACCATAAGATTAATCAGCCTTAATTTAACCGTACAGACGTGCCTACAGATGATGATATTCTTAAAGTTGACTGTGTTGTTGGAAACCATGGCACAATGGTCAATAAGGAACAGGAAGGGAGGTTGGATTCTCTCTTTCTGAAGCTGGAAAGCAATCAGTCATCACAGGTTTTCAGACCTGTGCATGTCTGTTTTAGCTTTTGTTAATGTAAATTGATACTTGTATAGTGCACTACTCACCCGCAAGGGTCTCAAGGCGCTCGTACGAATACCGTTGTGGAACCCATCCTGGCTTTCCCTGTGAGGCGTCCACTCCTGGGCGCCCCCAAGGTGGAGGCCAGGCATCCTTAGCGTTGTGGGGGCCGTTGTGGAGATTAAGCAAGCTATTGCCCAGAGTTGCAGAGTGGGACTCCATGATTGGAATAGGCACCGAGGCGAGAATTATCAGGTCCGTGGAATATTGAGCCCAAGACCCGCCGAGGCAGGGAATTGAACCCTGGTCCCAGGCTAGACCTCTGCATCAGGGTCTGCTGCTCTAACCATTGAGCCACACTTCTCCACACTTCTCCTCTTAAGGATCTATCATCCTTAAGGTGGTTTTTCCCCCAGACCTTCTGCCTTCTACCTCCTGTTTTGCTGATTCCTTTTGCAGGCCTTAGGACTCTGAGCACTTCACCACTGCTAACCAGAGCTAAAGTGTGTGTGATTCTCCCAGTGCGTAATTTGTCAAACGAATACGTGCCTGGGCTCATGTCAGGAGGCCAATGCAGCTTGCACCTCATATTGCCCCACCCAGCGCTGTAAATGATGGTAACATCACAATTACTAATCATCGGTAAGGGTCCTTTGTTGTGGAACAAACCCTGGTGGCCAACAGAGGCAGGTGACTGTCTGTGCCCGGCCACAAATTTCGGGAACCTTGCAGTGTTCTTCGACGAACATCTCAACTTCTCAGCCCAGGTCAATCACCTGACCTCCTCATGTTTATTCTTACTGAAAGTCTTCATAAAATCTTCCCCTTTATTCCACAAGAACTCCAAAAATCGTTGGTAGTAGCGCTCTTCCTCTCAAAATTGGACTACTGCAATGCCCTATTTATGGGCATTGACAAGTCTCAGAGAGCCAAACTACAGTCACTACAAAATATAGCGGCTCGATTGCTGTTGAACATACCTAAAGGCCATTCCACTTCGGTGGGCATAAGGTCACTACATCGGCATCCTGTCCATCAACGAGTGGAATTCAAGGCCCTATGCACGGTACACAAGTCTTTATATGGAGGTGAGTCGGTGGAGATCCAGAGGCTGTTTTCCTGGTTCTCTCCCACTAGAACCCTCCGATCCTCTGACTCAGGTCTCGTTCACATTCCCAAAATACGCAGAGCAAGGTGGGGGGATAGGACTCTATCGTACTGTGCAGCCAAGCTCTGGAACCAACTGCCTTCCACCATGCAACTTCAACCTAACAGGATGATCTTCAGGAAATCGCTGAAGACCTGGCTGTTCCCTTCAAAGTAAACCTTGGTTCTACCGCCCAGTCTCCCCACTCACACACTCAGCACCAAGATGCCATGGCATTCGAGCGCTTTAGAAACAATTATCCTATCCTATCTCACTCCTGCAAGTGTGACAGTTTGGACTATTTCGGGCCCCCAATAAAATAAGAATGTCTTGGGTGGCAGGTAATAGTAATTTTTAATGTAGATTGAATAATTAATGAACTGTTGTTGTGGTCATCTCTAATTTAGCCAGACAACTCCACCTTGTGGTAGAATGCTAGTGCAGAGCACCGGAAAGCACCGGCTCAAATTAAGCACAGGATTCTCCCCTAAACATGATAACTTTGGTGTATACCTGATTGCAAGAGAGGTTTCATTGGGGTTCAGGGGCTGCGCCCCTCTGAAATTCCTACACATTTACATAAAAACATATTTAATAGATCGATTTATTTAGAGATACAATTGAATCTCTAAATCAATCGATGTATTTAGGTCCGGGCTGTCTGTTTCGGGCTGCCTGCGCAGCCTCGCTCTGAAGCAGGAGATGGAAGCCAGGCAGTAAATCAACTTTCTGAACTCTGACGCAGGACGCAGGGCTTTCAGTTTTACAACCCTCTATTACCATTGTGGTCTACTGTTGTATGCTCTCTGTAGTACAGTGACGCAATCAGTTTCGGGCACCAGAGTCTTCCTCCCTGCGTCATTTCAAATATCCCTCATTCAACTTTCTGAACTCTGACGCAGGACGCAGGGCTTTCAGTTTTACAACCCTCTATTACCATTGTGGTCTACTGTTGTATGCTCTCTGTAGTACAGTGACGCAATCAGTTTCGGGCACCAGAGTCTTCCTCCCTGCGTCATTTCAAATATCCCTCATTCAAAGGCATAGATTCCACCCTTTCGTCATGCGTGAGAGCGGATGCAAGCACGTCTGATCTGGTGCCTTGTTCTCGGTAATGGTAGGTGTTTGCAAGGTAATGTTGTGTTATGTATATTATGCTGAGACCTCTCATCACGCTAACCGCCCCCACTGTGACACCCCATGCTCTCGCTGAAGATTGCTGGCTCCATTATAAGTTGAGCTGCTGTATTTGCTCCCCAGCTAAATAGATCCAAATATTGAGCAGGGTTCTTGCTTCCTTACAAAGTTGATCCAAATATCCGAGTCAAGCAAGGCGATAAATATGCGCTTACTGTGGACAGTTCTCTGATTTATAACATTAAAAGTGTAAGTGTCTTCTTCATGCCCCTAAGTTAACACTGATGCCAAAAACATGGATTGTCTTGCAAAAAATTAATGTTAAAAACGTTAAGGGAATGTATTTCAGCGATTTAGTTCCTGTCTTATTTCACATGCTTTACTTAATCTTGCATTCCCCAAAAGTTAGATATTTTATAATTTTGTTGTGTATCTGTATTTTCTGTGCATACCTTGAGGCTGACATTTAAAACTTCTTCCGAAACCTCAAACTCCTCTTATATTACATATAAGTCATCCTAATGTAGGCCCAAGGTAACCCGAAGGACAGGGCACCATGTAAGTAAAAGGTAGGACATGTGTGTTTGATCTTTACATGTCCTGGGAGTGACAAACTCCAAAAACTAATATTTCACTACTGGCAGGCCTACTCCTCTCACAGGCTAGCATTGGGAATTCCTTAGTACACTTTAGGATCAGCTTTTTCATGTTCATATATTTGGAATGGTAATGATAAATCCACCTTACTGTTGGAGTTGGATTTAACAATACTATTTTAGAAATGCCACTTTTAAAAAATTGACATTTCTCTGCACTTACTGCTCTGTGTGCCTGACAGCATGTCTCCAATGCACGCCTGGGGTGGGTGATAGCTACACTTTATGCATTCTCTCTAGACAGACCCAACACAGGAAGGATAGGTGTGTCTGAGTACCTATCTACATACATCTTAATTCTGATGACCGTGCCTGGGCAGGATGGAAGGGAGGGGCTAACACTTCACCTGAATAGACTGTGTCCTGTCCTCACACAGAAGACTTTGGGGCATATTATCAAGAACGGCATTATAAATTATCGCTAGTTTGGACTTGATAATATGCCCTTGAGAATTCCAATAGAAATCCATGTTCTGGTGTGAACATGGGTTTCTATTGGAATTCCCAAGGGCATATTATCAAGCCCACTATCGCCACTTTAGTGGCAGTTTTCTTCTGCTAAACCGGTGGTAATTTTAACGCCGTCCTTGATAATATGCTCAGGGGCGGTGGATGACATTTCAAAGCAGTGGGGCGCAAAGTGATTTGCATACAGCTTCGTAGCGAGCGAGCGCAGTGAGCGAGCCCGAACCCCAAAAGGGGGTTTTGGGGGAATTATCCCCCCAAGAAAATTTTGAAAAAAAAGAAGAAAAATCGTGCATTTTCAAGCAAATTTGAGAAAGCAGGAAGGTTAATAAAGCAATTGTGAAAGTGCAGTTATTAAATTAATAGATGACATAACATAGGTAGCTGCTTATTCAGTTTAACCACAGAGCTTCATACATTCCGTCCTATCATGCTCAGGTGCTGAATTCAGACTATAAGACTTTCATGGAAATCTCAGCTCTAAGAGTAGAAGAAGTTGCACAGCAGTTGGGAAACAGTCTTCACAAAGCATTGGGAACCACGCCTTACCTTTACGATTATAACGCATGCGACTATCACGCATGTCTTTCCACACAGACAGATGATAGTGTTAAGGTGAAACAAAATGTACTTAATATGCCATTTGATCAGTAAAATCTGTGTAGTCTCCAAATAGAACAAACACTACAAAACTTTTAAAAACAAAGATAACAATGATTTGTGAGTACCTTAATCAGTATTTTTTAATCATCAAACAAGTAGCAGCATTCACTTTTTGTAAATGAAATCAGCACGTCTGTCTTTCAGTGTAGCAAACTTATCAATTACTTTTTTTTATTTTTTTACCCTATTTGTACCAGTTGACCAGTCAACCATTGAGAAGGAACTTCTACTGCGCATGAACATGTCACCACATTTTTAGAACCTTTTGATCCATTTGAGCTGGAAATATTATTTTTTTAAAGTCAGCAGATTATGCATGTGCTGGCGATCGTTTATGTGGCAATTGCAGCAATTCCATAGGTCATCAGAATATGCAGGTGAGTAGAGAGGAAATGAGGACTTACAAAAGGAACCAGTACTTAGTGCACTGGGCCGCTGTAGCAGTATGGAAGGTAGGGGGGAAGGCAGAGCAGTGGATGTCCTAAAGGCCTCACTTAGTAAGCTCGGATCAGTCAAGCGCAATTACCCCAAGCGCCACCGTTTAACATGTTCATCCCTCTTCAGGCTGATTCCTCACAGCCCCTCCCGGGTCAGGCATTAATTTAGGGCCTCTTGATCAGTGCAGCTGGGACACTGACCTGCTCCCTTTTCTCCCTTTTTAGCCCCTGGGGTGCTTCACCAATGTAACTGTCCCTTCTTTAGGGGCAGTCAATTACGGCCTGGTTCCTTGTCCTGTCTCTCTGCGGGAGTCAATCAATCAATCAATCAATCATCGCATTTATATAGCGCACTACTCACCCAGATGGTCTCAAGGCGCTGGGGGAGGGGGGTCCGCTACTGCTCGAACAGCCAGGTCTTGAGTTGCTTCCTGAAGGCGAGGTGGTCCTGGGTCAGGCGGAGGTGGGTGGGGAGGGAGTTCCATGTCTTGGCGGCGAGGTAGGAGAAGGACCGTCCCCCTGTGGTGGCTCTTCGGATACGGGGGACGGTGGCGAGGGCGTGGCTGGTCGATCGAAGCTGGAGTTTGGGAGCGTAGAAATTGAGGCGGCTGCTGAGGTATCCTGGGCCTTGGTTGTGTAGGGCTTTGTGTGCGTGGGTGAGGAGACGGAAGGTGATTCTCTTGTTGACCGGGAGCCAGTGCAGGTCTCTCAGGTGTCCGGAGATGTGGCTGCGACGGGGGATGTCCAGGATAAGTCGTGCTGAGGCGTTCTGGATCCGCTGGAGTCTCTTCTGGAGTTTGGCGGTGGTTCCGGCGTAGAGGGAGTTGCCGTAGTCCAGACGGCTGGTGACGAGGGCCTGGGTGACCGTCTTCCTGGTCTTGGTGGCGATCCACCGGAAGATCTTACGTAGCATGCGCAGGATGTTGAAGCACGACGAGGAGACGGCATTGACTTGTCTGGTCATGGAGAGGGAGGAGTCCAGGATGAAGCCCAGGTTGCGTGCGTGGTCTGTTGGTTTGGGTGCGCTGCTTAGGGCGAGGGGCCACCAGGAGTCGTCCCAAGCAGCGGGTGAGGATCCCAGGATGAGGACTTCCGTCTTTTCCGAGTTCAGTTTCTGGCGGCTGTTGTTCATCCATTCGGCTACCTCTTTCTTCCCTTCGTGAAGGTTGGCTCTGGCGGTGGCGGGGTCATTGGTAAGTGAGAGGATCAGCTGGGTGTCGTCGGCGTAGGAGATGATGTTGAGGTTGTGCTGGCGTGCGATGTCTGCGAGGGGGCTCATGTAGACGTTGAAGAGGGTTGGACTGAGCGAGGAGCCTTGAGGAACGCCACAGATGACTTCGGTGGCTCGGTAGCAGCCCGGGACTCGGCCGGCATTGAGGGCGTTGAGGGTGGCGGCGTCGTACGTCCGGCGGGCGGGCTGGGGTCTGCGGGGGCCAGGGGTCCTGGCACTGGGCGTGGTCCAGGCGCAGATGGGCGCAGACGGGCTTTCCTTTGGCGCACCTTCGGCGCGCTTAGGGCGTGCCCACTGCGCGTGCACGCTGCGCGTACGCGTGGTCTCCGCCATAAATGGCGTGGTGGGGGGTGGAGCAAGGGAGGGGCAGCTGGGAGGCAGGAGCGGGGAGGTGAATCAGGGGCGAGCAGAGGGAAGAGGGGGCGGGCCGCAGGGGGGCAGCGGTGGGGAGGGGGGAAGTGAGCGGTGGGGGGAGGAGGGGTGGGGGTAGGATCGGCGGGAAGCAAAAAACGGCGGGAAGCGGTGGAGCGGTGAGGGGGGAGGCCTGAGGGCTGACCCTAGCAGGCGGCGGGCAGGGGGCAGGGGTCGGGCTGGCAGTAGGGTGACCTGGCCCCCGGGGACCGTGCAATGGCAGGGTCGGGGTCAGGCAGCCAGCAGCAGTTGGGCCAAGCACGCGGGAACGTGCGAGGCTGGCCTGGGGCTGGAGGCAGGCAGCAGGGGGACCAGGCAGGTAGGCAGCGGGAGGACCTGGCAGGAAGGCGGCAGGCAGAGGGAGGCCCTGGAACACGGGGACCGTGCGGCAGGAGGAGCGACCAGGAGGGTCCCCAAAGAAGTCACTGGCCACTCCGCCACTCAAACACGTGGCTCTGGAAGAGAGCTCAGGCCTCATCACAAACAGGCTGAGTTCCATGCTCTTCATGGGTCTGCAGAGTGCCACACCATCTCGCAGCAGTCATCAAGGGCACAGCGGAAAGTTTTATAGTTTATTTATAGGAAATTGTGTAATGATTTTTGTAAAACACATGGATTACAGGGGCGTTCTTGCTATTATCCCTGTTCATTTAACTGATATTACCACCATCTAACGAGAGTTGCTATTATTTCACTTGTGCACTGCTCATTTAATTGAATTTCTCTTAGTGTAATTGTCATTTGGTGTCACTAAATTGGACCACATTGAATCTATGTAATGCAGAACTATCGGCTCGAAATTCCATCGGTGCAATCTATGTAATTATTCCACGTAATCAAGAATCCCGTCTGCATCTGAATGCCTGACTTCGTGCTAAGTGACATAATTTAATACGAGTGTTTTAGTAGTTTGGAAAGGACAAAAACATTTGATAACAATGTAAACATTCTTATGTTGGTATCAATTGTTCTCTAATACACGTTCCATTAATAGTAATAATAAATTTCGACTAGTAGTCCAATGTGTTTCAGATATGAAAGTAGTACATGTTCATAGAAAGGCAAAATCTATGATGCCCATGGGATTCTAGTAAAGCTAGCTGGTGAATCGCAAGGGATAAACATTAAACCATTTTTAACTTCATTCAAGAATTGCTTTTCCCTCTCCTATTCAGATTGCTTTTGATGGCTGAAGTGGGAGCTTTTCCCCCCACCCAAGTGGATGAATAGGATTGCTTTCTGCTGAGTGCATATTGTATATCTTTAACAGAATTTATTTTAACATAGGAGGCCTCATTGAGTGCATTTCCCTAAAGCGCTATAATGCCATGTCAGGGGTAGTAGGCCGCGGCGTTGTATAAACACATACATTTACAATACAACAAGTGTACATTCATTGACTTAAATGTCACCTTTATATTGCCCCTTCACAATTATTTGCTCACATTGACACACACACCAAAGGAGGCAGTCGCCTGCACCTGCTCCTTGAGTACAACAGCACGCCGTCACGGTGTACTGCTCAGAAACCATCCCTTTTTGTTTGCAGAGCAGAAGTGTGCTCAGGGGAGTTTGACGGTTGTCCCAGTTGGAGGGGGGGGGGTGGCCGGTGGGAGGCAGCCGCGTGCACGTTGTTTGTGCTGAACAGGGAGAAGGCCGCGATTGCTCTCTTGAGAGCCACGCACTATGACAGGCCTGAGGCCTTCATCATCAGCGAGGGACTGACTGTCGAAGAAGAAGGGAGAGGCTCCCTCGGCCTCTCCCCAGCCTCCAGCTCCGACCCTTTCTTCGACAGTCAGTCACTCGCTGATGATAAATGCAGAAGCCGGCCTCACTCAGGCAGGCCCTGGCGTTACACACGCTAGCTACTACAGACAGTCAGAGTCCGGCCCTGGCCCCATCATCACATCATGTCATCATATATATATATATATATATATATATATATATATATATATGCCTGGCCTGCCCCCAAGCGCGATCCGACCGGCTGCTGCACCTACTTTTTTTTTATAGTATTCGAAAATGTCAGTCGATGAGTGGATTGACGATACTCTCTATTATGAATCTCTGAGCAGTGTGTGACTAGTTGACTACTCGAGTCGAGTCAACAACAACTCAGTCAGAGTCTCTGTGTCGGACGCTGGACGGACGTGCTGCTGGTGCTGCCTGGGATGACCTGCGCGCACAAGACAGAGAGAGAGCCGCGCCCCCTACTAGAAACTTAAGTACACAGCAACGTCACGGCGCACACGTCCCCGAATGGCCAATCACTGAATGGCTTCACATGCTGAAGTCACAGTGATTGGCCATGATTGATAAAGTGGCATACAATAATGGATTGCCTGTCCATCGGCGCGGTGGACCAACAAATCCTGGTGCTTCATAAGCGCCAGGATTGGCTAGGGGGGCACACAGACTACCCGCCCTGGCACCTTTGAAATGACGGGCCCGGCTAAAAAGCAACACCCCGCCTCCCCCACCTGGCCCCTTCGGTCCCTCTCAGCCTCTGAATGGGAACTTCACGCTAACGCGCATGCTCTGACAAGTTTCTGCCCGAAATTTCTCATGCGCAGAGTCGAACTGGCTGGCCGGATGCAGACTCTGACTGTCACTCAAGCTTAGCTGCAGCAGACCACCAGCCAGCCAGCTCCACCCCCTACGCACTCCCTATTTCATCGGGTGTGTCCCGCAAGCTGATTGAAGCGGCGCTTTATTTTATTTATCGGTGCTCTCACAGTGTGTCACGCAGTGCAGGTGTGTCCACCAGACTTAGTGGGGCTACGCCCCTACGCCCCAATGGACGCACCGCGGCTGAATATGCCCCTAATTACCTCCCACAGATAGCCTGTCGGACAGGGCTGGGTTGAAAGGGATACTTGTGCACTTCAGAGAGCTGCTTTGAAGTCACCCCACATCAAAGACAATTTTGGGAATAAGTACTGGGTCTCTGACACCCCTAAATTCAGACACAGACTTTCAACTGAAACTCTGCTAGAAGACCAGCTGTGCTGCTCTCTGACTCAACAGGACTGCTCATCTGGAAGGCCTGTTTTTCTGTTTGTTGCCCTTCTGCCTGCTGCTCTCTGACTCTGCTGAAGGACAGCTGGACTCTGCCTTCATTCCAAATTATATCCAAGGACTTGCTGTCTTGCCTCCTGTTGCTTGAGACTCATGGATATTAAAATCTTTACCCCTGCTCCTGTGCCTGGCTCACTGGAAGTGCTCCAGATACTTCTAAAGCCGATGTTGATGCATCTCCTGTCTGTGTGTAGCAGAATCGGTGCATCAACCTGTTTGCGGGAATAAAATAGGCACCTCGCCTCCAGACAAACGCTTTGACTCCAGAGATCGTTGCATCAGACAGCGTATTGCCACCGCTGCAGCTTGGTGAGATTGGTGCATCCCCTCGACTGCGTGGCAAAATCCTGAACATCTCTTGATGCCTCTCAACTCTGGCACCCGTCATCAGAACTGATGCCTTGCCTTCACTGCATGGAGAAGATCGACAAATCCTACACATCCGAGCCTCACCATTGACGCATCTCGTTATTTGTGACCAGGAAAGGTACTTTGTTCACTGGGCCCTGCGTGGGTCTTGTAGCCGGCCACGGACCTCATTGTGATTGGTTTGAACTTTGACTTTGCCGTGGTCCAACACGACCTAAAGTAACCTTTTTTGCGACAGGTGCTTCTAAGCGCTTTACTGCATGTATTCCTTTACAATTCAATATCTCAACTTCTGTGTATTGGATTTTTGTTGTTTTGGTCAAAATATAATGATCTATTTTTCTAAACCTATATGGAGTGTTGTTGTGGTGTATTCATTGTGTTATTGTTTGTGTGTGCGTTGCACAAATACTTTACACATTGCCTCTTTAGATAAGCCAACCAGGAATCCTAGTTCTAACATCTTTGCATTGTGCTGCATTAAGGAATGGATTTGTAATTGGAAACACAGAACTATTGGCACCAGAATAACAGACCTGAATGAGCCACTCTCATTTGACAAAGAAACCTCCGAACTCTCGTGACATGTAAACAAAAATTAGTGTCTTTTTGTTGTAAATTGGCAGCAATGGGTTAGCATTAGCAGAAGCCATCCTGTATTTAGAAGTTATCTTATCCGCTTTGTGAAAGCCATTTTGTATTTCTGGCAGCCACTTTGTTTGCCATGTGCTCTGTCCTACATTTCTGTTAACTGCTCTTATAATCTGCCTAGAGACAAACTATATTCAGCATCTTCCACCTTCGCACATGCCCAGAAGCCAGTAGAATGCACATGCTTCTCTAGTATAACTGTCAGGCTATGTTTGCTGCTGTATGGAGAAGTAACTCTCCTCTCACTTTGTTGAGCAAGCAGATCTTGTATGCCCATCTTAGTCATTTTGCATGCTTACATGAGCCAGGACTGCCCCTTGGTTTTATGCTTACTATGTAACCCTAAGCATATATAAGGCCTCTGTTTTCTGCACTCCTCAGACTGCCTCATTCAGTTGCTAAGGCTTCTGTGTGACGTAGTCTTACTCATTTGAGTTTAGTAAAGATGTTCTTTTATATTTCAGCTTCTGTGCCAATTTCTTCTTTGTTGGTTTAAAAGGAGCAAGTATCAGTGGGACCCCTAGGAACTTTTTTTGATTTCTACAAATGGTGTTTCAACGTGGACCTCACCAGAGAAGTGGCTATCTGAGGGAGTGATCTAGTCAGTAGACATAAATCTACTGTGGAGGACAAGCAGGACTCTACTAGGGAGGTACTCTGTGCAAATAAAGATTCTGGAGATTCTCTGTCTCTGCAGCCCAGTATATTTCTGATCTTCCTGATTTTGATCCTCCGCATGATGTCACCCCTGACTGAGAACCTTTTTGGCGTGAGTATTCTAAAAAAGACCGTTAGGTCATATAGAACTTGGCAGTTAGAATTTGGACAACCATTTGTTTGGTAAGAGTCGTTCTGCGGCACTTGCTGTTGATTTTGATGCCTTTGTTTGGTAAGGTAGTTTAGTCACACTTACTGTAGCTTAGATTTGCGTTGGCCAACTTTAAATTGATATGTATGTAATATGTAAATTGCAATTTATGTAGGCAGGTAATGAGGAGATTTTTCTCTGTTTTGAATTTGTTTGAACGGCGCAACTTACAAAGAGTACCTTAAGCACTACTTTGATTATAATATTTGCATATTCTGCAATATTTTTGGCATGCCTGTTTCAAGCACACATCGAAGAATGTGTTGCTTTTTGGAGGTACCATAGTGAGATTTAAAGTGAATTAGCCAGCTCCTTTGAAGGAATAGCTAGATAGGTTTAGGTATAAAAACATATTTCTTCCTTGGTGATTTTGTATCCCCATGGAATTCAAATATAATTCAAATATAAAATAATACAAACAAGGATCCTTTTTTCTGCGCAATTTTATGAATGGTGATATGCAGAGCGATTTTTTGGGTGTTCTGCCAGCCAAAGCTAGTGAATTGAGTGTATTTTGGCTTCTTGGAAATAAAACAGTTTGTTGGGCTGTTTTTTTGCAGTCTTTTGGAATATTATTGAGAAGTGCTTCTTGTAAATATGACTTACAACTAGTATTTACAAATGGTCTGTGGGCTGTCCTTTGTTTCTGTCTTAAGTGTTGATCTGTGGGTTAAATGTGTGTTTGAATGTCTATGTGGTTCGTGGTTTAACATTAGGGATACTAATGATACTTCTGTAAGTAAATAGCGATTGCACTATTTATGAAATAATGGCTATTAAGCGTGCTGTATTATGTGTCCTGAGTGTTTGACCCCTTCTGTATATGTCTAAAATGAGCTCAATGTCTGTGTTTGTGTTTTTCTTGTTGTCATCAGTCTGTTATGCAAAATGTAATTTAATTAATATTGAATACAAATTAAATAAAAATCCAGAAATGAACCATATGATATGCTAAATAACTGTATGTTATTATAAAATTGATAATAGTAAGCAATTATGCACATGTACAAACTGCCAATGCTCAAAAGATATAATGTGAATTCACATTCAATAGGAATAAAAAGGCATCAAAAACGAAATTGTGTGTTTTTTAATAAATAAATAATTATAAAGCATTTTCCTTAGATACATTGTATTAGATATTAACCGGCAAACACTCCATCTGAAATAAAAAATTTCTGAACTAAAATGCATATTATAGAACATGTATTGAAAGGACTCAGTTTTAAATAGACAGTTACGGTGCTTCCATTTCAACACTAAAAAAAGCTTAAGCAGCAGCTGTTGTTTTGATTGTAGGCCATGGAGAAACAGGAATGTTCACTCAGCCAGGATTTTGTCAGTTAAAACACGGGGTGAAACCCTACATTTCAGACTACTGTTTTTAAAAGTAACAAAAATCAGGATCATTATTTTGGATGACAAGAAAACATTTAACAGGATCTCCTTTTTTTAAAGTCTTTTACATAAGCACAATCTTGGTTCTGGTGTAAAATAATGACTGTCCTTTTAAAAAAAACAAAAAAGTGGCGCTAAACTTTTCATGTTTCAAGTTAGGCTTCTGTGTTTAGGCTTGTGAATGAATGCGTCTAAATATGATAGGCAAGAGATGCAGCTTGCTTTTCCTATGTAAATTAGCAAAATGATTGGTTTTATTAAAAATTATATATATATATATTAATTTGAAAAAATATTTTAAAAATAAGTGCTTTTAAATTTGTTTTTTAATATTTATAAAGCTTAATACTCATACTGTGACCTCCTAGCATTACAATTTTATTTAAGTTGTGTTGTACCGCATAATGAGGATATTTGCATATGGAATTTCACTCTGCGGAGGCGTAAAAACAAATTTTTATAAAGCTATATATGATTATTTTCAATTTCTAACTCCTGGGCTATGTAATGAACATTCTGATAATGAATATTATGCAAAACAATTATAGGATATTCAATTTTAAGCGCCCCAAATATCAAAGTCAAAATTGGGTAAAATGCACTATTTAAACAGCATTTTTTCCATTTTCAGTAGCTTTTAAAGTGCCTTAGGCTTCAGTAAATGCATACATTTGGTATAATACAAATAGCTGACTTCTATATTATTAGACAAGTATATTGCACACTGCTTACAATTGATAATAAATATAAAAACAAGCAGAAGTTATTCTTTTAACTACAAACAGGGGGATAAGTGCTTTCCAGCTTTCTGTCTCTAGAGTGACTTTGAATAGGGAAAGCTGCATGGAATACTTTGCCCACAGAATAGGACAGCTGGGAAGAGTTAAATGTCAGCTCTATATTTAGAAGCAGAGCATGGCTCCCAGAGCAAAGTTTCCTTTGACATTTGGATCTCTGAAATTTTTTGAAAGAGGACAGGGGAGAAAAAAGAGAAGTTTTACCTTTTTTGGGGTCAAAAAACAAGCACTCATGTGATAGAAAACGATATAATAGTATATGTGAACTTTGATTAACAAATACGCTTTGCCATATTTATACAGCACTAATGCTTAAAAGCTGAGGGGTTTGGGTATTCATGTGTTTTAGCCCTTTCAAAAGTGCTATGTACCTCTTATAACTTTGTTTATGGCCAGTTGCTACAAATAGGGGTTGATAGTGTTGACAGAAGTGAAACCTGTTTCAGGTTTCCTACTGTCAAAATGGGGGAAGGAGGCTAGCTCCTCTACAAATTAAGGCTAGGTAATATGTATGTTGCTCTCTCCTTTTCTCAATTTTTTTTAACCCTGTCTAAATTGCCTGTGAAATAGCAATGAGACATTTAATTGGCTATTTAGTAATACTGTTTTAAACATCGTTAGCATTAATAAAATTAATAAATATATAGGTCTTATTACTGCCCATCCTGTTTGATGAAATGATGACAGGATCAATTGTTTAGACTGCTGTTCCCTTATTTTGACCTTTAAGGGGAATTAGATATGGATAGTTTTGTTCTGCAAGTCTTATGTAATAACACCATTATTGTAGTTTTGCAAGGGCATTGCTAGTTTTTTATTAGCTAGTCCGTGTAAATAAACCAACATTCCTTATTGGAGCTGATGTTGCATAGTTTGGATCATCTAAAGTAGAACGTAGGGAAGATGCCCATGGGATCCTTAGCAAAAATGTTTTGAAGAACATGTTGTTTTATAGATAAGAGCCCCTGTGAAATTAGCAGTTTTAGATTTTTCCTGCTGCTCCTATAACACAACTCAGACCTTGCCATCTTGAAAAAGGAATGTAAGAAGGCAGAGAGACGTTGGAGGAAAAGTTACGACACCAGTCTTAAACAAGAATACGTCCTGCTCCAAAAATCCTACCATCGGAAAGTCTGCAGAGTGAGAGCGGCATACTATGCCAGTGAAATTAACAACAGCCCTAATACCTCAAAATCGGTTTTTAAAATTCTAAAAGATCTCACGGCAAAAAAAACTGTCAATGCCATCACTACCTCGCCCGACCTCTGTAATAAAATGGCTAATTTCTTCACAGACAAAATCAAGAAGATATACGACACTTTCCCCAAAGACCCACAGTTACCGGTTACCTTTGATCCTACCAGACCCTCCCTCACGTGCTTTCCCACACTTGACTGTGATACTTTCTCTAAAATCTGTAGAAAGATTAAATCCGGGTCTCCGGCAGATCCCTTGAAACCTGACCTTTTTTGTGACGCTCATGCACTCATCTCAGACCATGTTCGTGACATCATCAATCGGTCACTCTCCACTGCCAGTGTCCCAATCAAATGGAAACAGGCATGGGTATCCCCCATTCTAAAAAAACCCACTCTGGATCCCTCACTCCCAGAGAACTTTAGGCCGATCTCCCTGCTCCCTTGGCCTGCTAAAGTGGCCGAGGCACATGTCAATAACATCTTGTCCAACTTCCTCCTGTCCAATAACATTCTGGACGACTCTCAACACGGGTTTAGAGCTGGTCATAGCACTGAGACAGCCTTGCTCAGTGTCTCTGAGGACCTCCGTTCCATTCTTGACGCCGGCGGTACTGCAGCACTGGTCCTATTGGACCTCAGTGCTGCCTTTGATACGGTGTCACATGAGGTCCTCTTGATGAGACTGGAGGAAATCGGAGTTACAGGGGCTGCCCTGGGGTGGTTTAGAGACTTCCTGTCTAACAGGTCTTTCAGAGTCTCCACCCCCCCCTACATCTCGAAGGAGCATAGCATTGGACAGGGAGTGCCGCAGGGCTCGTCCCTTAGCCCTACCCTGTTCAATGTCTATGTCCGCCCCTTAGCGGAGGTGGCCAGAAAGAATGGAATGGCCTTGGTATCATATGCAGATGATACCCAGTTGGTGGTGGCTTTGAATAACAACAATGGTCTGGAAGCCAGTCATTTCAAACAGACACTCATCGACATCACCAATTGGATGACGGCGAACTTTCTCCAACTAAACGCCGGTAAAACCGAGATTCTCCTCTTGGGAAAGAACACCGCTTCCTGGGGAGACAACTGGTGGCCTGACATTCTGGGCTCTCCCCCCAAGCCGAAAGACTGTGTTAAAAATCTAGGCGTCTGGATTGACTCGGCTCTAAAATACACCACCCACACTAAGAAAGTAGCCGCCACGTGCTTCGGCATCTTACGCAACATCAGGCCCATCCTGAAGTTCTTTGACTGCCGCACCCGCCAGCTTATCGTCCAGGCGACGATCCTTTCTAGACTGGACTATGCCAGCTCTCTCCTTTTAGGAGCAAACCTGGCCGAAACCACCAGACTGCAGAGAGTCCAGAATGCGGCTGCCAGAGCCCTGGTTGGCCTACCTCGCCACTCTTCTGTTTCAGGAACTTTAAGGAAACTGCATTGGCTCCCGGTGGGAAGAAGGATCCAGTTTAAGGCTCTATGTTTAGCCTTCAAGATCCTTAAAACCGCCTCTCCCCCACTGTTGAGCCCCCTCCTGTCTGAGTACACACCCACCAGATCTCTCCGTTCAGAGGGACAACATCTAGTGACCATCCCACGCACCAGACTTGCCAGAGTTGGGGGACGCTCTTTCAGCCTTCTTGCCGCCAAGCTATGGAACAGCCTGCCTGTAACCATACGGGGGATGCATGATCTTCTAGCCTTTAGGAAAGCCATCAAAACCCATCTTTTTCAATAACTCTGTTTTTTGTACATCTTCATTCTTCCCTTTGGTCAGTTCACAGCGCCGGGACGCCCCTTGGCTGGGGCAGCCCTGCGCTATATAAATTCACATAACATAACAACATAACATAACATGAGAGCATGGTCCTAAGCGTACAATGTAGGTGCTTTTTATTAAGAAGAATCATTTTAGAAGTGTCTGCAGTCCTGTACAAGTAATGTAAAATTTATGAGCAAAAGTGTAGAACATTTCCTTTTGAGTTTTCAGCAGATAGACTTCCCATGTAGCTATCTACCCTTAAATGGCGGAGGATAATGCTCTCACATTGAAGTTAGTGAGGATAATGAAGAGTACCCAATTGAAGAGACTAGAAGTACTGCCTTTGCCTTTGAGAGTGACAGTGCATTCTAGACCAGAGTTGTCCCATGGCTTCTGGCCACTCCTTTGAAGATTGCAGGCCATCTGCCTGCAGTCCCATTGTTAAATACAATGAATTGTTTTTGTACTATATTGAAGGAAACTAACAGCTGTGTCAGGTTCTTATATCACCAGGTTCTGCAGGATCTTCCATAATAAAAGGAAGAGTCATAATAACCTGCAGAATGATGGTTAAGATGAGTCCTAATTCCCATCAGTGACAGCTACAGATGAAGGGCAGATGTCTTGGACCTACAGTCCCAGCACCCAGAAAGTAGCAAGGCTGGACAGCGATCGCCAGCGCGCCATCAATGACATCTCCAAAGCATTGTGCCTGCTCCATCAGACGGCATTGGACATCAGATAAGAAGGAGGAGCTGGTTCCCTGTTTACCACAGAACCAGAGTTTCAGTGCAAAAGAGCGAAAGAGAAGGGTCCCTGTTGTTGATGGCAGGGCTGGTTTGAGGCTTCAGTTTTCTACCTGTCATGTGCTGGTAACCTCTGACAGCGCGCGGTCCCTTGAGCCCCTTGGCCTGAGTTTTGGCCACCCCCCTTTTCTTTGCTCCAATGGATGGGCAGTGCACTGGAGGATCCAAGATTGGCAAAAAGCACTACATTGTGGTACCCATGATGAAAGGAAAAATCTAATGAAAAAGCAGCCTGAGCATCCTCTGACACTGAATAACGAGTGATGGAGCCTGAGAATGTAGCTGAACATGAAATGTTATTGCTTTTTCTGTTTAAGCAGTACCCGGGTCTGCACGAGATGATCTGTGCCCATGACCAACGAAGAGCACAATATCTGTAGTGCCTGCCGCAGATGAGAGACACTGGTGCACTGCATTGAGACATTGAGACTTTCGAGTGAGCTGTGAGTGTTTGCCAGGAGGGCACTCCAATAGATACTGAGAAGCATTATTTTCATGGAAAGCCTGGATCGAGAGGCCCAACGCGGAAAAAGACAACAGAAGCAGATTTGATGGACGATAGAAGCCTACCAAAGAGGCTTAGAACGGACTTTGGCATAGATGCACAAGTGATTCCAGTGCAATTGTATAAAGTGGGTGTTGGATATGTCCCCAATTGACGGAATTGCCATGGAACAGGAATAGCCTCTAGTGACTCCACCCCTGGCATCCAAAATGGTCCACCAGAAGTGAATTTGTGTGACTGTTCTTACTGTTCTGCTGGCATCATTTTAAAGTAGTGTTCTGTCTGTACTCTGATAAAGGGTATTCCCATTTAACCTGAGAGCATTGATAAGGATCACCACTGTCTCACCTGAGTATATAATAGTCACTGAAATGCATAGGAGCCCTGAAAATGTTTACCAAATGAATTTAGGATTTGCTTTTGCTTAGTACTAGAAAATTGATAATTCTGTTTGTGATAGTGGTCATTACTCTCTCTTATGTTAATTATGACCCAATGCTCCGTTCTCTTTGTATTCCTGTTTATAGCTTACATATACCCGCTTAATGAAATGTTTAGAATGGAAAATGCCCACCTAGCAATAAATTAGGAAATTGATAAAATTATAAAAATTAATGTGTAAATATTTTCTATGTTCCTACTGGATCATGGAAATGTCTTCAGCTAATGCTAAAACGGTTGTCTGTTGTAAATTGGCAGCAATGGGTTAGCATTAGCAGAAGCCATCCTGTATTTAGAAGTTATCTTATTCGCTTTGTGAAAGCCATTTTGTATTTCTGGCAGCCATTTTGTTTGCCATGTGCTCTGTCCTACCTTTGTGTTAACTGCTCTTGTAATCTGCCTAGAGAAAAACTATATTCAGCATTTTCCACCTTCGCACATACCCAGAAAGGCCTAGCCAGTAGAATGCACCTGCTTCTCTAGTATAACTGTCAGGCTATTTTTGCTGCTGTATGGAGAAGTAACTCTCCTCCCACTTTGTTGAGCAAGCAGATCTTGTATGCCCATCTTAGTCATTTTGCATGCTTACATGAGTCAGGACTGCCCCTTGGTTTTATGCTTACTATGTAACCCTAAGCATATATAAGGCCTCTGTTTTCTGCACTCCTCAGACTGCCTCATTCAGTTGCTAAGGCTTCTGTGTGACGTAGTGTCACTCATTTGAGTTTAATAAAGATGTTCTTTTATATTTCAGCTTCTGTGCCAATTTCTTCTTTGTTGGTTTAAAAGGACCAAGTATCAGTGGGACCCCTAGGAACTTTTTTTGATTTCTACATTTTGATGTCGCCCTCTCCATGGTTCTCATTTGAAATTCCACAGTAGGCCAGCGAATTTTGTAATGGAAATAGTGCGGGTACTGAATCTAGGATGCCTGGTAGGTTGGTGACCCAGCCCAACTTTACAGGCTTTCCAGAGGCAAATGATTCCTGAACTTGTAACCCACTTCTAACTACTCAATTTGGAATCTACAGAGAGAAGGCTCTGACAATGCTATATTTATATAGGCATTAAACAGACAAGCCACATTTATTAATTTGTATCACTATAACTGGGAGTAACAGGTCTCTTATTGCTTCCCATGGGGTTATATAATCTAAAGCAATGTGTTTCTCATTCAGCCTTGTTAATGCTTGAAACCTGCTCAAGACAACTTATCCAGTGAAATGTGTTTATTCTGCTAGCCTCCACATCACCTATTGGAATCCTGGTAGGTCTGAAAAGCCTTTCATCCTTCTGAGGGGCATATTCTCAAGAACGTGTGATAACCATTGCAAAAGCAACTTAATACAACTTCTAACATCGCAGTCTATCACTGGAAAATTACGCCATGTTATCGAAGCATTCTCAACACGGCCGTACCATGCGATAGTCTACCGATAACGTGTCAACTGAACGCATTAAAAACAACGCCACGCCGCAAAAATGCGAAACGCGAATGCAAAAAAAGCTGCAATGAGGCCAATTGAGATACTGAAATCAGCGAAAACCAGCTCCAGGCCTGCAATTCATATGATTCAGGTTGGAAAAATCACCATAAAACTAGAAATTAAACAGACAAACAAATACGAAACAACATCGAAGCACAATGGATGTAGCCAGAGCAAGTACAGAGGAGAACAAGAACCATACAGGCCCCCCAGAGGACCTGCCTTGGACCTCGTGGTCAGGGAAGACCAAGGAGAAGAAGAGTAGGAAGCAGCTTTTCAGTCCGCAGGAAAACAGGATCCTGTTGACGGAGGTAGTCGAACAACATCAACAACTGTTCGTCATCTCCACTGTGCCATTGGCAACAAAAAATGGACTATGGCAGTCCATTGTGGACAAGGTGAATGCAGTGGGAGTGCTGAAGAGGTGAATGGAAGAAGTCAAGAGGTGCTGGAATGACGCAAAACCAAGCTGAAACTCACCAACAACCGGAAGGCAGCAATGCAGACTGGAGGTGGTAGTCCTGTGTCACAGGAGGAGCTTGACGATAAGGAGGAAATGGTGTCCACAGTCATCAGTGGGGAGACAGTGGCTGGAGTCAGGGGACCGGACACTGCTCAACATGACCGGACACAAAAGCACCAGGGTGAATAATGACCAGGAACTGGGGGGATGGGGAGAGATGGGCACTATAGCACACATGCACAATTGAGCTGAGCACATCTGCGGACAAACCATGCCCAGCCCCCAAATCCCACCAAGAGACCAATGTACCCAAGTATGCATTATCTCAGCACTGTATAAGCACAGACGTCAAAGGTACTTTGCAGGAAAGGGATAAGGGCCACCAGAATCAGAGCAGCAGGGGCCCCTCCCCCAAAATGCAGCACACACACATTACATGCAGAGCACACACTGACAACAATGTGGCACAAACCGCAACAGAACACAGGACACAACTGGTGATGACTGTGTGTAGACACTGGCCAATCACAAGTGGCATTGCAGGTAAATGTGAGTTGATGTACAAGTACAAACACACACACGTCTGTTGTCGAAATGTCCACTGTTCCACATCAAATAGGCAGCTCCTCCCAAACAGCCACAATGTACACAGTCATGCAGTCTATATGTAAACATGTACAATGCTACAACATACATGTGAACGCATTGTTAAACTGCATCTCCCCTTCACATTGCAGAGGGACAATTAACACCTCCTGCAGAGCAGCCCGAATCTCTCTTCTCTGATGACGAAGAGGACCACCACAGCTTCGACTCCGATGCCCTCCAAGAGTTCATTGACAGCCTCTCTTGCCCACCTCCAGCTGCAAGGAGGACACCCCACCCCCTGCACAGACCACACAGCAGGAAGCACCCACCACCACTGCTGCCTCCCAGGATCCCCACGAGGAACAGATGGCCTTCCAACGCCGTGTGCTGGGTGCCAAGAGCAGCTGCCTGAACAGGTGTGGGTGGGCTTCGACATGGCAGACAAACTAGATGGCATACATGGGCCCCAAAGACCCATCAGGGACCACTCACAGTCCCTAATGGTCACCCACAGACTGCTCCATGCTCTCCAATGGACAATGCGATGCAAAAGGGGATAATGGACAGAGCGTTTGAGCAAATCAAACACTCACCCCCAGTCAACTGATCTGGGTTTAATCCATCACCATTCTTTAGCTCACTCAGCCACCCCAGTTCAGACATGGCCATATGCAAATCAGTCTGATCCTGTGCCTCATGGGAACAGTCCAGCCCGAACTGCCAAGCCATGTCTTCCCTGGACTGGAAACAAGCATCCTGGAACCGGTTTCCAATGGATATGGCTCATATCGCTGGAGCCCTGACTCAGAGACTAGAACAACAAGCCAGTCAGAGTGGCTCTAGCAATGTCACACAGGAGTTGGGAAACATGCGGAGGTTAATGGAGACCATGGAGCGGGCCAATGCTGAAAGAGCGGCTGCCACGGCTGCACAGCAGCGATTGGTAGCTCGGTTCCTCAATGACCTCAAAATCATCCTCATGGCATTGCTTCCACAAGCCTGGTGCTGATGCAAGCTGCTGCTACCACTACATCCACATCTCCACCCCCTGAAGTGTCAGTGCCACACAGTGCAGCAGACATTCCACCTCCAGCCCCTGAGGTCTCACTGCCACACAGAGCTGGAGAAAGGCCAGCTCCACCCACACGTGAGGCATATGGAACAGCAGAGGATGAAGATGCGGATGAAACCGCTTTCGTGGTAAGAAGGACGCAGAAGCATTCATCTCCGCCATATGGCCGGTTTTAGCTTCGTTCTGCCCTATGCATCATCACCTTCCACTGTCCCCCAATGCTCTCTACGACACTCACCTTGGACCTTGCAATGGACTGCCATATTCTGTTTGATCACCAATGACCCAGCAACCGGACTGCAGACTCAACTCATCCTCGTCCTTTGGACTTGTCATTCCCCGAAGGACTCTGGCTGGCCCTCCACGGGCCAACATCATCATGTGGGGTTGCATGGCCCTGTACTGCTCCAGATGCAACACTCCACTGAGTGTGCATTAAACATTCCGAATCACACAGATGTGTTGTGTCTATGGTCTTTCAAGTGTGTAGTATAGATGAATGTAGGGTCAGTGAATTCCTCTTACGTCCATGTGGCTCATGCCGTCGGGCTTGGGTCAAAGGGTGACACACTGTCGACTGTTGTCCGGTAGGGCCGACGGAACGACAGCAACACACACATTTGTTACTTCCTTGTCCAGCCCCGTATGGAGCAACGCCCAGAGCCCTGAGGTCATCGTTCAAACCCTTACGTTGGACTGGCATACGGCTGGCCAGCCCACTACGCTTACGCACACAGGGGGGACGACAATGCTACATGTGCCAGGACTTCCCTGAAGTGATCTGCTGACTACAGGTCTAGTTGTCAGCATACCACAGCCACCCCCTCATGGCTGGTTTACACCCACACCACATCCATCCAGCACACGCATCACAGGACATGTGACCCTGCCAATAGAAAGGGCCGGGCGCACATGCTCGACTTCATTTCCAACCTCTCTTGGAGTGTATCCGTGTGGCGTGCATGTAGGCATGGGGGCCCAGGGCCTGCAACATCACATTCCGCTGGCCCAGAGGTGACATGATGGCTTCCGCATCATGATACCCAATCATAGATGGTCCATGACTTGCGTGGCACATACTTGGTGGCATTGGATACACTGCGACTGGCACAGGAACATCACCAAGGGACGGTGACTTTCGGTGCACTGAGGTAGGGGCACCTTAAGTGCTGAGCAGGTGTGCAGCCTGCAATGATACCCCATCCCGGCGGTCTGGACTGCTCAGATTTGTGTGCCCTGCTGGACCGCAGTGTAGGCCTGAGCCAGCGGACAGAGTGGGCCTAACTTCACGTAGCGTGGCCTTGCAGGTCACAGAGTTAGTGACACTCAAGAGCTAAGCGGGTGTGCAGCCTGCGATAATGCCCTGTGCACTGGTATGTCCTCTGCCATGGCGAAATCAAGACCCAGCATTAAAAGTGAGACCTGGAGGCCTGAGGAGCGGGGCTGCATAATGTGGAGGGTGCGCAAGTGTGGGCATGCACGACTGGGCGGCGGGAGGGGCTGGAATGCAGCTGCCTGGGGGCGCATGGGCAGTCATGCACTCGTAGGCGGCAGGAGGGGCTGCGGTGCAGATGCCTTGGTGCGCAGGGGCGGACAGGCGATGATGTCGTGTGCAGTTTATGTACTTTGCCATTCATGTATCTAGACTCTGTTTCAGATGACGGATCTGTTTCAGATGTGGGACCTGGTGAACTGCACTACATGCCAGGACGTGGTTGGAGACACACCGGTGGCAGCAGGTGAGCAATGTGGCCTGGGTACGCAGTGTCTGCAATCTCTCTCCCTGTCCATCTCTTCTGTTATCTGTGCCTCTCTCCCCCTCTCTGTCCGTCTATCTCTCTCTCCCCCTCTCTGTCCATCTATCTCTCTCTCTCTCCCTCTCTGTCTGTCTGTCTCTCCCCCCTCTCTGTCCGCCTATCTCTCTCTCCCTCTCTTTCTCTCTCTCTCCTTCGCTCTCTCTCTCTGTCCGTCTAACTCTCTCTCTGACCGTCTATCTCTCTCTTCCCCTCTCAGTCCGTCTATCTCTCTCTCCCCTCTCTGTCCGTCTATCTCTCTCCCTCTCTTTCTCTCTCTCTCTCTCTCTCCTTCTCTCTCTCTCTGTCCCTTGATGTGCAACAACCTCTGTAATATGCACACAAATTGATGTACTATGAGAAGACGAAGTGGTTGTTGCAATTGGTTATAATTATTGACTGGCTTATTGTTTGCACTGTAATGTGGTTTAGTTTGACACATTACATGTTGTATATATCTTTTTGAATTACGGAATTAGTTATTGTGTGTCTTTCTTAAAAGGGATGTTTCAAAAAATGTAACAACTTGTCAAGTATACGTTCCAAAAATGTTGGTATCTACCTTTCTTTCCATAAAATGTAGAATGCTCCTGTGCAAGGTTCCCTGCGTGGAATGTGCAATGTTCTAACTATGGCAGTTGCTGCCGAAGAGTTGCCTTGACTGGATCTAATAAATGTACTTACTTACTTGGCTGTGTTCCGACTTCCTTTCACTGGCGACGAGCTGTTCCATTCTTTGGCCTCCCCATCCTGTGGTGATCCTGTATCCTGCTAATCACTCAGTCCGGGGTTGCGTGGCTCCTGCTGTCTCTTCCATTGTGATGTCTCTGTTTGCCAGCATTCCAGTTGTCTTGGCAGTTTCTGGACAATAACCTGCCAAGCATCTTGCCACTTTCGTAAGCCGTTACCCGGATCTGAAGGTACTTTTTTTTTTTTGTAAGACTTTATTTGCATTTGACAAGTATACATTACATCATTTGCGTGTATAGAGGACAATGTCACGCCTTTAGTCATTCCGGTGTTCGTGATACACAGCTATTCAGCCGACAACCTCCCGGTCCGGCAGCAATTATGATCGTGGTCAAATTTTCAATCGGTGTATACAGAATTATTAGTCTTACTTTTTAATTATTTTATGTTAAATTAAAACAGAACTATAGACTCATCAGGAATTATGAACAGTTCAATAAAGTTTCAATACACGGACATTCATTTATAACGGTGGGGCGCTACTGATGTACTACGCTGCATTCTATCCATGAGTTCCCCCTGGTCTCTTACCACCACCCCCATATCCCTCCCCACATCCTATTCTGAGTGTGTATTAGATCTCGAGTTCATCCTCCTCATCAGAGCTATCCTCTCCCTCCTCCAGCAAAGGTTCACACAGTTCACCTCTATACTTGTTCCAGGGTAACCAAATCCTGTTCCACTTGCGCGGGTTGGCCCTTATTTTGTAGACCGCACGCTCGGTAACCATCAGTGTATCCATGTGTTTGCACCACTGTGCTAATGTCGGTGTGTCTGCCGCCCCCCATTTCTGTGCCATATCACGCTTGGCCACCATCACTCCTATCACCACCCACTGTTGACTTTGTCTAGTCAGATCCGTACTCCCCCACACATTCAACAAGCAAACTCTCGGGTCTGGTGTAAGTGAGACTTCCAGTGTTTGTGAAATGGTTCTCATAATTCGCCGCCAGTATTCGCTAATGACCGGACATCCCCAAAGTGTGTGTAGGAGCGTCCCTTCCTCTCTACAGCCCCTCAGACAGTCCGGATTCTGCGCTCTATGTATTCTATACAAGGCGGTTCTTGTGTAATAGACCCTATGGAGTATTTTGAATTGTACCAGACGGAATCGGGCCGATACTGCGGCCTCTCTCGGGGACGCCAGTGCAGCATTCCAGTCTGTTTCGTCCATTTCTCCCAACTCCGTCTCCCATTTATCCCGTAATTTAACTAGTGGGTCCGGTAGATTATTTAATAGTTCCCGGTACGTGAGTGATGTAGTTCCTGTTTGCATATAGTCAGGCGGTCTTCTAATGGAGATGATTCAGGGACTTTGGTCCCCGGCTCTATGGCCGTCATCAATGCGTGTCTGATCTCTATATACCTATATGTCTCAGTGGATCCTAGGTCGTATTGTAGTTGTAGGAGTGAGAACGGGATCATACCAGTACTCGTCCATAGGTCTCCCACTGTGGAGATTCCTATGTTGTCCCATAGGGTAAATCCTTTGCTATCTCTCAGGCAACCCAGTGCTTTAGCATCCCACAGGGGTGTAAGTTTGGTTATAACATCCCCTCATTTTAATCTTGCCTGCACCTTATGCCATAATATTACCGTGTGCTTCGTCGGGCCTATCAATTTTGTCAACAGACATTTATTATATAGTGATGCCAATAGGCTGTGTGTTCCTAATTGGGTTCTGTCAGCCATATATGCCGGGTCGTCTTGTGGTGCGTGAAGACATTGGTTTATCACCTTAAGTTGGGACGCCCAGTAATATAACTGTAAATTTGGCAGTGCTATCCCACTGTCGTACCATCCACGGTTAAGTTTTATATGAGCCACGTGAGCCGGGCGTTGTCCCCATAGCAAACCCGAGAGGACTGCTGTCACCGTCTTAAAATATGAGGGTGGGACAAGGGTCGGTGTGTTCTCCAAAATATATAAAAAACGTGGAAGTGCCTTCATTTTAAATAAGGCCGCCCTGCCCAGAAGCGTCAGTGGTAAATTCGCCCAGTGCCTTGTATCTGCTTTTAAGCGAGTGAGTGGGGGTAGTAAATTCTGCATAAAGTAATGTGAGGCGTCTCGGGTTACATATATGCCTAGGTATTTAAACGAGGGGTGTGCTATGGTCAGTTGGCATTCGCTGGGTATAGGCGGCAGGGGACCCTTCAGTTCATAAATAAATGATTTTAACCAATTGATAGTGTAGCCTGAATAAGCACCGTGTGCATTACACAGGTCAAGTAGAATAGGAATACCTGCAGCCAGATCAGACAAGTATATCAACATATCATCAGCATAAAGGGAGACCCTGTCTTCCCAGTGATCCCCCCAACTTACCCCCTTTAACAAAGGAGTGTCTCTAATTATAGTCGCTAACGGTTCCAGAGCCAACGCAAATAGCAGAGGAGAGAGAGGACAGCCCTGCCTCGTTCCTCTAGCCAGTGGCATATCACGTGAAATGTGGCCATTTGCCGTCACATGTGCCATAGGTTCTGTATATAAGAGTTTTATCCACGCTATGAATTTAGGGCCGAAGCTCATGTGCGCTAGAACTGCGAAAAGGTATGTCCACTCCACTAAATCGAATGCCATCTTGGCGTCAAGCGAAAGAATGACCGCTGGTTCTGACAGTAGGGGGGCACGCGCTAGCGCGCCATGGACTCTTCGGAGGTTAAGTGCCGTGCTCCTATGCGGCATAAAGCCAGATTGGTCTGGATGGATCAAGTGGGAAAGGTGGGGCATCAATCTGGTAGCCAATATCTTTGCCAGTATCTTGGCTTCCGCGTTAAGTAACGAGATTGGTCGGTATGAGGCACAGTCTGCTGGTGGCTTACCCGGTTTTGGGATGGCAATTATAGTGGCCACCCGCTGATCCATGGGCAGAACCCCCTGTTCCAGGCTATCTTTGAACATCGCCAATAATGGCTCACTGAGTGTGTCAGAAATTGTTTGATACCATTCAACCGGGATCCCGTTGGGGCCCACTGCTTTTCCTGTGTGAAGTGTGTTAATTGCTGCTTGAACCTCTTGTACTGTCAGGTCTGCCTCCAGTTCCTCCACTGCATCATGAGGCAGGGTTGGGGTGCGAACCGGTTGGAGAGCCAGCGTCGCAGCAGCCTCCGTAACTACCCTTTCAGGAGTGTACACCTCTTGGAAATGATCCATGAGGAGATCAATTATTTCCGACGGGTGCGAGTGTAGTGTCCCATTGTGGTCTGCCAATTGTAGTATGGTCCTGTTACCTTCTTTTCTCTTGTCTAGCCAGGCCAGCAATTTACTGGCCTTGTCTCCTATATTATATATTCTATTCGCTGTTGCAGTTATATTCTCCATTGTTTGTAGACGGATATGATCAGTGTGGGCTTGTTGGCTTAGTGTAAGTGTGTGTAGTGTTTCCTCCGTCGGATGTTCCATGTGGGCTACGTTTGCTATCTCTAGGTCCATCTCTAGGTCCCGCAACTCCTGCTGCTGCATGCGTTTATGTCCCGTTATTGTTGTAATGGCATGACCTCTCAAGACCGTTTTGTATGCTTCCCATAAAGTAGTAGGGGAGGATACTGAACCAGTATTTTCGGCGAAATAGTGCCGGGTCGCCTGTTTCAGTTCTTTCCGTACATGTGGTACCTTGATATACCCCGGATAGATTGGATATAGTCTTCTGCGCACCCTTCCAGAGCATGAGATGTTTAGTAGTAAGGGGGAATGATCTGAAACACCCCTGGGCCTAATCTGCACATCACTAATTGTAAGTTGACCGTACCCCAGTGTAAGGAAGTAGTCTATACGGGACAGACTATTGTGGGTTGCCGAATAATAAGTGTATTTCTGATCCTCAGGGTGAAGGTGCCGCCAAACGTCCACGAGCCCTTGTGCGTCAATGAATTCTTGAAAGCGGGACGGACCAGACACGTGTGCTCTGACCGGGTATCTATCCTGCGTGTTGTGTGCCACTGCGTTGAAGTCTCCCCCCACCACCAGGTCACCTTCGGGGAGATCTAACAGTAATTTCCCTAACTCGGGGAGAGTGGTCGCGTGCAGTGCCGGTGGAATGTATACCGAGACCACGGTAAGTGGTTTGCCCTCCCACTGTCCGATCGCCACAGCAAAGCGGCCATGTTCATCGGTTCTCGTGGAATGCAGTATAAAACGGGATGCCTTTTTCATCAGTATACCCGTTCCATGAGATACGGAGGTAAAGTCTGAGTGTAGCACCATACTGTATCCCCTTCTGTCCAGTGCCTTGCTCGCCGTTCCCACTAGTTGTGTTTCTTGAAGAAGGATTAAATCTGGATTCAGTCTCTTAATCCCCTGCAAGACCAGCCGTCTCTTTATCTTATCCCCAAGACCTCTCACATTCCAGGACATCACTTGTAGTGGAGGTATCGGCCCTGTGCTTATATTCTCATGTTGAGGAGTAGATTGTGAGTCGCGTGCCATGTAGGCATGGGCGGATTTTGCGGATCGGCAATCCGCGAATTTGCGGATTTGTGAATTTGCGGATTGCGAAAATCCGCAAAATCCGCAAATCCTCGCGGATTTTTTTTTTTTGTGTCCGCACGGGTTTCTGCAAGTTCGCGAGGGTTTTGTACAATTTCGCAAATTGCGAAATTGTACAAAACGCTTGTGAACTTGCAGAAACCCGTGCGAACACAATGTGCCTACTCATGTATGTGCCTCTTGTGTGTATAAAAGGTCAGAGAAAGATCAGTTCAGCAGATGAAGAGAAAGAAGCTCCTGGTCACAGGAACAGCACGGGTATTGCGCTTGTGAAAGTCAAGGATGCAAAGTCTATCCAGCATCACAGCTGATTTTCCACGGTAGATTTGGGAAGAAGGCACACCTGTCCAGCCTCGACGACGCTCACAATTGTTTTTGGGCTAATGAATGAGTCACTGAATTTGAGCATCAACTAGTTCGAGCGACCATGTGTGTGTTACTATGCAATCGCCCCGAAGGGCGCAGGGGTCCCTTGAGTGAGCTGTAACTATTTTACAATGGCGCCAGCAAGTTGCCAGTGCCGTTGTAAAATAGTTACAAAGTTAGCTTGCACAGGAAGCACTTAGATAAAATAAAGCAGCACCTGCTTTGTTTTATCTAGTGGTTCCTGTGCAAGCTAACTTTGTAACTATTTTACAACGGCGCTGGCAGCTTGCTGGCGCCATTGTAAAATAGTTACATGAGTGGGGGTTGAACTTTTGAACCCGTTACGTCCGCGGATTTTTTTTTGCGGATTTTGCGGGAAATCCGCAAAATTCGCGGATTGCGGATTTCCCAAAAATCCGCAAAATCCGCGGGCGTAACAGATTTCCCGCTCATGCCTAGTGCCATGCATACCTATCAGGTTTAGTCTGTACATTCCAACCTCTACGTGCCGTAGTACTCGGTACATACCCCTGCAATCTTTCAGTTCGCCGTGTTGCCTATTATTTCCCTGAGTCAAACAAAACGAAGAACCATGAACCCCCCGCACACCCCGAACAACCCCCCTCCCTTCCCCCCTGCTATACGGACTCAGAACTGCCCGCCCCCCCCAACTTAGCAGAGTGCCTGTCCCATTCCCCACACCAAATACCTGCTCGCGGGGGTGAAGAGTCTCCGGAGCCGGTGGCCCCTCATACACTCCATGGAAGTCCTCAGCCCAGTGTCCTGTAGCCGGCCCCCAGGCAGAATCCAAAACTAAGAAGCAAAATTGGTATGTCCTGTATGAAGATTAGTGTCCCTTGCTGGCGCCTTCTTCCATCGTGTCTTCATCTTGTGAGTTGTCTTCTTCCGTCCTGGGGAGAGGCATACTGCGAGGAGACATTGCCGAAGGAGAAACACGCTACCTGCATCACGCTCACTGGCAAACGAAGGCTCCTGGGTCACCAACGCTGCAGTCTCGCCGCACCGCTTTGCTCCATCACGCGGCCAGCGGCTGGAGACTACAGCTCCCAGGGGGCCTAGCGGTGACTTCTGGTTTTGCCGGTACTTCTGAGGGAGGCTTCCTCGGTGGAGCGGGGGAGAGGCATACTGCGAGGAGACATTGCCGAAGGAGAAACACGCTACCTGCATCACGCTCACTGGCAAGCGAAGGCTCCTGGGTCACCAACGCTGCAGTCTCGCCGCGCCGCTTTGCTCCATCACGCGGCCAGCGGCTGGAGACTACAGCTCCCAGGGGGCCTAGCGGTGACTTCCGGTTTTGCCGGTACTTCTGAGGGAGGCTTCCTCCGCGTCGCGCAGCGCCGGGCGGAGCCCGGGCAGAGGGCGGGCCGTCTGTGGCCGTCAGGGGACGACAGAGGACAGGACAGGCCGGTCCTCTAACATCTACAGTCCAGAAATGGGTAAGAGAAAACTCCAGACATCGCTTACAGGGGGAACTAGCAAAGTAAAAATTGCACGCAAAACCAGTGCTCCCGAAAGCATCCTGACTTACCTAACATCTGCTGTAGGGAAGCTCAATAAGGAAATTGCCGAGAAAGAACGTGAACTTGGCCTAGAGGGAGCTTCGATTGAACACAATGAGTCAAGGGTACCTTTAGAACCCAATATTGTTATTAATAGTGCCTGTGACAATTTACCTAATGTTCAACAGTCAGTGCATCAGGAGCACTCTACAGGGGTATTTGACCCCCCTGTGCGCGCCCAAGCTCTAGTGGGGGATGCTAAAATATGTAAAACTAGGAAAAGAGCAAGATCTTATAAAACTCTACCCTCTCAATACAGAGCCAACACTAAATCACGACTATCTTCAGCTAAACTCGAAGGCTCTATTAAAGATATGATAGAAAGGGTATTAACAGACACTATTGAATCCACACTCATCAAGATCTCAAGTGACATAGTCGAAACCCTTAAAGACTGTGTAGCAGGCATTATGACCCGATGCGAGAGGATGAATTCCCTGTTGCTCCAAAAAGTGTCAGAGCATCTAGCTATAGATTCACTACATGCCACAGGGCAAACCAGCCAACCTATGGAGGTAACCAACAATGGAAATATAATGCCCATTACAACACACCTGCCACTCATCCCGACAGTGGTTCCTGCAAACAACCCTAAAGCTGCCGGAAACACCCTGCACTCTAGCAGACAGAACAATTCGGATCCCAATATAATTACTAGTGAAGCAAATGACGGGGCTGCAGATAACACATCACATAAGAGAACGGGACATGGTTTGTATCCCAAGCCTATGGTAAATTTACCCCCAGAGGCAACTCCTTTCGTGGCAGTTCTGGTTAATGTCCCAAGACTCACTCCGGGAGTTTCTGAAACACAACTAACTCTTATGGAAAATGTAAAGAGCTGGTGCAATAAAAACTGCACAGGACCTAGTGACGTTTCTGCACATGTAAGTTTGGCGAGAAGAGTTACTTGGCTGGGCCCGACGGCCAAACGCTTCCCTGATGACTGCGTCATTATTAACTTCAGGAACCCACATGTCTGCACAAGACTTTTTTGGGACGCAACTGACATTATCCAAGGGCAAATACGTGCGGTCCCACTGGGCTTTTTCTATCCTCGGCCAACACAACAAACTAACCGGGACTTTGCTCACAGGAAAAACACCCCAAGACATAAAGTGCAACTAGCCAAATGGGCCACTCTACCCCTTAGCTCACAACTGTCCCTAGACTGTACTCACCAAGAGGCACTGACACCTGGCCTAGAGCTAAGAAACCGTTTTGATGCCCTCACAAACCTCGATACTAACATCTGACTGGGCACCAAGACGGGGCTGCAGGAATCTTCCGGAACCAAAGGGGCTTTTAGAACCATGAAGCTAATGACATGGAACATTTCTGGCTTACAAGCCAAAAGAGACGATAAAGAATGGCTTGAAATCATTAAACAACATGATGTGATCGCACTTCAAGAAACTTGGGACACTGAATGTAATTTTTGGGTTGAAGGATATGTATCCCATTTTAAAGCTGCTCAAAAGTCTATTAGAGGCAGAAATAAGGGGGGCCTTGCTCTGTTAACCTCAGTAAGTCACATGGGAGCAATGAAAATTATAGATATCAACTCCCCTAACTGTCTAATCCTAGAGGCCTCAATGAATATGGGGGAAAAACTCCTATATGTAAATTTTTACAATTCAACTGAAGGGTTACAAGGAGGTGAAAATATCCTAATGTTGACTGATTTTTTAAATAATTATAAGAAGAGTCAATCTACTTTGGTTTACTATATTGTTTTTGGTGATTTTAACACACATCCCTGTCAACTTAACTGTTATAACGGTAGTTTCTACGATGATGACTATTTGACTCACCCGCACTTTGAACATTCTGCAAAGGGGGGCGCTTTAGAAGAACTGTTGATAGATATGGACATGTCTGAACCCGCTTTTGTGAACCCGAAAGACAGAGTGGTGACCTATAGTGCGAGAGGTAGTAACACTATCATTGATTATATTTTTGGGTCACCAAGTATCCTCTTAAATGTCATCTCATATAATGCCATTATAACAGCATTTAGTGACCATAACCCGGTTGTTATGGAACTAACTAATATAAATCCTACCATAATAATTTATGACCAACAGTTAACCTACCCTACTGTAATCCGGGCCCACGACCAAGGTAGACGGGTTAAATGGTCTAAGATCAATGTTGAGGAATTTTTTATTAATTTGTGTGATGAATTAAGTGTTGAACTTAACATATGCAGGGACCCTTTGTCCACAGGAGGAAATGTCATAAAAGCTTTTGGAACCATATGTAAAAATGTTGCTGAGGCCCTTACAATCAAATCATCTGATAAGCCACGAATGGCACAGGGATGGTTCAATGCCGATTGCTCAAAGGCGCACAAAAATCTTCTAGAAGCCCTAAAACGTAAGCCTCGTAATATAACTGAAGTGTCCCAATTGAGGAAAGAATATAGGAGAATGACCGAGGCTCGTAAAAGAGAATTAAAACACAAGGCCTGGGAAGCACTTTATGACAACCTTACTTTAAGGGATAGTGCAAAATTTTGGAATATAGTGACCTCCCCATTGTTTAGTGGTAACGAGAATGAGATATTAGAGGCTAATATCACCGAGAAACAATGGCTAGATCACTTTGAAAACATCTATGGAAGTAAGACCCTTACTACTCCTTTCACTCCTATAGATTCTTTACCTTCAGACACCCCACTAAGGGTAACGGTAAAAGAAGTATTAAATGCAATTGAAAATACTGCTGGCGGGAAAGCCCCAGGCCCGGATGGGGTCCCCGCTGATATGTATAAAGCACATCCTCACATATGGTCTATAGTACTTGCGAATGTTTTTAATTTAGCATGTATGAAACTGTCTGACACTCCGACCACTTGGTCACATTCGGTTATTATACCAATCTTTAAGAAGGGGCAAAGAGGTGACCCCAGGTGTTATAGACCTATATCGCTACTTGATTCCTCATTTAAGATTCTTGGCAAAGTCATTTTAAATAAAATTAACCTGTGGGAAAAGGAAAATGCAATTTTATGTGACACTCAATATGGTTTTAGAACAGGGAGGGGTACTGAGGAGCAGTGTCTTAACCTATACATGACTGTATCTAAATATACTGTCGCATCCAGCGGGTCAATCCACTTAGCTTTTATGGACCTGTCCACAGCGTTCGACTTAGTAAATAGGTCGAAACTGTGGACAACTCTCTCAGAGTTGGGTCTGGACCCTGCTTTGATAAATTTCTTAGCTTTCCTGCACAGCGACCTGACAGCATCGGTTCGGATGACTACAGGTGGCAAGTGCACTGCTGGGTTTAGATCAGTTAGAGGGGTGAGACAGGGGTGCATTTTGGCCCCCATGTTATTTTCCTTGTACATTAATTCCCTGTACTCTGTATTAAAAACTGCTACCCCAGATATACCCAATATGGGAGGGTCGCCGTTGCCCGTACTGATGTACGCTGACGACACGGTCCTCATTGCCAGAACCCCTAATGGTCTACAGCTGCTCCTTGACTCGTTTGGAGCTTTTATGAAAAAGTTAGACCTGGTTGTAAATATGGAAAAGTCGCACGTTATGTCCTTAGGGAAAGGAAAGAACACCACAAAAACCCTGCGATGTAATGGAGGGATTTTAACCAAAGTTAAAACATTTACATACCTTGGCGTCATCTTTGATGACATGGGCACCTGGACTCCACAGGTTGTTAATAAAGCAATGGCTATACGCTGGTCATTTGGAGCGATACAGAGTTTCGCTAAAAGACTGGGGGGAAAACCAACGGAAACCATTCTCAACCTGTATAGAGCCAAAACCCTGGCTTTGGCTAGATACGGGGCTGGGATTTGGGGATTCAGGGATTTGGCACTGATACAGAAGGAGGAGAATAGGTCCATGCATTCACTACTAGGCTTACCACAGTCCACACCCATCTTTTCTGTCCTGATAGAATTAGGGCAAGGACACATTGAAGATACTCTTAACCTGGCCCCACTACTTCTTTGGGTGAAAATGTGGTTGAACCCGAACCTGACTTTAAATCGCAAAATTATTACTGACTGCATGGGGAGAGACAGAGCTAAAGATATAAAATGGTTGAGTTATATTAAGTCTGCTGCTACCCTCCTGGGCCGCGTTGACCTGTACAGTAATCCTGAGAGGTTATGTAAAGAGGATGTTACATGGATCAAAACACAATTTTTAGAGTCTAGGAACACGCTGCGTGAAGCACTAGAAATTGAGAAAACTACTGTTAGGGCTCACTATATGGTTGTATCTACTATGTCGATCCAGCCTTATTTAAGGGTAGTGAATAGGCCTTATCATCGGTGGCTTCTCACAAAATTCAGTTTCAACCAGATGCACCTCCTTTTGGGAGATTATCCGAAATGGAACAAACCAAGGGATAACGCCCCATGTAAATGCGATTCCTTCTCCGACCAAGACCAGACCCATTTTGTATTTTTTTGTCCCTTTTTTGCGGAGGGGAGAAAAAAATATATACTACCATTAATGAGAAATAGGGGATTTATGCAAGTGAAACCTGCATTGTTGTTTTTACAAATTATGGAGACCCCTATTGTGATGTACGGGGTTGCAAGTTTTCTGGTAGCAGCTATGAGAGCTAAACGCCTCAGATCATTGAATTCCCCAACACCCGATTGAATCATGTAAATATAAATGTAGCAAACTATACAACCTATTTCTTGATTCATATAATAAACTTGCACCATATAGTTTTTTAAGTATTCTGAACTTGCCAATGAACTACTTATAGAACCGAAATGTGATGTCTTATCAAGCAGTTTGATTTTTTTCTAAAAAGTAAAAAGTAACACCTGACTCTGATTTTTCCTGCATAAATGTTCTTTTTTAAACGTCTTTTTTAAACATTGTTTTATATGTATACCACATTCCTGTACTGTATTGGTTGAAATATGAATGAAATGCCATCCCCACCTTTATATCCTTTTATATGCTTTTATATGCCTTTATATGTCTTTATATGTGTTTGTAGTATACTTTTATGATTTTAACTAATCGAATAAAGTATTTTTGACTCTGACTCTTCTTCCGTCCTGTGAGACGTCTGCGAGCCCTCTGGGAATCCCACGTTTTTGTCCTTTTTTGATCTGTTGGATCTACGAGGTTGTGTCGCCGGTCTCCACCCATCAAGCCAGTCTCTCGCAAGGTCAAGTGTATCAAAGAACCACGTTTTATTGTCCGATACCACCCTCAATCGCGCCGGAAAAAGCATGGAGTAGGGGATCTCTCTCGCCCTCAGTTCCTTCTTAACCTCCAGAAATGTCCTTCTTCGGCGTGCAACTTCCGCCGTATAGTCCGGGAAAAAGGCCAGAGTGGAGTTGAGGATCTTCACCGGAGGGGACACCCTAGCTGCCTGCAAAATGGCGTCTCTGTCCCGGAAGTTGAAGAGCCGAGCCAAGATGGGTCTCGGTGTCGCTCCCTGCTTAGGTTTGCCCCCCGGAACTCGATGTGCTCTTTCCACAGAGAAAAAGCCTGACAATCCTTTGGGTTGGAGCTCTTTTTTAATTAAGTCTTCCACGTAGAGATCAGTTGCTCTAACACCTTCTGATTCCGGTACGCCAAGAATTCGTATGTTGTTCCTTCTTGAGCGACCTTCCTGGTCATCCAGCTTTTCCCGCAATGTTCTGTTCTCTGTCGCCAGTTTTTGCATCTCTTTCTGGAGCTCAGAGACGTCCTCCACTAGGGACTTCGTGGCCACATCAATTTCACTTTCTCAGACATTTTCTGGAAGTCGGCACGGATCAACGTGATCTCAGTAGAGATTGAGCCCACGGTGGCCTGCACTTGAGTCAGTGTCTTCATGACATCGTCCAATGTCGTTTTTTGTGTGTTCGCCCCTTCCGCCATCTTACCGGTTTGGGCCGACGGGGAGGATGATGCCCCACCACTGGCAAATCGATCAATTTGGGTCTGCGTGGCGCCCCCTCTCGCATTCTTTCCAGCCATTATCACCCCTTCGTATCCTAGAAGCCACACCTGGTATTACGTCCAATCGTCCGAGGTGTCACGGAGGACTGGTGTGTAGGCGGTCAACACCTGTCTCCATATGTGTGTGGCGGGGCACCTCCTTCCCGCGCGCCCAGTCCTTGGTTTACGATTCCTTCAGCGGGTCAGGTGCCGGTCTTATGAGGCCGGAGGTTCCACTCTCAAAGGTTGATCTCGATGGGGAGGCGACGGTGTTCAAAGGCAGTCGACTCGTTGAGTATTATGCACCAAGATGGCGGACCAGTCCTTTGTTCTCCTTAAGTTTCGGTTTCACCTGTTTGCCGTTCGGAGAAACTTTCTTCTGAGCACTTGGAGAACGGCTCCTCAAATGTAGTCATGCCTACTGAAGACAGTTGAACAAGTCTTGCCGCTTACGAGCTCATGAGCCACTTCAAGGATTGCGATCGTGCATTTCCGGTGGAGACGAACCGAGCCTCCCTCGTCTCTTGTCGGCCGACAGTTCAGGACACGTCCCGGCTTCTCAGGGCCAACCAGGCCTCAATGTCGTCTCGACGTATTTTCTGTTTCTAGTGTCGGACAGACTTCGGAGTTGCTGCCCTGGGTCCCGCCCGGTCCTAGGCTTCGGAACCCTCCGTTAGAGCTTCTTTTCTGCACGGATAAGTGGTCGGATATTAGGAGAGGCCGTCCGGTCTACAGAGCTCCTCTGTTAGGCTGCCGCCATGCTCGGCTGCTAGCCACGCCCCCCCTGAAGGTACTTTTAATTCATTTGGGAGCACGGCTCGTGACTGAGTCAGTTATCACTGCTCCTCGCATTGGTGACATCATCACCCTCCCATCACGCATTGCGTGCCACGTTATCTCTGTGCCTGACTTCCTTAGTGACCAGCATGCAACGTACTGACGTTGTGTGCAGCCATCTTAGATTTCGTCTTGCTGCATTGTTTAACATCGCCTTGGCAACGCTTTGCAGAGTCTACCGCTGATGTGCTCAGCTGTCATTTTCAACGCACTCAGTGCCATTCCTTGTTGTCTTCATCCTGCTTTCTTCGCTGATGCGCACAGCATACTATCAGCAATGCGCACACTACTGCTTTGTTTTGCGCATCTCCAATGTAAAGGCATTTAACATTTTCAGCATTTGCTCTTGTTTTCAATGCTAATAACAAAATACCTTCATAATGCGCTCACTTTTACCCAGTTTTGCTCATCATTGCCCTTGTCCATCTCTGGATTTTCGGTGATGAGCACATCCTTTTGCTATTTTGTAAATGTAAATGTAAATATAAATGTATTTATACTTGTAAAGCGCACTATCACCTTTCAGGCATCCTGGCGCTGTGTACCGCTGTGGAACCCTTCCTGGCTTTCCCTGTGAGATGCCCCCTACTGGGCACCCCAAAGGTGAAGCCAGGCATCCCAGCGCTTTCGAGGCCGTTGTGGAGATTGAGCAAGCTATTGCCCAGAGTTGCAGAGTGGGACCCATGATTAGAGTAGGCGCTGAGGCGAGAATTATCGATCATTAGCGCATCATTTCCTTGTCCTGTGTGCATTCGGTGATGTGCACACCTTCTCCCAATTGTCTCCATTCTATTTCAAATCCTCCTTCTCATTTTTGTTAGTGCAATTCAGATCTGTGTGGCAGCAATCTACCCACGCTCAGATATGGATCTTTTTTTATGGTACCTCCACCCTTCCTGCAGCCTGCTGGTACACCACCTGTGAAATGGGAGGAGTGGAAAGATACGTTTGAGGTGTATTTAGAAGCCATTGTAGGAGAAACTTTCACTTCTAAAAAGAAGAAGGCTCTTTTAATCTATAAACTCGGTTCAGAGGGCAGGAACGTTTTAAAAACCTTACCTCTGGAGGTAGTCAGTGCCGTTGTGAGCGGTGGGGACAGCGGTGATTCCCTACGAATATGCTTCTGTCATTAAAACCTTGGACAAACGATTCAGCCCTAAAAGAAATATTGTTCTAGAACATCACAAATTTCTTCAACGTGCTCAAACTCCTGGTGAGTCTATTGATGATTTTGTCGCTGCTCTTAGAAGTCTAGCTGTCAACTGCAATTACAGAGAATACAGAGATGAGATCATACGTGATCAGTTGGTTGAGAAGACTTCGAATAAAAAGATTCAAGAAAAATTGCTCTCCTCTGATGATCCTGACTTGGAAGCTGCTCTTACATTGGCCAGAAGTAAAGAACATTCCCAGTTCTGTGTTAAAGAAATAGGTAACACTTCTACTTCCGAAGTAAAGCTGTTAAATACTAAAACTGTTTCCAAATCTACAAATTCATCATCTGCCAGCATTCCCAAACCATCACCTGTCAGCATTCCACTTCTTCCTTAATCGAATCCGTCCAAGAGCAAACCTGAACAGAACGATGAGATGTGCTTCCGCTGTGGGAGCAAGTCTCATTTGGATAATGCCAAATTGTATTTTGCCCTGAATCAAACCTGTTACAATTGTGGAAGGAAGGGCCACTACTCAAGAATGTGTAAAGCTGTTTATATCAAGAAAAGCCCAACTCAAATGGTGAAAGCCATCGCAGATGATTCAGATGAGGAGAGTTATGACTTACTAATGCTGTCCTCTTCATCATCTCAAACTGAAGGCGTTGTCAAATTATCTTCCCTGGGCTGAGTTCATAGGAGGAAATCTTCTTCTTGTAAGATTACTGTGAATAGTACTTGTCTGAACTTTCTGGCTGACTCTGGTTCCCCATTTACCTTAATCAATGTCTCGGATTTCGATAAAATAGACGGCGCTCAACTAGAACAATCCAACATAAACATTTTTGATTATGGCAGTAAAAGAGTTGAAGTGTTGGAAAAATTCACCGCTAATCTCGTTTTCAGTACTGACCACGCCACTGGTACCGTATTCAAGGATGGTGCAAACTTGTTAGGCTGGGATGAGCAAGGAGCGTTGAATATCATCCTGGACCCGAACCATCCCAACATGGTAATTTCCAGTACTGCGCTCAATCAGTTTTACAGATCTTCTCCCAATGCTTCCTGAGCTTGCACTGTTACTTAATTAACCAATGTCAAGTGGTAACACATGTTTCCTGATGTCTTCGGTGGTAAACTTGAAAAGCTCAAAGGGTTCCAAGCGTGGAAGGGTATGCTCAGACATGAGTCCCTTGCTCACTGCACCATCAGGATTCAAGCAAGCCACGCCGAAGATGGCTGTAATGCCAGAAACCGGTCCCCGGAAGCTTGTTTCCTTTCCAGTAAAAGAATTGGCTTGGTAGTTTGGTCTGCCCTGTTCCCATGATACACTGGGCCAGGGACAGACTAATTTGCATGTAGCCAGGTTCTGAGCTGGGATGATGCAGTGAGCTAAAAAACGGTGATGGATCAAGCCCTGATCTGTTGACTGGGTAGGAGTGTTCTGCTTAATTCAGATACTCTGTCCATCACCACTCCCTTTTCTGAATCAAGGGGTTCCAGCATCGCATTATTCTTAAAGATGATGCTAAGGCTGTGGTGCATAAAGTCTGTATGGTGCCTTTGAGTCTCCGTTCTGAACTAATTAGAAAGAATTAGAACGACTTTGTGCTGCAGGGGTCATCGAACCCCTTGAGGGTTCCGAATGGCTCGCCCCCATTGTTTTGGCACGAGAATCTGACAAATGTCTCAGAATGTGTGTTGACCTGAGAGACCTCAATGCTAACATCTGGGTTGATCGTCAACCACTTCCCAGCATCACTGAACTGTTAAGCACTCTTTAAGGTGCCAGGTTTTTCACTTCCCTTGACATCTCCTCAGCGTATCATCAAATTGATTTATGCAAAGAGTCTAGACATCTAACATCTTTTGTCACTCCGGAAGGTGCTTACCGATACATCTGTATGCCTTTCGGACTTGCCTCTGCATCAGCAGTGTTTCAGAGGCTGATGAACAATTTATTCAAGGACATTCCTGGGGTTGTTTTTTTTCAGGACGACATTCTCATTTATGGGAGGTCTGATTTGGAGCATGATGACAGAGTCAAACATGTTCTAAGTATCATCCAAGCAAGTGGTTTGACTCTAAGAGCTGAAAAAGGCAAGTTTTTTTAAGATGGTGTTGATTACTTAGGTAATCATATTTCCCATAACGGCATAGAGCCCAATCTTAAAATCATAGACGCTATTCAAAATGCAACCACACCTACGAACAAGGACCAACTCCCTTCCTATTCAGGTTTAGTGTAATATTATGCAAAGTTAGTTAGCAACTTCTCCACTAAAACCGCCTCTATGCGCAATCTCCTTAAGGAAAATGCCAAATTTGTGTGGGATGATGACTGTTGTAACAATTTTTATTTCAATTGCGGGGAATGAGATTTTAATACCTGTTTTGATCAATTTGATAACTTATCTCATTCATCAATTTTGGATCGTTTGTTGTCTGTCATTGAGTAAAAGACAGCCTCTGCATAGGTTAGATAAACCCCATTAACTGACGCCACTCTGAAGAACCACTTACGACTGATAAAGTTTAAAAGGTTTAATATAAAATTAAGAAAAGTTGCATATACAATCCTCTCAGGATCAAATTCATCAAATATACAGGAACCAATAGGAACATATATTCCCTAAAGAACCTCAGTCTACAAACGAATACAATTAAGGTCAGTTCCAAAATCAACAAATTAAAAAGCATCGATATGAAGTGGTTCTTCTGCGTCATCTACAGAAAGAGAAAAATAATCAAGTTAAATCTGTCCCTACTCTATACTAGGTGACATCCCTACTTCGCAAGTTTCTAGAACCCTAAAAAGGTGTCAGCAGTTTGACTCCCTAAGAAGTTCAAACTCTCTTAGCCTCTAAAGGTAACTTAAGTTTAAGAAGCAGTACCCTCTCTGCCTACCCATCCGATCTCTAAGGGTCCTCGACCTACTGCTCCCTTGCGCTCTGATCTCTCTCAGCGCATCTGCTCAAGTCATCTGCTCTTTCTAACTTGCCTTCGCTCTCGCTCTGAACAATTCACTGAGCTCTTGCTATCTTCTCCCCGGGGTGCTGTCCCTAAAATACACAATCACAGTGTGGGTGGAACGCCCCTTCGACGCCCACCACGGACTTTCCCCCATGATGTCATTTTCTAGCTTTTTCCATGGCTTCGTCTCTTCGCGTCGTCCGTTAAGTTGACCTTTCCCCTTAGCCGCCATCTTCGTCTTCTTGCTGGTGACCTCATTCAACTTTACATTTGACATTTTCGGAGCAAAATCTACCACTTTATCAGAACTTCTATTCTTTACGGCTGTACTTTAACCTCATTTGGTCCTGTGAATGGTCATTTCAAAACAAGACTCAAATTCCTATCGTCTCCTCTCATGTTTAGGCAATAAACCTCGTTCGACATTTGTCACCTTAAATCTAACAAAAACTAGACTCTTCGGCTCGCACCTTCAAGTGAAGGCTATTCACGACTCCTGTGATCCCACTAAATTACCAACAGCGGACTACACTCCCGCGAACCCTTGGTCAGTCAGGTTATAATCACAAATGACCTAAAACTCTTCTAACATTCCTACAAACTTCTTCTACACAGTATAACCTTTAACATACATTTATATACGAACGCATTTAGCAAATCTCTTGCTTATATGTGGATACATTTTACATAGAATACAAATTACGTAAAATATAAACCTTAATACATAGAATATAATTTACATAGAATATAAAGTTATATTCTCATTGGTTACATCGTTATGTGTATGCTCTCTGCACATTTCTCCATGTTACATTTCTCGCCGTTTCTGCATTTAAAGTTACATACATACATGAATTTCACTTTGCACGTTCTTCTGTTCATGAGCATTTCTACACATTTCTACATTAGCCCACTACGTATACGGGCCTTCTAAATCTAATGCATTCCAAAGTGAATACAATTACATTTCCTATATTACTTTGGTTACGTCTGTTAACTTTATGGTATAAGCGTCAACTTCACGTTCGATATACATTTCATTCCTACGTTTATACGATATACTTCTAAATATGACTCGGATATACGTTTTATTCAAATTGCGCTATCTCAGTTCCCCCCTTTGATGACTTTTAGGAGTCATCACTAAATGCAATTTGAATAACACCTTTAAACAGAACTAGTTACATCATTTCCTCTTTTCATCATTTCAAGTGCTCTCAAGCTTTTGTACTGTTGATCTTGTAAAGCAGCTAATCTCCTTTCTTGTTCTCTCATAGACCTTTGTAACCGGTTCGTCCTATACCATTTATATAGTTTTACTAATCCTAACAATGTGATTATGCAAATTAGTACTATTAATACAGGTTTTAATATGTACCATACTATACTTTTACCAAGGTTGGCAAACCAACTTCCAACCTTTCCTACTCCATTACCTACTTTTTCCCAAACATTTATTTTTGTCAAATCTTCGATTTCTTGATGAATCTGTGTAATGTTTCTTATGACCTTCTCAAGTGGTTTTGAATTATCAGGAATATAAGTACAACATTCCTGGACCTTCAAAGCCTTGCAAACTCCGCCTTCTTTTGCTAATAGCACATCAAGAGCAAGTCGATTCTGAAGAACCATTGCTCTAATCGATTGCATCTCACCTTCTATTAGCATCAATGACCTTGCAGTACTTGCAGATAATCTATCTACGACTGTAGCTAGTCTCCTGATCTTAACATCGTTAAGTATTAAACCTAACATAGGAAACATCGCTCCAAATACGTCTCCTACTACTTCTGCATCTCCTACTTCTCTTTTCGTTCTTGTCGAAGCCTTTCCTTCTATGATCGCTAAATCCTTTGCATGGTATATTTTGGGGAAGACAATTGCCAAGTAACACGAACCATACCAATTGTCAGGCAGTTTTACATAGGCATTTCTCCCGCATACAAAATATACGTTAGGAATCACCTGCATTTCCTTCATGAAATCCTTTGTGTAGTACTCTAATCGAAAAGAATGTTCGCAATTTACTTCACCTACAAATACACTCTCATAATATGTCTTGCTTCGAGTTAAACATAACTTTCCTTTCTGCGTTCTATCCAATGCTATTGGACCATTGCTACCTTTCCTTTTATGTGCCTTCTCTTCTTCGGTCCAATCAGTTTTCCACTGTCCTGACATTTTTAGAATCTTCTGCCTTCTGTATCGGTCATCTACTTGTCCTATGAACTTTTTCTCAATCTCTGACACTTTGCAAGTCAAATTATTGCTGCGTGCGTATGATGTATCTAATGTATCCCAAGGAAGGAAGAATTTAGCTAGTCTATCCTCCTTTTTGTAATAGTCCCACTTATTCATTTGCTTATAATTCGGAACTTCAGGTAGTACCGAATCATAATTTGAAAAGTAGTACTCAAATCCTTCTCTACCATAAAATATACTAAGCAGTAAACTACATGTTATCCCATAAGTCAATGGGAGATGATGATATCGGATGCCCTCATCTACAGAAGCCGGCAATTGCATACATAGATAGCAATCTTTGGCCTCCATGGCATCGATATACTCGTACAACAGTTTAGCATATGCGTTTGACCTAAAGTTTCCCTGTGACTCGTCTACATGTAATCTACGAGCTTCGTCTACCAGTAACGCTTTTTCACGAATAACATTGCTCTCCTTTGTCTTCCCATCAAGAGCAGGTTTCAAAGTCGTTACAGGCTTTACATCTGCTATTTCTTTATCGGTTTCATGTCCTATTATGTATGATATTGTCACTACTGTAATTATGAGAAATATTACTACAGCTATAAGTGTACCTATTATACATTTAGCTTTTCTGTTTGGGTTGCCGTTCTCCATGTTGTCAAAAACAGCGTAACTCTTTCTTTTGCGAAAAAGTTTTTCAGTTCAGTCTTTGGGTTGCTTTATTTTCTTCTCAGTTTGTAAAGTGCTCTTTATCAACAAAAGTCTCTTTTTCGCAACAATGTCTCTCTATTTTTAACAACAGACAACCCTAACCCTTCTCCGTCCTCTAAATGTAATCCCTAATTTTATTCTTCTTTCCACTCGGCGCTAGGTTATCTTCTTCTTTATAACTTATATACAAAAGTCTTTATACATCAACAATTATTCTCGTACCTGCAGCTCTCGCAACAAGTTCCAATAATTCAAAACGAATGACTTTTTCTTCTTCTTCCGGAATTTGTTGACCAAATGTTGGAAATTGTAATCTGTTTAGCACGAAATCTTTGATCTGACTCAAGTATGGGGGTATGGGAAGTGTGAAAGTCAGTAATCCCTCAGTCTCGAGTCCAGGAGTCAACATCCATATCTCCACTGCCACAAATGGATCGAGATCGATTACTTTCACGTTCTTCACTCTCCCAGATTTCTGTCCCCAAGACATCTGCTAGATAAGTCCACTCTGGGGTGGCGTACCTTCTGCAGGGCACACGTACCCTTCTTGATCTTCTCGGACTCTCAGTTCCTGAGTCTGTAGTTTCCTCTTTTTGGTCTGATTCTTCAGAGATCGGGACAAGAGTTTTCTCCTGTTGTGTCTTTAAGCTTGGCCTCCTTCTTCTCTCTGGCCAACTAGCTTCGTCACTCCTTGTCCTCCTGCTCCTTGTTCTTGGACCCGTCTCTTGGTCACTCTCAGCTTGTTCAGTATCCGATTCACTCTCCCAGTTACTTTCTTCTCCTGAGGCGACTTCGGTCTCACTGGTGTCCTGACCTTCGTCGACCTGTTCTGACACAGTCTCAGCCTCTTCGATCACCTCTACAGCTTGGCTTTCCCCCTCTATGGCTTCTCCGCCTTCCGCTGGATTCTCATCCGAGAGAGGAGCTGTTTCTTCTAGAGGTGTTGGCACTCTTCGAGTATGTGAAGCGTGTATCCAATTTGGCAGGCCTCCACACTTCACTGCAGTGTTCGTAACAAGTATGACTTGAAATGGTCCTCGCCAACGCACGTCTAAGCAGTTCTTCCTGACATGCTTTTTCACCAAAACCCAGTCCCCCGGACTCAGGTCATGGCACAAGTCTTGTGCTGATGGAACCTCTGCAGCCTTGACCTGGAGGGACACAGAATTAATGGCATCAGATAGTCCCTTGCAGTAGTCCAAGATCAAGTCGTCTGTGATGTTCAATAACGCTGCAGTCGGAACCGATGGCAATCTCATAGCTCTCCCCATTAGCACTTCATGTGGAGAGAGACCTGTTTTTCTATCTGGTGTACTACGTATGCTCATAAGAACCACTGGAAGTGCGTCTGGCCAACTCAGGGATGTTGATGAACAAACTTTAGCAAGTCTGGACTTAATTGTGCTGTTGATTTGCTCTACAATCCCTGAAGCTTCTGGTCGATAACTGCAATGGAGCTTCTGATCGATACTCAAAGCTGAGCACAACATCTTCACTATTTCGCTGTTGAAATGAGTTCCTCTGTCCGATTCCAAAGAGGATGGCACCCCAAACCTCGGTATTAACTCTCTAAGCAACAATTTTACTACTGTAAGTGTATCGCACCTACGTGTAGGGTAAGCTTCAACCCATCTAGAAAATATACAGACAATCACTAAAACGTATCTGAGTCTGTTGCATTTAGGCATTTCTATGAAATCAAGCTGCATCCTATTGAAAGGCCCCCCAGACCTCCCAATGTGACTCAATGTGACTGGTGTTCTTTTTCCCACGTTTAGTTGCTGACAGATCGCACATCGCTGACATACTGCTTCTGCCGCTACTCTAAACTTAGGATTAAACCATGTTTGTCTGAATACTCTCACCATGGCATCTCTACCTATGTGTGCTGATCCATGCAATTTCCTTGCCATTGGACTAACAAGTTCATTTGGTAAGACTGCTCTCCCATCGGCGGAGATCCAAAAGTTCATCTCACTTTTTATACACCCAGCTGTTTCCCAGCCCTTTTTCTCATCATCTGGTGCATTCTCCTGAACACTCCTTAGCTCATCCCACGTATCTACAGTGTCTAACAACATTGTCAATTCAGTTCTTTCTTGGATTCCCCCCACCTTCACATCCGTGTGAGAATATCCTTGTTCTGCGCAGTAACGCGCTACTTCATCCGCATAGTGGTTACCTTGTGACACAAAATCCACGCCTTTTGTATGCGCAGCACATTTGACTACTGCGATAGCTGTCGGGCCTTGCAATGCCTCTAACAATAATCTCACGAATTCTCCATTCCTAATGGGAGAACCCGAGGAGGTCATGTAACCTCTTTGAGACCATAACTGCCCGTAATCGTGAACTACCCCGAAACCATACTGGCTATCGGTGTATATGGTGACTCGAATTTTGTTACCTGCTAAACAGGCACGCGTCAAAGCAATAATTTCAGCTACCTGAGCGGAGTGTACTCCTTCCAGGCAAGCGGCTTCTACAACTCTGGTAATTGTACAAACTGCATAAGCTGCTCTCAGCTGACCAATATCGTCTCTTACGCATGAACCATCTACAAAGAAAATTTCATCGGGGTCAGTCAATGGCTCATCTACGATATCGGGTCTCGGTTTGGTGCATAGTTCAGTCACATCAAGGCAATCATGATCTGTACAAATTTCATCATCCACCTCATTTGGAAGTGGCATCAAAGTTGCAGGATTCAAGACGGAGCATCTTTTTAGGGTCACATTCTCGGCAGCCAGTATGACTTGCTCGTAGCGTGTGAGCCTGCTATTCGTCAGATGCTGAGTCTTCGTCCTGGTCATTAACAATTCCACAGAATGCGGTACGTACACCACTAACTGATGTCCCATTACCACGCTTTCAGATCTTTCAATGCTGACACCCGTTGCAGCAACGGATTTGAGACATCCGGGCAACGCTGCGGCTACTGGATCTAATGTAGCCGAAAAGTACGCTACTGGCCTACGCGCATCTCCATGAATCTGGGACAAAACTGCTAAAGCGCATCCCTCTCTTTCGCAGCAGTAAAGGAAAAATGGTTTTGTGTAATCAGGCATTCCTAAAGCCGGGGCGCGACATAAGTCCTCCCTCAGCTGCAAAAACGCCATCAAACAGTCTTTGTCCCATGGTACCGGATCACTCACTCCTTTGTGCGTCAGTTGTAATAACGGCTTTGCCTTCAGTGAGAAGTTGGCTATCCACTGTCGACAATAACCGACCATGCCTAGGAACATCCTGACCTCTCTTTGTGTTGTAGGTGCGTTCATTTTCATAATCGCCTCTATTCTGTCTGGAGACACCTTCCGTTTCCCCTTTTCAATCCTGTGGCCCAAGTATTGCACTTCAGTAAGACAATATTGCAATTTACTTGGAGACACCTTATGCCCGTTCTCGGCCAAGTGATTTAACAAGGTGATGGTGTCTACTCTGCAAGCTTTTTCTGTTTCTGACGCAACTAGGAGGTCGTCTATGTACTGGACTAGAACTGAGTTCTTGGGCAGCACTAGACTTTCAAGATTTCTCTTTAATAGCTGGTTAAAAATCGATGGGCTTTCTGTATACCCCTGAGGGATACGACACCATGTTAAAACGCGATCTTCCAGCTTAAAAGCGAAAAGATACTGGCTCTCTTCATCTAAAGGAATCGAAAAGAAAGCCTGGCACAAATCTATCACGGTGAACCATTCAGCTTGGAACGGTATCTGAAATAATATCACTGATGGATTCGGTACCACTGGACAACATGAGACAACAATATTATTAATCTTTCGAAGATCCTGCACTATTCTGTATTTTCCACTAGGCTTCTGCAAACCCATAATCGGTGAGTTACATGGACTACCCACGATCTCCTTCAGTATTCCCTGTTTAATCATGGATTCGATCACAGGCTTTATTCCTGCAATCGTCTCTGGTGTCAACTTGTATTGTGGTGTTCTTGGATACTCAGCATTGGGTCTTACCATGATCTTTACTGGTTCTACCCCTTTGATCAGTCCTATTTCTTCTCCAGAAAAATCCCACACCTCAGCTGACACTTTCTCCCTCAAATCCTGTGGAAGCTCCTCCACTGTTAAGGTAGGATATAGTTCCACGCATTCCTGCGAATTTACAACTTTAAAATCGGCATCTTCATCGTTGGTCTGCACTTCTACTCCTTCAGGTGTGCAATGTATTGTGCAATTCAGTTTACACAACAGATCTCTTCCTAACAAACACACCGGGCTAGAATCACAGATCACAAACTGATGTTCGTCACTGTAATTCCCTATCTTTACTGACACTGGTTCCGTCAGAGGATTCGTCATCCTCTTGTTTGCGACTCCTACCACCTGAATCATCTCTCCTGATATCGGCAGACCTGGGACTACCGCTGATCTCAACGTGGATCTAGTGGCTCCCGTATCCACCAAAAAGGTCGTAGGACATCCAGCTACTTCAGCTTCTACGTATGGTCCTCTCTGATCTACTTCCAGGGCTGCTCCTAGAGTACAGTCTTCTTCCCTATTCACTCGTTGCCCTGTAAGAGGATCAACGTAGTAGCATTCTTCTCCTCCTACGAACAATGGCATTTGTCTATAGGTTTTCCCTCCATTCGTAATTCGAGGCGGTTGAGGAAACGGGGCTCGAGGAGTCTGAGTCCCCCCTTTGATAAAAATTCCCTTCGGGACTGTCGCTCCCTTAGCCACGTTATTCTGTACCTCTTCCTCCTCCTGTTCTAATTCCCCTGTCTCAATATTATAAGGACACTCGCGTCTCCAATGTCCCACCTCATTACACTGATGACACCTTGTCGTCTTTTTCAGTGTTGCGATATCCATTCTCGGTCTCGGTCTTTCTTCCTCATCTCTGCTCTGATTATTCTGTTTCTTTGCTTGCGTTCCTGTTCCCTGCTGTCGCTGTCCACCCTTTCCGGCTGCTTGCATCTGTACTAACATCAGCTTTTCCTTAAGCTTCTTTGCCTTTGTATCTATCTCATCGCTACAGTACCTTGCATACCTCAGAATCTCATCTAAAGGTTTGTTCTGCCAGCAAATTAAATGCTGTTGAATCATCAGGCTTATGTCTGGTCTCAATCCGAGAACAAACTTCGACACAAACTGTCCTATGTCCTTAGGATCCATTACGTCTAATCCACTGTACTGTTTAAATGCTTTCAGTAACCTCTCATAGAACTCGTGAACGGTCTCTTTAGGCTCCTGAGTTGTTCGATCTATCTTAACCCAGTCTATGTCTTGCACCGGCACTTTCTCTTTTAGCCATGTTATTACTCTCTCGTATTTTTCCATGACTCTATCTGATGGACCACCTGTCTGGGTATCTCTCGGAGGCTCGCAAGTGGGCCATTCAATACTAAGTTTGCATGCCGTCCACAAATCTCCGGGTACCACGATATCGAACAAAGTGTTCAAATCGATCCACAGTACCTTAGAGATCTTCACGAATCTCTCTACCTGCTTGTACCACTCTACGGGATTTTCTCTAAGCTTCGGGAAGGAATTAGTGAATGCCGCTAAATCCCCCCTACTCCATGGTACATGCACGTAGTTTCCGTTCGCGATTTCTCGCAAAGGGAAAGCTTCCATTCGCATTAAGTCCGTATCCTGAGACTTTATAAGTGTACTCCGTCTGACAGATCCCTTCTTGGACCATCTTTCCTCCCATCTATCCAGATCTCTCCATATCCTAATACACATGACCAATTCTCTTATGTGTACTCTCAGACCAATCGTTCTGCGCTCATCTAAATCTTGATCCGTGCAATTCAGCCTATGGTTGGCCTGTAAAGCCTTAGTTCGTGATATGTCTATCATATACCTTTCTGCTAATTCAGATAACTTCTCATGAGCTGCTCTCGCTTTCCGAGTAACGTCTTTAGATAAAAACAGTATCTCATCTGGATCGTACAGCTCTAACCTTTCTATTGCCACTGTGCCGTCAATTATTTCATCCAAGTCTGATTTTAAACTCATTACATCTATGCGTCTTGCTTTTATTTCAGCTCTCAGTACGTCAGTCCTAGGTTGTTCTCTTACATCCTGAGGTTCCGCGACAATTGTAAGTGGAGTTTTCGACTCGCACGAATATGGTCGAGTCTGGTATCTATGAACCGCAAATGACGAGGCTAGTAAGTGTGTGCAGTTTCGCTGTGCTAACTTAAACCGTTCGTTTGTTATGTGGGTTTTTCATCTGTACCCACGGGTTCCATCTTAGATACGGCATCCATTTTGTCTCTTGCCCTCAAGTAGCCAGCGGACGGACGATGTCCGCTTCGTGACCCTGGGACTCCCAAGATATTTGCAGAAGACACATGTCCTTTGTAAGTGTCTTTATGATGAGGGGGATGCTACTGTAAAGCAGATGGTGCCGCTCGAGGCTCATCTTGCTGCACGGACTTATTGTCTCAGCCGTGCATCTCATTAGGCACGTCCCTTTGATGCCTGTATCTCGTGTTTCCTCGATACCTCCCCTTTTACACCCTTTCCGATCTCCCCACTGTCTCCGTCTTCCTCTGCACCTGTCCTTGTTCCTATTCCGATCTGTTTTTCTGTCGATTGGAATGTACTAATGTTGGGAAGATGGGTTTTTACAGTTGGGAACCGCCAAATGTTTCCGCACTTATGTTCCGGACCTCATATGTATCAAAGTGACCAAAGCGACCCCTCTGGGGGATAATGGTGGGAACCGGGTTGTAAACTTTTGTGTGTCATGTTGTCTTATGGGTAAAAACTGTATAAAAGGAGCGATCCACAGAACCAATTTGAAGCAGTCTCCCCAAGTTGCACATGTGTTGCTTGTCGTGACTACTGTGTTCCCTGCAGCAAATAAACCTTGAATCTTTGACGCCGAAGGAAGTGTCCCGTGTCTCTGTCATTTGTACGCCGGAGCAGGTTACCCACGAAGGTTTCAGGTGTTGTGCCCTGGCACCGCTGGGTCTTAAAGAACCCAGTCCTTCAGTTGGCGCCCAACGTAGGGCTGCATCAGTGGTACCGGTCCAAGCCCGACGATCGTGAGGAACTTCGTGTGAAATCTCCGAGGGAAGGTGCACCCCGCTTCATCGATCTTGTTGTCGAAACAAGTGGCCCGAAGACTTTTCCCGTGAAGATTCCCGCCTCCTGACGGCTGCGACGGACTGCTGCCCTGACTGCAGACCTGTTTTGGCGCCTGGCGTAGACCTTGGTAGAGCGAGACGATAGACGGGCCTTCCTGGTGACGCCATTGATCTTTGAGTTAAGTATTTGTGGGTCGCTCCCAGAGTTCTTGGTTGTTGACACTTTAGCGAGTGTTTTTGTTGTTAGCGCTGTGAGAGTGTTTTTGTCGGTGACATTTTTCTAGCGTTTTGTTGTTGTGTTGTTTGACGACTGCAGCCGCCAAAAACCGAGGGTTTTGTTCTTTGCTGGGACTTGGTAAATCCCGTAACCCTTGAAGTTTGTGAAACTCGGCTAGTGTGCAAGATGCCTGGTCGCAGTACTTTATTTAGTTGTTTCAGGCCTTGTGGTACGGATTCCCGACTGGAGGACTCGTGTCCGATACCTCCGGTTGGAACTCCCACTTATGAACTGTATAGTAAACATGGACTAGGTCCGATTACTTTTAATGATTATTGGATTAAATACACGAAGAAGGACGGTGACCTTCGTTGGCCGCCTCATGGTAGCTTCGAGGCCCCGATCTTAGATAATTTAGAAATTAAATTGTTCGACAGAAAATCAAGGCCGGCCATGTTTGATGCCTTCCGGTTGTGGCGCAAAGAAGCCCGACAGAAGGAAATTAGACAGAATAAACATAATCAGCGAGATAATGTTGCTACCATAGTGAAGAAAGCAGAGCAATTTCAGCGTGATAAGGAGGTTAAGGATAAGGAAGTGTTTGATAGACTACAGCGTATGACCGTTGATAAATGTTATCCCGCTTTGCCTACGGAGTCGGAAAAGAAGGAAGAGCCAGTTGAGGATCCTTTAATGTCTTATCTCATGAAGTCGCCACCTCCGTACGTACAGGGTACCGCAGCTCCTGTGGTTCCCGCCGTACCTATTCTTCCGCCTATTCTTCCCCCGCCTGTTCCTCAGCCTGCACCCGCTCTTCCCACTGTTCCTGCTCCTTTGCCTGTCTCTATCCCTACTGCTCCTCCACTTCCACATACTCCTGCTCCCGCTGTTGCTCCTGTTTTGTTAACTCCTGCTGTTGCTATTGTTTCTACTCCTTCACTTGTTAGTCCCGTGTCCTATACTACTCCCTCGACCCGTTCTCGTACTACTCCTCTTGCAGCTAGTTTCTTTCATTCGCTCGGACCTGTTCATGGGTCCGCTAGCTCCGATGGTCCTCAGAGACGTAGTCAGCTTCCTGGAAACAGAGAACGTGTTGCGCTATATAATATGGCGATGGGTTGGATGGTAAACCCTCTTAGAAATCCGCCCCGTGTTGTACTCGAAACATTTTGTCAATTCAATATACCAACCCAAAGATACGTGTTTGATGAAATGTGTAAGTTTCTTCGCGATCAGATATCGGCTGATGCACCTGACGAGGTGCTGGCCGCTTTGTCTGATCTTCAGCTTCAGTTTTCAAAAGGACTGATAGTGGATACTAATGTTCGACGTGCTGTTGAGCGGTTGCTATCTTTTCGCCCCGCTCCGATCCCTCATGCATTGTTTATCGAGGATATTGAAAGACTGCCAGATGAGTCTGGTCAGTTTCCCATGCGTGAAGTGCCACCGGTATGGATGCCAGGTGATGCCACCCGAGCACCGCCGATTCTGCCACATTTCCAGAGAGTGTGGATACATCTCCCATGGAAACGCTCAGAAGTGTTGCAGGTGAAGCAATCTTTGCCTGACCCTCGCAAAAATCCTACAGGGTATTACAAGGAATTATCGCAGCTTGTAGACGCTACGATAATGAATCTTGCCGATATTGATATGTTGTTCGGCAATGTCGTACCGCAACCTGTTTGGGCTAAGATTCGGCAGGAAAATCATCCGAATGAATTAGGTGGTGATTGGGCTGCCATAGTGGCGGCGGATGGGTTACAAACTGGTGGGGCTAAACCTGAGCAGATGATTACTGCTCTTCCTCAGCGAATAATAACGTTAATGAAAACTCTTATGCCAGCCATGAGGGTAAATTGGGACAAATTGTCAGCTTGTAAGCAAAAGAAGGACGAGAGTGTTTCCGACTTCTTTACGAGGTTCGAGGAAGCATTCATTGACCATAGCGGACAGGATATGGGTACCGAGGGTGGTCAGCGATTGTTTGTGGATAAATTTGTTTCAAACTTATTGCCCGATTTGAGCAATAAATTAAAGAATTCGGAAAGTGCATGGGCCGTTTCTACCTCAGCTCAGATATTGGCTACAGCACAATACTATGAGAATAGAGAGAAAGAGGAGAACGACCGTGCTGATAAAAAGACGAAAGAACTAAAAACTAAAGTGTTGCTTCAACAAGCATATCCTCCGCGTTCAAATCAGAATGCATCCCAACAGAATAGGTCGCAGTCGCAATCGAATCGATCACAGCCACGTAATGATTCCTCCTCCCAAAGATCATCGTTGGGGTACAATCAATGTGCTTATTGTAGACAGGAGGGACACATTAAATTCAATTGCCCTGTTTTAAGTGAACGTAATAGTGGTAACTCATCTAGAGGAGGTCGTGGTGGTTTGCAGCAGGCATCACGTGGTAGAGGTCGTGGTGCTCAGAATGATTGTTCCGATGACTCTTCTAATTCTAATAATTGTTTCGATCAACGTGGATCATCGCAAGGACGATCTGCGCAGTACAATGTAGACGATTATTACGTCGATCAGGGAACTGACGACAATAATTACTAGGACAGCCAAAGACAAAGAGAGGGAGTGGTATCAGTTCCGGTTGATCAGAGAGGGCCTTACGTCGCAGTTGCTACATCGGGCGTCGTTGAGCCTTTCCTGTTGGACACTGGTGCAGCGAAAAGTTCCATCAAGCATTCGAAACTCCCTGGCGCACCTTTGTCTGGCTTAACAAATGTTTCCGTTGGATTCTCTGGCGCCCCCGTTAGCAATCCAGCTTCGTGCCCTTTGCCCCTTACAATTGGGCCACGTGAGCTTCAAGCTCCGTTGATTTTGACTACTGGCTGTGGTGAAAACCTTTTGGGCCTGGATTTGCTTAAACGTTTGTATGCAACTCTGTATTGTTCTCCTGCGGGCGTAAAGCGTACGTTAGGAGAAAGGGTTGTCTCTCCTATGTATCTGTCTCTTGATAAGCTTCTACCGGAATTGAGTTCTCTTCCTGCGTCTTTATGGGCAACGGGTCCGAATGACGTGGGCCTGCTTGATATCTCCCCTTATGTTGTTCAGTTGAAATCTAATGTGCGATTGCCACGTATTCCCCAGTATCGTATCTCTCTTGATGGTGAACGAGCATTGTTAGCGATCATTTATGATTTGATCGAGAAAGACGTTATTGAGGAGACTCGGGGAAACGTGTGCAACAGCCCTGTACTGCCCATTCTTAAACGTACGGATCCTTCCAAATCGCCTGTTTATCGTTTTGTTATCGATTTACGGGAAGTGAATAAAATTGTGGTTCCTCAATTCCCTGTTGTGCCTGACATCACGGCGTTACTGACTCTGATTCCGGCTTCTGCATCGTGGTTTTCGGTGATTGACTTGAAAAATGCGTTTTTCAGCATCCCGATTGCCGAAGAGAGCAGAGACCTTTTCGGTTTCTCTCTCGGTGGACGCAGCTTCCGGTTCAAACGCGCTCCTCAGGGCTACTGTGAAAGTCCATCGATTTACAGTCAAGCCTTGAAGGGTCAACTGGATGTGTTTAAATTGCCTGTCAGTGCGGCCTTAATCCAATACGTCGACGATTTATTGGTGGCTGCCGATACTCAGGACATTTGCAAAATTGCTACGGTGTCGTTGCTGCAACATCTCTGTGAGTTGAATCATAAGGTGTCCCCTTCTAAACTCCAATATTGTTGTCAAGAGGTAACCTATCTAGGTCACTTATTGTCAAAGGAGGGAAGGAGGTTGACCCCAGAGAGGATTGCAGCGATTGCGCGAATGGCTGTGCCAAAAACCCAAAGAGATGTGCGTGCCTTTCTAGGTATCACGTCGTACTGCAGGCAATGGATTCCAAATTTTTCATTGCTAGCGAAACCATTGGTGGCCCTTACGTGCAAGGATGTCTCAACTCCTTTACCATGGACGGAAGAATGTCAGAAAAGTTTTTCTGAACTGCGTGATTCATTGTGTTCGGCTCCTGTGTTGGGTACTCCCGACTATAGTAAGCCGTTTACATTATATGTTCACGAGAGGGAAGGTTGTGCTTTGAGTGTCTTAACGCAACCTTTTGGTGGTAGACAGCGTCCATGTGCATATTTTTCCTCGACCTTGGACCCAGTAGCTAGAGCATTGCCGAGTTGTTTACGAGCAACAGCGGCAGCTGCGGTCTCCATCCGACAATCAGCAGGATTGGTAATGGATAATATGCCTACGGTGATGGTTCCGCATGCAGTCGATACTCTTTTGAATCGTACAAAAACTCAGCACTTGACGAGTGCGAGGTTGTCTGGGTACGAGTTGACGTTGCTGGCAAGTCATATTCAGATAAAACGTTGTAATGTTCTGAACCCGGCAACTTTGTTACCAATTAGCACAGAGTCAGATGAGGTAGCCGAACATGATTGTTATTTGAGGACTGAAGAAGAAACAAAGGGTCGAGTGGACCTTAAAAACACCCCATTGGAAGATCCGGATGGTACACTATATGTGGATGGGTCCTGTTTTAAGTTGCCGAATGGCGATGTGACTACCGCTTATGCTGTTGTAACGTTGAATACTGTTGTTGAGACTGCAAGGTTGAATCAGAATTCTGCCCAAGCTGCAGAATTGATCGCTCTCACTAGAGCGTGCGTGTTAGCCAAAGAGAGACGTGTGAATGTGTTTACCGGCAGCCAATACGCATTTGGTGTCGCGCACAGTTTTGGACGATTGTGGAGAGAAAGAGGTTTCTTGACGTCGCATGGTACGAAGATTCAGCATGGCCAACTTGTGAATGATCTTTTGGATGCACTGACGTTGCCTAAGCAAGTAGCGATTGTTAAATGTAGTGCGCATTGTAAGGTGACGGATGATGTTGGTCGTGGTAATGCGTTTGCAGACGAGATTGCTAAGGAGACTGCCCGGAACCTTAACACTCGGATGTATGTGACGAGTTCGGTTAGGTGGCCTACAGAATCGAGCATGTGTGAGGACACTATCGAAAGTGTGAAAGAAATTCAGAATGAGGCCACTGAGACTGAAAAGATGAAGTGGAAAGAAAGCACGGGAAAGTTGGATGCGAGTGGTTGTTGGATTGATTTGTCGGATCAGAAAAGATGGTTGTTGCCCGATGCGTATGTGCTGGCCGTTGTGACAATGGCACATGGGTTAGCACATATTAGCGCGAAAGGTATTTGTAAGTTGCTGTCCCCTGTGTGGAAGAATGATGGTATCACGAAATGTGCTGAACGTCTGGTGAAGAATTGTATGGTGTGTATGATGTACAATCCTGGCAAAGGAACCCCGACTCCTCCTGGCAGTTTTGCTCCCCCTTCATGTCCCTTTGAAGTGATCCAGTTGGACTTCATCCATATGGAGCGGTGCAATAACTTAAAATACGTTTTAGTTGTGGTTTGCGCATTCTCCCGATGGATCGAGGCCTATCCTCTCAAGGACAATACTGCTTTGTCTACTGCAAAAATCCTACTGAAGGAATATTTTCCTCGGTACGGAATGCCTAGAGTCGTGTGGTCAGATAACGGAAGTGAGTTTGTGGGTAGTGTGATGAAGAGTGTGTGTAAGGGCCTTGGAATTAATCAGAAATTCCATAGCGCCAATCATCCCCAGTCAGCTGGTTTGGTTGAAGGGTACAACGGCACCCTTAAACTAAAGCTAGCGAAGATTCAGGCTACGACTGGTCTTTCGTGGCCTGACGCTTTACCTTTAGCACTGCTGTCAACTAGGGCGACTGTACACTCCCGAGTAGGGCTTAGCCCCTATGAAATAGTGTTCGGCCGTCCTGCGAATGTGTGGGGGGTTCCTAGGCCAGGAATGTTCTCTGATCTTGAATACCCAATGTTGATCGATTACCTACATGACTTGACTGCTAAACTGAGGTTAATTCACCAACAGGTTTACGAAGCATTGCCGACGCAGACGGAGGGTCCAGGCCACCAGCTCCAGCCCGGAGATTGGGTGGTGACGAGAAATTTTTCACGCAAAAATAACCTGGACCCGAGGTTTACTGGACCCTACCAGGTGCTTCTGGCCACGAGGACTGCCGTTCGTCTTGAGGGACGCAAGAATTGGGTGCATGCCACCCATACCAAGCGAGTCCCCATCCCTTTGCCGGCAGACCCGTGGGTGAGGAAAGGCATTGCATCAACTGAAACCGAAGCATTGCCAGCGTTTGTGCCTTTTAGCGACGCACAGCCTGTTGGAGAAACCTCAGCGCAGCAGAAAGACTCTGTTGAACAATTATCATCGAAAGACTCAAGACCAGAACATTCAGCTGATCAACAGGACGCTGTCCCCTCAACGGATCCTTTGTTCGACGAGCAAACACGTCCTGGGAAAACGCGATACTTTCTACGATCCCGCACTAAAGACTAATAAAAGATCCTGTTCTGTTCTTTGATAATTGCATTATCTCGTTTTCCACGACCAGTTTGAACATTCATATTGCTGTGATTATTCTTGTATATACACACTGAGCTTCATTCCTTATACTTTTTGCTTCCACAGCTGAGAGACTTTGTTTTTGTATATATATATATACATATTGTGCATTGAAGGCCGTAGGGCCGCGCGCGTACTTCCTTCTGGATAGCAGGTCTTGACGCTAGGTTAAAGGCCGTCGGTTCCTGGGAACTCCTAGGGATTGACTATTGCTACACAGAACGAAGTGCGTCAAGAAACGTTGCGGACGGTCATAGGGAATGGCATTCTCGAAGCTGAATGATTTGGAAGGAGCACAAGCTCATAGATTCAAGCTGCAGCAACTCAGTCGTACCAAATGCTTTATATTCCAACTGTTTGTATTGTTTTTGACTGCTTCTGCATTATTGGCAGGTGGGGTGTATTACATGATGTTTTACTTCTTACCTTCTGTTACACCTACTCCTACTTTTGACCCTAACCTTATCTCTACCGTTTCTCCTCATTCCTTTCATATGTTACCGGAACACGAGCAGGCTAGACGTGTAGAATTCCGCAACAATTCCTTTATTCAGCTCCTTCATCAGCACCAGTTAGTGGTTAACACTACAAATTGTTGGGTGTGTGGGTTGATGCCACATACTACGGACAAGGGAATTCCATATCTGGTGTTACCATATAGCTCCCAAGGGTCAGCTCGAGCATTTCAAACAATGTTTCGAAGCGCACTGGGTTTCCACCCCATTCGAGAACCACGTTCCCCCTACTCTGGTCCTACTTCGTATCAGAAACCTTTGTCAATAGCAATAGAGGATTTAGATAGCGATATCTATGATCCCTCGCTCATTCCCGAAGAAGAGGTACAAGCCTATAGGGTCCTAAGTAGAGGTGAATATAGTGCGTTTACTAGCGAAAAGCAGCTTAAAAGCTCGCCTCCAATATGGGTCGTACCCCACACTGGTAATTTTTGCCTCATGGGTCGTGGTCGAAGATCGCAAGCCCGGCTTGGAGCAAGTGCTTGCATTGAAAATTACATACTGCCGATGGTCTCGTCCCCTGTGTTTCTGGCTGCCAAGGGTACATACTTTATCTGCTATGATCGTGCATATGCATGGTTGCCCGCTGACTTCATGGTCTCATGCTTCATTGCAAATCTGTTGCCTCCGACGTTCACTGTAGATGCCGATTATCACAATATTAGAGTTGTGAGAGGCGTAATTAGCGAAGAGGATACTGCCGGTCAAGAGGCAGGAGACTTTTTCAAGGGTTTCCTCCCGTTTTGGGGACCTATGGTTAATAGTAGGAACCTGAGACAGTTGACTCGAGTGGTAGAATCAACAGCTAATATTACTGCCAGCGCCCTTGGTAATATCACCACTGAACTTCAGGCGGAGAGACTTATGACGTTACAAAACCGTATGGTTTTAGATGTCATCTTAGCAGATCGAGGTGGGGTATGTAAGGTGATCCATTCGAGCTGCTGCATTTTCATTCCGGATAACGCTCCGACTGTCTATCAAGCCATCTCGAGGTTACATAAGATCTCCGAATCCATACACGTGGATGTAGGGGATTGGACGTTACTTGGATGGTTTTGGGGCCTGATGTCGACTTGGGGTTGGAAGATTCTGATGATCATCGGAGTCGTTGTGGTGTTCCTGTTCACGTGTTGCCTTTGTGTGCAGTGCGGTCCTGCCTTATGTGGCCTCTGTGCTACAACGTGTATGAGACAGCCACCTGTTACCAAGGGGACTCGACTGGACAGAGCTATGCTACAGCAACATCTCGATGGTCTGATGAATATCGAATATGATTCCGACTAGTGCTTGCCTACATGAGGGCAAAAGGAGCGTCTGAGGTTCCGCGACAATTGTAAGTGGTGTTTTCGACTCGCACGAATATGGTCGAGTCTGGTATCTATGAACCGCAAATGACGAGGCTAGTAAGTGTGTGCAGTTTCGCTGTGCTAACTTAAACCGTTCGTTTGTTATGTGGGTTTTTCATCTGTACCCACGGGTTCCATCTTAGATACGGCATCCATTTTGTCTCTTGCCCTCAAGTAGCCAGCGGACGGACGATGTCCGCTTCGCGACCCTGGGACTCCCAAGATATTTGCAGAAGACACATGTCCTTTGTAAGTGTCTTTATGATGAGGGGGATGCTACTGTAAAGCAGATGGTGCCGCTCGAGGCTCATCTTGCTGCACGGACTTATTGTCTCAGCCGTGCATCTCATTAGGCACGTCCCTTTGATGCCTGTATCTCGTGTTTCCTCGATACCTCCCCTTTTACACCCTTTCCGATCTCCCCACTGTCTCCGTCTTCCTCTGCACCTGTCCTTGTTCCTATTCCGATCTGTTTTTCTGTCGATTGGAATGTACTAATGTTGGGAAGATGGGTTTTTACAGTTGGGAACCGCCAAATGTTTCCGCACTTATGTTCCGGACCTCATATGTATCAAAGTGACCAAAGCGACCCCTCTGGGGGATAATGGTGGGAACCGGGTTGTAAACTTTTGTGTGTCATGTTGTCTTATGGGTAAAAACTGTATAAAAGGAGCGATCCACAGAACCAATTTGAAGCAGTCTCCCCAAGTTGCACGTGTGTTACTTGTCGTGACTACTGTGTTCCCTGCAGCAAATAAACCTTGAATCTTTGACGCCGAAGGAAGTGTCCCGTGTCTCTGTCATTTGTACGCCGGAGCAGGTTACCCACGAAGGTTTCAGGTGTTGTGCCCTGGCACCGCTGGGTCTTAAAGAACCCAGTCCTTCAATCCCTCTCACCTCCACTATGCGCCCTACGCCTAAGCACAGGTGAGTTATGAGGAATTTTCCTTCCATCTCTTTGTTCCCACCTCTCTAGATCCCAAGCTTTTCCATCTTCCCTTGGGGTGTGGTGGAACAATGCTCCATCCCTCAATCCTACATTCTGTCTTTTCGATTCGGTTTCTCCAGATACAAGATAGGATCCTCCGTGCTGTTCTAGACCACTGTAACTCGCTTGCTGTCTGGTATCACTCAACAAACGATAAGGTCCTTCATGGCTCTCCATGCTCCCGTGATCTCGTTCGTGATCACCGGATGTATGGCGAGACGTTTCGCGACTCCCTATATTCTCGTGACTTCGTTCTAGATCCCGGACGCATGGCGAGACCCTTCGCGGCTCTCCATGTTCCCGTGATTCCGTCCGTAATCACCGGAGGCATGTCGAGACGTTTCACGACTCTCCATGTTCCCGTGATTCCAATGTTGCACATTTTCATCCGGAGTATGGTGTGTGCATCTGAAAGTGTTTCGGTACTCCTGCGTCCTTCGTTCTCCCTCACTAAAGGTGACGCGAGGCACTTCGCCACACCCTGCACTCCTGTCGTTGCACATTTGCCGATTGCCACTAGTAGTAGGGCAAGTATCTCCCCTGCTTCCTTGACTCCCTCTCTCCCACTCCGGGCTGCTTTCGCCAGCTCCACAATGAGAGAGGATCTTGTTATCCTGGTCTCTCCACTCTGCTCCTGTTTCTAAACTTTTATTCCTAGCCTCTTCGGCAGTATCCCATTCTTTCAGATATTCCCTTAATTCCTTATAGGATTTCGGTTTTGGTCCCCTCAAATCCATTGATCCTCTTTGACCCCCTTGTTCGATCCAGGGACCCGTTGCGGAATCTAATGGGGTACTCCGACTCATTGGTGCTAATCTCTGCCTCTGAGGATTCATCGTGTTATTCCTATTCTCCATCTCTGCCCTTTCCCTGTCCCATCGTGCCTGCTCCTCCTGCTGGACCCCCTCTGGGTTGTAGATTGACACTATAGGGCCTATGGTAACAGGTACTTGTAAAGCGTCTGGCATTTGGTACGACCTTGCACATTGCGTCTCTGGCACCTTCTGGACCACGAATCTTCCCACTACTCTCTGTTCGGAACTAGCTTGGGGTATTTCCTCGCTCTTGTTGGAGTCCCACTCCGTTACTGGGATCGATTTATATTCACCCCACCTAGCTCCGTCCCCTTGCTGTAATATGGGACTTGCGAATTCACCGCTATATGGAGGTGGTCTATCTGTTAACAGCCTATCTATTAGATCCTCCTCCGTCTCGCTTTCCTCGTCTTCCTCCTCTAGAGGTTTCTTTTCTCCCGTAGCTTCTATCATGGTGAACAGTTTGTCTGCTTCTATCTTTTGCACTCTCCACTTCTTAGCTTCCTCATCCCATTTCGCATCCTGTACCGCTTTTACTGACCGTCTCACTCTTTCTTGGCGCCTCTTTACGCTCTTTTCGTGAGCTGCTCTAAACCATGCACTAAGTGCTTCGAACTGTGTTGGTCTCGGTAGAGGTCTCGCTGCAAGCATTACTGCTTTCAGTTGGTTCAACACTTCTAACTTAAACGTTCCGAATCTTGGAAACGTCAGTTCCTTATTCCCTTCTGTTAGCCTATTCCACTCGGAGATCCACAGTATCGAGTGTAAGCCTACATTTACTGCCATATGATAAGCTGGTGTGCCTTCTGGTGGAGCTTCTTCTCCAGCATATACATTTCTTCTATTCCTCCTAAAGATTTTTCTTAAACCCTTAAAGCACTTCATTTTTGATAATCTACGATTTTCTCTTATTAATTCTCTTCCTTATTTACGTCCCGATGACAAACCACCAATCCCTGTGCGACTCTCGCTAATCAGCCTATCCCAGCGCGGTTCTACGCCAACCGACCAATCTCAGCGCGGCTCTACGCTGACGTCACTTGTCCCCTCTGCAGCAGTTCCCTTCGTTTCTCAACTCGTCTCGCAGTCTTGCATGCGTTTCATTCATACGCCGAAAAATGACTACTTCCGTCCAAGCGATCACTTTTCTCTGACTGTACGGCCACAGTCTAACTGTAATTGCTACCTCAACTGGCGAAACGTCTTCCTCTTACGGTCAGACGTTCACCTCAACTGATAGGTTACTTACACACAGTAAACGTACGACCAGCATGCGTTTACTCATACACTCACTCAAACGATCCCCCTATCATCGGTCTGTCGGGCGATCAATGGTACCTCATGACCCCCTTTAAATGGTAGACAAATTACTCTGGGTGTTCGATACACCCGAACCACTTAAGCCCTTTTCTGGACATAAGATTTTATCCGGTTGCGCGCGCTCACAACCTTCCCTCAATCACACTACAGGCATTCAACTCCGCTTGACATTACAACACAGGAACAACATAAAACACCGCAATCTTACAACGCATGACCCTTATACTCACTCTCGACCGACTCTGCTGCTTTTCTCTCGACGCACCGTCAGCACCGTCTTCGGCAGGGATTCTTCTTCTGGTCGTCGATGACTAGGGACCTTGGGGTAAACTAAACCTGACCTAGGTTGTCTTCCTCAAGAAGAAAACCATCTTTCTCTGCTACCAACTGCGGGGAATGAGATTTTAATACCTGTTTTGATCAATTTGATAACTTATCTCATTCATCAATTTTGGATCGTTTGTTGTCTGTCATTGAGTAAAAGACAGCCTCTGCATAGGTTAGATAAACCCCATTAACTGACGCCACTCTGAAGAACCACTTACGACTGATAAAGTTTAAAAGGTTTAATATAAAATTAAGAAAAGTTGCATATACAATCCTCTCAGGATCAAATTCATCAAATATACAGGAACCAATAGGAACATATATTCCCTAAAGAACCTCAGTCTACAAACGAATACAATTAAGGTCAGTTCCAAAATCAACAAATTAAAAAGCATCGATATGAAGTGGTTCTTCTGCGTCATCTACAGAAAGAGAAAAATAATCAAGTTAAATCTGTCCCTACTCTATACTAGGTGACATCCGTACTTCGCAAGTTTCTAGAACCCTAAAAAGGTGTCAGCAGTTTGACTCCCTAAGAAGTTCAAACTCTCTTAGCCTCTAAAGGTAACTTAAGTTTAAGAAGCAGTACCCTCTCTGCCTACCCATCCGATCTCTAAGGGTCCTCGACCTACTGCTCCCTTGCGCTCTGATCTCTCTCAGCGCATCTGCTCAAGTCATCTGCTCTTTCTAACTTGCCTTCGCTCTCGCTCTGAACAATTCACTGAGCTCTTGCTATCTTCTCCCCGGGGTGCTGTCCCTAAAATACACAATCACAGTGTGGGTGGAACGCCCCTTCGACGCCCACCACGGACTTTCCCCCATGATGTCATTTTCTAGCTTTTTCCATGGCTTCGTCTCTTCGCGTCGTCCGTTAAGTTGACCTTTCCCCTTAGCCGCCATCTTCGTCTTCTTGCTGGTGACCTCATTCAACTTTACATTTGACACTTTCGGAGCAAAATCTACCACTTTATCAGAACTTCTATTCTTTACGGCTGTACTTTAACCTCATTTGGTCCTGTGAATGGTCATTTCAAAACAAGACTCAAATTCCTATCGTCTCCTCTCATGTTTAGGCAATAAACCTCGTTCGACATTTGTCACCTTAAATCTAACAAAAACTAGACTCTTCGGCTCGCACCTTCAAGTGAAGGCTATTCACGACTCCTGTGAGCCCACTAAATTACCAACAGCGGACTACACTCCCGCGAACCCTTGGTCAGTCAGGTTATAATCACAAATGACCTAAAACTCTTCTAACATTCCTACAAACTTCTTCTACACAGTATAACCTTTAACATACATTTATATACGAACGCATTTAGCAAATCTCTTGCTTATATGTGGATACATTTTACATAGAATACAAATTACGTAAAATATAAACCTTAATACATAGAATATAATTTACATAGAATATAAAGTTATATTCTCATTGGTTACATCGTTGTGTGTATGCTCTCTGCACATTTCTCCATGTTACATTTCTCGCCGTTTCTGCATTTAAAGTTACATACATACATGAATTTCACTTTGCACGTTCTTCTGTTCATGAGCATTTCTACACATTTCTACATTAGCCCACTACGTAAACGGGCCTTCTAAATCTAATGCATTCCAAAGTGAATACAATTACATTTCCTATATTACTTTGGTTACGTCTGTTAACTTTATGGTATAAGCGTCAACTTCACGTTCGATATACATTTCATTCCTACGTTTATACGATATACTTCTAAATATGACTCGGATATACGTTTTATTCAAATTGCGCTCTCTCACAATCAAACAACAGATTGTACAAGCCCGACCCCTTAAACTTTTTTAACATCAACGACTTTTTACCATTTCTACTGATGCCAGTAATGTTGGTTTGGGGGCTGTTCTTCTCCATAAGAGGAGCGATGGTCGAGAAGAAACCATAACCTGTGCTTCGAGAACCCTGAGGGGTAATGACAGTACCTACTCAACCATTGAAAAGGAAGCCCTGGGTATGTGGTGGGGTGTACAACATTTTAAGAACTTTTGTGAGGTAATTAATTCATTTTGAGGACTGACCATAAACCTTTGGTCGACTAATTCACAACCAAGGGTGGCGGGCTGGCCACGCCACACATTTCAAAATGGCAGTTCAGGTTGCAAGAATTTCGCTATCGACTTGAGTATGTGGCTGGGACAAAAAAACACGTTGCTGATTGCCTGTCTAGGTTATCACTCTCGGCTGAGAGTGTTGTTCTGGAGTGTGATGACTTGGAAATTGTCTGTGCTGTACGCTCGTTGGAGAACACTATGGGTTGTGCCCTTTCTTAACGTGAATGGTTGGACAGTATGTCTGAGGATGTTGTTGTCACGAGAGTCATTGACCTCCTAGCTAGTGTGTGGACCAACAACAAGGATTGTTCCACTGAAATGGTACCTGACAAAAAAGTCAAAGATGAGCTGCCTGTGGTGGACGGTGTATTACGTAGGGGCGGGTTACTTGTAGTTCCCCTTTGTATTCAGAGTAAAATTTTAAATCTGGCTCATGAAGGTCATCCTGGCATCCGTGCCATGAAGAGTAAGACAAGATTTTTGGTGGCCGGCTATGGCTAAGCTATGGATAAGGATGTTGAACACTTTGTACGTGACTGTTGTAGGTGCTTCACAAGTGATAAGTCTCAGGTGACCCATCCCTCTCCAGTTGAACCTATTGTTGTCAAGAATACCCCAAGGACCAAATTGGCCTTTGACATTGCTGGTCCATTTGAGCTCATTAGTAGTTCCCCTAACTATGCTCTTGTCCTAGTCGACTACATGTCCAAATGGCCTGAGGTAAGATTTGTTGACAATATCAATTCCTCTTCCATCATCAATTTTTTTCAAGATGTTTTCCTCAGGGAGGGTTTTACGGAGGAATTAGTATCAGACAATGGTACCCAGTTAACTTCGTCTGAAAGGCAGAAATTTCTCAGGGATGCTGGGATTAAACATATTCTCACGTCCCTCTAGCACCCCCGCAGCAACAGCTTGGTTGAGCATTTTAACCGTGTTAAGGAACACCTACAGCTTGCTTTGGTGAATGGTCTGCATTGGCGCAAGGCTGTTTGTGATATGTTGTGGGCTGTGAGAACCACTCCCTACACCAGTACTGGTGTTGCTCCCTTTACCTTACTTCGGGGTAGGGTAGCGGGGTCAAAGCTGAACAGGGAATGGATGTCATGGAGAGTGGTGGATGCACTGAAAGTTGTCTGTTGTAACTGGTGTTAGGGCTGCTGTGCAGTCTAGATATGACACGAGGCCTGGTGTGTGTCATCCTCCTGATGTCAAGGTGGGTGATTGGGTGAGGATCAGGAAGCCGGGGGTTCTCCGCAAGGGTGAGTCTCGTTTTTCATCTCCCAAAAGAGTATCTGCAGTAAAAGACCATGTTATGTAGAATGCTCCTGTGCAATGTTCTAACTATGGCAGTTGCTGCCGGGGAGTCGCCTTATTACTACAGAACAAAGCGCTGTGAAAGAAAAGCAGTGTCAGATGTGATGCAAGAGCTTTACAAACGTTTATTACAAAGATGGCAGATAGAAATGTAAAAAAACAAAAAGGAGAGTAAAGTAAGTGGGGGATTAAGTTTCAAATAGAGATATCAGATTGTACATATATTGACACTGGCAGGCTCATGAAGTGAACGGACTCGCATGTATATGATCCTGTGCGAGCTAATCTCTGGTTGTTCCTTTCTTCCCCGCATTGTAATATGTGTTCATAAGTGTGTTTGTATGGTGTATTAAGGTGCCTGGCAACAGGGCACTGGCTGGCGCAGTTATCAATTAAGGTGTGAATATAGATAAAAGTAGATGTTGTTGTGTGAGCCCCATCTTTTAGTGCAGAAATGTGGCACAGTACCTGAGATGGTATGCACATTTAAAAGGGCAAAGCTACTGGAAAACAAAGCTTGGTGGAAAGATTTTTACTGTTCGGTGAATATACTGCCGCACACAACATTTATTACATGTTTAAACATACAACCCCAATTGTATTCTCTGCAGCTGCCTACCAGAATACCAAGTGCCGTAAAAGCTCGCAGTGTCCAGCGGCACCTAAACAATTTGAAAAAGATGCACTTGTGTCTGTACCTCAAAAAGGTAAACCTACTGTAGAGCAAAGCACTGTGAAAGAGCAGCAGTGTTAGATGTGATGCAAGTGCTTTACAAACCGGGCCACTCTTTATTACAAAGATCACACATACAAATGTACAAACACATTGCCTAGCAGCGCTTTAAAAGTGAAAGTGGGCATGCGCGCTCACGTCACGCCAAACAAAGATGGAGTCGGCCTGTCCAGCTCCAGATGGGCTGTCTTAAAAGTGGACAAGACGGTAACCCCAAAGCCCGTTTCTCAGAATCAATCGTTTTTATTGTGCGGGAACCAGGTTGAATGAACATAGCTTCCTGTCTACATCACAAGGACGGCAGAGCGGAATGCTACACAGGTTTACACAGCTTTCTGGCTAACAACCCGGAGGTCGGGCGTGTGAGAGGCAATCATAATTAACAGCCATACCTTATCCCTTTTAAGGGAAACTACAATACAACAACATCAACTAAAGCAAAAGTAAAACTAACCTCCCAACCCACCCCTCTCCGCACCAGTTCCATTTTAACCTCTAAAACCTTCTGCCAGCGACTGAGTCGTATACGTGTCAAGCGCTGCAAACGGAACTCTAAGTATTGATAAGGGGTTCTAGTGGTAGAAGTCTAAGAATCTGCAGGTATTTCGGACAGGTCACCTATCTCAAATCTTTCGCGAGTATTTGCAGGAAAGTGGCCCACAGCTTTGTATATTCTTTTCCCCTACCCTCCACACTGAGCGACATACGCTCCATAGCCAAAAGCTGCCACAAGCGGTGAATCCAATCCAAACTCTCAGGCACAGATGATGTCCCCCACTTCGTCAAAATGACCTGCCGCGCTGCGAGCAGCGCCAGTGCAATCTGTCGGCCTCGGATAGATTTCAATGGTAAGGTTTTAGGGTTAGAAAGACCTAACAGCAAATTTCAGAAGCGCGAGGCAGCCCGATCTGAAACGCTTTGTCAATATCATCTATGACTGCCGTCCAATAGAGTACCAATTTCGGACAGTGCCAAAAGCAGGTGAACCAGTGTTCCCATCGTCCCGCATCCCCGCTAGCAGAGATTGTATTTGAGTTTGTCCCAACTGTGGACCCGAGCAGCGGTGTAATACTAATATGTTACCACCTTAAAGGCAGACTCTGTCCCTGCTGTATTTTGTGTAGTGTGATGTGCCCTGTATAGTATAAGCTCCCATTCCTTATGAGTCAGGAGCCTGCTCAGTTCAGTCTCCCAGCACACTTGAGCTTTAGTACCAGTTTGCGCAGGTCGTGCCATGAGCATGACATACAGTTCCGATATAAGTCCTTTTTGCGCACAAGCCATTGCTCGAATGTTGTGAGTGGACGGAACATGCGGGAAAAATTGGTGGGCAGAATTACCCAATGCGAGAGCTGACTGTAGGGAAATGCGTCAGAGGGTAGTAAATCGTAGTCTTTTCCCAACTGTGCATACGGAATCAGGCCCTCAATATCCAAAAGGGAACCAACCAACCCTCTTACATCCCTCCTCCCGCCACCTCTGAAATACGGCCGACGTTTGACCCGGGGAAAAGTCTGGGTTGTCAACGATGGGAGTCATTGGCCAAGGAAACAATGTCCACCCCTTCCTTAAAGCTACATGATCCCAAAGCTTGAGGGCAGGTGAGGTAACCGGGAAGGAATCGTGTCACCACGCCCTATCTTTTTGTGGTAACCACAGCTCCCGCTAGATGTTCACCCCCGCAACAGCCTGATCCATAAAATTCCAATGTTTGCTGGACAGTGGCCTATTCCATTCCACCAAATAGCGCAAACAGGCCGCCTGATAATAGACCCCAACGAGCGGGAGGCCCAGACCACCCTGCATTCAGGGCCGTCATCTGCGTGAGGGAGAGGCAAGGCTTCCTGCCTTCCCAAACAAACTTGGTTATAAGATACGAGGAAGCACTGCCAATTTTCACCGCCGCTACCCTCCCAAACCTTGCAAGCCTGAGACATGACCAGGCGTCCAGCGCTTTGGCCATGTGCTCCAGCAGCAAGGAATAATTCAGCAACACGTCTTAGCAATAGTCTGGGTAATCTTGAACCCTAGGTATGCTATATCAGTTGGCGCCCATTGGAATGTAAAGTCTTGCTGCAATGTCTCCACCTCCTCAAAGAGAACTTAAAGATTTAGGATTTGCGATTTCGCAACATTTATCTTAAAACCAGACATGTCCCCAAAGGTAGTCTGGTCTGCCCTGTTCCCATGATGCACTGGGCCAGGGACAGACTAATTTGCATATAGCCAGGTTCTGAGCTGGGATGGTGCAGTGAGCTAAAAAACGGTGATGGATCAAGCCCTGATCTTTGGACTGGGTAAGAGTGGTCTGATTAATTCAGACACTCTGTTCATCACCACCCCCTTTTCTGAATCGTTTTTGGCCACTATAGGTGTGGCAGGGTATACTCAGACATGAGTCCCTTGCTCACTGCACCATCAGGATTCAAGCAAGCCGGGCCGACGAAGGCTGAAATGCCAGAAACTGGTCCACGGAAGCTTGTCTCCTTTCCAGTGAAGAATTGGCTTGGTAGTCTGGTCTGCCCTGTTCCCATGATGCACTGGGCCAGGGACAGACTAATTTGCATGTAGCCCGGTTCTGAGCTGGGATGGTGCAGTGAGCTAAAAAACGGTGATGGATCAAGCCCTGATCTTTGGACTGGGTAAGAGTGGTCTGCTTAATTCAGACACTCTGTTCATCACCACCTCCTTTTCTGAATCATGTCCCCAAAGGCTGCAAGTTCGTCCAACAAAGCAGGCAGGGACCTTCGTGGCTGAGTTAGTGAGAGGATCACATCGTCTGCATATAACCTAAGTTTATGCACTTCCGCCCCGAATTTGAGATCTACCACATCAGGGTTCGCACAGACCCGCTGAGCAAAAGTTAAAGTTTCCATATGAGCGCAAATAAAAGTGGGGACAGAAGGCACCCCTGCTGTGTACCCCTGCTGATAGAAAAGGATGCCGATCTACAGCCATTAACCCAAACAAAGGCCTTGGGGGAGGCATATAGGCACTGTATCCAGCGTAGAAAGTTGGGACCAAACCCGTACGCGCGCAAAACTGCAAACAGATACTCCCAATTGACCCGATCGAAGGCCTTTTCTGCGTCTATAGGCAACAGAATGAGTACTATCGATAAGGTGCAGCAATCTTTTGGAATGATCTCCCCCTTGTCTAGAGGGAATGAAGCCCGACTGATCGGGGTCGCCCATATCCGCCATGAGAGAGATAAGGCGCGGCGCCAAAATGCCCGCAAACAATTCAGCGTCAATATCAAGAAGCAAAATGGGTCGATTAACGCAAATATTTCCCCCACTTCAAAATGACTGAGATCGCTGCCTCAGACATCGAGGGCTTCACCTCTCTCATGTCGAGGAAAGAGTTAAACAATCGGGTCAGAAAAGGAGGCAGCTCTACACAAAATGTCTTATAAAAAATAGCAGAGAAGCCGTCCGGATCCGGAGACTTAGCTACTTTCAACCTCGAGATAGCAGATATCACCTCTTCTATACGGATACCCGAATCTAGGTCCTCCGAGACAGATTTAGGGAGAAGGGTTATCTCATATGCTGCGAGGCACTGTGTTTGATCCTGCGGGGGCCGAATTTGCCCAGTGTAAAGGAGGTGATAAAAGCTGCGAAACACATCAACAATCCGATCGTCAGCAGTCTGATCCACGCCATATTGGTCTATCACTGATTGGATCAAGGACGCCAGCGTCTGAACTCGCTATCTATGGACCTACATCTTCCCACATTTATCGCTACTCAAAAAGAATTTATGGCGCAACCGGAGAAGAACATGCTCTGCTCTGTCTATGTCCAGGTGTTTTTGCATACGTCTACACTTTTCCAACTCTTGCCACAGCTCACCCACCTCCCTCTCCAATTCCTCATGCTTGTCCTTGCACATGGTATTGTATGTTGCTGCAATCGCTGTAAACTCAGCCCGTGTCACCAACTTCAGAGCCTCCCACATCGCCGAAAGAGGAGTGGACCCATCATCATTTTGCCTGAAAATACTGCACTATAGTATCACGCACCTGCTGAATTGTTGCCTCAGAATGAGGCAAGCTATCGCTCAGTCTCCAACCAGGAGGGAAAGTTCGCGAGCGAAGCGTAGGAAGCAAGACAGAAATAAGGGCATGGTCAGAGAGGGAGCGCGGAGCTATATCCGAGGAATGTAGGGTGCTCATGAGAGCAGTGGATGCTAGAGAATGATCAAGGCGCGCATACGTTTTGTGTGCCACAGAATAATATGTGTAGTCTCGCTCACCTGGATGCTGTGTTTGCCACTCATCATGCAAACCACTACCCCCCAACATCCCCTTCCCACCAAAGGATAAAGCCCCAGCCTGGTGTGATCGCTACCCTGACCTGTCAAGATCCGCATTGATAACAAGAATCACCGCATCCGGGGAAATGAGGATTTCTGATAAAGCGGAAAGCAGGAAAGGTTCTTGTTTCTCGTTAGGGGCATAGAGAGAGCCCAACGTCAGATGTGATTCCCCCCATTGCACCTAGGATCTGATGCAGGGACTCCAAAATAAACCCCAAACAAAACCCAGTCCCTCAAGAATAACCAACAGTACAGGACCGGAAAGAAAAAGTCAAAAAGCCTAGGAACTGATGCGGAGACCCCAAAATAAACTCCAAACAAACCTACAGCCCCAGAAATCAGTAAACATATCAGAACTGAAAAGAAAAAGCCAACAAGAAAAGCCTGACCCAAGTTTGTTATAGTAAGTAGTCTGGGGAATCGTGGCTGGAACCAATGACCAGTGTGTAACAATCAGCCAAAATCCACAAGGACGCCAGGGGACGGCCCACTCATCAAGCCGAGCAGACCCATTGGTCCCTCCGGTGCCTCTCTCAGCATACCTCACCGAGCCATCCACAGGCAATGTCACAGGGGTACAGGGCTAACTGCAGGTTGCGACAGGGAGGACAGCACCGCTTCTCTCACCTTCTCTCGTGCAGCCTTGTTGGGGTTCTGAATGGGCGATGCCTTCCCCACTCATTGCCAACCAGAGGTGCAGCGAACCCCCCGAGGGCACTGCCGATCAATGCCCTCCGCTGGGGAGCCGCCATCGTTGCCCAAGATCTTCTAGGGATCGGAGTTGTAGGAGTTTTCCATGATGTTTGAATATGATTCGAAACGGGTAGCCCCAGGAGTAAGGGATGTTCTTCTCACGGAGATAGCTGGTCACAGGTTTGAATGCTCGCCGTTTACCAGGGTGGAGGCTGCCAGGTCTTGAAAGATAACAGGGTGATGGCCGCGAAAAAGCACAGGCTGCGCCTCAAGGGCCCTCCGGATGATGCTTTCCGTCAACTGAAAATCGTGGACACACACAAGTATGTCCGGAGGAGGGGCTCTGTTACCACGGGGGAGGCCCACACAATGGACCCAGTCCATCTGGATGTCCGTTCCTTCCTCATCCCTGAGAATTTGCTGAAATGAAGCGAGAACATAAGCTCAGAGATCGTCGACTTCCTCCTTCCAGGGAACGGCCCTGATCCTCACGTTGTTCAGGTTTTCCGTATGTGACTGGAGATCAATGTTCTGTTCCCGAAGGTGCAACATGTCCTGCTGCAGGAGGTGCAGCTCTTCGTCCATGCTGATGTCATGCTCCTCCAGAGTCACCACTCTCTCCCCTATTTCATCGACATCGCGCTGTACCTCTTTGAGATCCGCTGCAAACTGGGACTTTAGTTCCTGGATGTCCTCTTTTATGGCTGTGAATAGTTCTACCATAAAGGCCTTGGTTGCGGGGGAGTCATCGCCTTCCAGCTGGCCAGCACCCTTCTTGCCCTAAGTGGCGGATTGACCGGATTGTTTCAGAGGTAGCTCCTACAATAAGCAAAGGTGTATAGCTAGATAATTATTCAAAACAAACACATTTCTATATCTCTCTGGGACCAACTGGGACCCCTCCTCTAAAAGATATGGACACAACGATAAATCAAGACACATACATTAATTTCATTATTTCATATGAAGTTCATAATCTGTTTTACTTTTTAGTTCATAAACATATGTCTTTTTGAATTCAGTAAATTCATATAAAACACTCAACACAAATAAACATAAATAAACACAATCCATAAATTAATACGATAGACGTGAAGATGATGGAGGCAATGCGGCAGGTGTAAACTACGCGGGTTTCGGCATACATGCCTTCATCAGGTAGCCGACTATTGCACTGAAACTAAACCTAACAAATAATGACATATTATGAGGTGGTTACATTCTATAATATTAGTGCCAAAGAGACTTCACAAGAAAGAGAAAATATTCCAATATATATATATACTACATTAAGTTTATAACCACAAATAAACAGTCGCCAAATTTCTTCCTCTGTATTCACACATTTATATCATATACTATACCACCCAAACATATAAATAATTACATCAATGAAAAAAGAAACCTTAATATACAATACATATACGCAATCTTTACAGATAAATTAATATATATACACATACATATATAGACTCCTTTATACTTGATCAGCCCAAATAGGCAGTCAACTAACAGTTTTTGTTGTTGTTGTCATATTTATCCTGTCTGACAAAGGCATTATATAGGGCCTATGATGCTCAGTATCTCCATACTCCACATAAAAATAAGAACACAATACGGTGCACCATAAAGTTTGTCCATAAGGCCATTCTAGCATTACAAGGCACTTACTAAATTATCTGGAGCTGGATAATGGATGCCCACACCGGATGGATTAACACTTCATATTCCTCATAGCTGAATGCTGAAATAATATGTATGTCGTGAGGTTACATTTGTCATACCTCAGAGACAATTAGATAATATCATAGAGATCTTTGGCATGTAGCAGATGATGAAAATATATATTATCAAATTATAATCCCTTTCTATATCAATATATCCAATGTCATATTCTGTTAAAGTATTGAAATGTATAGCCCACACGTGCACTCATTGCGCCTAACATGGCGCAAATGGGCCAGTACCTAACAGCTCAAGGGAAAATTTGGTATAGCCTAATAACCACACATACAAGCAAGGGCTGAAACCGTTAAGTAGCAGATATACTGACCTACATTGTATGAGATATTAGACGTCCAAAGATATCAATAAAGTATTAATCATAGGTCATCCCTTCTGGGATGATGTAGTGGCTAGAATAAATTAATAACAGTACATCAGCTCATATCCCAAACGGCTCCACTTATTCTAAGTGTATGTACAGTCTAACCACAAATACAGGCAACTTACTAATTAATATTAGTCAGGGCATTGTGCATTCAAATGTAGCCAATATCGACGTTTAACAATAATGCATAGGTTTCATATGTTTCAAAATCCTACAGCGCAAAAGAAAGGAGAAAAGAAAAAAACAATTATATACCCTATAGGCTGGATGTCCAATTGGGTATAAGCAGGTATTCAGCGACACGATAAAAGATAAAACATAATCTACAACATAGAAACTTACTAACAAGTTGTGGCGCTGAAGGTTGATAAGTGGATAAACAGGACTTTCAGCTGGGCTGTATTACGAACGGGTTTGTTCCCCTATTAAAGAGAACCTAAGGTATTAGAGCAGTGACCGAGTGTGCTCTCAGTTAAGGAGTACAACTGTAAAACTATTCATGCATACAGGGCCTGTATGCGGACTAGGTAGAATATAAACTTACATCTAGCTGACAGATAAAGTCCATACCTTACACTAAGAGGTCCTTGCATGCATCCCACGCTATTATTGGCTCTGGCCAAAAGGTACATGGGGCAGCGCTATTGGATATAGATGTAGATGCTGATATATAGAGTGCAGGTAAGAGCCCGAATGATTCCGGCAACACTCACAGGCATTGGCTAAGATCAAGTGACAAGAGATGCAACGTCATTGGTCTTAAGCACGAGCACCAATCCAAACAAATGAGAACGAATTACCGAATCATAAAAGAGAACAAAATATAAAACTATAAAGTATAAGAAAAAATATGAAAAAAATATATAATGAGAACCACAAACAAACAAGCCACATATAGCACAGACCGCTCTCCATCATTTGAGATATAAACGGAAAATGCCACATTCCCGCATGTGTACAGCCCGACCTATGCTTACAGGCATCCCTTTACAAGGAGCGCCACTATCACGCAAATATGAAAGATATCGATCCAAATTCCCAATTTATGTGGAGCATGTTACAACCATCTAACATAAAAAGGGGGCCAAAAGTACGATGATCGAATGTGAACCTCACTTTTAGATAACAATATGTATATGGTATATGTGTACTTTAGATATGTTTTTCAATTTTCTTTTTATTTCTCATGTGCCCTTATCTCATCCATGGCCAGGCTGCCTATTATTCACAAATGTCCAAATTACAAATATCTACAACAATCAAAAAAATGGTTATATACATATATTACATATTTCAATATATTACATATAGGCTCAGTATACTGAGCCATATACACATCTTCCTATATACAATAAACACATCAGTAACTTTACAAAACAAATTTATACCACCTCTATAGATTGTAGCATGTTTGAGATGTATTTTTCAGATATTATATACATCTTCCTATATACAATACTTATGCAAATCACACAGTATGAGAAACACAAAGTATTTCTCAATAAAATGCAACAAAGTGTTGCGCGCAGTTGGTTTGATAAATAGGTCTACAAATAACTGACCGCACTCATGTTTGATTAATACGTCCAAAAATTCAATTTGGACATTACTGACATGAGAGGTACATTTTAGATTCAAATCGCATAGATTTAACCACGCGATTAATTCTTCCAAGGTGTCCTCATTATCATCCCAAATTAAAACAATATCATCAATGTATCTTGACCAATTTAGTACTGACTCAGAACATGGAGCCACCTCATTCAATATATATTGTTCTTCAAAAGGGGCCACATAGATGTTTGCTATAGTAGGGGCACAAGATGCACCCATACTTACTCCCTTTGTTTGCCTGTATAGTTTTCCTTGAAATTAAAAAACATTTTCCTCCAATATGATTCTGAGACAGTCAATGATAAAGGTATTATCACATTCTGTATTGTACATGTCTATGAACCATTGAACTGATGTCATTGCTCCATCACCTGGTATGTTAGAATATAGACTTTCAACATCTAGCATCACTAGCCATTGTCTGTGTCGAATAAAAGGAGCACATTGCATTAGGTTTATGATCTGACAAGTATCTTTGACATATCCAGGAATGTTATGGATAAACGGACGTAACATTGCGTCCAAATATTTCGAGATAGGCTCTGTGATCGACCTGATAGTAGTAACAATCGGTCTCAAGGGAAGGTTGTTAATGTCCTTATGTACTTTTGGAGTTAAATGTAGACTTGCTAATTTAGGATTGTCAATATTCATATATGGAACTCCTTCTCACAGATAACACAATTTTGTAGTGCTTTGGTGGTCAGTCTGCATATTTTAGCTTTTATCCTTTGTGTAGGATTCTTCTTGATTTTGGTGTAGAATCTCTCATCGCTTAGCATGTCTTCAACCTTGTCAATATAGGTTTGTTTCTCCATAATGGCTATGCCACCACCTTTATCACAGATTTTAACTATAATATCAGGGGAATTCTTCAATGTGTTGAGTGCTACATGTTCACTCATGATGATGTTAAGAGGAGTTTTAGGCACATATTTGGTTGCAAGTAGAAATTTATTGTAAACAACTTGCTCAAATATTTTGATCTCAGGAGCAATTTGTTCTACTGTCGGGGTGAATGAAGATTTAACAGCTAGGCCCGATTTGTTATTTTCCGGAACGATATTCTCTTTATCATGGAAAAAGCTTTTTAAACGGATTTTCCTGAAAAATGAAATTAAGTCATTAAATAATTCAAATTTGTTACGGCCTGCATGTGGTACATAAGATAACTCTTTCGACAGAAGAGAGTATGTTGCCTCATTAAGTGTGAGTGTACTAAGGTTAAAGATAGGGATTTCCTTCATTGTCTCCAATACCGAGCATTCCTTGTTTCCAGATACTGATTCTGGTTTGCTTGTTGATGGCCCCGGTATTGTGTCTGATATTGTGCATGTTGTTGGTATTGTGCTTGAGGTTGAAACAGGGGTTGGAACTGAGGTTGAAATGGCGGATGCCAGTTGCCCCTGTTCTGGTAGCGTCTCCCTAAAAAAGGGCGATAACTTTAATTAAACCGTCGCGGGGTGTATTTGTTACCTCTCTGATCAAATGAGTTCATAATTTCCTCAGCATCTAAATCAGATGACTCAGAAAAGGTGGTAACCTTTTCAGGGTAGGGACTCATAGGTTGTTGGTAAGACATTGTGCCGTACCCACTAGAATCTGATTGATTGTAATAACCGTCTGCAAGATAGGGATAAGTTTGTTCTTTACTGAAATATTTTTTGTCCTTCTGGAGTTTATCTGTCTTTCTCTTGGTCAGATAGCCACTGTAAGAATTAAGTTCGTTTTCCAAATCCTCAAGAGCCTTTTTAGCATCTTCCATTGCTGAGGAGGATTTTATCTTATTTTCTAGCTCTAAAATTTCATTTAATAGTTGTAATAATAATTATTTTGCTGTCTCAACTATGAGCATCATAAGATCCCTTGAACAGCTATTGGCGATCAGGGACCACTTCTCTAGAACCTCCTTAATGTGAACAAACAGCCCAGGTATATTTTTAATCTACAGACCCTGTGATGTGATACCTGCATATAGATATTGTAACATAAACTGTCCATGCAGTTCAATCCTATTCGTTTTCTTTTTGAGAGCTAGCAATTTTACTAGTTCCTCATTAGGGCCAGACTGTATGACGGTTCTATTGTTGAAGTTAATCGATGTTATTTGCTCTTATATTGCGCTCGAATCATCCTGGGGCATATCGGCGCTGCCTAGAGAAACAACACTGTTAACGGAGCTAAGCTGAGGTAGTAATTAGTACAGGAAGGCTTTTAGTTGTTTTCTGAAGGTTCCATACGACGGGATATCCCTCAGAGGTTTTGGCAGACTGTTCCAATATTTAGGGGCCAGATAGGAAAAGGCCATGCCACCTGTGCGTTTAAGACGGATGCGAGGTATGTGAAGCAACTGCAAGGAGCCAGATCTCAACAGACGACCAGGAGTGTATTTATTCAGTTTCTTTTGTAGATATTGCGGGTCTCGGCCGTTTAATGCATTAAATGACAGACAGCAAATTTTAAAGATGGATCTTTTTTTTATCGGTAGCCAATGTAGGTCTTTTAACAAAGGCAGTGACTGGGAGCCTGCAGGTATATTTAGGATCATTCTGGCGGCGGTATTTTGAATGATCTGTAATTTATTTAGTAGTGTCACCCCCACCTCGGCCAATAAGGCGTTCCCGTAGTCCAACCGGCTGATCACCATCTCTTAGACCATCGTTCTGCGATGGTCAGTGGGTATATATGGAAGGATTTTTTGGAGTATTCGAAGACTATAATAGCAAGAACCTGTGGTGGCTGCTACGTGGTCCTGCATTGATAGTGATCGGTGAAGCTTTATGCCCAAATTCTTGACACTCTGCTTAGGGACAGGGGGAACACCCAGCTGCTCAGGCCACCATTCATTGGACCATACTGCCGAGGCTTTTCCTAGTAACATGACTTCCGTTTTGCCCGGGTTCAACTGGAGGCAGTTGTTTGTCATCCAGTTAGATATTGCCAGTATACCTTTGGCAAAACGGAATTTATCAGATTCAGGGTGTGGGCCGATCTTAAACAGCAGCTGGGTGTCGTCAGCATAGGAGATAGTTTCGATGACCCTACCATAGACATAAAATCATCGTCAGTGAAGCCAAAAGTTTTTAAATTGGCTATAATGTTGACACATCAAATAGTGATCCAACACAGATCACTGCAACACAATCTGTTTCAGGTATAGTAGTATACACAAAAGGTAGTGACTAAAGGTACACAGTCAAAAATAAATAAACAAGAATGGGCTCATATAGTTAACGTGAAATTTAGGAAATTACTGGCAACACACTAAATCATTAATCAGACAAATTATACACAAACAGACTTCAATACTATATACAGCGATAAACAATCCCCTAATAGACAGGCTATGAGACTTACTCTTTAGAAAACAATGGACCCCTCTATCTCTATGAACTAGCTAACCATAGGGAAATTAGTACAATAAGTAAAGGTGTATAGCTAGATAATTATTCAAAACAAACACATTTCTATATCTCTCTTGGACCAACTGTGACCCCTCCTCTAACAGATATGCACACAACGATAAATCTAGAAACACATATTTATTTCATTATTTTATATGAAGTTCATAATCAGGTTTATGATATAAATGTGTGAATGTAGAGGATGAAATTTGACGACTGTTTATTAGTGGTTATAAACTTAATGTAGTATGTATATATTGGAATATTTTCTCTTTCTGGTGAAGTCTCTCTGGTACTAATATTATAGAATTTTACCATCTCATAATATGTCATTGTTTGGTATGTTTAGTTTCAGTGCAATAGACGGCTACCTGATGAAGGCACGTATGCCGAAACGCGTGTAGTTTACACCTGCCGCACTGCCTCCATCATCTTCACGTCTATCGTATTAATTTATGGATTGTGTTTATTTATGTTTATTTGTGTCAAATGTTTTATATGAATTTACTGAATTCAAAAAGACATGTTTATGAAATAAAAAGTAAACCTGATTATGAACTTCATATAAAATAATGAAATAAGTATGTGTTTCAATATTTATCATTGTGTGGATATCTGTTAGAGGAGGGGGTCACAGTTGGTCCCAGAGATATATAGAAATGTGTTTGTTTTGAATAATTATCTAGCTATACACCTTTACTTTTTGTATTAATTAATCTATGGTTAGCTAGTTCATAGACATATAGGGGTCCCTTGTTTCCTAAAGAGTCAGAAGTAGCTCCTTTAAGAACTTCTCTTTGCATGCTCTTGCTGTCGCCATTGTGCACCTGTCGACCAGTGAAGCTACCCCGGGGAACGGGGTCGATGGAGACATCACCAGGCACACTAATCAGCCAGCCACACAAGCACTCTGCGTTAGGTCAGTGCAAGGAACACCCAGTTGGCCAGGCACTGTTTCAATATCCCCCCACTCCACTTCAGGACTCTCCACTAGGGATCACTGTCACACAGATGTTCCGCGGGCAGAGGTCTACTCCCCCAAGCCTCGCACACAACCAAGCCAATGTAGGTGACTTTAGCCCAAGTGAACTGCAAAAACCATAGCCTGTCCTCCTAAAATTGATTCACAAACGCGCAGTGGCCCCGTAGGGCGAAAGTCAATATCTACTCCTGAAATGGTGGCTTCTTCACTTAGGCCCAAAACGCCGCTATGCGTCACCGTACAGCCCCCTCCTCGGCAGTAGTGTTGCTCGCCCGCTACCCGCCAAAATGCGGACCAATAAGGCCCCAATCACCTCTTAGTGGGCTAACTACTTCCAGGTCTGCCAGTTGTGACCCAGGCCCAGCCTCTCTCTCTCATAACGGCTCCCCACGAGGCCACCGGCCCCTGCCCGAGGCTCTGCAGAGGACCGCCCGCTCCAAGGCACCGGGGAGAACTCCAGGCCTCAGCAGCCACCTGGGGGCGTACACCGTCCGCCGGACTGTGGACCGCAGAAGCGAAGCTCCAGCACAGCTCCGCAGTATTTCCCTTACGCATCCACAGCTGCATACCCACCTCCCGGTCCCCACTGGTACCAGGCTGCAGTACTTTCACAAAGGGTCCGTTCGTGGGGCGGGGCAGGGCGGACCAAGGCACAGTTCCAACGTCCAGGCCACACTCAGCAGAGATCACTGAAGGCCGCACGCTCTGGCTCCCACCGCGCGGCATCCTCCGCCAGCAGACAGCAGTTCTCGTCGGGCACCTCCTCTGCCCCCGCCTTCGTTTCTCAACTGCCACCTCTCACACACCTCTGGGCCTGCCTCTCAGTGCGTGGAGCAGTCTCTCAGTCGCAGCTCTCGGACTCAATGGGGCCCACGCTCCACTAGGCTCAGCTCAGCCCCAGGTAGGCCGCACAGCTCGCGAGGCTCAAAGTCCACCGCTCAGCCTCTACGGTGGTCCACACAAGTCTTGTGCAGGTACCCTTCACACCCCTTGCAGCTCTGCTGCACATATCAGGGGTGGATGGCTCCAGGGATCGGCGCTATCACAAGGCTTAAGTTCGGAGGTGCCGGAGGGACACAGACTTGCATCCTACCACACCGTCATCTTGGCCACGCCCCCAAAGCCAGTTTTTCAATCACGCACCAGCGTTTAACATAAACAATGACGTGCGCCAATTGAAAACAAGGGTGTGGCTTTAAGTCACTCGGAATCTGTATTAATTCCAAAAGGTCCCTCCATGGGGAGAACAGCTCATGCGCGCTGCTAAGGCCAGGCGAGACCTAAAAAGGGTTAACCTTGCACAGTCAAAACGTTAATAATGAAGCTACGTCATTATTAAGCTGATTGACTTGTGAATGAGAGTGCGCGGGCATGATGGGGGAAGACGGGCGGCCGAGCAAGCATGCAGCCGAGAGGGAACTGTGCATAGGTAGGTATGCTATTTTTCCTTCATATCCCAGGTCTAGGAACCTAAATATCGCAGTTTCTTCACAAACCTCCGACGCCTTCACCAGGTATGATTTCCCATTTCCACAACCAATTACCATTGATATCAGATTCCTACTGGACAGAAGAAACACACACATCGAGCTAAAATAGTTACTAAGTTAGCTTCAATAGGAAGCACTAATAGATAAAATGAAGCAGGTGCTCGAGTATAACTGAATTTGAGCTCCAACTCGAGCACCTGCGCCATTCTAAAATAAAAGGCAAGGAGTGGGGCAGAGGGCAGAAGGGCACAACAACGAGTGTGGCAGAGGGCAGAAGGGCACAACAACAAGTGGGGCAGAGGGCAGAGGGGCACAACAACGAGTGGGGCAGAGGGCTGAATGGCACAAAAAACGAGTGGGGCAGAGGGCAGAAGGGCACAAACACGAGTGGGGCAGAGGGCAGAATCGCACAACAACGAGTGGGGCAGAGGGCAGAAGGGCACAAAAACGAGTGGGGCAGAGGGCAGAAGGGCACAAACACGAGTGGGGCAGAGGGCAGAATTGCACAAAAACGAGTGGGGCAAGGGGCAGAAGGGCACAACAACGAGTGGGGCAGAGGGCAGAAGGGCACAACAACGAGTGGGGTAGAGGGCAGAATGGCAGAAAAACGAGTGGGGCAGAGGGCAGAAGGGTACAAACACGAGGGGGACAGAGGGCAGAATGGCACAAAAACGAGTGGGGCAAGGGGCAGAATGGCACAACAACAAGTGGGGCAGAGGGCAGAATGGCACAAAAACGAGTGGGACAGAGGGCAGAAGGACACAAACGCGAGTGGGACAGAGGGCAGAATGGCACAAAAACGAGTGGGGCAAGGGGCAGAATGGCACAACAACGAGTGGGGCAGAGGGCAGAATGGCACAAAAACGAGGGGGGCAGAAGGCAGAAGGGCACAAAAAAGAGTGGGGCAGAAGGCAGAATGGCACAAAAACGAGTGGAGCAGAGGGCAGAAAGGGCACAACAACGAGTGGGGCAGAGGGCAGAATGGCACAAAAACAAGTGGGGCAGAGGGCAGAAGGGCACAACAACGAGTGGGGCAGAGGGCAGAATGGCACAAAAACGAGTGGGGCAGAGGGCAGAATGGCACAAAAACAAGTGGGGCAAAGGGCAGAAGACCACAAAAACGAGTTGGGCAGAGGGCAGAAGAGCACAAAAAGGAGTGGGCAGAGGGCAAAAGGGCACAAACACGAGTGGGGCAGAGGGCAGAAAGGCACAAAAACAAGTGGTAGAGGGCAGAAGGGCACAAAAAACGAGAGGGTGGTCTTGCACAAAAAAAAACCACGAACACGCAAAGCGCCCCGCGAACACGCAAAACGCCCCGCGAACACGCAAAGCGCCCCGCAAACTCGCAAAAATAAAAAAATCTGCAAATTTGCACAAATTCGTGAATTTTGCGGATCGTGGATTCGCAAATCCGCGAATTCGCCCATGCTAAGTTCAAATGCTCAGAAGATTTCAAATACTGTGATTGTTGTCTGTCTATGTGTTTCGCCACAGATTTATCTGGAAGTGGGAGGAGGGAAATGTGAGATATCTTCCTAATTCTGAGGGGTCAAATAAAGTCCTGAAGAACAGAGGCAGAATCAATTGAGAGCTAAGACGTACACCTTGCATGGGGTAGATGACCAAGGGGACAAAGGTCATCACAGGTGATGCCAGGGCCCAGTGGAGAGCGAGATTTGATTGACTTTACGAGGCTAGCTAAAGAGTCTAGAGATTAAGAGTTTCAAAATAGCTGGGGCAGGCAGCAGCGTGAGCTTCAGAGGTGAAGGCAACATCTATATTACTTTTGTTTTTTTAGATAAAAGGGATGCTACGTTATTGCACATGCCTTTTTAGGCCTGATGGTGGTAGGTCTGGCTGCTGGGTCAAGAAACGATTGAACTATGGAGGACATTTTGAGGGAGTAAGTAAGTAGCTTATTATGTTGATTATTTAATATCTTACAATATTACACATCAAAAGGAAAACAGTAAAAGCTATATTCATGTTTAAAACCACTTAAAATGACATTTCATCAGCTTTGTAGTCAATTTAAATATTTACAGTAGGCACAAATCCTAGTTTTCTTGTAACTATATTTAGGAACTTTACAAAGGTAGCCTTTAAAATGATATCATTCGAGTTCAGGCACTTCATCAGGGCCTGCCTACGTGCCCTTATGCCTCGTGCCTTGAAAGGAAACTTAAGCAGTGCTTTTCTCTCATGCAAAGTTCAGGGCAAGTACATAGAAGATGAAGAATATCCTCCTCACCATTATTGCACAGTCTACATTGCGTTTGGGTTACCGATCTTTCCCACGGTGGAAGGTGACACAGGCCTGGCAGTATTCCAAATCTGGCTTTAAGGAGCACATGCTTGTTTTTTTCTGTCCAAGGTGTTACCAGATATTGTTGAATTTCCTTCTTTTTATAACCGTTTATTGTCGCCCAAGCATGTTTTCTCTTAGTAAGGGTAGCTTAGTCATTTAGAATAGATAGATAGTTTGTAGTTTTATTAATTATTTTCTTAAACAATGTCTTGGTTATATTATTTTCCCATATCGACATTGCCCCAAAATCCTTTATTGCTTCCCTAAGATAGAGGCCTGCAGTAGAGTTGGTGTCATTATTTAGTTCTCTCCATAACAGATGCAATATTTCATTTTGATGGTCATTTTTTGTTTGATTCCAAACTTTTAAAAGGTGGCCTTGCCTTGCATATTTTTGATTGGTAAGACCAAATTCCAACCTTACTTGGGCAGGGGATGCATTCGGTGGGAGATGAAATAGGGTCCGATATGCTCTGGTTATGATTTTGTTCAGAGTTTCAGTATCCTTACCCATTACCGCTTCACTACCGTATGTGATAGTAGGTAGGAGTCTTGCACCAATAATACTCAGAAGAGGGCCGTAGGTTAGGCTGGAAGTGTCTTCTGCACTATTCTGAATGCTGCAGTTAATGCATTCGCTTTTCTTTGGATGTCCCTTTTTTGTAGTTGGAAGTTGACCTTCGCATCAAATAACACACCCAGGTATTTATATACCTCTACTTGTTCTAGCTCGGTCTTATCTATGAACCATTTGCTCTTGTATCTTATTTTGTTGTTTTTGGTAACAACCATGATCTTAGTTTTTGCCTCATTTATGACCATCCCGTTATCCTTCGAGTACATGTGGGTCCGCTGAATTAGACGCTGTAGTCCCACTTTAATGTGGCTCAAAAGTATGACGTTGTCCGAGTACAACAGGTTTGTAAGACGTTTATCCGCTAGTTTCGGGGGGTTTTCTTTCATGAGTGCAAATGGTATCCCATTTGGTCCAGGAGCACTGTTCTTCTGTTTTTTCATAGACTTGATTATCTCTTCTTTAACTATGGGTATTGGTGTATCCAGATCATTCTCTTGAGCGGAAGATTCCATATCGTTGTCTTTTTTGCACCCATGTCGCATTTCCGGTAGGATGGACTGTATAATGTCCTGATTTAGATGTTTCCTCAGGAAGATCTCCCAATCCTGCTCGGTTAGTGGTGATGAGACTACTTGCTTGTTAGATCTGGCAAGACAATTGATAATTTTCTTGGATTCTTCTGCTTACTGGCATGCAATATTTTAGCCCAAGTTGCCTGTTTTGCTTTATTTTTTTTACCCCATATTAGCTTCTTCAAATTTTGATTTAGTAGCTTCAAGTTTCCCAGGTTTTCTGCTTTTACCCCCGATTTCTTCATTAACCTGATAGTCCTATTTCGATCTTTCTTCAGTTTCATTATTGTATATGGCAAGTTTAAATGTTGTTCCTTATCCCTGTTTGGTTCTTTCCCCAGTCGCTTATTATTTGTTTGTGTTTGACATTGCGTACTGATCAGCGACCCAGTGAAGTTTTCCCATTGCTCTATCACTGATTCTAGTGCAGTGTTTTTAAAGCATGCTTCCAAGAGCCTTTCCACCTGTTTATTCGTTTCATCTTTGTTTTCAGCATTCCAAAACAGTTTTTTATAGTTAGTTGTACCAACCTGGGCTTCATCCTGGACTCCTCCCTCTCGATGACCAGACAAGTCAAGGCCGTCTCATCTTCATGCTTCAACATCCTACGCATGCTCCGAAAGATCTTCCGATGGATCCCCACCGAAACCAGGAAGACGGTAACCCAGGCTCTCGTCACCAGCCGACTGGACTATGGAAACACCCCCTACATCAGAACCACAGCAAAACTACAGAAAAGACTCCAACGCATCCAGAACGCCTCCGCACGACTCATCCTGGACATCCCCCAACACAGCCACATCCCCGGACACCTGAGAGACCTGCACTGGCTCCCCGTCAGCAAGAGAATCACGTTCCGACTCCTCACCCATGCACACAAGGCCCTCCACGACCTGGGCCCCAGGTACCTCAACAACCGCCTGACCTTCTACACTCCCACCCTTAGGCTACAATCGACCAGCCACGCCCTCACCGGCGTTCCACGCATCCGAAGAGCCACCATGGGAGGAAGATCCTTCTCCTACCTGGCAGCCAAGACTTGGAACTCCCTCCCCATCCACCTACGCCTGACCCAAGATCACCTCTCCTTCAGGAAGCAACTCAAGACCTGGCTGTTCGAGCAGTAGCAGACCCCCCTCCCCCAAGCGCCTTGAGACCCTCCGGGTGAGTAGCGCGCTATATAAATGCCTTGATTGATTGATTGAACATGCCCTTGGACAGTCTGATAGACCTTGTTTGTATTTGTTCCAATGTTCATTACAATTATTTGCTGTGCGTGGTCACTTTCATTTACTTTCTTTAATTGGTACGAGGTAATGTTGTGAAACATAAATAATGAGGACATGGTGTAATCAATCCTAGAGTATACGTTATACCCAAAGTAAGTATATGCTGGAGGCACATCCGTTTTTATTCTGCCGTTAATAATTCGAAGTCCCATAGCTTCAATGTCCTTTACAAATTTTATCCCCATTCTGTTCTTATTGGATTGATTTTCTTTCCCTATATCCTGCTCTGGAATAAGCCATTGGTGATTTTACGATTGCGATGTATCATCTCTTATGTGGGGTGACATAAGGTTGAGGTTAAAGTCCCCAGTAATCATAAAATCAGCTAGGGGATCCTCCAATATTTTTATTTTTATTTTTTTTAAACCTTTATTATCGTATGCACAGTACACAGCGTCTGCCTACAACCCAATCGGGCCGGCCGCTATGACAATCGACAGCATTCCAGACCACCTTATGCTGCGGAAAAAGCCAGAAATTACATTACTACGGTGCATTGGCATCAAACATAGAAGAAGGATCATGTAGGTTTCATTTTTATAATTTTGATGAAATTTGAAACAGAAAACACAAACACTCACGTGGTGGAAACAGTGTCTAGGGCACAGGGAGGGGGAAGGGGGAAATCAATTTGAAAGAATAAAGGCAACCATTCTGGGGGGAGTGGAGACGGCGAAAAGGATTACTGGAAAGGAATAGTAGTCAGTCTAAAGGAACGTCAACTACGGGGACGAGGGGATGTTAGCAGTAAAATCAAGTGTTGGGGTACAAATGTCTCCACGATATGCATTCCATTGTGACCAGATTCTACCCCATTTCCTGGGTCGGCCCCGAGCCTCATATTCCGTCTTCTCCCGAAACATGCAGCAGTCCATGTTTTCTCTCCAAGCACTTATCCCAGGTGGTCTGTGGGAGCCCCAGAGTTGCGCTATATCTCTCTTGGCAACCATGTTGCCCAGAGTGATCCAAAAGGTCTGAGCAGCCGTGCAATCCGTAGGCTCCCACACATTAAGCAGGCAGCGCCGCGCCTCAGGGAGGAGGGAGACCCCGGTGACTTGCCCCATTACATCATGCACTCTGGACCAGAAAGCGGCGATCACCGGACATTCCCATAGAATGTGAAGAAAGGTGCCAGCCATACCACAGCCACGTTTACACAGCCCATCAGTCGAGAACCCCATCCGAACCAGATGCGTACCAGTCATGTAAACTCGATGGACTGCACAAAGCGAAGGCGGGCCGGAATGGCCACCTCCTTGGGGGAGGAAATCGCCGTTTGCCAGTCCTCGTCATCTAATTCGAGGCCATCTGCCGTCCAAGAGGTCCTAAGCCTCTCCAGAAGATCAGCCCTGTTATTAATACGTTTTTTATAAATTAGAGAAATCGTGCTGTCCGGCACATGGCCGTCCAGAATCCGATCCTCGAGCGAGGATGATTGGGGGATTTCCGTCCCAGGGGGGAAAACAGAAAGCAACGCATGGCGCACCTGAAAATAACGAAAATACTCCCTGTCATCCAGTTGATATTCCGTCTTCAGGGCCTCGAAGGACTTAATTGTGCCTCTGGCCCAAAGATCCTCCACCTTGCTAATACCGATCATGTCCCATCTATCAAACCCTTTCGTTCGCCACAGGCCACCCAACCGCTCTGAGTCATATAACGGAGTCATTCGCGTCAATCTATCATTCCAACCTGTGGCCACAGTTGCATCCTTCCAAGCATGCACGGCGCATTTCGTAGGTCCAGTCAGGAGGCGGAGTGGTGTCTTCGAATATAAGGCCCTGTTGAAGTTGCCGCCCGGCAACAGGAGTTTATCCATGGCGAAGGCGGGAGTGGGCCCTGGGGAGTACGTCACATGGTTAATCGCGCTGAGCTGCGAGGCCCAGTAATAACGTCTGATATCCGGAAGGGCTATGCCACCATCGTACCACGGGAGCGTGACTTTAGATAAGGAGATGCGAGCTCGTCCCAAATTAACTGCCTCTGTAGACCTTCAACCTCGCGAAAGTAGGGGGAGGGAACAGGATCAAAAAAATTCTGCAAGGCATACAAAAATCTGGGGAGGGACATCATTTTATAAAGTGCTGCGCGTCCCAATGGGGACAGAGGCAAACCGCGCCACCTCCGAACATCCTGTTTGAGGCGACGAAGAGGAGCATAAAGGTTGCGATCATACCGCACAGAGGAATCCATAGAAATGAAAACCCCCAAGTATTTGAACCCAGTCTCTGCCACCTGGATCGGGAATCTACGGGGTAGCGGAGGCAGTTCCCCCGCTATAACATAAACACAGGATTTAGTCCAATTAATAACGAGCCCCGAGTTCCTCCCAAAAGAGGTAAGAACATCAAAGAGCATGTTGAGGGATTTCTGAGGTAAGGTAAAATAGAGCAGAATATCATCCGCGTACAGAGAAACGCGATCCTCCAGGTCCGGTGCCCACCAGATCCCCTTAATCGAGGGCTCCCATCGAAGCCATGCCACCAGTGGTTCCAATGCCAAAGCAAAGAGAAGTGGAGAGAGCGGGCAGCCCTGTCGGGTGCCACGCCCAATGCGAACGGTCCGGAAACTCTGCCGTTAACTACTACCTGGGCCAACGGTTGTTCATACAGGCACCCACGCGATAAAGTTTGGGCCAAAACCAAACTTCGAGAGGGCCGCCCACAAATATGGCCACTCGATAGTATCAAAAGCCATCGTGGCATCCAAGGAGGCCACAACAGCTGGTTCAGTAAGGGTCCCAGCTCTCGCGAGAACACTGTGGAGACTACGGAGATTGAGCGCCGTATTCCGATGGGGAATGAAAACGGACTGATCCGGATGGATCAAGTCACAGATAACTGTCAGTAAACGATTAGCGAGGACCTTAGCCAGGATCTTAGGCTCGGCGTTAAGCAGCGAAATAGGGCGATATGAGGTGCACCGATCTCGAGGTTTGCCGTCCTTGTAGATTACTACTATGGTGGCCAAACGCTGGTCGGAAGGGAGGCTGCCCGCCTCAAGAGCATCAACAAACATAGTACGAAGATGGGTCGCCATTTTGTCAGGACGCAGTTTGTATAACTCGATAGGTAAACCGTTGGGCCCCATAGCTTTACCAGATCGCAAGGACCGAATGGCAATGGCAATCTCATCCACCATGAAAGGTGCATCTAGAGCGGAGCTATCCTCCTCTGATACACAGGGAAGCGCAATGTCCCGCAGAAGCAACCGGGAGTCAGCCTCGTCTCAATCACTCACAGACCGGTATACTGTTTGAAAGTGGTCCACAAAACACTCAACAATCTCCCCCGGATCAGTCACACACACTCCATTCTCACGAGTTATCACGGGCACCACACGATTCAGTCGCTCAGATTTATCCAACCACGCCAACAACTTACTAGCCTTATCGCCCACATCATAGACCCAGCTGATTCATACGCATCACTTTAGCGGCGTCAGTCACCAGGGCCTTATAGTCTGCCTGTTTCAACGCTAAGGAGTGCAAGATTGCAGGCGTATCGTCACCACCCAGGTCACTTTCAAGCGAAGCAATTTCCGCCTCAAGAGCTGACACAGTTTCTCTCCTGGCCTTCTTGTCAGCAGCAATAAAGGACAGCGCGGAGCCCCGTATGACGGACTTAAAGGCCTCCCACAGGATAGTAGGGGAAGAAACGATCCCTCATTCTCGTCGAAGTAACTGTCAATGGCCTTAACCAGGTCTGAGCGAAGGTGAGGATTCCTAAAATGCCAGGGATGAAGAGGGGGGACCCTACCTCCACAGCAGTTTCCCACCGAAACCTTAAGCAACAGGGGGGAGTGGTCAGAGATACCCCTGGGAAGATGTCGGACCCCACGCACCAAGGAGGTATTAGCAGTTAACATCAGAAAATAATCAATCCTCGAAAGGCTGCCGTGGGCACCAGAGTGAAAAGTATACTGGGATTGCGTAGGGTGCAACATCCGCCAAACATCCACCAACCCAAAAGTCTCGATCAACTCAGTCAACCACAGCTGGGATGAGGGCAAAACCCTGGGAGGCAGCCGATCACATTCACCCAAAACCACCGAATTAAAGTCCCCACCCATTATAAGGACACCGTCTGGAAGCCCTAAGAGGGTCCTACCAAGGTCAGCAAATGTAGTAGCCTGGAGTCCCGGAGGAACATAAACCGCCACAATTACAATCAGCATTCCCTCCCACCTCCCGGAAACAGTAGCATAGCGGCCCCGATCGTCAAGAGTGACTTCGTCTATCTCAAGGGGCAGGGAGGATTTCACCATTATGCCAACCCCCCAGGAACCAGAAGTGAAACCCGCATGTGCCACCAGTCGGTAACCACGGCGATCCAGGGCCTTACAAGCATTCCCTATCAAGTGGGTCTCCTGCAGCAAAACTACATCAGGGGAATGATGTCTAATAAATTGGAGCACTATACCCCGCTTAATCCTGTCTCCCAGACCATTAACGTTCCAAGACAACACTTTCATATCACCCCCCCATCCCTGCAGAACCCCCAAACCGCCCTCTCCCGAAACCCCAGAACTAAGGATACGAGCAAATGAAAAAAACACCATGTGAGAAAACATATACAAAACACAAAGAACAACCCAGACCACCCCCTCCACCCCAACCAAGAACCCGTTTCAACACCCCCCACCCTGCACCCCTGCTGACTTAGAAGCCACCCCAAACTGCAGTGTGCCTGTCGCCCCTTCATCAAATTCTACACAAAGAGCCCCTGAGGAGGAAGGGAGAGACAATCCCACCCCGCCCCACCCCCGGGCATAATAGTGAAAGCATATTCTTGCCAGCTTCAACCCTCCCCCCTCTCAGGATATTGACACCACCGCCAGTGAGCTGGCAAGTACCATTTCTCTGGCTATTGACATCTTAGCCCCTCTCAAATCTCATTATTGTGCCAGGAAAAGTCCGTCAGCACCCTGGTACTCTGAAGCTCTTCGACTTCAGAGACAGGAGTGTAGGAGACTCGAAAGGCTGTGGAGAGCTCAACTCGATGCCGATCTCCGGATCAAGCATAAAAACCTCCTTAAGAGCTATAAAACAGCAGTGTTAGCTGAAAAAGAAAATGTACTTCTCTAAGTTAACATTGTCTCTTTCCGGCCCTGGAGATCTCTTTAAGGTGGTAGAAAATTTATCTCAGGTCCAACACCCTGATCCCATAATACCTTCTCAAGAACTCTGCGATCAGATTGCCACTTTTTTCCACACTAAAATCTCGGACATTTATACTGCTCTCCAGAGTCATAATCTTACCCATGTCCCCTATCCCTCTTTAGATCAACCCTTAGCCTCCGAAGATATCTTGACCAACTTCCCTCCTCTCTCGACTGAGACACTGGGCAAATTACTAGACTCAACTAAGTCTGGCTCCCCTCTGGATCCCTGCCCCCTTAAAATCCTTAAAAATTGCAGGGATACCCTACTTCCTCCTTTGATGGAAGTTATGAATAGAGCAATCTCTAGTGGGGAATTCCCAGCCCCTTGGAAGACTGCCATCGTTAAGCCCCTTTTAAAAAAGGCCTCCTTGGATCCTGGGATTCTGAAGAATTTTCGCCCCATTTCTCTTCTTCCCGCTCCAGCTAAGATGTTGGAGGCTTATTTAAACCACCATCTTAGCGCCTTTCTAGATAAGACCTGCCTGCTTGATCCATCTCAGCATGGCTTTCGAAAGGCACATAGTACAGAGTCAGCCCTTACAGTGGTGGTCAATAATATCCGCGCCAAGGTCGATAGTGGTCAGACTACTCTTCTGATCCTACTCGACCTTACGGCAGCATTTGACACCCTGTCCCCCACCATTTTGGCCGCCCGCCTCAGTGAGACGGGGGTGAAGGGGCCGGCTCTTAGCCTCCTCACTTCTTTTCTTAACCATCGGGAGCAAAGGGTCAAACTGGGTGACTTCCTTTCCAATGCCATGCCTCTGCAATGTGGGGTACCACAGGGCTCCGCTTTGAGCCCCACATTGTTCAACATCTACGTGGCCCCACTTGCTAGACTGGTAAGATCTTTTGGACTGGAAGTACTCTCGTATGCTGACGACACCCAGATTATGGTCTCCTTGTCCCATTCTGTTGAGACCACGGCCCTAAATTTCCGAAACTGTATGGAAGCTGTGGCAGGCTGGATGGCCTCTAATTTTCTTAAATTGAACGGGGAGAAAACGGAGATCTTGATTTTCGGGGGAAAAAAGGAGATCTGGTCAGATGACTGGTGGCCCCGGACTCTTGGATCCTGTCCCCAGCCTTCCCTCTCTGTCCGTAACCTGGGAGTCATTTTTGACACCTCACTTGCTTTTAATAAGCAAGTAAGTAGAACTGTTGCAACCTGTTGTGGGGTCCTGAGAATCCTGAGAAAACTTACTCTTTACCTCGCTCCTGATGCCCGGAAACAGGTGGCAGTTGCCCTTCTATCCTCGCGACTGGACTACTGCAATGCTCTTTACCTTGGCATGAGCGCTAAACTTCTCCATCGCCTGCAGGTTATCCAGAACGCGGTAGCAAGATTTGTTGTCAACGCCCCCAGACGCTCCTCCGGGACCAGGATCAGGAGAAACCTTCACTGGCTCCCGGTGTATGCCAGAATTAAATTTAAAATTCTGACCATCACCCACAAGGCTCTTCACGGTGCTGGCGCTGAGGGCATCAGGACTCTAGTGTCGTCCTATACCCCAGGCAGGACACTACGCTCCTCCGGTCAGTATCTGCTGTCTATTCCTCGAGTTGCCAAGGCTAGATGGGGTGGTAAGGCATTCTCCACACTTGCCCCCAGACTTTGGAACGAGCTCCCCCTGGAACTCAGGGGCCAGGATTCCCTGCTGCTCTTCAGAAAGGGCCTCAAAACCCTGCTCTTTACTGAAGCTTATTCATAAACTTTTCTCTCCTTCTCCATTTCAGTACCTGGTTATTATATTCCATCTTCTGCGCCTTGACGCCTTTGGGCAAAGTAGCGCTTATATAAATCGCCTATCAATCAATCAATCAATCTATACACAATACTCTATAGTACTACGACCCAGGATTGAACCTCAGGAACCAGAATGTCACTCTTGTGCCGATGCACCTCCGTCCGCGTCTCCAGGGCCTCCGCTCTCGGTGTTCTCCTTGGGCAATGAGTCCAACCAGTCGCTAACACTGTCCGGTTGATCAAAGAAGAAAGTACGTTCCCTGTATTCGATGCGAAGACGAGCTGGGAACAGCATCGCATACTAAGTCCCAAGACCCGCAATCGACGTTTCACACCCAGGAATCCCGATCGTTGCCACTGCACCTGAGGAGTGAAGTCTTGGTAAATGGAATTGGAGCTGTTCTCAAATTTCAGCGGACCATGTCTACGAGAGGCCTGAAGGATGGCGTCCCGGTCCCGAAAGTGGAATAGCCCAGCAATGATAGGCCTCGGGGGTGCCCCCGGCTTGGTCTGTCCACCCGGAAAGCGGTACGCACGCTCGACCGCAAAGAATTTACTAAGACCTGCGGGAGCAAGCTTGGTCACAATCAACTCCTCGACCAAGAGATCGATAGAAGCAGCACCACTGTCCTCCGGTACCCCGACTAGGCGAATGTTATTCCGTCAGGCCCTGTTATCATACTCCTCCAGACGTCTGGCCAGTAGATCGTGCGATGACCGCAAATTACCGATCTCTGATTGTGCTTCCGCCATGTCGGTAACCAAACTGGTGGCTTTGAGGTCCAAAGCTTTGACCCTCTCGTTGGTCTTAGCCAAGTCAGCTCGAATAAGAGTAACATCCACCGCCACCGTGTCAATCTTGGATACGATGGCTTCGTATTGTTGACCCATATCTGTCTTGATCCCAGCAATGGCGGCCATGAGGTCCTGAAGGGACACCTCCGGTGTAGCTACCAGGTCCGTCCTCGGGTCCTCAAGTCTACGGCTGGCAGCATTGGGGGAGCCTCTTGGTTGAGTGTAGCAGTCCATTACGTTGGTTTGGACTGATCCCCCACGGGTAGTCACCTTTGTCCTGCGTTTCTCCGTCTCGGGTTTAGTCGCCATATTGGAATCAGCACCCCGAAGGGTCTTCCCGGACCTGGTGAAAATGGCAACGATCAGCCGGTCTCCAAAACAGGGCTTAGGCGAAGAATCGCATCATGCCGGCCCAGGGCTATAGTCAAAAAGCAGAGCTAGCTAGACCACCGGAGCCAGGAGTGTGAACTGCTCCCTAAGTAGGCAGCTCGGGGGCTGAGGGAAACCGAAAGTGAAAGCGACAACGTCACCGGTTGAGCAGATGCCAGGCGACCGTTGTTGTTGAATTACATCTCGGCCATCCAGAGCAGCAGAGACCCCGGTCTCGTCCGGGGCTAGGCCAGAAAACGTAGGACGATGTAGAGATGGTTCCCAGAGTCCGATCTCAGCCCTGAAACGTGCAGCAGCATCAGCAAGAGTAGTACTTCAAAAGCCCATTGAAATAATCAGGATATTAAAAGGATAGATCGATGAGGGCGGCGCGGGTCCCGGGAGCTCTCTGCTCACGCGACCATCTTGGATGCCCGCGTAGCTCCTCCCCCCCTCCAATATTTTTTTGATTAGAACATTGTTCAAGGTTCCACAAATTGTTTCCCTACTTGGATTGGTAGACAGAATGTATACAGTAATCAGGTATAACGTTTTGGGTTTTTGGTTGTTTATTTTATAGTTTAGTTTGACTATAAGGATGTTCGTGCTATCTACTTACACTTGTTCATGTTGTACCTGTAACGTATTAGAGATAAATATTGCCTGTCCCCCACTAGCTCGCCCGAACCTTTGCTCTTTCTTTGCATGTTCATAGTAGCCGGCGTATCCATGTAACTGAAATGGGTTGGTTTCCCATGTTTCTTGTAGTACTATAATCTGGAAACTTCCCACTAGAGAGTCTATATGTGCGTTATTGATCTTACCTCCCAACCCATTAATGTTCCATGAAAACATTCTTATTATTTTTCTGTCATTACTTATTGGTCCTAGTTGCGATGGACTACCATATCATTGTTTATGGTTGCTATGTAGTGCTACATTAATCAATTTTTAATTTATTTCCAAATTTCTGTCTATTGTCTTTTGCGACAGGGTACAAACATTTTTTGTGGGCGATCTACCAAGTGCATTTTGTAGGACAGAAACGATCTGTGCGTCTACTTTTTCAAATGATGTTTCATCCCCAATAAAATAAGATTTTGGGGGAAGCTTTTGAAGGAGCCTTGATATTAGGTGTATAGAAATGGAAGCAGACAGACCGAATGGCTTTGTGACAAGACTTGTTGCCATCCTTATTCTTTAGTTTACTGTTAGGAATATAGTGCCGTCAGCAAGCACGTTCAAGTGCTTTACAATGAAAGAGTTCATTTGGCTGTCGAACTGAGGTGAAGAAGGTTTAGATGTCTGATCGGCACATGTAGACAGTGGGATGGTCAAGTTGAGGGCCGTGAAAATCCAATGATTGACTGTGTTGTTAGCAAGAGTAATGTTGGATTTGCCATGGTGTTAGATGGCCTAGTAGGACAGATTTATGTATTAAATATTTTATTGAGCATAGGCAATGAAATGCACCTCCGAGACATCTGTAGGGCCGTCACCGCTCCAGGGAGGCCTAGGTCAGCGACCCCACTGACACCCAACACGAGGCCAGCGGGTATATCATCTGTTAACACAGCAAGCCGCCTACAACCCAACTGGGCCGGCCGCGTCATAAGAGGTGCTACAACGGTGCAAGCTGATCAGTGCTAGTGCAATTTGAGAAACAAGAACTGTAAACAACCCCCCTACCCTTCCCCCCCCAACCCTCCCCTCTCCTTGTCCATTTCCGGGTGTAGACCATCGGTTGTGGTCCACGATTAACAAACAGGTGGCGCTGCGCGCGCAGGGCCTGTGCGCTTACGTGGGTGTGCCTTGGGGTCTGGGAGAGGTGTGTCTGCCAGGCGTAACAGGCGCAGGTAGCGCGGGCAGCTCACCTCCCGAAATTCCCCGGTAAGCAAGGCGAGGAATGGCCGCCAGAGCTCCGCAAAGTCCGCCCCCCTCCCTGCCGCCGCCAGGGATAGTTTCTCCATGCCCAGGATCGCCCAAAGCCTGTGAAGCCACCCCAATTGCTGCGGAGCCTGAGTTGCTCTCCAGTGGGCCACAATGTTTTGGACCGCAGCCCCAAGCGCAAGCGCAATCAAGCGTCCTCTCCAGGATTTCAGAGGGTACATGAGGGCATTTGGGAGGCCTAGAATAATGTATGCTGGGAAGCGCGGCAGCTGTGTGTCCAGGTGTGCATCAATAAGGTCCAGGATAGGGTCCCAGTAGGGGCGCAGCGCCTCACAGCTCCACAGCAGGTGTTCCAATGTCCCCAGTTCCCCACACCCCCTCCAGCACCTGTCACTTATTCGGGCATCCCATTGATGTAGTCGCTCAGGGGTGCGGTACCAGTATGTGGCTATTTTAGTCAATGTCTCGGTGAGCCCAGTGTGGTGCGCTGAATGTCTGGCCCTATGGTACACCCCCTCCCACTCTTTCCTAGTGAGCTGCCTCCCCAGGTCCCTTTCCCACCGGACTTGACCCGCGTTGTACGTGTGTGCGTGGGCGAGAAGCAGCTGTTGATAAAGGTCTGAAATCAGTTTCTTGTCCGAGGTGCGTGTCAGTAGCCACCGTTCGTAGGGTGTGAGGTGCCGTTGGGCTCCGGGCCGGAGCGAGGGGTGGAGCACCCAATGACGCACCTGCAGGTATTGCAAGCGTTCCGATTCGGCCACGCCGTAATCCGCCTTGACCTGCTGGAACGGGAGGACCCCCTTGATGTCGAACATGTGTCCCGCCGCTCTACAGGGCGTCGTTCGCCACGTCGTGAACGCCCCGGGGTCCAGGCCCGGCGAGAAGTCTGGGTTCTCAAAGATGGGAGTCATGGGGGAGGGGAAGGTGGTCAGCCCCTTGGCCACGGCCACTCTGTCCCATACTCGCAGGGCGGTGCTAGTGATTTCAGAGGCGTACAGGTTAGGGGGACGGTGTCGGCGTGGTAGGAAAGGCACGCCCTGGAGGGTACGGCCGGCCACTGCCTGGTCCAAGAAGAGCCAGTGTTTGCCGGACTCTCGCTGGAACCATTCCACGAAGGTGCGTAACTGTCCTGCCTGAAAGTATAGGGTGAGGTCGGGCACGCCGACCCCCCCGTTCGCCGGGGGCAGAGTGGCGAGAGTGTGCTTAAACCTAGGTCGCCGGCCGTTCCAGATGAACCGTGACAGTTCCGATTGGGTTTGTTGAAGCCAACCCTGCGGGGGGTTCAAGGGGAGCGTCTGAAACAGATACAGAATCTGTGGCAACAGTGTCATTTTGACTGCAGCAATTCTGCCTAGCCATGACAGTGTAAGCGGTTTCCAACGCCGGAGCTGCTCCCGAAGTTTGAGTGTGAGGGCCTCGTAATTGACTCGCGCAGTGCCCCTGACGGTAGGAGCCAGGCGCACGCCTAGGTACGGGACGGTTGCGTCCGACCATTGTATCTCGAACTCCGATTTAATCTCGGCCACCACGTCTGGGTTCAGGGAGATGTTCAGGGCTTCAGATTTGGCTTCGTTGATTTTAAAACCCGAGGCCAGGGCAAAGGTGTGGAGGTCCACAAAGAGAGCACGCAGGGATTGCATTGGGTCGGTCAGGGACAGCAAAACGTCGTCGGCGTACAAGCTGATCTTGTGCGTGTCGGCACCAAATTTGATACCAGATATGAGCGCATGCTGCCGCACCCTCTGAGCCATCGGTTCCATATATAGAGCGAACAGAAGCGGCGACAGGGGGCAGCCCTGACGCATGCCTCTGCCGATGTCGAATCTCGGGGAGGTATGGCCGTTCACCCTGACCGTGGCGTTGGGCCGGCGGTAGCAATTGAAGATGCGGTGGCGGAGCTTCTCCCCGAATCCGAAGTGGCGGAGGACCTGGTCAAGGTAGGGCCAGTGCACTCTGTCGAATGCCTTCTCCGCATCGATGGTGAGGAGCATGCAGCCCGGTTTAGTGCGCGACCCGGCCTCAATGAGGTGCAGCACTCGCCTGGTGTTATCGCTAGTCTGCCGTTGGGGATAAAGCCCGCTTGGTCAGGGTCTATCAGCTGCTGCATGTAAGGTGCGATGCGGCCCGCTAGAATGCCAGTGTAGAGCTTCAAGTCTATATTCAGCAGCGAGATGGGTCTGTATGAGCTACACAACGCCGGGTCGCGGCCCGGTTTGGGAATGACAGAGATGGATGCCTCCAGCAGGTCTGGGTGGATGGCACCAGGCGTGTCAAAGGTGTTAAACAGGTCGCGCAAGAGGGGGGCGAGCTGCTGGCAGAAGGTCTTGTAGAAGGCCGCGGTATAGCCGTCGGGTCCCGGGGATTTCCCCACCTTGAGGCGGGCAATAGCAGAGATGACTTCCTCCAGGCCAATGGGCCGTTCCAGGAAGTCCGCTTGGTCCTGGGTGAGGGAGGGGAGCTCCGCACCCTGCAGGTAGGTCGGGCCGGCAAGGGGGTCTAGGTGGTCCGCGTCGTATAGCGCCGCATAAAAGGTGCCAAAGGTTGCCGCAATCGCCGCTTCTTCCGTGACTTGGCTGCCATCAGCGGACAGGAGGGAGCGTACCTGCTGCCGTTGGGTTTGCGCCCGTAGTCTGCTTGCCAGAAGCTTCCCGCATCGGTCGCCTCCGGTGTAATAGGCGTGCTTAAGGCGCATAGCGGCGTATTCCGCTACATCTTGGTCCAAAGCCGCCAACATTTTCCGTTCGGCGCACAGTTGGCGCCATGCCCTCGCTGCCCCCGTGCGCTGGTGCATCTGTTCTAGTTCCGCCACCCGTTGGGTAAGCTCGGCACGCTTCAGCGCTCTGTCCCTGTTGTTGGCGGTGGCTATGGAGATGAGCTCCCCGCGGAGGACCGCCTTGAGGGCAGCCCACTGAGTGGCCTTTGAAGTGTCATCATTGGCGTTGTGTTCCAAAAAGTGATCAATCGCAGTTGTGAGGCGGGCTTGGGTGTCGGGCAACTGCAAGAGGCCGTCTCGCAACCTCCAGTGTCGTTGCGGAGCTGGCATGGCGCCCAGACGAAGCGTTGCCACCACCGGGGAATGATCCGAGAGCGCGGCTGGCAGAATCTCCACCTCCTCGACCTGCTGCGCTAGTTGAGAGGAGCACAGGAAATAATCCAGCCTCGCATACGTCTTGTGCGCCGCCGAGTAGTACGTGTATGCTATGGTCTGGGGGTGCATGTGTCGCCATAAATCTATGAGGTCCAGGTCTGCCACATGCGCGTGTCCTGCTTCAGTGAGTGCTCCCACCTGCCCGGATCTCTGGCCTGAGCGGTCCGTCGTGTTGTGAAAGACAATGTTAAGGTCTCCCCCTAACAGCAAGTGCGTGCGTGTGGTGGAAGTAGCGGTCTCTAGTGCCGTATGTAAGAATCGTTCCTGTCCCTCGTTCGGGCCATAGACTGAACCCACCAGCAAGGTATGACCAGCAACTTGGAAGCTATAAAGCAGAAGTCGCCCTCTAATTTCGGCTTCTTTCTGGAGGACCCTCCCCTCGAAGGACTTTGCCACTAGGATCGCCACCCCTGCCATTTTCTTCGGGGAGGAGGAGAAGAACTGCCAGGGAAAGGCGCGCGATTTGAGTCTGTGCTGATCGCCGCGAACAAGGTGTGTTTCCTGGAGTAGGCAGATATCTGCCTTGGAGCGCTCAAGACAGGAGAGAATCGCTTTGCGCTTGTTCGGACTATTGAAACCCCGCACATTGAGCGAAAGCACTGTTAGGTGACGTGGCATGTCTGGGGTAATACGGAAGATGCCCTACCCCACCCGGAGGCGGCTACCATAAACCAACAGGCTGCGAGAGACGCTGCGCAGGGAGTCCTACCGACTCCTACCGTGATGTCACAATCCCCTGGACAAGGAGAGCCCACCCGCCCCTCCCCCACTTCCCCCAACACCCCCCCCATCCCCAACTGCCCCCCCCAACCTCATCTCAACTGGAGCAACCCCCACCTCCCGGGACTCCCCCTCCCTAGGCACAACCCCTTCCCGCCCCCCCCCCTCCTGCATCACCCCCCCAACCCCCCCTCCAACTGGTAAAGAAATGAGGTCCAACATTGTCCCAGGTCCAGTCTCAAGGCCACTGGACCCGTGGTAGAGTACGTCCGTAGAATGGTAGCAGTGGCAGCAGTGAGAGCAGGTCGGTCCTCCCCTAGCACTCCGCTGAAGGCGAAGAGTCAGGGTCACCATCCGGGAAGGCCAACAAGCACTCCGCCTCCGCCCCCGCCGCCGGACCGGTCTGGCCCGACCCGGCCAAGTCCTGTGGAACTAGTGCGTGTCCCTCCCAGCGATCAGCCATTGTTCGTTTGCGCCAGGCCCTGCGCCACAGTTTCCACCGCAGCCCGCTGCCCCTCCTCTATCTCGGTAGCCGCAGGGCGCCTCGGCTTGCGTCTGCGCCGTTGCTGTTGCCAGCGTCCTGGGGTCGCTTCGTTGGGGGCCACTTCGCCCAGTGGGCCGTCGTCGATCGCCGGCTCGTCAAGTCCCAGTACGCGGCAAGCGTCCCTGAGGGAACGCGGCTGGTGAAGTACATTGCCTAGCCGGAACACCAAGCGGAAAGGGTGCCCCCAGCTATAGGAGATGTTGCGTTTTCTCAGTTCTGCTGTCACTGGCCGAAAGGTGCGCCTCTTCTCCAGTGTAAGTGCGGCCAGATCCTGGTACAGCGTCGGCGAGTGGTCGCCAAAGGTGATCTTGTCCAGCTGGCGGGCCTTGCTCAGGATCTCCTCCTTCGTTCTGTAGTCCTGTACACACACCAGGATGTCCGCCGGGTGGGCAGCGCCGGCCCTCGGCGGACCCGTCCGGTGGGCTCTGTCCAGTCACAAGGGGGCGTCCGCCTGGCGGCCCAGGATGTGGTTGAAGAGGCCCCGCGTGAACTGAAAGAGGTCTTCCGTGTCCGGGGACAGTTGTACTCCTCTGATCCTAATGTTATGCCGCCTGGAGCGATTCTCCAGGTCCTCGGCATGTGTTTGGAGATCTACTTGCTGGTCATGTATGCGGGCCAGTTCCTGCCTTAGGGCCTCAATTTCGGTGTCCCGTGTGTCGCTTTTCGCCTCCAGGTCTGCCACTCTTTCCCCTATGGCATCGGTATCGCGGCGGACCTCCTTGATCTCGTCCTGAAGCTCCTTCTTTAGGGCATGGATGTCTTCCCGCAAACTGGAAAACAGGGATTCCAGGAAGGACCGCGTGACTGGGCCCTCGGGGTCCGTTCCCGTGGAGGGCGACGCGACCTCCACTTTCTTCTCTGCGTCACCCCGGGGATTGGGCCCCACTTGTCCATTCCGCTTCACCATGGTGTTGGGGGTGAAGAGGTCCTTTATGGTGCGGTCCTTCCTGGTCCTCCCGCCAGACATGCCCCCCCGGGGCCTCTAGCCGCGGCCGTCGATCACCTCCTCTGCTGGTCTCGAGCAGGCCCCCGGGCCTCGGGGAAGACCCTCTGGGCTGGGACGACCGGCGCGTCTTGCGTGGCGTGATTCACTCGGGCCGGAGCTGCGCCCGGGGACGGGCCTCTGGAAGGGCTCCTCGTACGGGCGGGCGCTGTGTGCTGCTGCGCGGCCCCACTCTCGGTGCGCTCCCCTTACGCTGCCCCCGTGAGTCTCCCGGGTGGGTGCGGGCGCCGCACGAGAGGGTGGGCAGGGATGCTGCAGGTCCCTGGTGCCACGCACGATGTCGGCAGTTGCTGGGTCCGTGCTCGGCCAAGCCGCGCTCCACCGCGGCCTCGGCGCTTGGTCGCCTAAGATGGCGGTTGGGCAGGGAGGGGGGGGGCCCGACGGCACTGTCACACCCCCCCTGTACCTCCAACTCGCTGTGCAGGGTTGTAGGCCTCAGGGTCGTGCTGCAGGGTCCCAGTGGCTGCACCGCGATCTCAGGGGTACCCACGAGACCCCCCGGCGGCGGTCCCCCGCGGCCCCGGGCTCTAGCCGTCCAAAATGGCGGGTCGCCGCCGGGGTCCGCGTTGCGGCGCCAATTCCCTTTCTGCTGATTGCGCCGGGAAGCAGGCGGCGTGTGGGGGGGGGGGGCCTGGTGTCACTGTCTCACCCCCCCGTACCTCTCTCCTCTGCTATGAAGTGCTGCAGGGGCCTCCCGGCCGGATTCCGGGGCTCGCGCAAGTCTTCCAGGCGGCTCCGCCAGGCCCGGCGGCAGGAGCCGGCAGCCGCCCGGGCAGTGTACACGCCAATCAGGAACGGGGCGGCAGGTCAGCAGAAGCTCCCACGCGAGGTCGTGGGGAGCCTCGCACGGCTCCGTGCGGGCCGGACCCGCCGCCTCAGCCAGTACCTGCCTCGGGCGATCTCCAGCGGCTCCGCTGCTCCGCCCTCCTCGGCCTCGCTCTCAGCCGGGTCCCGGTCTCGCAGAGCGCGCCAGGCCTCACTCTCCGCAGCGACCGCGGCCGAACGCCGCGTGGGTCAAGCCGCCTCCGGTCACAGCGTCGGACCCAAAGGTCGTCGTAGGGCAGGTGCCGGCATCAGGGGCTCCCTGGGGTCACTCTCGGCCGGGTGGGTGCTGTGGTAGTGCTATTTGCAGCGGCCGGCGGCGGGAGCTCAGAGAGGCACGTCCTCTCACACCGCCATCTTCAGTAGGACAGATTTACAAAGGGAAATACAGAACGCTGTATGTGCTAGTTTGGACCATTAGCAGGAGTAATAGCATTAGCCTCTAAGGGCGAAGAAGGGGTATCTAAATAGAGATGCACTGATATACCACTGCATCTGACCAGATTAGGGGAAAAGGTGGATCGACATTGAGACATTGAAGATTCGTAAAGACAGAGTCCAGGCTTCGACTATCTTTATGGGTGGAAGACTTATACAGCTATGGAAGCCGAATAGCTGCCAGATTGCCAATGAGAGTCATGGTGCCTTTACAATTTAGAGGTGTTTAAGTGGAGGTTTACTTTGCCTGTGATGGTAAAATGTACGAATTTTAGAACACAGGGCGCAATGACCTCCTTATGATTTGAAGTAACTTTTTGATCTGGCTTAAGGGGCAGTAAATAAGTGCCCTTGAAGTGAGAAAAGTGAGATACAATTTCGGGGAAAATATCAGATGTTCACTTGACTCAATGAGCAATTCAGATATCTCACAGTGTAAAGATAATGGTCACCATGATGTTAGGGGGAGGGGATCCAAGAATAGATCTGGGATTGCAAGTACAATTTCTGGCAGAGAGGACACATTAAATAAAGTTTCAGTCAGAAGAAATAACGTTGGGTCGGTAAGTGGAGATAAAGTCACGTACCTACAGTCCATGCTCACCTAAAGATCTACAGTTAATGCTATAAAAAAGGAAATAGCCAATCTGGATGGGTAAAGATGTGACAATCTGCTTGCTGCAGGAGCAGGTGCCAGCCTTCAGTGAGACGCAGCAGTGCTGGTAACTCCTTAAGAGGATTTAGCCTGTGGTGGCTGGTTACAGGAACAATGGAGGTCCATACAAGAAGACTGTAAGGGCTTGCTACATGAAAAGCCTGGGGTTCTAGCACCTACTAACGTCTGGGCATTCACCGGCTTCCTTTGGTGCTCCCTTGAAATGCCAGCAGTTTAACTGTGTCTGTTTAAGAAGCCCATTAAGTAAGGTAGGCATGACCAAGAGTGTAATGTGTTTGCATCCCAAAATATAAATAAATGCAGTGGGGCAGAAAGTAGGGTACAAACAAGAGCCAATAGACATTCCCCAAGCCACTGGAAAGCGTGCCTTCCTGTGAGAAGTACTGGCAACAAAGTATCACCAACTAAAACAACAGTGTTGAAAATAAAGCAGAAAGTCAAAATAACAGGTTATCCAACCTCTTCAAGATGGAGCCTGCGTACCTAAAGAAGAGCCAGGCAGCTCAGCCAGAGCTTAAGCTTGTCGTACAAGAAACACACCAGGGTCACAGCCGTGCAAGAGTAAATCTTTGCAACAATAGTCAGTAGCCTTAGTCCTCAGCAAGTTTTATAGCATATTGTACCTAAAAAATCGGTCAGCAGTTTGAATCATGTGTTATCATTGGACTGTTCTATTCTTCACAAATGAGCATGTCCACTTATAGATATGACCACCCTGCTCCTTATGACCAATATATAAACAGCAAACTATGTTCAGTGTGTCTGCTCAATGCATTTCATTCCTACTAAAACCAAACTATGACCTTTGCTTAGTCTGCAATGATGACATTGTTTATCCCTCCTTGTTGTACTTAGACTGGTCAGAATAAAGTTCTTATGTTCCCCTGTATGGTCCTGCCGTTTAACTTCTTCTGGTTTTGAAGCCTACGTTCTCTCCTCAGCTTTGGCGTATCATCTTTTCCACACATATTGCAGACATCTAGGGCCAGATGTACGACCATTTTATTTTGCGCTTCGCAATTTGCGACTAATTGCGAGTCACAAACCTTTCAGTTTCATGTTTTTTAGGGCAGGCAGTGGTCTCTGAGTCCGCTGCCTGCTCTAAAAAAACATTTTCCAACATACAAAGGGGAAGAGGTCCCCTGGGACCCCTTTCCTTTTGCAATTAGTTTACCACCTACTTGAAGTAATGTGACACACATAATTCCACACCACATACATTCACTACATAAACATAAATGAAATACATTGTCATTTACAATGCCAAAGAGTTTTTTGTCCTTAAAAATCGAGCAAGCAGGGAAAAGCAGTAAGGAACTTTTCAAAACTGTTAAAGATGTTTCCTCCCCCTGCGCCATTAATAGCCTTTTTACCCCTACGAATGAATGGACAATTCTTATTGCACAATATTTTTATAAATAAATTACAACCATTCAAACTTTGCTTGGGGAATCCCCCCCCCCCCCGCTATGGAGGGCAATATAGGCTGGCCCCCCCCTGTCTTATACAACGCCGGAGGTACCCTCCTGCAATTCCCTCCCATCAAGTTGGCCAATTGTCTGAAGATAATGAAAGCACTGAAATCAGGCTCCCCCTCAGACCCCTGCCAGCAAACATACTGGCATCTATTGCAGAGGTGATCAACCCAGCAGTTAACCAGGTCTTAAACCTCTCTCTGTCAGACGTGTTGATGCCTGACAGCTGGAAACACAGGAAAATCCTCCCGCTTTTAAAGAAATCTTCAGCCGACTCTTGTGTAGCCAGTAATTACAGGTCAATTTCGTTGTTGCCTTTCTTCTCCAAGGTTCTGGAGAAATACGTAAACAGGATCATTTCTGATTTTGTTAAGACAAATCACGTACTGCATCCTAGCTAGTCATGGTTCAGAGCCAATTTCAGTATGGAACCAGCCATACTGGAAGTCTCAAATCTATTAAAACTGCACTTGACAGAGGAGGCAAAGCCTTATAGATATTGCAGGACCTCTCCGCGGCTTTCGATACCGCGCCACATGCTCTACTTTTGCACAGACTTCAGGGCTGTGGCATTGGTGGCACGGTCCTCCGGTGGTTTACATCTTACCTGGATAGCCACCAGCAAACAGTTTTGTCTCCCCTTTTTCGGCCCCTATCTCCCCGTTGAATGTAGGTGTTCCGCAGGGATCTATCTTAAGCCCCACTTTGTTTAATGTGTTTATGGCCCCCCTGGCACTTCTGGCAGAACAATACGGCGCTACCGTAATATCTTACGCCGATGACACGCAGTTGCTGTTCACCTGCAAAAAGGATATGGCCCTGAATGGGAGTGAGATAATTATCTGCCTGTCAAAGGTGCTCGCCTGGTTTAAACAGAACCATTTGATGTGCAACTCTGAAAAGCCAGACATTATTTTCTTTGGCCACAACCCGGTTGAAGAATGGCGCAAATGGTGGCCATAGAATATGTCTCCCCCTGCAAGTTCAGCCATTACCATTAAAAACCGTGGGGTGAAAATGTACGCGAAGTCCAAGGTCCAAGCCATGGCAGGCACATGCTTTGGCCTACTGAAAATGTTGAGGAACTTCCTCCCACTACTCCCAGTTCCCCACAGGAAGACAGCAGTCCAAGCATTGATTATATCCTGGCTCGATTATGTTAATGTTTTGTACTTAAGCCTCCCTGATTATCTTCCTGGCCGACTGCAGGTGGTGCAAAATGCTGTGGCAAGAGCCATCCTCATGGTAGGCCTCAGGACATACATGACCCCTCACTTGAAGTCCTTGCACTGGCTTCCGGTCAGCAAGAGGACACATTTTAAAGCCTTGGTACTGGCTTCTAAGGCCTTCCACAATAAAGGGGCCTCATACCTGAAGAACAGAATCCAGCGCTGTGCTCCACCTAGAATTTTGAGGTCTTCCACCCAGCAGCTTTTGACTATTCCAAGGTTATCTTGCCCCCGCCTGGGTGGTCGTTACTTTCAGGTGGTAGCCTCTCAGCTTTGGAACAGCCTGCCACCATCCTTACGTCAGGCTCAGGATCTCCTCTGCTTTAGGCGAGGTTTAAAAACCTGACTTTTCTTACAGTAGAGCAGCTGTCATGTGCGTACCTGTACTGCTCTGTCACTGGTTCTGTTTCCTAGCACCGGGACACTCCATGGAGTAGCCGTGCACTCTACAAGTGCCCAGTAACATAACATAACATTAGCTTTAACATTCACAAAAGCGAGACCCATGCTGCGATAAGTAGAAGGGAGAAATACGAGGTCTAGCAGGGTACCTGTGTTTGCATGAGGCTCAGGTACAAAGCAGAGGCATTGCAGCTCCAGAGCTCCAAGAAAGCAGCTGTGAGACCACAGTGTCCGATGCTGTTCTTCATATAACATGGTTGTACCTAGAAGGCAGCTCTGGATCCTGAAGTACAGTTTCTTTGGGAATTAAACCACTGGCCTTTTAAAAGGTTTTCAAATAATTGAACCTCACAGTCCCATCCCTTATCTTTTACTTAACTGCGGTGTGTTGGAGTTCATGGCTTTGTTTAATCTCTAGTCACTCCATTCCATATGAGGCCATTGGGTTATTTCAGCTTCCCTGCACCTTACTATCACAGCACAAGCACTCTAATGTTCCATATCATACCCCAGGCACTCCTTATTCCCAATGCTGCCGCAACCCCCTCGCTCCCCTCTTATCGAAGTGCCTCATTGGGCCACTTAGTGGATTCTAAGTGCCTTTATGCCCCATTTGGACCAGCTATTACCTCCTTCTGTGACTATTGAGTTCCAAGTTTTCTTTCTGAGTTTATTGCTGTAAATCCAATTAGACATTCAGGTTAATGTACTTTTGATTCTGCCTTTCTAGCCAACACATTTCTTTAGTTTTTCAGATATCGGGCTGGGTTGGTAGACCCCTTGTGGTTTGACAGATGATTTTCCCCTGCAGACTAAAACATTTAACCCATCTCCCTTGTCATTGTTCCGGCATTGCTTTGAATTTGTCCTTTCTTTATTTGGCTATTAAAAACAAAAAGATTAGCTATTTTAGAGCAATGTTTCCCTTCTTTGCTTTCCGGTCGAACCACTTCTGGCCGGCCAGCTGCAAAATATGTTCTGCTTGGCTAAATACGTCTAAGGCCCCATAGGCGAAACCGACTGCATTGCAAATGCTTGTTCGACTTTGTGATAGTACTTTATTTATATTTTTAACACTATTGTTTCTGTAGACAGATCTATAACATCTGGTACTACATAGAATTGTAGTGTTTTTACCACTGAAGCAAGACAACCTTAAAACTCATTATGGTGCATTTCCAGTTTTGGTACTGTGATTGAAAATGAAATGAATTAAATGTATTATTGTATTACAGAAGGAGTCTTGCCTCTGCCTGCTGCGGAAGAAGAGCCACAGAACACAGCAAAAGTGTCTGTGTGATATTTTTGAATCTTTCTTTTGTCATAGCTTCTTTGTATAAGATAAGCGTCCTTTCGGGCCATGGGAGGCCGATAGTCTTGCACAAATGATGCTTTTTGAAATAGATGATGTATTACTTTTTTAAGATTCGGATGTGGAAGATTTTGATTCTACAAGATTGTAGCTGTTTTAAGATTCAGTGATTCATGAAGGGGGACCGACCTGGAATTTGTTGCTGTTGTATAATTCATTGAGAAATGAGAACACTACCTTCAAGATCAAGTTTTTCAATGTTCCTATTTTGGCAGCACACATAGCGTGAAAATATTTAAGCATGCAGGCTTGGTCACATAGTGTGAATTCCAATATAGTTTCGACTGTAGTGTAGCAGCTATAGTTTCGGCTGCTGCAGAATAATTTGGTAGTTTAAATCATGCTCTAAGATTTATTTAAAAATGTGCCCAGTAGCGTGTATCCTCTCGACTTGTTGGCTACGCCCACCTTTTGAGTTCCTGTCTAAAGAAACATGCAATTCTGAGATTTCAGGCGAAATACAAGGCACTGAACAATCACTTGTTCAATATCAACCTAGTTTTTTTAAATCTCAGAACTCTCTCTGAAACTTTGTGCATAAATGCTTTGTTTTTGAATTGCTATACAATGTTAGTATTCTATTTTCAAACTATTCTACTCTGTTCTTCTTTAAATTTTCGTATAAAACCAACCTTCATGTTCCTGGTTTTTAATTACATATTCTTGCAAAGACTCTCTCCTTGACACTTGAACATGTCTAACCTTTTATCAATGTCTATTTCTATGATGAGACCGTGGCGTTTACTTAACTGATATACTTGTGTTTATATATTTCAGGTTCCTGAAGCTTCAAGGAAATTAAGCGGCTACAGAATTCGGAAATCTTGTCCTTTTGTGCCATGAATGAACTGGATCATCTCCCACAGGTAAGTATCTCCGTCTGCAGTAACATAGCAGGGTGAGGCAGAACTCAGACCATTCCAAAAGTGGCTACCTGTTCCATACTTAAAATTTCGGCTTTGGGAAGGAAAAACTTTACATTCTTTGGGCAGTATAAATATAATACAAAAGTGCTAATCAAAAACACGTAATATGTTTCGCCTGCACTGCGCTTGCGATGTGCTTGTGAAATCTGTTGTAGTAAATGTATCTTAAAAGGGGCTTACATCCCACCTTCCCTTCTTATGGTACTTGTGCTTTTCACTTTACTTTTCCTCGTTTCTATTGGTTGTATGCGTTCTTTTTCCTGTTCTTCTGCATGTGTTTCTGTTATCAGTTTCCCATCGGCAAAGTACTGTGTTCATCTGCTTCTGGAGAACGTATTTTTATGTTTCACAGCGCTTGTGTGCATATCAGACAGCTCTCAGCGCGGCCCCCGACTCATACGTCTCTATGATCAGCATGCATTCCAGCGCGTCAGTTTCAGTTGCCACCACCACTTGGTATTAGCAACCACAGTCCTTATATAGTGGGACTGGGTAAGCTGTGAGGTATGCACAGCGCTGGCTTCATCCACCAGTCTCCCTAGTGACTGTTCATACAACGCAATGCACTCCCCGTCATATCTGGCCGCTCCCTCAGGACTGTTCTAGGTGGGTATTTATTTCATACTCAGTAGTTACAAACACGTGTAGGTTCTCTCTTTCAGATACTTATTCCTGCAGTAACAATAACTGCACTCTTTTGTCATACTCTACCTGCTTTATTTCCCCCCATCCTGCAACCCCCTAACCAGTCGGTCTGCGCCCAACACAGGCCAGCCTTACTTTCCTTGTAGTAGCGTACGCAGCTCTACAAAAAGAAAGGAAGGGCTACCTAGCAACCATTACACACAAAGAAGGTCCCAGGGGTAAGTTTATAGACCCTACTGTTAAGCCCCCTGTATATAAGTGACACCAACCTAGAATTAACAGAGAGTCAAAAAAACAAACAGACAATGTACCCAAATAAAGTTACACAGGAAATAGTTATTAGACTATGCGAGTTCCCATCAGTCCACCAACGAGACCGCCCTTCATCATCTGGGATCTCTGGTGCATAATTTCTGTCACATTAGAGGGTAAAAAACCTGTGCTGGCAGATGACTACACCAGGCACAGGAAAAACCACAGTGATATTTACAGATGTGAAACAGAAAGGCGTATCTAGAAGGGAACTAGGTAGCAGTGCGTGAAAAAGGAAGTGTGTTGTGAAAAGAAAGAGAAGAAGCTCTAAAATTAGGTAGTGGTCGGGAAAAACAATTTAATAACCACCCTCACACTCCTAAATCAATAAAAACAGTGCAATAGTGGTTTAACAAATAGCCACTAACGATGAAAGGTCGACATGTTTCTGCCGACGTATGGAGTCTAGTGATCTCCTGCTGCTTCTTCGGGACCATTAGTGCTACTGCTAGAGAAAATAAATAACAAGAACCATATCACCTGAAAGTGTATGTATGAACATCTTCTCATCCTAAAGATAGGGGAGAAAATTATAATATAAGGGTACAAAGTCATGTATACATGTGAATTTTAACGTGCACGTTTTAGTGCCATCATTATTAAATGCTAGACATAAGCTAATATTGCCCAGCACTCAGACTAACAGGCTCAGTCACAAATCACCAGTTCAGTAAATTTGTAGATAGGGTTCACTCACCCACTTGATGAGAAGGAACCACTCCACCTCACCTGCTCGTGCCAGGTGAGGTGGAGTGGTTCCTTCTCATCAAGTGGGTGAGTGAACCCTATCTACAAATTTACTGAACTGGTGATTTGTGACTGAGCCTGTTAGTCTGAGTGCTGGGCAATATTAGCTTATGTCTAGCATTTAATAATGATGGCACTAAAACGTGCACGTTAAAATTCACATGTATACATGACTTTGTACCCTTATATTATAATTTTCTCCCCTATCTTTAGGATGAGAAGATGTTCATACATACACTTTCAGGTGATATGGTTCTTGTTATTTATTTTCTCTAGCAGTAGCACTAATGGTCCCGAAGAAGCAGCAGGAGATCACTAGACTCCATACGTCTGCAGAAACATGTCGACCTTTCATCGTTAGTGGCTATTTGTTAAACCACTATTGCACTGTTTTTATTGATTTAGGAGTGTGAGGGTGGTTATTAAATTGTTTTTCCCGACCACTACCTAATTTTAGAGCTTCTTCTCTTTCTTTTCACAACACACTTCCTTTTTCACGCACTGCTACCTAGTTCCCTTCTAGATACGCCTTTCTGTTTCACATCTGTAAATATCACTGTGGTTTTTCCTGTGCCTGGTGTAGTCATCTGCCAGCACAGGTTTTTTACCCTCTAATGTGACAGAAATTATGCACCAGAGATCCCAGATGATGAAGGGCGGTCTCGTTGGTGGACTGATGGGAACTCGCATAGTCTAATAACTATTTCCTGTGTAACTTTATTTGGGTACATTGTCTGTTTGTTTTTTTGACTCTCTGTTAATTCTAGGTTGGTGTCTACCTAGCAACCATCCTTGAGCAAGGAAAACAAGCAAATAATGGGCATAAATTGGCATTGCTGGTTTTCTGTGCATCCAATGTGGCTGCAAGATGCACATTTTATAAGCGCCCTCTAGCGTTTTTGGTCGTGGTGGCATAGGGTGTGATAATGTGGTAATCCAACATGGCAGAGTCCAGTGGTCTGTGTGTTGAACCTGAGATGGTGTTATATTATCTGTGACTGCGTTTATTTTTGCCGCTTCTTCATACCGTGTTGGCTGTGAAGCTAAAGGTGAGCCAAGGTCTTGCGAATGTCTGTTCCAAGCCGCTACCCCTTGCACTTGTATCAGAATGAATGTTTGCAGCAAGGTTTCAGGCGATCACGTATGCAATCAGACATGCAAACAGACGTGCAAGATTGATAGGGTAATCCAGTTCACATGCAGGAATGGGGAAATTCTGATTCTCCGTATGTGCAATTATGCTGCCTTCTCGTTTCCTGTCCTGCTCGCCACCACGCAAGATGGCGCGTGTACAGATGGGTGGCCAGGTTCACGTGGATGCCAGGGGTGCGGCCCTGGTTCTGGCTCCTGAGGTAGTCGGTGGCGGGTCGAGGGCGCGGCCGGGTAGCGCTGCCAACGGCTCCCTGCCGCTGCAGCCAGGAGGGTGAGGTGAGGCGGCAGGGAGGCGGGTTAGAGAGCGGGAGGAGGCCGCGGGCGGGGAGCGCTGCCGGTGGCTCCTCGCGGTGGAGCCGCAGTGATTGTGACCGCCCGGTACCTCTGGGGCGGCTGGAATGGGAGGGGTGGGGCGCGGGGCCCCGAGAAAGAATGCGCGTCCATCGGGGAGGGAGGCTGGAATCCAGGTGAGGCGCGCGGCGGGGGCGAAGGGGAGCTCCTCCGCTGCCGGCGCATTAGTTTTCTGGCCACCCCGGAAATGAAGGGGTGGCCATGATGGAGCGGGAGGGGCACAGCAAGGGGGATAGTGGCAGGAGGACCCCTGGGGGGAGGGGAGGAAAGGAGGCTGCTGGGAGGGGGCAGAGGGATTAAGGGGCAGGCTGGGTGGCAGGAGAGCCCACCCCCCCGGACCGGCTCTAAGCAGTACAGGGGGAGAGGGAGGCAGGGGGCCAGGGGAGGGAAGAGTGGAGGTGCGCGGAGAGAGGCATTTTATGGTGGCAGAGGGACCGGGGGGATGGTCGCAGGGGACCATGGTGGGCTGCAATGGGGGAGGCAAGGGGAGATGTCAGTGGGGTGTCTGGGGCAGGGGGTAGCGTGTGGAGGCAGGGGGGCGTCCCCTTTGTTGCTGGATTCAGAGAACAGTGAGAGAGAGTGGGGGGATTTGGACATTTTCGACGCTGGGGGGAGGGGGTGCGGGAGGCGCGGGGCTCCCCTGGGGGCAAGGTGCAGCTTGACTGTGAGGTGGCGGGCCCTTCGTGGAGAGGGGGGAGTTTGGGTGTTGGGGAGAGAAGGTGGGAGGGGCACAGGGGGGCGGGACTGGGAAGTTGGGGGTGCCTTGTCGGATGAAGGGTGGGCAGGGGTCAGGGGGCTGGTTTGGAGCGACGAGGAGGAGATCGGGGTGGGGCGGGGGTTCAGGTGGAATGCGAGGGGTGGGGCGGTAGGGGAACAGGGGGACAGGGGGAGGGGAGGCGTTCCGGGAGTGGAGGTGCGGCTCAGTTTGAGGGACCCAGGACACCGGACCTACCTTTTCTTTTGCAGGAGGGCGGACGTTGAGGGACTGCTGACTTGGCAGGGCTAGGGACAGCCCCGCAACGCCATGGTGAAGGGAGGACTGAGCCTCCCGGCGCGTGCTCGGCACCGGTGGGGGATCCTGTCTCAGCCGGCTCAAGAAGGCCCGTGCCTCGGGGCAACACCAAGGTGGTCAGCAGGGGCAGGCTGGGGTTGTGTGGCCGGGGAACACCCAGCAATCTGGAGGTGGTAGAGGAGGTCTGGGCCAAAGGGCTTGTACTCCGGTTAAGGTGGATCGTTTGTTAGCGGCCTTGCAGGATTACCCGAACAGGGGGGCCGCGGATCGGTTACGGACCGGGTTTTTGGAAGGATTTTATTTGGGCTATGAGGCACCTCGGCTAAGGAGATGGGCTGACAATTTGAGGTCTGCCAGGGAGCACCCGGAGGTGGTGTAGGGCAAATTGGATAAAGAAGTCAGTGAGGGCCACATGGCGGTACCCTTTGAAGACTGGGCTTTAGAGGATTTGATTGTGTCCCCCATTGGGGTGGTGCCCAAGAAGGACGCGGGGCAGTTTCGTCTCATTCAACATTTGTCATGGCCTGAAGGTGGCTCCGTAAACGATTACTAGATTAACGGGAGACCACGGTGTCTTACTCGTCGGTTGACGCTGCCATGGCCCTGGTGGTGGCTGCGGGCGCAACGGCGAAAATGGCAAAGTGCGACGTCAAGTCGTCTTTCCGGCTGCTTCCGGTCCACCCAGACGATTGGGGCATACTGGGGATCCAGTTTAACGGCCGCTGGGACATAGACAAGGCATTGCCGATGGGCTGCTCGATGTCTTGCACGCTTTTTGAGTGTTTTAGTACATTCCTGTAATGGTCTTTCAAGGAAACGAGCGGGCCACCAAGGAGTTACGCACTACCTGGATGACTTTTTCTTGGTCGGGGCCCCAGACACCATGGACTGCCAGCTGGCGCTGGACAGGTATCAGGAGATCATAGGGGACCTCGGGGTGCCATTGGCACCGGAGAAGACAGTGGGGCCAGGCACGGCTCTGTCATTCTTGGGCATAGAGCTGGACTCGGTGTCTATGGAGGCAAGGTTACCAGCGGAGAAGAAGCAGCAGATGTTGGGGCTGCTGGAGGTTATGGTGGCAAAGCAAAAAGTAACGGTTTTGGAGATACAGGTGCTGTTGGGGTACCTCAAATTTGCTTGCAGAGTGGTGCACATCGGGCGGACTTTCTGTAGGAGGTTGGGCAGGGCCTTGGCTGGGCAGAGGCCCCTGCATCACCATGTGCGGTTGTCCGCGGGCATTCGCATGGATTTGCAGATGTTGCAGTTTTTCCTGCAGCACTTTAACAAGGTCCCCATGCAGAGATGGGAGGACATGGTCTGGGATGTCCAGATTTTTTCGGACGCGGCGGGTGAGTGATGGTTTTGGTCTCTACTGGCAGGGGAAGTGGTGTGCAGAGAAGTGGCCCCCGGAGTGGGCGGGGGTGGAAGGAGCATCGCGTTCCTGGAGCTTTTCCCTCTGGTGGTGGCGGTCTCACTTTGGGGGGAGGTTTTGGCCCACAGACGTGTGACCTTTCATGTGGACAACATGGCGTGGTGCAGGTGGTGAATCACCAGTCCGCCAGGGATGAGCAGGTGCTGAAATTGCTGCGAGTGTTTGTGTTGGGTTGCCTGCGCCATGACATTGCTTTTCGCGCGGTGCATGTTCCTGGGATCAATATTGACATAGCGGATGCTTTGTCGCGTTCGCAGTGGGGGAGATTTACTGGGTTAGCCAAGGACACGGATCGGGACCCGACATGCATGCCTCCGCAGCTGTGGTACGTAGGCAACACAGGATGTTGCAGTTGGTTCTAGGATCATTGGCGGAGTCGACGAGGACAACGTATGTGTCTGCTTGGGGGGAGTTTGTGGTGTCCGGGGCGCGTTGGTGGGTTCCGGGGCAGGAGAGACAAGAAGATGTGGTACAGTTTATTTTGTCACTGATCGCCAAAGGTCTATCGCGGGTTACGATAGCGGGCAAGCTGGCAAGGATTGCCTTCATGGGCAAACTCTTGTGGGGTTAGGCACCGTCCGCGGGTGAGCTCGGGTCGAGGATGCTGTAAGGTTGGGCCCGGGAGTGTGGGCGGTCGGATTAGGTTTGGCTACCCTTGTCGTGGGCACTGTTGGGGAGGGTAGTAGGGGCCTTGCCTTTGGTTTGCAGGGATGGGAAGGAGACTTGCATGTTCGCTACCTTAATGGCGTGGATGTTTGCGGGGGCTTTTCGGGTGTCTGAGGTTGCTGGGTGCGAGAGCCGGTACGGGGCTAGGGTGGTCGGAGGTGCAGTTTCGGAGGGAAGAGGTGTGCCTTTGGTTGCGTAAGTCTAGACAGACCAGAGGAGTGTTGGCAGGTGGGTAGCATTGGGGAAGGAGGCAATGGGGACGTGTGCCCGGTACGGTGGGGAATGCAATGGCAGGCGAGTGAATTGGCAGAGGGTTTGGTATTTCGGCACGCAGATGGGCGGGGGGCGATGGGATCCCAGATATTGGCCGTGTTGCAGAAAGTGTTGGATCTGCTGGGGATGGAGAGGAGAAATTATGGCACGCACTCATTTAGCATTGGCGCAGTGTCAGAAGCGCAGAGGCGGGTGTGGGTGCGAGGGGACATTATGCGCTTGGGGTGGTGGTCATCAAATTGTTACCAGCGGAACGTGCGCAGTGAGGAAGCTCATTGAAAGCGCGGTTGTTGTTTGTGACCTATGTATTTACCCTTGTTTCTCGTTTCAGGTTCTGTGGCTGGTCCCCTCGCCCATGACATGTTGGTGTGGATAGTGGGCCACTCCTTTGTGAAGCGGGCCCAGGTGCAGGCGCAGGATAGGTATTTTGGGGAAAATTTGGGGTTTAACCCTGTCCTGTTTAAGGTTAATTGGTTTGGGAGAGGGGGTATGCGGTGGAAGGAACTGGTAGATAGGCTAAATAGTCTGTTGGTGGCGGGTCAGTGTCCTGACGTGTTGGTTTTCCACTTGGGGGAGAATGACATGGTGCAAGAAATGGGTTTGGTCTTGATGAGGGTCATGGAACGGGACTTGGAGGAACTTTGAAGGAGGTGGTCCGGGTGTACTGGAGGTTGGTAGTTTATCGTTAAGTTTGGGGAGTTGGTGAACAGGAGTGGGGAAAGGTTAAGCAGTTTGGAAGTTTACATTAGAGGGAAGTTAGTTACAGTTGCAGGAAGGCAAATAGGATTGTAGGTCTTGGGAGGGTTAGAGTTATAATGTATGTGATAAGATTGTTTATTATGTAATGTATTGGAAGTTATATATTGTATGTTGCAGGGTGGGTTTTTTTATCATGTGGGGATCGTAGGGGTGGGGGGAGGAAATGTACAGGGGATCAGGTAATTCGATGTTTAGATAGGTTTTAGTTTTGTAAGGCAAATTGCCAGTTTTAATAAAGTGTGATGTGCACCTGTTTCAATAAAGCGGCCTTTTACACACACAAATGGTTGTCGGTGCTGATTGCCCCCCTTTCCTCCCTCCCAAGGGGGGTTTGTGGGGCGGCCGAGCCTGGCGAGGTCTGCCCCCCGGGTAGATTTGGGAGGGGAAAGGGGGGCGAGCAGAGAGCGGCCATTTTGCTGCTTTGGGATGCCTGGGGAATAGCCCAAATGCAGCCCAATTTCAAACATGTAGCCCAAGGGGTACTTATTGGGCTTCAGCGTTTCCCAGCCACCATTTTAGGTACTGGTGACCTGGTGGCTGGGAGCGCTGTAGTTAGGTGTTTTCAGGCCCCGCCCACCCTCCCTGGGCTCAGGGTTTTTCGGGGGAGGTGTTTTTGCAGGAGGGTTTTTGGTCAGGGGGCTTTGTTGGAACAGGTGCATAGGGGTGAGGTTATGTAATGTTGTCGCTTGGAACAGGTACTGGCGGAGTTGTTTTTGAAGTTGGCCAAGTTTGGCTGGAGTTTGGTAGTTTATCGTTAAGTTTGGGGAGTTGGTGAACAGGAGCGGGGAAAGGTTAAGCAGTTTGGAAGTTTATATTAGAGTGTAGTTAGTTACAGTTGCAGGAAGGCAAATAGGATTGTAGGTCTTGGGAGGGTTGGAGTTATAATGTATGTGATAAGATTGTGTATTATGTAATGTATTGAAAGTTATATATTGTATGTTGCAGGGTGGGGATTTTTTATCATGTGGGGATCGTAGAGTTGGGGTGAGGAAATTTAAAGGGGGTCAGGTATTTCAATGTTTAGAGAGGTTTTAGTTTTGTAAGGCAAATTGCCAGTTTTAATGAAGTGTGATGTGAACCTGTTTCAATAAAGCAGCCTGTTACACACACAAATGGTTGTCGGTAATGCTTGCCCCCCTTTCCTCCCTCCCAAACTCTGATTCTTACTAATCACAATGTTTGGGTCAATCTCTGTAACCTTTCTGCAAAGTACTGTTCTTTAGGACCGGATTAACATATGAAACAGCTTATCTCGCAAGCATATAAAATCGTTGATGTTTTGCCCCATAGATGCAGATTACTGACACAACATTCATATTGCAAAAGGTATTTTGTGTAATGTACTATGCTTAAAGAAATCCCCACTTTTATCTGTTCACCTACATTCCCTTGTGACCCATATCAGATACTACACGTGTCTCAATATTGTTGTTTCTTCCGACTAGTCTCTTTTGTACAGTTTGTCCATATTTCAGATGCCTCTCTCTGTGCTTGTTTGGATTTCCTCCGCCCTTTACCGAATATCCCCATAGCTGCTCCCATTTCAAGCATACTTGTTTTGGGAAATGTTTTTTTTCTCTGTCCCCTGCCCTCTACCTATTCTCTCCGGTTTATAGTACCTCTGGTAACAGCACAACATATTGCCTTTCTCAATAAACAAGTGATAGCACTTTCATGTAGTTTCAGTAACTTATATTGCACAAGCTACAATTTACAACAAAAACATCTTATTATTAATCACATAGGCGAAACATTGGAGACAACCTTTACATCGCGGTCATTAGACCGTGATGCCATTACAACGCGTCATTACAACAACTGCGTTGTTACACCGCAATGCCATTACTATGCAAGTCATTACATCAACTTGCAGTAGATGGCGCTCTAACATAAGGAATAGTATAATTTACTATTCCAGCACCTTCCCTACTGTTGCGTAGCCTGGAGTTGGAATCGTAAACTATACACTCCTAATGTCTTATGGCGCCATCTTCTGCAAGTCGATGTAATGGCATGCGTAGTAATGGCATCTCGTTGTAACAACACGGTTGTTGTAATGACCTCGTTGTTACAGACCGCGAAGTAAAAGTACGCATTGTAACATGCAATATTCGCGAAACAAAATGCATTTACCAATGCTTTTTTAAAGAAGTTGTACTAGAAGTTGTAACCTAAAGGTTTAGCAAAGAGCGGTACTGTGAGCATCACTTCCATTTCTTTGTGCATTATGTCAATGGTTGAGCAAGAGAGAATAATTACGTAATTGTGGATGTGGACCTGACAACATATTTCTGGGCTTATAAATGTTACCATCTCGGTGGAGCTGGAACACTTTTCAGACTGGGGGTGTCCTGTGTTCAGTGTTACATCACTGACCTCATAGAGATTCTGAAAAAAGAATCCAAGCATCGCAGAAAGAACAAGTGTTGCACATGCAGCAAGAGAGTGGTATGGGTGTAGTTTATAGCTGGTGTTCTATTTAGGAGCACACGGTCACAAAAAGATTACTATAGCATGGTGTGGTAGCACACTGCCATTCACAGACCACACATTTTCCATTGAAATGATCACTAAATATGCACACAGTTTTACTGATAAACCCGTAAAGCAAAGCGAACAAACGATAATGTGTGAAAATAGCAGTGGCATAGCTAGCCCTATGGCAACCCGTGGCGGACCATGATTTTGCCACCACACACAGCCAGAGTGAAGAGGGGGGGTGTTCTGGCAAGATCTCTGGTTCGTATGCTGCCTGTGGTGGCTAATTGAAGTTCGGGGGTACCCGCTCCAAGAGCAGTGGGAGGCCGCCGCCCTTAAAACAGGTGCCGCCCGGGGCAGACCGCCCCCTCCCCTTTGCTATGCCACTGGGAAATAGGATTTTAGCAAATATTTGTAATTTGAGCATCACCATGTAAAGTGTCTTGAATTGTTTTGATCCTATTAAAATCTACGTGCCATCTGCAAAGAGCATAAAGCCTTATTTTATCTGCTCATATAAAAGATAACTGAATTGTTTTTTTAGAAACATTCCATACAAGTAATTGAACAAATAAGGTCTGTACCTATGAAACATAATCTGAGTCTTTCAACATTTTTCAAAAATAGAAACAGATGAAGGGCAGCAATTCCAATCATAGACATAGGGTATTATGAAGAGAAATTATAATTTAACTTAAAAGATAGAATGACAAATATTGGATTAAACAGTAATACTACCATAAAATGTGGCCTAATGATTGCAGCTGTGGTTGAAAACATGGTTGGATTAATTTGAAAGTTAAGGCATTTTTGATAAAAGAACATCCTTCTATTCAAACATTATACATATTATGCAAAATTCATAAAGATGGCAAAGATCCACTCTCCAGGCTCATAACGTCTGGAATGAACTATATTTTCTAACCATTTTTGCTTTTTTTCTCCCTCAGTAGGTTGTATATAGCTCCCCTCATTCCTGACATCAACAAAGACAAAAGCATAAGCAAAAACAAAGATGAGAGACTAATACATATCATGAAGTATTCAACTTTGTTCTTTTTTGAGCTAACCACTTAAATCTTGAAAATTGCATACCGCTAGTCCTAGTGATTGGATGTTTGCTGTTTTCCTAAATTGGTGCTGGATTTTTCTTATGTTGTGTTTTCATTTTATTACTGTTTGTAGTGCTGCATAAATGATTTACATATTGTATTGTATTGTATTGTAATTGCATTTATATAGCGCTTACTACCCCTGACGAGGCGTCAAACCGCTTTTCCGGCGAGTAGCACGCTACTCCGGGACCCATAGAGGATTAGTGTTGAATTAGTATAGTGAGACATGCAAGTACATTTTAAGTGGTGGATAGTTTAGTCAGTTACTTGGATTTGGAATGATAGCAGACGGATAGAGGAGGACAAAGGTTTGTATTTATATAGCACTAGTTGACGCACGCTATTCAGGAAGCCTACAATGGATTAGTGGTGAATTAATATGGTGAAATATGAAGTAATTTCAGTGGTGGATATTAGTCAGTTACTTGGAGTGAGGATAGTGGAGGGATAAGGGGGGAAGAAAGATTTGCATTCATATAGCACTTGTTACTCCTAATGGGTGTTGAATCGCTTTTCTGTCGAGTAGCATGCCACTCCGGAACCCATAAAGGGTTACTGTTGAAAATTAGTATAGTAAAAAAAAATATTAAGTAATTTGATCAGTGGATATGTTATTCAGGTATTTGGGTAGTATATTAGTATAGTTTAAAATGGAATTTGAGAAGTGAACATGCCAGTCTGTTAATTTCGATTGAAAAGGATAGTGGAGGGATAAAAGAGTGAACTATATATATTTTTTTTAAACATTTTTAGGTCTTAGCAATAGGAGGAGGCTTTTGGATGAGTAAAAAGGAGTTTTGGGTATTGCTAAATGAGAAAAAGGGCAGCATTTCTGGTCCTAGTCCCCACCAGTCTCGATCAGGCTCAAACAGGCAACTACCCTTGTCCTCTCCGCCCTTAACAGGCTCAAACAGCTAACTACCCTTGACCTCTCAGCCCTTAGCCTCGACGCCCAGGCTGAGACGCCCTAAGCTTGGCCTTTTTTATAGCCCTAGTAATCAGGTGACCCCTTCAGCCAATGGGAACCCGAGCCCTAACACTATTCAATCACAACACTAGCCGTAAAATCTAGAACCAATAGGAGACCAGGACCTTACTGCCAATCTTAGCCCTAGTCCAAGCAACCAATCAGTTCAAAAACCCTACATTTAATAAAGGCCGTAGTCCCAACCCAAGTCCAAGCAGCCAATGGTACAGGTAGCCCTAGTCCCTACTTCCAATAGAAAGCCTAACCCTATTCTTAGCCCCACAACTAGTCCAACAACCAATCACACCAGAAGCCCTAAATAGCTACTTCCAATTAAAAGTCTAACCCTGGCCCTAGTCCCACCCTACTCCCAACAACCAATAACATAAGTAGCTCTGGTCCCTACTTCCAATAGAAATCCTAACCCTAGCCCTAGTCCCAACCCTACAATGATTGAATCACAGACCCAGAAACCTATCAGAGCCCTCAAATACCCAACCAATGAGGACAGTAACCCTAACCCAATATAAACACCAGATACAACCACCAATCAGTGTAGACATGTACCAACCTCTAGCAGACCATATAAGGTTCCAGGGACTGCAGACAAGGTTTGCTGGCCAGGGAGTTGGAAGCTGCTTCTCCTGTTCAGAATCTCCTAGGAGACAGACAGGCTCAATCCACACTTTGGACTTCTGCAGGTAAAGGCTCCACTAACTCGAAATCTAACAATACTGTTTGAATAAAACTTTACTCCCCCTGCTGGCCAAAAAACGAAGTGCACATGCCCCAGTAAATACAGTTTAAACAGCTCACAGAAGCACCCTCCGATGTAGAATACCCCTGTTGCTGGGAGGCAGGGGAGCTGGCCTCACTGGCTTGTGAACACAAAATGGTGGCTGGGGGTGCACTGTTTTAACACACAGGTCTTAGCACAGAGCAAAGGAAAAATTTGGAGGGTAAACAGATTTGTCACTAGGGAATGAGAGGGACAACTTACAGAGGTTGGACTGCAAATCCCACAATTCAACATGTTAAATGCAAGCAATCATGGGCAGGGAAAACCACAAGTTTAAAACACAAAACAGGTGATTATGCAATCACAGGCAGGTCAAAACTGCAATTTTAAACTGTAACAACCACATGCAAAGACAGTAATCACAGAAAGGGAAAATCGTTTTTTAAACAACTTTTGTTTTGGGAAGAGAGAGCACTAGTCTGTCTCCCTACCACTTCCAGGACTCTGCTCACTGCAATCTGGGGCACAGGTAGGCTGCAATTCACAAGATGGAGGAGAATGATTTAGGGTGCAACCAGCAAGGCCTTAATGGGCCTGGGCAGCTGTGAGAGGAGGGCTCAGACTTGCCTGGTAGCTGAATAGCCAATGGTCTGCTGGCCTGGGGGTGGGGGCTGGGGAGCAGCTTCTCCTGTTCAGAATCTCCTAGGAGACAGACAGGCTCAATCCACACTTTGGACTTCTGCAGGTAAGGTTTCACTAACTCGAAATCTAACAATGCTGTTTGAATAAAACTTTACTCCCCCTGCTGGCCAAAAAAAGAAGTGCACAGGCCCTAGTAAATACAGTTTAAACAGCTCACAGAGGCACCCTCTGATGTAGAATATCCCTGTTGCTGGGGGGAGGCAGGGGGGCTGGCCTCACTGGCTTGTGAACACAAAATGGTAGCTGGGGGTGCACTGTTTTAACACACATTTGCCTTTAATATAAGCCTGCCTGCTCTGTGCCAAGCTACCAGAGGGTTAAGCACAGGCTAATTTGGGGTTTGCATGTAGCGTCACCTTGACAAAGATTGTGGTTCGTGCTTGAGTGTGGTTTCACTCCCCCAACTAGTAACCCAATTTCTTTCTCACTTTGAATTTTCTTTTTGAAAATAACAAAAGAAATTGTGAAAGTATGCCATTTTGACTGGTGCCACAGGGCTCACTTTCAATGCATTGACAAGAACCACCCTAACAGCAGTTCCTTCCAATGTAAGAGGTGTCCTCTGGGGTAGGGGGACATCTCTAAATTTGTAGCAACGGAGTCAAATACTCGAAATCAGACCCTGGGATTCCCTACCTGTAGTACTTCATTAAACATCAGAAGATTATTTAGGGTACAAGAATACGCAGCCTGCAACTGGCCCGATGTTGGATGTATGGTCCTAGACTTAGAAAAGGCTTTTGACTCTATAGAATGACCCTACCTATCTGCAATTCTAAGACACTTTGGTTTCGGGGACACCTTCATCAGAGTTGTAAGTGTACTCTATGCACAACCACTTATTAGGGTGTACACGGATAACACCACATCAGAGAGCATAGTAAACAGGGGTACCAGGCAAGGGTGCCCATTGTCCCCTTTGTTGTTTTTGCTAGCAATGGAACCGCTAGCCATACACATGCACACAAGAGGAGACCTTTGTGGCGTATTACTGGGAGAGGGTATACAAAAATCTATTGATATCTGTATCCCGCTTTCCAACAAGAGGGTGAACAATTGCCGCCCCCCTGCCCTTTGGTTTACTGAAAGTCTAAAAATTGAAAACTTGAAATGCGAAGCTTTAGAAAGATGTTGGAGGAAGAACTACGCACCTGACACTAAACTCGCATATAAAAAGGCTAAAAGTGATTACCCCTCCCTTTGTAGAGCCACTCAAGCTGAGTATGTCTCTTCTACCATCTCCAATGCTCGGAATTGTTCGAAGACTTTGTTTAAGATGATCAAAGAATTATTTGGGTCAGAAAGTCAGTCCACTCCCCTGATCCTTAATGCATCACAATGCGAGGACCTTGCCAATTTCTTCCTTAGTAAAGTTGAAAAAATATATTCTGCACTAAATGGTGATAAGCCAGTTAATACCACACAGCAAGCTCATACCCCTCCCCTTGCAGCCGGAATCACTGGCCCTGTGAACCGTAAGACTATTGAATCAATCAATAAATTAGAAACTTGGTCTCTTTTGGATATTAATTCTTTTAAACGACTCTTAGGTAGTGTTAAACCGGGCTCTCCCTGGAATCTCCTCCCCACCTCCGTGTTGGAGCAGCTTGAGCTGCCTTCACTTACTTTAATTATGGAGCTCCTGAATGCCTCTCTTCAGGAAGCATTAGTCCCGTCAGAGTGAAAGCATGCTAGGGTCCTTCCACTTTTAAAGAAGGCTAATGCTGACCCCACTCAGCTCTCCAATGTTCGGCCAATTTCATTACTTCCGGCTTTTTTCAAAACTTTGGAAAACACATCAACTTACAGTTGTCCTACTTTGTTGAAACTCAAAACTATGTTGCACTCCTCACAATCTGGCTTTGAAGCTGGTTTCTCCACCGAAACTACCCTTCTTGGAGTCACTGAAATTCTATGGTATCGTTTGGATATTGGGGACACAGTTGCCCTTATATTACTTGGCCTAAGTGCCGCTTTCGACACGGTGTCTCACACCTTGTTATTGAATGCTTTGCAATATCTGGGCATTGATGGCCCGGCACTCAAGTGGCTCATATCCTTTCGAGCTGAACGCATGCTCCAGGTTTTTTCTTCCATGGCCAGTTCTAAAACCCACTCATCTCCATATGGAGTTCCCCAGGGCTCTGTCCTTAGCCCTTTACTGTTTAATATCTATGTTAGACCTCTGGCAGCCATTGCGGAACAGGCAGGGTTGTCTCTATATTCCTACGAGGACGATACCCAAATAATGTTTTCCCTCTCTGCTGAGAGGGTGTCTGAGACTCGTCCCTCCAGACCGGTTTGAGGAAAATTGCATCTCGGATGTAAGTTTATTAACTTAAACTGAACTGAGAGAAAACTGAAGTTTTGATTTTGGGAAGATATAAACATCTTTGGAGTTTCCAACACTGGCCCTCCCAAATGGGTCTTACCACAGCCCACCCACCAAGTCCGCAATCTTGGTTTCATCATTGATGATCAGTTATCAATGAAACATTAGGTAGTGAAGGTTGCCTCTACTTGCTTCACCATTCTCAAATGGAAAAAAATCCTTTGGATGCTGCCTTGTTCCACCCAGAAAACCTTAGTCCAGGCTCTTATCACGTCTAGGTTAGACCATGGCAACATCCTGTATCTGGGTGTAAATAAAGACACAACACATAAATTACAGGTGGCACAGAATGCAGCCGTTAGTTTGCTCTGCCGGGTCTCCCGGACTGCCCCATCTCAGGCTTTCTTCAGGATCTTCATTGGCTAAGGGTAAAAAAACGCATTAAATTCAAAGCCTTGAGCTATATATATGTTTAAGATCAAAACTGGCAGTGCCCCCCAATACCTGCAATCCCTAGTTTTCCCTTACTCACCAGCACGTCCTCTTCGTTCCACCAATCAGGAGAAATGTTTTGTTTCTGTGGCCGGTCTTTTGCTTACCTTGGCCCCTCTCAGCGAAATTCTCTCCCTATGTCTCTCCTTAACGAGACAGTCTATGGGAACTTTCGCAAATGTCCGAAAACCTGGTTATTCTACCATTAATTCTCTGCTTCATCTTGTGTTCCTCTCAGGTTGGCGCAGGAAACCCTTTGGGGTAGCTGTGCGCCTTAATATAAAATTAAATAACATAACATAGCATACACGCTATTTCCCTATATGAAGAAGATCTCCTCATATATCTTAAAGAAAGACACAATATTCCAGAAACTATAGCGGGAACCTTACGACAATATGCAGAATTGTTGGGGCTGAAGGTGAATTAGAGCAAGACATGTCTGTACCCCTTTAGTGCTGAGACTCAAAACACGAACCTCTGAGTTAGCAATAAACTTGTCAGCTGGCAACCTACCATCTTCATATACTTAGGTATCCGTGTATACCACAGTCCTGCTGACATATTAGAAGGTAACCTGTTCAGAACTATTTCCCAGCCCAGTGCACAAATCAAATTTTGTAAAACACTGCAGCTCAACGTAATAGGTAGAATAATACTAATTAAAATGGTAATGTTACCTAGACTGCTGTACTATTTTGTCAATCTCCCCGTCTAGGTGCCAGCCAAAATGTCCCAAGAGTTAGAGCAAATAATTTTTTACTTTATTTGGAATACAGGCCGGTATAGAATAGCACTGTGGAAACTGTATGCCCTTACGAACAAAGGGGGACTGGCAGTTCCGAACATGGAACTTTATTCCTTAGCTTCGCAGTTGCAATGGGCAACAAAGAGGCTTTCTGGATTAAACCTAGCTGAGACAGCCACAACGCAGCCAGAATAGACATAACTCTTTCCATCCGGCATAATGAGAAGTAATGTTGGGTCTGTCGGGTACAACATTGCTTTATCGCTTATTCAAAAATTAGCATCAAGGAGAGAGAAACAATTGCTTCAATACTTGATCAATAATTGAACTCAAGAAAAAAGGGAAGAACACACCAATTTTGAATTAATCAGAAGACAATATATTGACAGCTTAATCACACTTTTTCTTTTTACATTTTTTTGTAGTATAGTAATAACACAGTAAGGCTGCCACAAGTGATGGCACTTAGATTTCACCTACAGATTTAGGCATTACTAAATGAAAAAAACTGCTTTGAGCTTCAGACACAAACTGTATCTTAAAAATGGTGCGCAGTAATTCGGTGATGAAAAGTGAAAACAATGAACGAGACCCTGTCAGATGCTTTCAGTCTAATGAATCATGTAAAACTATGCTCAATTAGTTAATTCATGGTTGTTTAATTGTGTTTAGTTTACATTTAACCTCAATATAGAATGTACATTTAATTTGGAAAATGTGTTTTGAAATTTCAAAGTAGAATATTTTGTGCTAAAGTAACACGCATTTTAAAATGTAGAAGAAAAGCTGAAAAACACAGCTCGTGATTTAGTTTGCTTTGTAAGGCTCCCTTTCTGACCTAGAGATAAGAATGGTATGTTCTTTCCTCCCATTTCTGTATGTGGCTTACTTTTTAAATCAGTAGGCAGTTGTTTAGACAAAGCTTTATTCACTTCATAATGCATTCTGAAACTGCAAAGCACACATTTTTTTTCTTCTTGATTATAATAATATGTATTTTCTGTTTTAGCATAATTAATACTTTTCTGTTGGAGAAAATGTAATTGTTTTCAGGATGTTAGGAAATGAAGTCATTTTAGCACAAGACTCAAATGTATTACAAGAACTCGCCTGATTGACGTGTCCAGTCAGCCCATGGGGTGTAGATGTGTTCTGAAGCTCCAATTGGACAAACTACAAAGAGCAAGTCACATGTGTTTTTGTTAGAAATACTGGTTGCTTGCTGAGAGGTGGGGGCTTTTCCTTATTTTTTAGCTGGACGCTTGCAGAATGACACTTTTTTTGAGTTCTGCAGAAGGGAGAAGGGGCTCATTGGGCAGCTTTTGTGGGAGAAGCAGAGAGGCAGAAAGAGATGTACAGAGTCAAGACGGAGAATCAGCTGTGAAAACAAGGGCAGATTTAGATACTAAAACCCTAAGTTTTATGTTTTGACTAACTGGCTTTTTAAAGACTTATTTGTCCTACGCATTTATTTCTCTTTATGGGAGATTATTGCCAATTATTATTTATTTATTTAGCTTTGCAAAACTCACTCTTACATTATATTTTCTTGGAACTCTTTAAGAGTTCTGACTGACATTTATGTCTCAGTATCCATTAGAAATAGGGATTTCTTCCTTTGTGGGATGCTCTGTATGCAATCTATAATATATTCTGTATTAATTCTATTTTTTCCTATTTTTCACTTCTGTGACCTGATTGATATTTGACTAATGATTAAATAGTCAGAGAACCTTACATTTGATTAGAAAATAAATTATTTTAAAACTTATCACAACTCTCATTATTGCCTTAAATATGTATTTGCATATGATTTTTTCATATTTATGCAAAGTCTCCATTGTGATAACACTGTAGCAAAGGCCCATCCCCTTAAGCGGAAAACAAGAGGTAATGATGTTTTGCATTGAGTAATTACCGCGAAGTTTCCGCTCAATCAGTTTGGTAGCAGAGGATGGTTAAACACCAATGCCAAAAGGATCAGAGTTTAGATTAATGCCTAAATAGCACTACAAAATAATTGCCCAAGTTAGATAAATGTCCATATCCTCGAAAAGTCCTGATTCCAATTCCCAGAACTTGAAGACTGGCAAAGCAATACTGGAAGGTAATGCAAAAAGGTGATTGCTGGAGTGGTGTGAGTAACAATAGGGTTGTGAATCGGTGTTAATGTGCTAGACGGTATTATTAGCAGTGTTGAAAAAATAGGAAGGTTTTGACTGATGATGAAATTTTGCTCATTTTGACTTGATTGTTTATTGATTAAATTGGTAATTTATAGGACATAATTATTGATTTTGGTTACTAATATGAAAAGTTATCGTCTTTGTTTCATGTTGTTTGGAATTACTGGTACGGAGTTACCTAAGATCCCGGGATGTTAATTTAGCCGGAATGTGGAAAAGTATTACACTGCAGAAGTAATTTGTTTGTTGTTGTACTATCTAACGCTGAAATGCTGTAGATGTTATTCTAAGGGACCTATTCTGTTGAAAGAAGATTATATGAAACAGTGAAAGCCAGCTTTCGAACCTTTGGCCAAACATCCCTGAAGGTGTACCAAGACCTCGTTTATAAAAGTCCTCTTCTGAAATTATGGCTAGTATCCCCAAAGGAGTACCAAGACCTCTTTCGCTTGATTGAAAGTAGAGTGGCGCTGGTCGGTATTTTACTGGAAGTAAAAGGAATCTCTTTGAGCAATTGAACTATCTCTTTACTAAGTGGAGCAAACAAAATAGCAGTGTTTTGTGTCATTTCTAATAAGAATTTATTTAGAAAGACTTTCTAGTACATTGCCGTATTATTTTGTGACGGGAGGGTCAGTAGTAGGAGTTAAACTGACTGAAATTGAAACCAACAGCATTGAAGAAAAGAAATTGCATTAAAATTAGGCATGGGCGCAAAATCCGTTTCGCTCGCGGATTTTGCGGATTTTCGGCAAATTTGCGATCCGCGAACTCCTGCGAATTTGCCAAAAATCCGCGAATCCGCAAGCGGAATGGATCCGGGGGGCAAAAGTTCAAGCTTGTAACTATTTTAGAACAGCGCCAGCAAGCTGCCAGCACCATTCTAAAATAGTTACTAAGTTAGCTTCAACAGGAAGCACTAATAGATAAAATGCAGGTGCTTGAGCACCTGCTTTATTTGATCTATTAGTGCTTCCTGATGAAGCTAACTTAGTAACTATTTTAGAATGGCGCTGGCAGCTTACTGGTGCCATTCTAAAATAAAACAGGAGAGGGGCAGAGGGCAGAAGGTCACAGAGTGGGGCAGAGGGCAGAAGGGCACAGCAACGAGTGGGGCAGAGGGCAGAAGGACACAACAATGAGTGGGGCAGAGGGCAGAAGGGCACAACAACGAGTGGGGCAGGGGACAGAATGGCCCAAAAACGAGTGGGGCAGAGGGCAGAAGGGCACAAAAAACGAGAGGGTGGCAGTGATGAACCAGAGGGCGCATCGCAGTCTCGCACAAAAAAAAACCCTGCGAACACGCAAAGCGCCCCGCGAACATGCAAAAATGAAAAAAACCCGCAAATTTGCACAAGTTCGCGAATTTTGTGGATCGCGAATTAGCAAATCAGCAAATTCGCGGATCGCAAATTCGCAAAATTCGCCCATGCTTAATTAAAATATTGCAGGAATGACATTGTTTAAAGGGTTTAGGAAACTGTTGGGAGGTAAAGTGAAAAATTTGATTTTAATTTGTGATGCCCCTTAAGGAACAACTGTGCATTTTATGTCTACCAATTTGGGACAAACTTCATGTATGTGGGTTCACCAATGGTGCAAGATTACTAAAAAATGAGGATGTTTTGAGATTTCCGAAATATGGTACGTTTGAATGGCAAATTATGGACAAATTAAGGGAAGTGTTGTGTGAAATAAAGACACCATCTAGAGCTACACAATTTGAAGCTTTAAGCATGTGGGGAAAAACAGCAAAAGACAAAGCAAGAGAGGATAAAAAGGAAAAAGATCAGATACAGAAGAAGGGAATTAATAATGACAAAAAGCTTCAATTAAATAGTGATGTAGGGGGATGAAATATTGGATGCATTATTAACTGAGTGACCACCACCTTATGTAGTCCCGACTAAAAATACTGATAATATTGTACCAGTAAGGACTGCAGTGGCTCCTGCTTCTGTTGAACCAAGAGGAATACAGATCGAGAGAGCTGGGTAGACATTTCAGATTGGCCCACTACCTGCTGATTCAGCACTGGCAGTGATATCTCCAGGTGTTACTGCTTCAATTGTGACTGATTCAGTAGAAATACTTCAAACTGCAGATGCACACATAGTGCCTAGACAAATTGTGACTTTCCTTAACAATATGGTGCCTACTTAAAAAGTTCAAAGAGTTGCAGAACCAGTAATAATGTCAGGGTTTATTTCAGAAACTCAGAATTCACAGTTTATTGAACAAAAACTACCCCAGACAGTCCAAGCATTGAAAGATGGGAGAAAATGGTCTTTAAAACACCAACAGAACAGGATCAAATGAATATACTTGGAGATAAGATTTTTGAAACATGCTTAGAGGAAGCAGCAGTGATTAAAAAGTTTGAGAGCATGGGGGAACAAATTAATGCAGACCCTGTAAAAGAGAGACAACTTAATGTTTCAAATTAAAAAATTGAACATGAAGAAAAAAAGGACTCTTTTAATCATGAAAGTGTGAACAAGTGTCAGGAAGATGAAGCAAATGAGACAATGGGTTCTTCTGGAATGCAATTACACATTGCAGAAATGGTGAAATATATTTTCAAATACAATGGGTTTGAGAAATTAGAGAGTGGGCAAGGGGACATGAGAAGAAAAGGAAACCACTAGACCTAGCAAGGAAACTGGATAAAAAAAGGAACCACTAGACCTTGTTGTGGAAAATAATAAAAAGGATAAGGGAGAAGTTTTTGCTTACTCATTGAAAGAAATAGAGGGAGAAGTGCATATTTATGTGTCACAGATCAAAAGTGAACTTGCCGCATTTCTGAACACATTCCCACAAGTTAATGGATTTGTTGAAATTTCAAAGGAGTTGTGTATTAATTTGAAAATTTTCTTTGACACTGCCATGCAAAGTTAATTGTGGTTTGAATCTAACGTTGTTGTGCAAGGGCCAGGTGAGGAGAAAAGGTATAAATAAAATAAATAAATAAAAATGTTTGCATGAATGCACCACCGTTTTCTGTTGTTAAGGAGAAAAATGAAGCAGTGAATACTTTGCTAAAGGACAGAGTGCCAGCAAAAGATGGTGCGGGTAGAGAAAAACATCGCCGCCATCGCGCGCCAAACCCCCGGGCCACGCCCACTTCTTGAGGCCACGCCCTCTTCACCCAAGCCTTCTTAAGTCGCGCTGAATCACAAACACGCCACAGATACCTAATCACTCCTGAGGCGGAAGCCGGGAGAGTTTGCTCGCATTTACTTTTAAAATAATCATTGCATTGTACTGCTTTTTAATCCAGTGGACACTCACCCTTGAGCACTTTCCCCCTGAAAGCTGCTGTAATTTCCTTCGCACAGCGGATCTTAGCGCTGTTGCGGGTAGGGAAAAACATCGGCGCCATCGCGCGCCAAACCCCCGGGCCACGTCCACTTCCTGAGGCCACGCCCACTTCACCCAAGCCTCCTTAAGTCGCGCTGAATCACAAGCGCGCCACAGATACATAATAACTCCTGAGGCGGAAGCCGGGAGAGCTTGCTCGCATTTACTTTTAAAATAATTATTGCATTGTACTGCTTTTTAATCCACTGGACACTCATCCTTGAGCACTTTCCCCCTGAAAGCTGCTGTAATTTCCTTCGCACAGCGGATCTTAGCGCTGTTGCGGGCAGGGAAAAACATCGCCGCCATCGCGCGCCAAATCCTCGGGCCACGCCCACTTCCTGAGGCCACGCCCACTTCACCCAAGCCTTCTTAAGTCGTGCTGAATCACAAGCACGCCACAGATTCCTAATCACTCCTGAGGCGGAAGCCGGGAGAGCTTGCTCGCATTTACTTTTAAAATAATCATTGCATTGTACTGCTTTTTAATCCACTGGACACTCACCCTTGAGCACTTTCCCCCTGAAAGCTGCTGTATTTTCCTTCCCACAGCGGATCTTAGCGCTTTTGCGGGTAGGGAAAAACATCGCCGCCATCACGCGCCAAACCCCCGGGCCACGCCCACTTCCTGAGGCCACGCCTCCCAACTCCCTATATCAATGTGCATTCCCTGGACGCGCAGCGGGCGAGCGCAGCGGGCACGCCGTCAGCGCGCCGAAGGTGCGCCAAAGGGAAGCCAGTCTGCGCCAAGCCGGGCCCAGGGCCCAAAACCCCTGGAGGGTACGCTCCAGCATTAAGGGTCTACGTGCCTGATTTGCTACTCTCCTTGCGACTCCATTTCAAGCAAAACTGTAAGATCATACCAAACGACAGGAACAATTCAATCTCGTGTCCTTCCTGCAACTTCCAACTTGATGTCTCCCAGCTCTGTCGGCCCATTTCCTCAGGCCGTAAGCCGGTACACACGTGGCTTCTTGGCAGCCTGAACTGCAGATCCCTCAGCAAACACAAAAGAAACATATATGGCCTTCTGTCCGACAACTCACTGGATGCCCTATTCCTCACAGAGACGTGGCTACACGCCAGTTCAGGCCCAGACATCGCGGAAGCCCTACCGTCAAACTATGCCATTGCCAGAAAAGACCAAACCACTGGAGTAAGGGGTGGCATAGCAGTCGTCTTTAAAAAATCGTTGCAATGTACTTTGGAACCGGTTTCCTTAAACGCCTGTGAGATGGCCCTTTTTAAACTTCAACTCCACCCGAACTTCACCTTCACGGGTCTCCTGATCTATCGACCACCTGGCCCTATTCAACCCTGGGCCACTCAACTTTTGGATTGGATCGCTTCGGTCCGGGTAAACTACAGCAATTTGTCCATTATAGGAGACCTAAATATACACTTTGACGACCCACTGAACAAACCTGGCAGAAACTTAATTCACGACCTTGCTGCCATGAATCTCAGTTTGTGGAACTCGGGAGCTACACACAAAGGAGGTCACCTTTTGGATCCAATTTTTTCCAGCATTCCCCTGTCACACTGACATTCAGCCTTGCCCCTACACTGGTCAGACCACTTCCTTATTAATTTCAGCGTGTCTGACCATATGGCTTCTAGTCCTTCCAGCAGGACAGGACAGTCCGGTAAAAGGAATTGAAAGAAACTGGACATAAATCACTTCATGTCCATCCTAGACTCTGCACCTCTGGATGAAATATTTGATACTGAGGACACAGAGATTGTAGCCACTAAGATTAACAAATGGCTTCTAGGAGCCTTAGACACCTGCCTTCTCTTGGCTCGCAAAAAATTCACAACCCACAACCCTCCAGCGTTATGGTACAACGAGGAACTGAAGGCAGCAAAATCCAAGTGTAAACGCTTGGAACGCCTTTGGAGTAAAGACTACGCCCCTGTAGCCAGCTCGACCTACAGAAACAAACTCAAGCTTTACCACAAAGCCTGCACCACGACTAGAGCCAACTACGTGGCGAAATCTATTTCTGAAGCCACAAACAAATCTAAAACTCTGTTCAATCTCGTGAAAGAGTTAGCGGGCTCAAACACATCAGCCAAACCCCTTCCATTGAATAATGTTCAAAGTGAAGAATTGGCGCAGTTCTTCACAAAGAAGATTGAGACCATCTACCAGGACATTCTAAAACAGCACCAGACACAAGCAGCGACGGATCCGGATCTCGATCCGAAGGTGGAGGCCATCTCCCCTTCGCTAAACCTGTCCTACGAGCCACTAACATCCTGGCCCGAGATAAATGTTCAGGGTCTTCAAGACATCTTAGGGAAAGTAAAATCTGGCTCTCCCATCGACCCCCTCCCGATTTCCATACTCAGACTCTTGGACACCCCACAACTCTCCGTCATCTGCCAAACTCTGAATCTATCCCTCTCCACAGCAAAGGTCCCAGCCATGTGGAAACATGCCATGGTGTCACCCCTACTCAAGAAACCATCGGCAGATCCGAAAATCTTGGCCAATTTCCGCCCAATATCCCTCCTACCCGCCTTCTCCAAAGTTTTGGAGAAACATGTCCATGAACACCTCGCCAGTTTTACGGAGGTAAATGACATACTTCACCCCTCCCAATCGGGTTTCCGCCCTGGCTTTTCGACTGAGACGACACTGCTTGGAGTGATGGAAAATCTTCGCCTTCTAGTCAACAGAGGTGATTCCGCTGCGCTGATTTTACTTGACCTCAGCGCAGCGTTCGACACCATCTCCCATAACATTCTGTTAAATTCCCTCTCCACCATGGGCATCAGGGGCAAAGCATTGGACTGGATATCATCTTTAGTGACTCTTAGGACATTTCAAATCACCTCCAGTACCGCGGCCTCAAATGTCCATCTATCCCGCTATGGTGTCCCTCAGGGCTCGGTGTTGAGCCCCCTGCTTTTTAACCTATACGTAACCCCGCTCGCCCAGATTGCCGAAGCAGCAGGTCTAAACATGTTTACCTACGCCGATGATTCACAGATCATATTTTCACTCTCCAATGGAGACCACGACTCCTCCTCCCTCCTGCAGTCAGGCCTTAGGAACATCGCCACCTGGATGAGTGAAAATATGCTCAAACTAAACGGTAACAAAACGGAGGTTTTAATACTGGGTCCAAACCAAAATCTCTGGAACCCAAGACACTGGCCATCTGAAATGGGTATCCTACCCATCCCGTCACAACAAGTACGCAACTTAGGCATTATCATTGACAACGGCCTAACTATGGAGCCCCAAGTCACTAACCTTACATCCACCTGTTTCACCATCTTGAGGTGGCTCAGGAAAATCATTTGATGGTACCTGACGACACTCAAAAGTCTGTGGTCAACGCATTAATCACCTCCCGTTTAGACTACGGAAATGTCCTCTACTTAGAGTCTTCACAGGCAGTCATGCGACGCCTTCAACTGGTGCAGAACGCCGCAGCAAGACTACTCTGCAAGTGCCACAGAAGGGAACGCATGTCCGGTCACCTTAAGGCACTCCACTGGCTACGAATTGAAAACAGGGTCAAATTCAAAACACTTAGCCTTATGCACAAAATCAAATGGGGCAATGCCCCCAGATACCTACAAGCCCTCATGCGAACCTACACGCCGGCTCACTACCTGAAATCCTCATCCCAAGGCCTTTTCTGTGTGCCCAAAGTGCGCCGAGTGAGGATGGGGGGGGGTAGATCTTTCTCCCTACTGGGCCCCAAGCTCTGGAATTCCCTCCCTCAGCACCTACGCATAGAAACCCGCTACATCCACTTCCGCAAAGCCATTAAGACCTGGCTTTTTAACCAGTAACTTGCTCCCGCCTCTCCCCAGAGTCTTTCGTTCTGCTCATGTGGTTAAATATCTCTTAGTGCCGCAAAACCCTTTTTGGGTAGCTGTCGCGCTTTAAAAGCCCAATAAATAAATAAATAAATTGGGTACAGATTAAAAGAACCACACAAAAAGCTAAAAGAATTGGTTCCTGAGTTTCGCGAAAGTGTGTGCCTAGAGTTTCAACAACACAGTGGGAGAGAATGTCCTGATGCCAGTGACATGCGATTCTTTGCGACTCAGTTTGTTATTGGATTAATGTTCTCTCATCAGATCAGTGTGCACGTACAGCAAATAAAGGTTTGTTTGAAAAGAAAGCTGATAGATGGGATTCTGAAGGGTGAAGAGAACTTTAGTGTTGGACAAGAAATTAAGCAGAAAGGGTTTGAGGAAAAACCTATGATGGTACAGACTGAATTTTCCCAGAAAAGTTTTCAGAATCAGTTGTGTGTGCAGAGAATGAAAGTGAGTTATAGTGGGTTGTTTCACAACCAGAAATAAAAGGTGCTCAAGAAAAAAATGGTGTTACACAGGCTAAAATTGAGGTGATTTGGTTTGTGCAAATTCAGGTATAGATGACACAATGCTGGAAAAGTGTCCTTTCCCATCTTTGTAACAGATTTGAGCATTGGAATCAGAAATGTAAACTTAAACCTGACGTAGTAAATGGAAATTGCAAAGTTCAAAATGTGTCAGTTCAGCCAATGCACATGTCAGTTCAGAAACAGGTACCGATGACAGATTTTTGCCAATTATCATTATTGATTTCTCTTTGTAAAACTCACTCTTACATTATATTTTCTTGGAACTCTTTAAGAGTTCTGACTGACATTTATGTCTCATTATCCACTAGAAATAGGTATTTCTTCCTTAATGGAGTGATTTGTATGCAATCTATAATATGTTCTGTATTAATTCTATTTTTCCTATTTTTCAATTCTGTAACCTGATTGATATTTGACAGAGAGGAGACAGCCAATACTGAGATGTAATTAGAATAGCGATACAACACTCGGGGCATACATCGGAGGACAACACTTCACAGGGTGGGGAGAGGGGCCAGAGATGACATGAGTACATAAGCAATCTGCACATTGGGCACCAGAGACGAGTGTTGAGTACTTATTGAACAAGGGACATTGAAGCACACGACCCAAGATATTAACGAGGATGATAAAAAAAAGAACGCCTCAACCTGTACACAGGAATGGGAGAAGTATAGAGGGATGGGGGTAACACATGCAATATACATGTTAAAGCTGAAATGTAACAGGCTTATATCGGATGTGCGGCGTTACTGAATTATATGTAAATAGTTGTTAGCAATGCATCGTTCAAGCCTTAAGTCAGGAGCTGAGCAAATTGAATGAAAATTACCAACACTGGTTGTCAAATAAGTCAGAATAATGACGTAAGTGCTGGAGATAGTGTGACATGTTCATATATGAATATTGCTGTAACCAGTGCAACATTCATTCAATGTATAATTTCACTTGCAAAATGTATGGAGCTGGATAAGCTCAGTCACATGTAATCCGGAAAGCGCAAGTCAGATAAGGACATACGTGATGTAATATATATATTATATGTAATGTAATGTACTTGTCTATATCAAAAATGCAAATAAAGAAAAGTAAGTAAAAATAAATTACAAAATTTGAAAAAAAAATTGTGATTGAAGGGGATAACACAAGATGATTATACTTTCTAGAGAAGGTATGGTAATTTTTTCATTCATGCAGAACACATATACCCTTATAGAATATAAGTTGGACTGAGTCTGTCTATGGAGGGAAGACAGAGGCCAAAACATGGCAAAGTCCACCAGCGGAGGAAATTTCCTGGGTGCTACTTTGCAGCTTACATAGTAATGGAAAGTGGGTTATAAGTAGTGATAAATGAATATCTACCACTGGTAATAAGGCCACTAACACAATATAGGGCTGGGTACAGGTCTTAGAAAATTATTCCCATGCTTATTCCTTGGTAGCGTGGCTTTGAGCAAACAGGTTAAACTTCAAAAAGAGGTATGTAAAGCATTTAAAACACCAATTCAGTAAATAATTAAGACACAACTCACAATGAAAATCCAAAACCAATTTATAACAAACTAGCAGCCCGCCCCAGCGTTGCCTGGGGCAGAAAGGGGCTGGGGGCAGTACACCCGCTCCCGTCCTACCCCCTCCCGCAACGACTCACTCGTGCCCCCCTCCCGCCCTGACTCACTCGCGCCCTCCTCCCGCCCCGACTCACTCGCGCCCCTCTCCCGCCCGACTCACTCGCGCTCCGACATTTTCATTTACTGCTGCCTCCTTCTTGCCTCCCCCTGCATCACACAGTCTCACTTTCCCTTTCCTTACCTGTGCCGCCGCTCCTCACTGCACAGCCGCTCGTCACTGTACCGCCCTCCTCCTTCATCATCACGCACGTCGGGTAGCGGCCCGCTCTAGGTCCCGGCTGGCGCTACTTTCAGGGGACTACTTTGTTTACAAACTTAATTTTTTTAATTTACTTTTTTTTTAAAAATTATATAGCCTATGTCCATCTACACAACCTGACATTTTCATAGATGTATCGGGTGTGTAGATTGGCACTGTGGTTCCCGAGTTTACCTGGCCAAAAGGTGCAAGTTCTCTCTTTATAATAGTAGTATAGATAGGCAATTTATTATCTTTAAAATGACACCAAAACAAAAATAATCCAATGTAGGAAACCGGAGATATGAATTATTAAAGCACTATATAGCACATAGAAGACTATAGCGCCTATTGGGACATCTAGTCTCACTAGACCAGGTCAAAGTCAAAGTTTCTGGCCGACTGCGATGGAGCCCTGCACGGCTACCCCTCGTGGCAGGTCCCAATCAAAGTTTTTACCTTCTGACTTAGAAACTTTTCGGGAGCTTTTCTTCCCAGGCTCCCTCCAAACTCTCAACCAGTCCGAATTCGGTGAGGGTTCACCAGCTTGCCTTGCGACGAGGAACCGAACAATCTTATTGAAGTCCTTTCTCTGGAGCTTTCCAGTGGGATGAACCAGCAATCCAGGCCAGCTCGCAGTTGAAGGTGGGGGGCTTTGATCTTGCAGTTGATTCCAGTCACCTTTTCCTCATTTAAGACTTAAGAAACTTTTACAGAACTTTTCCGTGCGGGTCCCTCGATGCTCTTCACCATACCGAATTCGAAGTTGACCTCCAGAGCTTTTCAGCGGGACAAAACTGGACGGCAGGCCGGGTCGCGGTCAAGGGTCACTGGCTTTGCTGGCCAGGTTGAGTCGGGCCAATTGTGGAGCTTTTTTCCAAAGTTGCTCAAAACTTCTCCTACCGTCTGGAACTTCTTCCTGAAGTTTCCTAAAGGGTTTCAAAGTGAAAAAAAACTTACTCCAAGGGTCTGGAATCTTTAAGCTGGTCCTTGAAAGTTTGGCACTTCAGTTCCCACAATCCACTTGGGCAAAACCCTTACGAATCCACTGGTGGTACTCCAGGCTGAGGATTCTTTGTGGTGATGTTCCAGGTGAGCTCTGTTAAATTGTAGATTGCAGGGAGTCCACTCGTTTTGTACTTTTGAAGGAAGTAAGGTCCAGTGGGCTGTAGTTCAGGTTGTGCAGCAGGCGCAATCTTCAGAGTGCAGGGCCTGGTTGGTGCCAATCAAATTCCTCAGCATGGACACTTCTTCTCTTCTAACTATCAAGCACCAGATCTGAGAGGCTCTGCCCCTCTCAGATACTTATTCCATGGTTTCTGGGTTAAGCAGGAGGGCACTCAATTTTTAAGTGCCCCAAACATCAGGGTTGAGTGTGGGTACAATTTGCATTTTAAAAGCAGTTCTGCAAGAGAAGGCTGCTTTTAAACTGATCTCCGGCTTCAGCAGTGCACACATGCAAGTGCAGAAAGGGCTCATGGCTTCTAAACTACCATGCCCTATTGTATACTGGGGACTGTCAATCCCCCTGCCCTACTATGTATCAGGGTCTTATAGGGGAGGTCATGCAACCATAGGGGTACCCTAACCCATAGTGTACCCTAGTGTATGTAGGTGTTTTCACTGTATTCTAAGTGCATAGCACTGGTCCTGGGCCTGGTTAGGCAGAGCCCAGGGTCAGTCAGAGTCAGTTACCACCAGTACCAGTAAGAAAAAAGTTGGGGTGCCCAGGGCACAGGATGACTTTGCAACTCAGTGGTTATAGGAATGTTTGCTGTTAGCTTTGGTTGTTTCGTTTGTTGTGTGTACAGAAGGCTTGGCCTTCTCGGAGGGCAGATAGGCAAGTATTAGACTGTAAAGCTAGTGAAATAATATACTCTAAAGAACCAGTGGCTACAGAATGGCATAGGATGAACAGTAAGACCACGATGAATAGTAAGATATTGAAGGATGGGCTGATTGGATCAGGTAGTGAATAGACTGAGGATGGCAGAGAAGGGTCAGCAATCTAGGAAGATCAGAGGAGAGTAGGCGGAGGGTAGAATGCCTGTTATTCACCGTAGGAGGACGACAAGGTGGTGGGGAGTTGGAATGTCCATAAGGCATATGATTTAGGTGGGAAGGAGGATGTATAAGTGTGCTCCTTAGGAAAGTTTAGTACAACAAAGTTGTCATGTGCAGTTTTGTATTTATATGTGCACAGAAAAAATCGCCCGAGCTCAACCAACCTATTGTTCCAAATGCAGTACCTTTTATCACTTCATAATGGATTTATTTAATGCGTCTTTTACAAACAACGCACCAAATCTGTTTAGCATTTACATGCTCTCAACATACATGCCGCAGTCTATCAGTTTCATTGAGTGTGAAAGATACCTTCCAGTCACAACATTTTATTCATTTGCATAGAACAGCTATATTAATTCAACTCTTTTACTTTCAGAATTGCTCAAACTATGAGAAAGAATGGATCATTGAAAAAAGTCAGCCATTTCCCCAAAATGCATTGAGATTTTTATTTTTATAAAGAAACATTTCAGCAGATTGATAAACTGAAATAGACCGTATTGAGGATAGATATTTAATTTTGATAAATTCACTATAGAAAACTACACAATTTATTTCAAATAGCATGTAAAAGGTAGCAAACATTACTATTTAACATTAAACCTTTGGTAAAGGGCACATCAAATCAGCCTGTTACGCACTATGCATGGTACTAAATTTGGAACCATTCATAAATTTGGTACAACAGGCTGGCGGGGGTGGGGGATGTTTACACTAAAGGGTTCAGGGCAGGTGGGAGAAGCTTAATAAAGACCAATGCCCTAATTTCAAGTACGACAGTACATAGGACCACCATCCATACCCACGACCGCCGCACAGCAGTGCCGCCTGCATTACTACGATTGCGGAGGTTGGATTGACATGAGAATGCCAGCACCTCCGGGATCAAGGATCGAGCCTGGCCGGCGGTCTTTGCCTGGCAGGAATATGCTGGTGGTGCCACAGACAGCACCATCGAGCCATTTTCCTGCCCTTTTCAAGGCAGTGAACCTGCCATGAAAATGGTGGCGGAGTGGCAACAAAGCGGGCCCTTACAGGAACCCCGGTTGGATTTAGACCTGGGGACTACATGCGGGGAGGCACACGCAAAGTCCTCCTGGATTTGGCCCCCTCTTCCCCCCTTCCATCCCGGTGTGGCTTGTAGGCCACACCGTGCAGGAAAGTGCAGTCAGCACTCTGAAAGCTGCGGTCATGCCCGTTAGGCTCTTTTATGAGCCTGAGAGACCGCCATTCTCAGACCGCTGCAGGACCACCTGACAGACCAGGAAAAACTCCCTGATCTGATGAGCGCTCACCCCACTGGTTCGGCAGTCCCACAGCGGATACTGCGTTACACCGTCACTGCAAGACAGCCTAACTTGCAACCAGACATTATGCCAGTAAGTCTTACTCTGGAGCACTCCTGAAAACATTCACGATTTTTTTAATGGTTTCTAACCATGATTGCATTGTACAGGGCTGTGAGAGGTCTATGATCGCAGCATAATTTTGCTTCACTGAATAAACTGAGCAAAAAAATTAGTTTAGAAGCATTTGGTGCTCAAAGCTAGTGCTGTGGATTCACAGCCCTAGAAATAAGAGCCATATGTATCATCAAACTATTTTGCATTTCCTAAATAGCGAATTTTAAGGAATCGCTATTTAGGAAATGCAACATGGTATGTATGAACATAATCGCTTTTTTTCCTTAAGCTTCCTTATTTGCGAATTCCCATTTTGCGAAATCGCAATTAAGGAATAATTTCCAATGCATTCCTATGGGCCAGGAGGCCCATAGGAATGAATGCAAATTAATTCTCAAATTGCGAATTCGCAATTTGCTAATCGCAATTTGAGAATTATTGCAAGGGTGCAGGGCTGTCTCAATGACACCCCGCTGCACCCCTGAAAAGAACATGTGTGTGCATATGGCGCACATACATGCCCTATGGGCATGTGTGTGCATCATATGCCACCTTTAAAAATGCCAATTTGGGGGGGGGCGTGGCTAGCAGCCGATCATGGCGGCAGCATAGGGGACGAGCTCCGCGGCTGAAGCGGCCTCTTCGTCGATCCGACACGAAAATCCGTCACAAATGCAAGCCCCAAAGGCAGGTACCGGATCCCAGGACCGGGCGGAGTGAGCAGCGGCAAGCAGCGAGAAAATCCGACGTTCATAGCCAGAGATACGTCGAAGCCTCCGACCGGCCTGCTAACACCTCCAGAGCCGGGACCTTCCCTGGATATTCACCCCGCCGGAAGTGCGTCCTGACCGGAGAACTTGGACCGGAAGTGCCCGTGTGGCGGTGGACTCAATAGATCGACTGCACCTTGGGGAGTCGGAGAAGGCGGCTCAAACGACTCGAGGAAGCGGTGCTTAAAGGAGGGGCCACTGGAGTCCTGAAAGTCTCAAAGGTCGTCACCCAAAGTGCCGAGAGCCTGGGCATCGACAACGGAGTGGGCACCCGCCATCTTGTGACCTGAACAGTCGCTACACACTCGGCGACCAACGGAGCACCTCGCGCCCTGCAGAAGCACGCCCGACCTGATCGTTGCTGAACCGGCCTGGCTAGGAGGACCACACCGATCCTCACATCCTGGCGCGTAGGGGCACGAGGAGCACGACACTCGGCGGCATGGCGGGGAAAGGCCCTAAGGGTGGCGTCACACAGACTCGTATAGATCGATTCACCTCCGACAAGCCCACCGGGTCCCCGGCAGGGAAGGAACAGAATGGCAAGACGGCCGACTCCCCAGGGGGGAAAAAGGCCACACTGGACGACGTCATGGTCGCATTGGCACAGCTGCAAACAACCGTTGGCGGAATCTCCACAGACGTCACCCTACTTAGAGCGGACCTCCACAAAATGTCGGAAAAGGTCAAGAGTATGGAAGTGATCACGAAATCGCTGGTGGAAGACGTCGCAGAACTCCAGCGTGAAATGGGGAAGATGGCGCAGGACAATAGAATGCTCCGGGAGAAGCTGGATGAGCAGGAGGGGCGTTCTAGGCGCAATAACATCCGTATTATAGGGGTACCGGAGACGGAAGGCGTGAAGGCGATGGATCTCTTCGTAGAGAACCTGATAACTAACGAACTAAAGCCGAAGGGACTGTCCAACTTCTTTTCGGTGGAGAGGGCCCATCGAGTCCCGGGTGGCCAACCGAAACCGGGGGCTACCCCGCGACCCATAGTGGCACGTTTGTTTAACTTCCGTGACCGGGACGCAATCCTGCAGGCAGCCAGGTCCTCTCCTCCCCTCAAGATCCAGAACGCCACAGTTGCCATCTTCCCCGACTACACCGCGGAAGTCGCCCGCCGGCGACGCACATTTTTCGATGTGAAAAAGGAACTGAGGTCCAGAGAACTGCCGTACTCAATGCTATTCCCCGCGAGACTACGGGTGGTAGCGGAGAACAAAACCTGGTTCTTCGACAGCCCGGAAAACGTGCAGGAATGGCTCGAGGGATGGAGACAGGGTCAAAACCACAGACGGACGAATCGCTCCAGGAAAGATCGAACTGAAGGCCATCGCCGGGACTCACAGGCCTCCGGAGGGGGACCGGACAACAGTGACTCGTTGGGAGCTGAAGGCGGCGGGGAAGAGGCTGAGGAACAATGACCACTTGGGACCACTTCATTTTTGCTACTGTACTGAGACTATTAAGCTGTAAAGCGCTTCCCGCCATTGGACACTGGGTGAAGGGCCTCCGGGGGTGTGAGTGAGAGACTGCCGGCTGCGGAGAGTCCCTCACCCCAACGCGCAAGTACACTGTTTTGGGGATGGGGTATGCACTCTGCTAAGTTGGGGGGGCGGGCAGTTTTGAGTCCGTACAGCAGGGGGGCAGGGAGGGGGGTGAGTTGAGTAAGTTTCTTCCACGGGACTTTTCGGTCCTGCAAGTTTATGTTCTATGCACACTTATGTATCTAGGCATGTCTTATGTAACTGAAAACTTCTGGTCCACTCGGGGCGCAGGGAGGTCTGATGGGGAGTCTCGCTATGGCTGCAACGGATAGTCCAACCACGAAAAACTCACTAATTGTAATGTCCTGGAACGTGAGGGGCCTGGGGGATAAGATTAAGCGAGGGCTGGTGTTGCAGGGGATAAGGAGACGGGGGCCGGCTCTCATTCTCCTACAGGAGACACACTTGTCGGGAGCGGCCACGAAGGCCCTAGATAGAAGAGGCTATCAAATGATAGTACATGCAGAGTTCACTTCAGGGTCCCGTGGCACCGGCATTTTCCAGAAAAAATCTTCCAAATTTATTGTCAAGTCTACTGCAACGGATGACCACGGCAGGTTCGCGGCGGTTCATGGCCAGTGGGAGGGGAGGCTTTTTAACGTAGTCTCTGTCTACATTCCACCAGCACTACACTCTGAGGCCTTGCCGGACTTGGGCAAATTCCTGCTGACACTCCCTGATGGGGAACTGCTCATAGGTGGGGACTTCAACATGACACTTTCAAACACTGAGGACCGCTTTCCCCCACGTACGCACGCAGAAGGGCCCAACAGGCTCCAGACATTCCTGACCGCGCAGGGGTTGGTGGACATATGGCGCGCTCTACACCCTACTCAGCAACATTACACATACTACTCGGCCACTCACAATAGTCTGTCCAGGATAGATTACTTTTTTACTTTGATTAATGGTCACCTTACTGTAGCGGGAGCGGACATACAACCACGGGGGGTCTCCGACCACTCACCACTCACATTGACACTCACCACTACGACCATGGCACGGCGCAGATTATTCCCGATTTTCCCTGGCTACCTCAAAGTACCTCGGATTAATAAGGACTTGAAGAGAGCAACACGGCTATATTTCGAAGAAAACCAATCTTCGGTGGACTCCCCCTCTACACTGTGGGAGGCGTATAAGACAGTGTTCAGGGGTCAGGCCATAGCTGTGATCGCAAATCACAAAAAGGAGCACAGGCAGGAGGCCCTTGGGATAGAGTTAGGCCTCGAGAGAGCCAACGCAGCCCATATGGCAAACCCCACAGACGACACGCTCCATGAACTCCAGTTTCACCAGCACCGCCTTACAGATCACATGCGCAAGGTCACGATGTCGGACATTGCGGCCACACAGCACAGGGTATATGATATTGGGGACAAGGCCAGTAAATTGCTGGCGTGGTTGGACAAGAGACAGGGGGGGGGGAAGAATATCCTACAACTTACGGACCCACAGGGCAACAACCACACCCGCCCCGACGAGATAGTAGAAGTCCTCGCCGATTATTTCGCCTCAGTTTACAACACAGAAATAGTGGTGGGGGAGGGGGAGGTCCAGACCGCTCTTGCGCACGTTCCCTTGCCAGAACTGACACCAGAGATGTCCGAGGATCTAGACGCGCCTCTTACGGTGGAGGAGATCCAGCTGGCTATAGGCGCCCTTCATCCAGGCAAGGCGATGGGCCCTAACGGGATTCCCATTGAATGGTTGAAAGTCATGGCCGAATCCTTAAGCACGCCCCTACTCAATATGTACGAGGAATCTAGAACACAGGGTACACTGCCACCAGATCAGCGGATGGCTACTATTGTGGCGATACCGAAACCAGGTAAGCCCCCCAACGAATGCTCATCGTATAGACCGATCTCCCTTTTGAACCCGGAGGCCAAAATTATTGCCAAGGTGTTGGCGAACAGAATCTTGCCGATTCTGACCCACCTGATCCACCCGGACCAATCCGGATTCATGCCACACCGCAGCACTGCCTTAAATCTCCGCAGGGTACATGGAGTGTTGGCGCGAGTTCCACTACTGCAAGAACCGGCTGCCATCCTCTCCTTGGACGCCAAGATGGCGTTCGACATGGTGGAATGGAGCTATCTTTTTGCAGTGCTCGCACGTATGGGTTTTGGCCCGGTGTTCCTTTCCTGGATACGAATGCTGTACAGGGACCCAGTGGCGCAGGTGACGGCCAATGGCCACATTTCAAGAACCTTTTCCCTAGGCAGAGGTACACGACAGGGCTGCCCGCTTTCGCCCCTACTCTTCGCATTAGTTTTAGAACCCCTGGCGGTTACGATACGCACCACCCAACTCCTGAAAGGAATACAATGGACCCCGTTATGGGAGGACAGGGTATCCCTCTATGCTGACGACATGCTGATCTATCTCACGGACCTGGAAGAGAGTCTCCCTAACCTCCTGGCTCTCTGTACAGCTCATGGGCGAATCTCGGGTTACACCATTAACTGGGCCAAATCCATCATTTTTGAACTGCGGGGACCGCTCCCGCCTCTCCCGGATTCCTGCCCACTGGAACTGGCGCATACGTCATTTAAATACCTGGGGATTCATATCACCCGGAATGAGGCGGATTTCGCACGGCTCAACCTGCAACCTCCCTTGGCCCGGCTCCGAGGGGACGTGCGCCATTGGAAGGATCTCCCCCTAACGCTCCTTGGCCGTGCAGCGCTATTTAAAATGATGGCTCTGCCACGTTTCCTATATGTGCTGGAGAACGCCCCGTACTGGGTACCGGATAGCTTCCTCCAGAAAATAACGGCGCAGATTTCGGGCCTGTTATGGGGCAACCAGCCAGCCCGCGTTTCTCACGCCAAACTAAACCGGGGATGGTACGACGGGGGTATCGCCCTCCCAAACGTGCAGCTATACTACTGGGCGGCCCAGCTCAAAATCCTTAACCAATGGATACATGCCCCGCAGGACGACCCAGCATTCAAGGCTGACAGGGCGCAACTGGGTGCGAACAGTTTACTGGCCCCACTGTACCACCGTGGAGTGGCGGCAAAACTTACTGGGCCTACGAAACATACAGTCCGCATATGGTACAAGGCGCAGGCAAAGTTGAAGTGGGATGGCATCATTACGAAACTTACGCCCCTGTGGGACGCGAAGGCGTTGGGCCATTTGCGGCGCTCTAAGGGCTTCACACAATGGGACAGCATCGGCATCTCCACGGTGGGGGACATGTGGACGAGGGAAGGAGTGATCTCCTTTGCCACTCTGCAGGAACAATACGAATTGGGGAACACAGAGCTCTACAGATACATCCAGGTCCGACACGCACTGCAGGCAGCGATCCCACCCGACACATCCCTGCCCGAATCCTCCCCTCTGGAGGATCGTCTACTTACTGATTTCATGCAAGAGGGGGCGACATCGCTGACATACCGCAAACTGATTAACAATATGCCTGATCCACTGGGGACACTGAAGGACAAATGGATGGTGGAAGTGGGTGATCTGGATGAAACTGACTGGAACACAGCCTTGGCGTCCCCACGTGAAGCAGGCATATCGTCTAAATTTCGCCTGGTGCAGCTGAAAATCCTACACAGAATCTACTACACCCGTACACTACTTCATAAACTGCACAGGGCGGATCATCCATATTGCCTTAGGGGCTGCGGGGCAGAGGGGACCTTCATTTACACTGTGTGGGAATGTCCACTGATTGTCGGTTACTGGCAACGGGTAGTGCGCACTATGGCTCAGACACTTCACACCACTCTCACTCTGGACTCACGGCTCTGCCTGCTAAACATATGGGAGCCGACTGACCTCACCTATTATGCAAGGACCTGGGTCACAGTGGGGATGGTAACAGCGAAACGGGACATAGCACAGAAGTGGGGATCGGCTGATCTCCCCACGCTGCCCCAATGGCTCCGCAACATGGACATGCTTATGTTGACTGAAAGGGCGGTGTACAAATTGAGGGGTAACCCACGTAAATGGAATGGGGTGTGGAAACCCTGGAACTCCTATAGAGGGGATATCTGCGAACCACTGGAAGAGGATGACATCGAAGGATCTGAGAGTGACGAGGAGCATTGATGGGGTGTATAACTGTATATAGGGCGTGTGCAATGGACTTGGGTGGGACCTGCCTTGGGCGGTAGTAAGGGTGGGTGTGGGAATTAGGGGGCTTTGACACAATGCACTGCTCTCTTTGCAGATGGACTGTGCCACGAGTGCCGAAAGCTACTACTTCAAGTACGTGCCGGACTAAGTGTGCTGTTTTTTCTGTTTTATGTTTGTTGTAAGAAAAAAAAGGCAAGACTCAGACGAATAGTAGCCAACAAAACACAAAATCGCAAACTGTATTTCTACGACACATATAGATCCCTATTCATCACATCGCCGATAAGGCCTGAAATGTTTTGCACTGACGTGGATGATATACGTTTGGTCACTACTGTATACTGTATTACTGCATTCACCCAGGACTTAATGTGTGATTACGCGATTGATGAAGCTGTATATACTATCTTTGTTTTGCACCAAAAATAAAAATTTAAAAAAAAAAAAAAATGCCAATTTGTGCATTTCTAGAAGAAACTGGAACTGAAAGTGGGTGGTAATTTGCGAATTCTTAAACAAAATTCTCAAGCTAAAATTGCTACATACATAGCATTTAAGGAATCGCAAATTTGCGATTCCCTAAATGCTATGGAAAAATAAGGAATCGCACAAGTTTGCAATTCCTTATTTTGGGAATGTTTAATACATTCTAAATCGTGCAAAACGGCCGTACTGCGAATTTCGGCCTTTGCGATTCAAAAACGGCTTGATACATATGGCCTTAAGGCATTGGTGATGTTGTTGCAGAGATCGAACTTTTTCACATTCACGTAACCAGGAAGTGAAACAGAAGTAGAAATGCTCCCTTCCAAGCTGCCTGAAACCAATCCAGGTTATTATTATGAATCAGTATTAGCACTGACGCCTAACAAAAGAGGAACATTTACTTATGCCCTTGCTTATTCAGAATAGAAAATATAAAGGTTTAGTGTATACAACCTCCAGATGACGCACAGCACGGACAAATGAATTACAGCGTGAAATCTCCTTAGCCTCCCCTTTTCATATGTTTGCACACTGAAAAACACAAAAGGATTTGTGGACTATACCCATCACAGAATAAACACGTTTTCATAAGTGCTGATTAAAACAAGCAGGACTTGACTGTCACAACTGAGTCCCACATTCCAGTTCTGGAGAAGAGCAGCCAGCGAGAATTCACGGAAAATAAAACATTGATAAGTAATGCGTCATCATATTCAGCGGATAACTACGGCATATTCCACAGGTAGGTGTGCTGTGTACAATTTTCTATTACTATTTCCAGTAAATGAATCAGTTCTATGGCATTTTGACATACAGAAATGATACCATGTTTAAATAATCTCCTCCGTTAGATAAAATAGGTAATGAAAGTAAATAAAAATTAATTCTACTCCAGGAGCCGTATCAATTACTGTCAGGTGTAACTCCTAATTTACAAAAGCTGAATTGTGTTTAATTACATGAGGAGGCCCTCACTCAACTCTGGCTGGATGGAAGTGGGAAGGGGAGTTCTCCTTTTCCAGATCACAAGTGGTCCAGTATTCCAGCATCCCTAATTACTACACAGTGGGAATCTGCCTCCTTTGAAACCAAAGGGACCTCCAAGCAGGAGCTGATGGCAGAGGCTCTGCCAGGCCACCAGACGACTTCTGCCATCATCAAGGGTGCAGCATGCCCATAGCTACAGAGTCATTGTTCACAGCCTCACGCAGGACTGGCATATGCCAGGCCAGCCCACTCCGCTTACGCCTACAGGGAGGAACAAAACGTTACATGTCCCAGATCTTCCCTGTAGTGATCTGCTGATCACAGGTCTCGTTGTCAGCATGCCACAGACACTCCCTCACAGCTGGTTTACACCCACAACACACCAATGCAGCACAGGTGTCACAGGATACGTGACCCTGCCAATAAAAAGGACATGGTGCACGTGCTCGACACCATTTCCGACCTCTCTCAGGGTGTATCTGTGTGGTGTGCAAGTGGGCATGGGGGCCCAGGGGCCTACAACATCACATTCCACCGGCCCGGAGGTGACATGATGGCGTCCGCACCACGTTACCCAATCATAGAGGGTCTATGACTTTTGGGGCACAGACTTTGTGGCATCAGATGCACTGCGGATGGTGACTTTCGGTGCACTGAGGCAGGGGCACCGTAACTGCTGAGCGGGTGTGCAGCCTGCGATGATTCCCGGTCCCGGTGGTCCGGTCATCTCAGGTTTTGTCTGCCCAGCTGGACCGCAGTGTAGGCTTGAGCCATCGGACGGAGGCAGCCTACCGCCACATGGCGTGGCCTCACTGGTCACATAGTTAGTGGCACCACAAGGGCTTAGCGGGTGTGCAGCCAGCCATGAAGCCCGGGTCACTGGTATGTCCTCTGCCATGGTGAAATCAAGATCCAGCACCAAATGTGAGACCTGGTGGCCAGCGGAGCGGGGATGCATGATATGGAGGGTGCCCTGTCCATGGGCCCAAGGCTTGGGGCTTGCAGCTGCACGTGGTAGGCCCTCTTTTCTATACGCAGGTTGCGGAAGATGAGCAGTGAGGCCTGGGTGCACAGGGGCGGGACAGCGATGAAGGCGTGTGCAGTTGTATGTACTCTGCCATTACTGATTCTATACTATGTTTAAGATGCGTGAGCTTGAGGGCTACAGTATATTCTGGCACGTGGTTGGAGACACACCGGTGGCGGAATAGTGACCAGTGAGGCCTGGATGCGCAAAGGCGGACAGTCACCTCTGTGCGCTGGGAGTGGATGGTGTGCAGCGGCCTGGTTACACAGGGGCAGGCAGACACCTCTGGGTGGCGGGAGTGGATGGGGGACATCAGCCAGGGTGCACAGGGGTGGGCAGACACCTCTGGCCGGTGGGAGTGGATGGGGTGCAGCAGCCTGGGTGCGCATGAATGGGACAGGGATGAAGACATGTGTAGTTGATGTACTCTGCCATTACTGATTCTATACTATGTTTCAGTTGAGTGAGTTTGAGGGTTGCAGAATGTCCTGGCACGTGGTTGGAGACACACAGGTGACGGAAAGGTGAGCTGTGAGGGTTTTGCCTGCAGTGTCGACACTCCCTCTCCCTCTTCATCTCTCTCACACTGTTCCTCTCTTTCTCTCTCTCTCTCTTCCTCTCTCTCTCACTGTTTCTCTCTCTCTTCCTCTCTCTCTCACTCTTTTGCTCTTTCGCTCTGTCTTCCTCTCTCACTCTTTCTTTCTTTCCTTCTCTCTTTCTCTCTCTCACTCTTTCTCTCTATCTCTCTCTTTCTCCTTTGATGGGCACATGACGCGCAATCTTATTTTGCTTTTTGTCTTGCAGGCTGTGATTCACAGATTGCCAACCCCCCTACACGAGCCTCCCGCCACGTGGCGATGACTTGAGTTCCACTGAGTTAGTGCCATCAGAGCTGAGCGGGTGTGCAGCCTTCGATGATGTGTGGCCTTGATACACCATCCTGGCAATCGAGACCAGATTTGAATTGTGAACTTGGCTGGACCGCGTGTACGCCACAGCAGAGGTAGTTGCTTCGGCACGTGGTGGGCCCTCTTGGACACACGCCAGTGGCAGAAGGTGAGCAGAGAGGCTTGTAGGCACAGCGACAGGCAGTCACCTCTGGGCGGTGGGAGTGGATGGTATGTAGCAGCCTGGGTGCCCAGGGGCATGCAGACACCTCTGGGCGGCGGGAGTGGATCCGGTGCAGCAGCCTGGGTGCGCAGGGGTAGGACAGCGATTTAGTTGCATGTACTCTGCCATTACTGATTCTATACTATGTTTAGGCTATCTGGTTTTAGATTTAAACTTATATTAACTGATATAACTGATATATTAACTGATATAACCCCATTGAAAGGAAATTACCCATCCTATAAAACTAAGTGTCATTCAAAGAAAGGAAAAGATGAGAGAAAGAAACATTTTTATTTCTTCCTGAAGGGGCCAATACAATATTACTTTGTTATACAGGTTAGCATCAAGAAAGACTGGGCTAACATTATTCTGCTTGAGTTTTGTTGTTTAGGGGTGTTACCAAAACATTGTCTCTTCCTCCTTCTGCTTTTTTTATTTTTGTGGTCTTTGGTCTAAAGATGCAGTGTTTAGAAGCAAGTTTTAGGTCTAATTTAGTTATTTTATAAATTGTAGAGAATCGGGAAATATCAAAATCACCAGACGTTTGGTAAAAATGGAACGCATTGTCACTTGCTACTTATAAAAAACACAGTTGTATATGGTCTTTCAAAATCAATACCTGAGCTGAACTTCTTCCCTGTAAGAGATCCTTGTCACTTGCTAGATGGTATGCTGAAAGCATCTTTACAATCTTTAGAGTTAATGCAGAATGCTATTGACTTTGTAGTCCATTGTGGTGCAGTAAAAATGTATTTGGACCTCATATACAGCAGTTCGGGTTGGCTAAAGTTTCCTATGGAAATTAACATGGAGGAAACACTTTTTTGGGACTCCCTTTTTTTCTCAGCCCCCGCTTGACGATTCACCCCCAAACTTTCAGGATAGGAGCTGATCTGGATAGACCTTTTTTTGGAGAATTTCGCAAAGATTTGTCAAACAACGCCAAAGTTATTAGCAAATCAAAAAAAAAAAATCCTATGGAAAGTAGGTTACAACTATCTAACTATAACTACCTACTGGCGACCGAAAGTAAGATATATATATATATATATATATATATATATATATATATATATATCACAAACACAGTCAGCAATACTGTGTCAGCCGACACAAGCAGGAGCACACCGCAAGTTTATGCAAAATGTATTTATTTCATAAATTGAAAACACCCCTCCAGCGTTGACAGACACGTTTCGCCGCTCTGGCTTTGTCAATGTCAATGACCTTGATAAATTTACACCATTTTAAAGTGAAAAAGTGCACGTGCACATTTGAAAAACAATGGTAAACATGAAGGAAGGCTCAGTCAATGCCAATAGCAATACTTTGAAGTCGTCCATCTTTACATGTTTCATTGAAAACACCATGTTAAAAGCACTATACACCTGGATCATGGCACATTATTGTATTTCCAAAACGAAAACATTAAAATGATAGGATTATATCAATGATGCATTCGAGAATTGAAAAAATATAAATAAAAAAACAAGTTAATAATATACATATCTTCCTCTTCGTGCCTATTAGCCTAATCCTGCCGTGATAAATAACAAGAGAAGAAATAATGAAGTCACTAATACCAGTAATATTAATAAAAAGTGGCTTATAATCTCAATGTATGTAAAGCGATATGAAACAGGTGTGAGTGCTTAGAATTATTACGCCCTAAATGGACTAAATCTGACCATGGAGCAAAATGAGGCATGAAAATTCATAAAACCACAAATGGCAAAATGTGGCAAAAACAAAAGTAAAATCAAAAGACGGGACCTGCAGTGAGCAGCGCTCATAATTTCCTACAGAAGGCAGCTAAAGCTAAACCTAAACGTTGCAGCTGCCCACTAATTGCTGGGCAGCTGAGAACAATCCCAAGGGCCTAAACGCTGCAGCTGACACTAAGTGCTGCGCAGCTGTGGAAGGCCAAGGTAGGGTCGGTGGAAGTGCGAATCACTCCTGAGTTCACCAAGAACAGGTCCCCCTAAAAGAAAAGCCTAAACGGTGCAGCTGCCCACTAATTGCTGGGCAGCTGGAACTCAGCCAAAACTGCGACATGGCTCTTGCTAGCCCTCAGGACAAAGGCTGAACAAATGTGCCCCCTGAGCCCTCGTGGGCTCTTCACACAAAATGGCCCAGCCGTTGGAGTCCTCTAGGCTCTGAAGTAATGGGGTAAGTTGGGGGCTGGAGCCCTCTAGGCTCAGAACACAACATGTGCACTCATAGAGTGCACTAGAGCTTTAAAAAAAGGAAATATGTCCCCAAAGTAAATATGTCCTAAGCCTCTCAGGGGAACTTTTAGAATAAATTAGGGCCTCGTTGGAGCCATCTGGGCTCTGCCAAATACATCAACTGGGGGAGCCCCACGAGGGCTCTAGAATGCTGTAGGCAACGTGGGGTTGGCCCGCTGCCATCCGGGGCCGCCATACACTGGGAAATGGCACAGCAATGTCCCCCGGGGTCGGAGCGGCCCTCTGCCATCGGGGCCACTCTGGGGAACTTAATAAGGGACACCGGGATCAAGACGGGTCCCTCGGGGCAAGGTACTGGGCTTTGAAGGCACTAGAAACACGGAGCCCCACTTACCGGGCTCTTGATGCTGCCGGTCTCCTCTGTGCACGGCAGCCGGCTTGTCCTTGAGGCGGCAGCCCCGCTCTTTACATGCGTTGGGGCATGCACCGGCAATGTGCCTCGGGCCCCCTCCGCCTTCCATTGCCACTCGTGGGCGCCTGTGGGGCTCTCCCTCAATCATGGGAGCCCTGCGCTGGCCGGCGTGTCACCACTACTCCGGGCGACTTCTCTTACTGCTGGTATCGCAGGCCCCGCCCACGTCTTGGCTTCTGCGGCGTGGGCCGCGGCGCTGATTTTAGCTGCAACGAGGGGTAGGCTCCTTCGAGTCAATTATAAAATGAGCTTACTGCTAAATTAAATTAGAGGAGGACATAATGCTGGGGGGGCACCTGCTTAAGGAATGCAAAAATAAGTGGGCATAATGCAGATAAAGCGCCCCAGGCGCTAAAGGTCCAGACACTCAGCCTACGAGGGAAAGACAGCGCAAAAACAGTCCTGGGGCATAGCTAGGCCAGGAAGAAGGCTCAAAGGGTTCTAGGGCAAAGCAAAGTCCCCCAATCAGCCCAGGCAAGGCAGAGGGGTCCCCCAGAAGTCCTCCAGCCATCCAGGGGCTGGGCAGAGCCCAGGGAGGATTGAAAAAAACAAGGGCCCCTTGAACAGTGGTGTAAAACAAACTTCTAGGACAGGGATAACAATGTGTGAATAGAAATTCCTAGACAGTTCACATATTGAAAACAAGTGACTTAAAATGACAGCAAAGAAAGGTAAGACCAAAATCATATTAAAACAATCACAGTTTTAATGAACATAGTTAAAAATCATATAGAATACTAGACAACAGAAACTATATCATGACAGTACAAAAATACAAAATCTTAAAATTCATTCACAGTGTTAATCCTAACACATGGACACCCTCAAAAAGAAATTTTGTACAATTATCGTAGATGTCCTGGAGCAGTGGCAAATAAACTTGACGCGCGTTTCGGCGTAGAAAAAACGCCTTCTTCAGGAGCCACATATTCAAATCTGAAACCTATGATTTAAAAAAAAAAAATTGTTACAATACATAATTAGAAAACAGTTACATAATAAGGAATTGTTACATAATAAGGAATTTATACATCTAGTTACATAATCTAAAAATACACACACTTCTTGCTGTCAAATTAATGTTATCTACATCATGTTTCCAAAGCTTATAAAGTCAAGCATTATTGGTAGACCGTGGGAGTACTCATGTGGGTGGACACAAAGGAAAAAGAACACTAGATAAACATGTCCATGCAAGAAAAAATGCATTTTTAACATTGTTAACATTTCTAGATGGTCGTTCTCTAATAGAATCGTTAGCTAAAGATAGTCTTTCAGGAGAATAATAATCACAACAATGTTGAACGCCATATGTACAATCAATGATCATCAATTGAGGATATTATTTCAATGATATACATGTCATCCATAAATTATCAACATTGCAACTCACTGTTTGTGGATGATCAATCGATTTATGTCAATGTGCGCTGATTCAGCAAATTGATAATAGTAACAACACAACGATTAAGAAGAAATGAGTCTGAAATTATATACATAACATAATGATTAATTATATGGTCTAAACACAGCCTTCAATAACACTAAAGAAGCTACTACAGTCATTTGAACATGAGGATGATTCATGAATGATAGACGGGGCGTGACAAGCACTCTGCGAAACTTATATTTGTAAGCTGTCAAACCCTGCTTTAAACTTAGCAAGACCGATCATCAACATGTATCTTAAGCCAAGCTCAAAATGTTTAAATATTACTTTTACTAAATCAACGAGCTCCATGTAGGTCTATTAATCACCATTCGCATTGATACATTCAACATGGCATTGATGAAGATATATTTAAGGCTTAAAACGGGGAGAAAAGAAATGGTACAAAGTTTCACTGAAAATCCCCATATCCTATCTCAGAAATAGTGGCAGGGAAACTGTATCTTTCTCTCTGTATAGTGACTTGCAACAAAATGTAGCAAAGAAATAGGGCCCATGCTAGATCTCTACCTGAGATAAAATGCGTTCACCATGTAGTCCGTCTTTTATAGTTGGTCGTGGAATGGAAACAAATTCATTTAGGGGTTAGACAGAGACAAAAAAAACAGAATATTTGTGTCCAAGATCGACAAATCATACTCACAATATTGACTGTGGGCCAGCTAGTGGGCCTTATTGACCCACAGATTATGCCAGAATCGAAAATATATCTACCTTAGGAATCCTAGGGATCCTAGAAAGATAGTTTCGTCTTCAAGTAGATAGCGTGTTGGCGATTAAATATTCATGGTCACAGTGGTGTTTGGTTGTCTTTATCTGAGCAGGTACGCTCTTCCTGTCGTTAAAATGCAAACCTATACAGGGCACATAAAAAACCGAGTGAATAGAGCTACTTCTCGTATGTTAACAAAAACGAGGGCACAATACATAAATGACTTACCTTCAAGTTTGGCAGGATTATTTCATTAATAGGAAATCAGGCTACAGATCACAGTGGATATTCTGAATAGTAGCGATGAATAAAAGGTCGGCCGTATGTGGACCGTCAAGCCTGAACATACACAAGCACTTGATAAAGAGCTAGGGCAAATGAATGTGTACTATACCCTTACAAAACCAACTCTATGGGTCTCAGGGTTTAGTATAACGGATGGATAAGCCTGCGCCCCAAAGACCAAAATAGTAGGGAATACGCAAAAGAGGCCGTTTACCTTAACACGTGTATCAGCAGGATAATGCGGAGCGACACGGCGTCTGTTTGATGGTACAAGGAGTAATAAATATTTTCGTAGTACTTCAGGGGTTTAAATATCCCGCCAAATGACACGGAGGACGCCAACCAGGGCGGTCGCATCAAAATAAAAGATGGACTAGTCTATTCATGGTAGTAGACATAGAAAGGTGGAGGGGGGCGGGGCGCCGGGGCTCGCAAATCTGGTGTGCGAAAAAATGTCCTCCATTATGAAGAGGGAACGATAGAGGAAAAATTCATTAAGGTGCCAAGGTTAGCTCTAAATGGGTAGAGCGTTGCTTTAAGGGAATGAGACGACCGGATCAAATATCAAAATTGAAGAAAATCTCAGCATTCTACAACTGCATTAATAAAAATGGAAAAGTGGGGGAAGGGCGCCGATGCTCGCAAAGCTGGTATGCGAGAAAATTGTCCTCCATTTTGAATAGGGAACAGATGAGGCACAAGTCATTGAGGTGCCAAAGATGGCTCGGTGAAAGTAGAGCGTCGCTTCAAGAAAAAGAAACAACTGAATCAAAATCAAGATTAAAACACATCTAAAAGTTTTTTAACGGCATCGAAAAAAGAGAAAAATATCTCTTAGAGATAGCCGGGTGGAGGGACAGAAAAGACACCAACCTCAAAGGCCGAATATGCAAATACATATTTTAGTAAATAAGGTGTAAGGTACATGAAACCAAATTAATGATCTAAATATTAAACGAAAAGTACTGTCATGACTGAAGGCAACTTCGTGACAACTAATTTATATCCAATAACAAGAAAAGTTCATATATGGCCACCACAGGAAAAAATAGCATTGGTCTAAAAAGAGGGCCAAAAAAATATATACATATTAGTAACTCAGAAAAATTCACAATAAAAGCAATTTCTCATCCATAAGGTACAGACGAGAAGGAGATGCAAGGGCACTTATATGATTGCGTTTTCCCACGGGATGTCGCTATTCAGCCCGTGTTTAAGAGTACCCAAACTAAAAATCCAAAAAAACTTCTCTTTTCTTACGCACTTTACAGCCACCTTTACCTTCAGGTAATCTAATCTTTTCTATGATGCGCCATTTAAAATCCTCTGGTTTATGCTGTATTTCCTGAAATGTTTAACAAGAGGAGCTACCATTTTGTTGGTACGTATGGCTGAACGATGTTCGGTTAGTCTAGTTTGAATGGGTCTAGATGTTTCGCCAACGTAACCCAACTGGCAAGGACATAGGATAAAGTAGATACAATTGGCAGTTTTGCAGTTCCACATATCAGTGGCATTCATGACACATCCATTATGTTCAAAGGATTTACCTCCCAAAATCGTGTCACAGAACTTACAGGAGGAACATTTGACTGTGCCCCTAACTGGGAAGTTGTCTGACAAGGATCTTTGGACAAATTCAGACTGAACTTTATTGTTAGTAAAACGGGAATGTACAATTAAGTCTTTGAGATTCTTGTTTCTCTTATGGGCATATAAAGGTTTGGCTAACTGTCCACCTGAGGTGGGGTTGGAATTCAAGATATGCCAGTTAGCATTGATAATTTGTCTTACGGTATTGTCCAGAGTAGAATGTTTGGTAATACATACTAATTGGGTATTCTCTTTTGGTGGTTTGGTCCTCAGTAAATGGTTGCGATCATAAAACCAAGCTCTTTTGTATGAGTCCCTTACTAATCTATGGGGATATCCTCTGTTGAGAAATTTTTGTCTCATTGCAACTGCCTGCAGATCATAGTCTGCTAGGTTAGTGCAATTCCTCCTTACTCGCAAGAACTGGGAGAAAGGAAAACTTTGCCGTTGGCTGCGGGGATGATAGCTGTTAAAATGGAGCAAGGTATTACGTGCAGAGGGTTTCACAAAACGGTCAACTATCAGTTTGTTATCCTGATGCTTAATCAAAAGGTCCAAAAATTCAACCTCACTGTCATCATAATGAGCAGTAAAGTTAAGATTGATGTCTGTCAAGTTAATCCATTCCAGGAATTCCAAAAGGAGATCCTTCCCACTGGTCCAGATAAAGAAAATGTCATCCATATATCAGGACCAGTGGGAAATGGATTAAAAAAACGGTGCCATCTCGTTATGGATAAAGTTGGTCTCAAAAGCTGCCATGTAAATATTGGCTATGGTCGGTGCCACTGACGCGCCCATACTAACCCCCTTGATCTGGTGATAGAGGGTATTGCCAAATTCAAATACATTTTCAGAGAGAACAATTGTCAAAAGGTCCAAGATAAAATCCTTGGGACATATAATCCCGAACTCATCAATGAACCAACTAGTAGCTAGGACAGCTTCCTTCTGAGGGATATTGCTGTAGAACGCCTCGATGTCCATAGTTACTAGGATATCATTCCTTGGGTCAAAAGGTAGAATTTCCACTTTATTGATCATAGCGCCCGTATCCTTAATGTAGGATGTGATTCTTGATATGTGTGGGCGTAAATAAAAATCAATAAACTTAGACAAATGCTCTGTATTTGGGCCAATTGTAGACACAATTGGTCTGTAGGAGGGATTTGTAAGATTTTTATGGATTTTAAGCAAGCCATAAATACATGCTGTCTTGCCTTGGTTGAAATTCAAATAATCGAAATCCTTTTGGTCTGTTTCACCTGAGGTGAGAGCCCGCTTAGTTAACTGCTGTATTCTTTTAGATACCAAGATACCCAGGACATCTACGATAATTGTAAAAAATTTCTTTTTGAGGGTGTCCACGTGTTAGGATTAACACTGTGAATGAATTTTAAGATTTTTTATTATTGTACTGTCATCATATAGTTTCTGTTGTCAATTATTCTATATGATTTTTAACTAAGATCATTAAAACTGTGATTGTTTTTATATGATTTTGTTCTTACCTTTCTTTGCTGTCATTTTAAGTCACTTGTTTTTCAATATTTGAACTGTCTAGGAATTTTTATTCACACAGCGCCCAGGGAGGCAAGCCTTACCCTGAGCTCCTGCAGCAGCACGCCCCTGGCAGAATCCAGTACAAGACAAGAACATCTTCAGAGTGTCACAGCACCCTTTTTATACCCAAAATCCTTTGTCTAGCAGGGTGCAGGCAATGTGAGAACCAGCTACAACTGGTTATGGGGATCTCCTTTCACTGGCCAGGCTAGGGACATCAGACACACCACAGGGGGTGGAGCCAGCATTGTGGAGGGAAAACCCAACCCTACATCAGCATGCTAATCTCTCCATTCACCACTGGCCAGACCCATCCTGACTCCTGGAGCCAGGCTCACCAGCCAGCTTCAGCCAATCACACGCCAGACACAAATTACACAAACATGCCCACTTCTAGAAGTGGAACTTCCACACTAGACACAATCATGCTGCATACATCATTGCGCAGCATTCAATCTCACAAGTTCGCACATACCAAACTCGACCCTGCACTCCCCACACATCAGGAACTACCATGGTCACACATATTCCCCATGCATTCCTATGGGAGGGCAGGTCACTCACCACACATACACAGAGAGCTCCCGCACTTTACACTGTACCACAGTGAAAAAGTGCACAGAGGCCTAAAATCACCAACACCAGGTTACAGAAATAGGCTAGGAAAAAGCGAAAAGTTTCGGGGTGAACCTGCCAAAAAGGGCCGGGTCCAACACATGTGCTATGAAAAAACAACACACAAAGAATACTCGAATGCAAAAGAGACTCTACACAAATTACTAGCCTTGCGCCGGAGGGAAGGTTTGATTTCGAAAGATGAATTCTACTTTATGAATAATGAGTTTCCAGTTATTCCCGTTTTATATCTGATACCAACAATTCATAAACAAGTATCGCCTGTACCAGGGAGACCTATAATATCAGCTATAAAAAGTGTCGGAGTACAAGTTAGTCAATATATTGACTTTTTTTACAGGACTTGGTTAAACAATTGCCTAGTTTTGTAAAAGATACAGGTGACTTTTTGGAGAAAATCAGTAATTTGGAGTGGAGTGATGACATGTGGCTCTTCATACTTGATGTAGAGTCTCTTTATACGAGCATTAATCATGATTAGGGTGTAGCTGCTGTCAAACATTTCTTGTCCAATCGACCATGCGAATACCATGAACATAATAAGGCAATTATTAAACGAATTGAGTGGTGCTTGAATAACAACTTTTTTTCTGTTTGGCAAGGATTTGTATAAACAGTTAAGAGGCGTGGCAATGGGTTCCTGTTTCTCCCCCAGCTACGCGTGTTTACACGTGGGCTGGTGGGAGGAACAGGTACTTAAACAACAACACAGGACATGGGTTAATGAAAAGATAATTTGTTGCCTTCTCTATATAGACAATATATTTATCTTGTGGCAAGGGGATAAATCTGAAGCTCTCAATTTTGTAGATGAATTAAATCAAAACCATCTGAATCTCCACTTTACATCTCATATTAATAAAAGGAGTGTGGAATTCTTAGATGTAATGGTCTACATAAAAGAGGCACGTATTGAAACCACTTTGTTTAGAAAGCCCACGTCTGGAAAGGCCACTCTTCCCGCGACTAGCCACCATCCAAAACACTTGATAGCCAGTATTCCCTAAGGGGCGATTTGAGGCTAAAACATATATGCAGTACCAACAGTGATTTTGAGTGTTGCCTCAAAGAAATGATTGCCCGATTGAAAGCAAGTGGCTACTCAGACAATTTACTACAGCAGGCTGTGGAAAAGGTTAAATTAAGAACACGAGAAAGCTTTTCAAGCCCATTGACATTTTCAATATGGATGTAGGAATGCCCATAGAAATAAGGGAACAATCTGAAAATAACACTCCCAGGCTAATAACTACATTTTGCAAAGAGGACAAAAAGATTAGAGCCATAATCAAGAAAAATTGGCCAATCCTGTTAACCGACAATGTCCTTAGTCTCAGGTTACCTAGCAACCCCGTCATCACATTTAGAAGAGCTAAAAATATGGGTGAGGTGCTAGATAAAACTAGTCCTGAGTCAATCATTAATTCAATATGGCTCAAACCAGTGCCTGGTTTTCGCAAATGTAGTAGCTGTCGAGCATGCAAATTAGGGGTGAACATGACTCATTATCAGACCCCCTTCAATACTCAGGAGGTAGCTATATCTGGAAGTTACAATTGTAAGACAGAATACGGCATATACGTCCTTACATGCACATGCAGTCTGAAATACATCGGCAGCACCAAGCTGCAGGTGCATGTAAGGATCTTGCAACATTTGCGTGCTATTATACATAGTGACCCCGCATATCCCGTGGCACGTTATTTCAAGAGAAGTCATAATAACGATGTGGCTTGTTTACAATACTACGTAATAAGTGCAATACCCAAACCACGTAGAGGAGGCAACCGTGAGGGCCAGTTGCGTCGACTAGAAACAAAAATTATATTAGCGTTTGACAGCAAATGGCCAAATGGCCTTAATAACAGTGAAGAATTGCATAGCTTTTTATAGTCCTCTGCACATATCTCCCCTGAAGAAACAAGTTACTTACCTGTAACTTTAGTTCTCCAGTATTGGTAACTTTCATAGATTCCCATTGCTTGTATCATTCCCCGTCGTCGGAATGGGAGCCTCGGTAATAATATATATATATATATACCTAGGTAAATACACCCTAATAGGTGTAAAAAAGGTAAAAAATTAGGCCTAGGCCTCATTATCTTTTGCAGCCTATTGCTGTCATTATGTAAAAGGACCCAAAGTCCCCTTAGCAACCAATCAGATCAGCCTCACCCTGTAGAACCTTCCTGAGAAAGCTCAGAGCCTCAGATTTTCGTAGCCGTTGCTTTGCCACATAATCACCTAGCCCTAAAGTGAGCTTTCCCAGGGGAGGCGGGTGGGCGCATGGGAATCTATGAAAGTTACCAATACTGGAGAACTAAAGTTACAGGTAAGTAACTTGTTTCTTACTCCAGTATTGGAACTTTCATAGATTCCCATTGCTTGTATCAGAGTAGATAGCAGTTAGCATACCTCAAACATTTCGTGCACAGTTACAGAATCATTATAAACTAATGACATCACAGATTATAACAACCATAAAGCAGTAACAAAGCATAATAAGTTTGAAAAAACAGGAGGAGGGAAGAGAGGAAAGCTCACCTCTTATTGGAAGAGATTTCTCAGGACTGCCTGTCCTACAGCCGAATCCTCCTTTGCAGCCGCCTCCAGGCAGTAATGTCTCGTAAAGGAGTGCGTACTGCTCCAGGTGGCAGCTCTGCAAATGTCCTTTATGGATACTCCAGCAAACAGCGCCGCTGATGCTGAGACTGACCTTGTGGAATGTGCCTTCACCTGTCCTTGTAAAGGTTTGCCTGCCGCCTGGTGGCAGAACCGGATCGCACTAGTTATCCATCTAGATATCCCTTGTTTTGACAAAGGAAATCCTTTCCTTGGGGCTCCGAAAGCCACAAACAGTTGGGGTGTCTTTCGAAATCCAGCTGTGCGTTGTAGATAGAATTTCAAACATCTCTGAACGTCCAGAGAATGAAGTGTCCTCTCAGCCTGGGTTGAAGGCCGAGGAAAAAAAGATTTCAAAATCACTGGCTCGTTAAGATGAAAGTCCGTCGGTACCTTCGGAATGAACTTGGGGTTCATCCGTAGGATAACTGTATCATTCTTGAACTGTAAGAAGGGTTCTTTGATGGTTAAAGCCTGAAGCTCTCCTACTCTCCTTGCAGAGGTGAGTGCCAAAAGAAGCGCCACTTTCCATGATAGGAACTTCAGGTCCGCTTTATGTACTGGCTCAAATGGCGGTCTCATTAGCTGGGCCAGGACCACATTCAAGTGCCACACCGGAGGTGGGGGCCTAACTGGCGGGAAAACTCTAAACAGTCCTTTCAAGAATTGTTTGATTACTCTCGCTGATAATAGAGAGGGACCCGATCTTGTTCTCCTATACCTGGAAATAGCTGCCAAGTGGACCTTGATAGAAGCATGAGCCAGACCTGCTTGTGCCAATGAAAGAATATAAGGTAAAAGTTGATGCGGAGCTGACGAGAAAGGATGTACTTTCTCCCTCTGACACCACAAATGGAACCTCTTCCATTTCGCTCTATATGTCTTATTAGTGCTAGGGGCTCGTGCCTGTGCCAAGATGGTCCTGCATTCTTCTGGGATGTTTAAATCCTTAAACTCTCTGTATTCAGGAGCCAAGCCGCCAACTGAAGCGAGCTCGGGTTCGGGTGAAGAACTTGGCCGTTGTACATAGAGAGCAGTGTCAGTTTGGGTTGCAGATGAATGGGCGGTGGAGGGAAAGACGGTGGAGGGATAGCTATAATTTACAACAGACAGTACTCCTGTAAATGGGAGGACTTTATACTACCTAACAGCGAGGCAGGTCTTTTTAAGCTCGCGCTGTCTCCCAACTTCACCCTTTCCGGATTGCTCATTTATCGCCCCCCCGGGCCAGCGAGTTCATGGGCTGCCTCCTTTCCTGAGTACTTAGCACCACTAATTCAGAATTCTAATAACTTTTCGATTATCGGTGATCTCAATTTACACCTGAATGATCCCTGCTGCTCTACCAGCAGCAATCTTCTACAAGACCTGGCTGCTCTTAACATCACTCTACATAATTCTGGCCCTACGCATAAAGCAGGAAACCTTCTGGACCCTATTCTCTCTAATTTAGAATTCATCGAATGTGAGGCCTCCTTACCTATTGTGTGGTCTGACCACTTTTTGGTGACGTTCACTATTACCATTGGTCGTCAATCTAACACCCCCTCTAACCCTATTGAATCTAGACCATCCAGAAACTGGAATAAACTCGACATTAATGAACTCACCTCCCACCTTGAGAATACTAGACCTCTCATAGAAGTCACCAGTACCGAAGCAACTGAGGCTATACATTTTTGGCTAACACAGGCTGCCGATACATGTATACCCCAACGCATGCAAAGGCACAATCCCCACCACCCGCCTGCACCGTGGTTCACAGATGCCTTAAAAACAGAAAAAACGACCTGCAAAAACATTGAACGCAAATGGCGCATCAAATACGACCTATGCTCCAAGCAAATTTACAAAGCGGCTTTAATTAAATACCATTCCTTATGTAAAATTGCCAAAGCCGAACATGTCAACACAACTATTCTGGAAGCTCAAAACCGCCCCAAAGCACTTTTTAAGGTTGTACAGAAGCTGTCAGGTGCACTGTGTCAGCCCAAACCACCATGTCTCGATTCTGCTCAATGTAATTCATTGGGTATATTTTTTATCGCCAAAATCGACACCATTTACTCTAATTTTGAGAAATCTTCTTCCCCTCCACCACATCCTCCTGCCCTAATCCCCCCTTCAGACTGCATGATTCCAGTGGATAAGTCCCTTACTTCTGCCCTGCCGACCCCCCCTACCTCTTCCAAATTTACGATCTCATGTGAGTCCTCGTTCCCACAGGAAACCTATTCTACTTCTTCACAGTTGATCGACACATGGGTTCCGTTTAACATCACAACTCTTTCTGATATATTATCAGCAAAATTAAATCCGGTTCCCCGTTGGACCCTCTCCCCCCCCAAATACTAAAAAGGCTTGACAACTCTTCCCTTGCACTCATTATGGATCTTCTCAATGCCTCCTTAAGAGATGCTACAGTACCCTCTGCATGGAAACATGCTATGATAGTGCCTCTGCTAAAAAAGGCTAACGCCGACCCTAATATCCCATCTAATTTTCGCCCTATTTCTCTTCTCCCTGTTTTCTCTAAAATCTTGGAAAGGCACATCAATTCTCAACTGTCTACCCATATTGAAGTGGAATTCTTCACCCTTCTCAATCCGGTTTTAGATCTGGTTTCTCTACAGAAACCACTCTATTAGGGGTCTCTGAAAACATCCGATCCCGAGTAGACAGGGGGGAAACCTTGGCACTCATTTTGCTTGATTTGAGTGCCGCATTTGATACGGTTTCCCACCCTATTCTCATCAACGCCCTTAGATCCTCTGGCATTACCGGCACAGCTCTCAACTGGTTTATTAGTTTTCTTTCAAATCGCACCTTTCAGGTCTTCTCTTCCTCTTCTACCTCTCAAACCTTCACATCGGCGTACGGTGTTCCGCAGGGTTCCATCCTGAGCCCCTTGCTCTTCAATTTGTATGTCAGACCTTTGGCGTCTATTGCGGAGCAAGCTGGGCTCACTATTTACTCGTACGCCGATGACACCCAGATCATCTATTCTCTTTCCTCTGACTCTCATTCTTCTTCCTCTTCCCTCTGTACTGGACTGAGCAACATCGCAGCTTGGATGTTGGACAATAAATTGCAACTCAACGGGGGCAAAACAGAACTTCTTCTGTTCGGTCATAACACCACCCTTTGGGGACCCCAACATTGGCCCTCTCAAATGGGCATTTTACCCACCCCGTCAAAAACAGCACGCAATCTAGGCGTCACTTTTGACGACCAACTATCCATGAAGAACCATGTGATCAAAACTTCCTCCACTTGTATCACTATCATCAAGTGGTTACGTAAAATCATATGGATGCTTCCCCTTGACACTCAGAAAACCGTGGTCCAGGCCTTAATCACATCTAGACTGGACTACGGGAACATTCTTCTCCTGGGAGCCTCTAAAGAGGTGATACGTAAGCTTCAGACTGTCCAGAATATGGCAGCGCGACTACTGTGTAAATCACCTGCTTCATCCTCTACTTCCAACTCCCTACGTACTTTGCGCTGGCTTCGCATTGAAAACCGGTCAAAATTCAAGGCCCTATGCATTATGTACAGAATAAATTCCGGCCTAGCTCCACCCTATCTTAACTCCTTGATTCAACAATACTGTCCCCCTCGCAATCTGCGATCTTCTAGCCAACACCTACTCTCAGTCCCTAGTATTAAAAAAGCCAGAATGGGTGGCCGCTCTTTCATCCGGCTTGGCCCTGCTCTCTGGAATTCACTTCCCCTTCAGTTGCGAACCGAACCCAACTATCTTAGGTTTCGCAGACAGGTGAAAACTTGGTTATTTAATATCTAAACAGTCTCCTCCCCTCATCCTTTTGGTTTTAGCGCCGGGAAACCTACGGGTAGCTGAGCGCTCTACAAATTTAATTATAATAATAATAATAATAATGGGCGGTGTCTCTGATAGAAGAAGCAGCTCCGTGTACCAAAATTGGCGAGCCCAGGCAGGCGCTATTAGTATCATCCTGCACCTGTCCATCTTGAGTTTCTTGAGGACTCGAGGAATTAGGGGAAATGGCGGAAAGGCGTAAACAAACGCGCCTGACCAGGACATCGAAAGGGCATTCCCCAGTGACCCTCGATGGTGTTCCCTGCTTGCGTAACACCGGCATTTCTTGTTCCCCGGTGTTGCAAACAGGTCGATCGCTGGGGTCCCCCAACGGGAGAAGATGTCCTTGATCACTGCGTCCTCCAATTCCCACTCGTGCGAGACTGCTCTCAGGCGGCTTAGCGTATCTGCCTTCGTGTTGCATACTCCTGGAAGGTGTTCTGCTACGAGTGTGATGTTCTGCGCTATCGCCCATTCCCACAGTATTTGGGCTTCCTGTGAAAGCAGTGGCGATCTTGTGCCTCCCTGCTTGTTGACGTAATGCATTGCGGTGGTGTTGTCCGTCCGCACCAGGATTGCTGAATCTGTAATCCTTGGGAGGAAAGCCAACATTGCCAGTCGAATAGCTCTTAGCTCCAGAACGTTGATATGTAGACGACGTTCTTCCGGAGTCCAGTGACCACTGACCTGGAGGTCTTGCATGACCGCTCCCCAACCTTGAAGAGAAGCGTCCGTGGTAATGACCTGAGGAGCCCTTGCAGCCTTGAAACTGAGTCCCACAGTGAGGTGAGATCTTTTCATCCACCATGAAACCGACCGTTTCATCCGCTGGGTTATCGTCACCCTGTCGTCGAACGAACCTTCCACTTGTCTCCACTGAAGGTCCAGCTCCTCCTGCAGGGGGCGCATTCGCAGCCTGCAATGCGGAATCAATTGAATACAGGATGAAATCGACCCTAGAAGAGATTTGTACATCCTGACCGTCATCCAACTTCTCTTTTGGCAACGGGTGGCTGACGATATGAGTTTCATCTGTCTCTCTTCCGATGGGAAGGCTTTGCACTCCTGAGTATTGAGTATCGCTCCCAAGAACTTCACCGTACTTGCAGGTTGAAGAACTGACTTTTCCTTGTTGAGTTGTAAACCCAGGTGAATAAAGAGGTTCAAGCACGTGTCCACTGCCTTTGATGCCTCTTGCAAGCTTGGGGCCTTCAGCAGCCAGTCGTCTAAGTACGGGAATACTTCCAGCGACTGTCTCCTCAGAAATGCTGCTACCGGTGCCAGCACCTTTGTGAATATCCGAGGAGCGGACTTTAATCCAAATGGGAGCACCATGAACTGGAAGTGACTCTTGCCTACTGTAAAGCGAAGGAAACGTCTGTGAGCTGGATGGATCGGGACATGAAAATAGGCATCTTCCAGGTCTAATGTTGCCATGTAGTCGCCTGGGTTCAAGAGGCGCAATATGTCCTGGAGTGAAATCATCCGAAACGATAGTTTCGTGAGATAGGTGTTGAGCTCCCTCAAGTCCAGGATAGGACACCACTTTTGTTTTGTTTTACGGATCAGAAAAAATCTGGAATAGAAACCTTCTCCCCTTTGTGATAGGGGAACACGCTGGATCGCCCCTTTTTGAAGCATTTGTTGAGCTTCCTCTTGAAGGAGGTTCAGATGGTTGGAAGTAGTGGCGTGGGGAGCTCTTGTAGGTGGAAAGTCCTGGAATTCTAGAGTATGCCCATTCCGGATGATATTTAATACCCACTGATCCGATGTAATCTCTTCCCAGCTGCTCAGATGTTGTGATATCCTGCCGCCCACTGGAGATCTCAGAAGCGGAGGAACAGTTGGCAGAGTCGGGAGGCCGCTATTGACGCTTGCCAGCGTCCTTGCCTTGACGCCCCTGTCGTCCACGAGCGTTCTGGCGAGAGAAAGACTGGGATTGCGACTGCCGCTGATAGTATTGATTGCCGTACTGTGGCCTGTAAGACTGCGACTGCTGTGAATATCGCTGTTGCTGATAACCTCCTCTAGGTGAAGAGAAACCTCTTCCTCGTGCTCCACGGAAGGGTGTCTTTCTATATTGCAGGTTCCCCAGAGCCCTTGCTGTCTCCGTGTCCTTCTTTATACCCTGTAGGGTCTCGTCGACATGTTTCCCAAACAACATGTCCCCGTCGAAGGGCAAATCCAAAATCCTATTCTGGACCTCTGGCCGGAAGTATGTAGCTCTCAGCCATCCTTGTCGCCGAAGAACCGCTGCACTGCCTAGGGCACGGAAAGAGATGGTGGCGATGTCCATCGCGCAATCAATCATCTCTGAAGAGGAACGTTGTCCCTCTTCCAGAAGTTTCTGTGCTTCCGCCTTCTGGTCATCCGGTAGCAGATTCATATAGTGTGCCACATCACTCCACATCTGGCGGTCGTACCTTGCTAGGATCGCCAAGGCATTCGCCGCTCTGACCAGCAAGCTAGCCATTGACGAAAAACGCTTCCCAGCGTTGTCCAACCTTGTACCCTCCTTATCCGGCGGAGTCGTGAGGGTAGCCGAAGGATTCCGCGATTTCTTCTGTGCCGCCTGCGATATGACCGAGTCAGGTCTAGGTTGACCAATCAAACAGGCAAGACTGTCATCCGGAGCTTTGTACTTTTTCTCCAAGCGCGGAAGAGTTGGAATGACCGTCGCTGGGGTCTGCATCACTTTCTTCCCTTCCTCCCATATGTGCTCCACAATGGGAATCGAGCGCACGGCCTTACGGTATGCCTCCTTGAAATCGTATAAAAAACAATCCGTAGATGTTGTAGGCATCGCTAACTTAAAACGCGCTGTGGCTCTTTCCATCAGGCTGAAGAAACCTCCTACATCAGCCGGAGGCGAGTCGACCGGGTCTGGCACTGGTGAAGCCGGATCCGGAGCTATATACTGGTTCCATTCACTCTCCTGGTCTTGATCTTGGTTTTGCCCCGTTTCATCCTCATCCGAGGTATCCACTTGGACTTGCGGAGGATATGCCCTCTCATGTTCTTCCTGTGCAGGCCGTACTGACTGTGCTGCCACCACCTGCGGTTGAACCTGTGCTTGACCTTCCACAGGTTGCGACCCTTTCTTGCTCCTATACTCCTCCAGCATCGCCCTTAAGTCTGTTAAAAGACTCATAGGCATCGTCACCATGCCCTGCTGTGGTTGGGTATCTTGGTATGCAACCTGTCTTTCTGGCCGCTGTTCCTTCTGATAATAATATTCCTCATCCAAATCCGAATCATGGTATTTCAGATTCAATTGAGATGGACTGTAAGCATCCCCATACATCTCATTTTCCTCTTCTGAGTAGTCATCTTCATCCAACAAAAGGGGTGGAGGTAATGATGCTACTTTCCTTGGAGAAGTCATATCTGGGGTTATCCTCCTCCTTCTGCTGTTTTCTGGCGCTCCTGTCGTCAACGGCGTTGAAAACAAATCCACCGTTTCCTTGTTCTGAATCGTCGTCGACGGGACCGTCGACGAGAGTCCCTTCACCGTCGACGGCATCGTAGACGGAACCATCATCGTCGTCGGGTCCACCGTCGACGGCATCGTCGACGGCACCGTCGACGGGTTCATCGTCGACGGGCTCGTCGACGGAGCTGTCGTCGTCGACGGGCTCGTCGTCCTCGTCGACGGGATCGTCGTCATCGAGATTGCCACCGTCGACGGAATAGTCATCGTCGACGGGATGGTCTTCGTCGACGTGGTGGTAACCGTCGACGTGGTCATCGTCGACGACGCCGTAGTCGATCCGGTCTTCGTCGACGGAATCGACATCGAGGTCCTCGTCGACGCTCTCGTCGTCGTCCTCGTCGGCGCTGGGTGGCTCGTCGACGACTGAGGAGACAAAATCACCTCAGATGTTTTAGAGTCCTTTTTGACCCCTGTAGAGGCCTCTACAGTCGGTTTTTTGACGGACTTGGCTACTTTAACCTGGTGGGAAGGCCCAGCCGAGCTCTCATCCAGTTTAGCCTTTTGCACCTGCAGTGCCTGCCTTTCCCTCTCCTTTACACTCACGTGAGGAGATTCGATAGGCCCTGGCTTGCCAGACCTATCAGAGGTCACACGCACAGCCTTTAAGGGGGGTTCAGTTGAAGTGTCCACAGACGATCCGCCCCTCTTCAATGAAGTTTTCGAAGATGTTGATCTGGCATCTTCCTCATCACCAGAAATTACTTCATCCCTCCTTTCCAACTTCCTGAGCCACAGAAGCAGCCGTCCTTCACGATCACGGAGGGTTTTAACAGACATTCTCCTGCATATACTACACTTATCAACCTTATGGTCTGGGTATAGACAGTAAATACAGTCTTGATGTTGATCCTCTGTATAAAGTCGTTTTTTGCCACAAGTGGCACAAGACCTGAAAAGGCTCTTCTTTTCCTTATCAGCCATGACAAAGCTGAAAGAAATCCTCAAAGAAAAACTGTTTAAACAGTACCTCAAGTTGAAGTTAGAGCAGAGCTCTAAGGAGACTCCCTGTCACCAACGAAGCGGTAGAAAATCTGAGGCTCTGAGCTTTCTCAGGAAGGTTCTACAGGGTGAGGCTGATCTGATTGGTTGCTAAGGGGACTTTGGGTCCTTTTACATAATGACAGCAATAGGCTGCAAAAGATAATGAGGCCTAGGCCTAATTTTTTACCTTTTTTACACCTATTAGGGTGTATTTACCTAGGTATATATATATATATATATTATTACCGAGGCTCCCATTCCGACGACGGGGAATGATACAAGCAATGGGAATCTATGAAAGTTCCAATACTGGAGTAACATAATCTGCTGTGACTAGATAGAAAGAGCTTCTTTTCAAAAATGAATTAAATGATTTCTTGTAGGAGGGATAATGGCTTTGGTGCCAATGTTCTGATATATAGGTTCCCTAATATCAAGAACTTCTGCTAATAACAAAATATAAAGGAAAACATGTATATATTTAAGGCACCTTTGTAAATAACTCTGTCATTACATTTTAATGTAAAGATATATATATATAAATATGTATAGTTTTTAGCACCTCCTTTTTTATACTGGTTTTACCGATAGTTTTTTAAAAGACATATTTAATGATCCTACTATTTATATGCTTTTAATAATTATATCCAGAATGATGGTTTATTCTTGTTAACAATATCAATACATTAATTTATTATTGTCGGTTTTGCACTTATTCTGCACAGCTTTGCACAGTGGAGTTGTTACCTCCGTATATTTTGCACAGTGTCTCGATAGACTTCTTGCATTAGCCATGGGCAGCATTTGGGTAGGAATATCTATGTGATAGTTGAATTTCTGTATTTAAACAGTAAGAGTTCCAAGTTGAATTAAGAATCTCCTAGAATATGAATAATGATATGAGATTCAGTATTTATAGAGTTATAGGCTTTTTCCTTTAAAATTTACCCATTTGTGCTTATGTTAGAAAGCAAATCCTGATTCTAATATGTATTTAACTGTGATAAAATGGCGATTCATTATAATGCAAATAATCAATGTATATAGTGCCACAAGTATTTCTTTTATTTTTATGGTCATGTGACCTAAACCACATGGTGGTAGTAGGTGTGCACTAAGCAAACATTTAAAAAGGTACATTTCCCCTGTAACTGATGTGTAACTGATGTGTGATCAAGGGCTGCCTAGCCCGAAACGCGTCACTGTTGGAAAACTTGGTTAATAAATAGGAACTTGCCTCATTTGGAGTGGTCCGTTCTCCTTCTTCGCCGGCGAGTGTGCTGGAAGTGGTTTGGAGTGTTGCTTTGGATATATATATATATATATATATATATATATATATATATATATATATATATATATATATATATATATATATATATATATATATATATATATATATATATATATTACGCTCCAGTTTGCACCCAGCGGGTCACTCACGGACGGGTGCTTTTTCGTGGTGAGGCGCCATGCTTCTATGCTGCTCCTTACTTCCAATCCTTTTCTTTCAAAAGAAAGAGTACCAGCACTCGAGGGGGATTTTTCGATATTTATTCAGGAAACAAACGCGTTTCGGATAACCTTCGTCAGTGTTCACAAAGCGACACTGCGAGCGGCCATTTTAACTTCTTAATTCATCATCATAGAAAGAGGACTTCACCCTTACAAAACATTCGTAAATCGTAAATCGAGTGGTCAATTTATCATGACTTTTTTATATATACACATCTTATGTACATATTTACAAATAAATAGTTCTTTACCACATGTTATCTAACATTTTACGTAGCGTTTTAGTACCTTTTGTTATCTCAATCAATCAATCAAGAACATTTATAGAACGCGCTACTCACCCGTGAGGGTCTCAAGGCGATAGGGGGGGAGGAGGGGGTGTTGCTACTGCTCGAATAGCCAGGTCTTGAGTTGCTTCCTGAAGGAGAGATGGTCCTGGGTCAGACGTAGGTGGGTGGGGAAGGAGTTCCACATCTTGGCAGCCAGGTAGGAGAAGGATCTTCCTCCAGTGGTGGTTTTGCGGATCCTTGGGATGGTGGCGAGGGCGAGGCTGGTGGAGCGGAGCTGGCGGGTAGATGTGTAGAACCTGAGGCGAATGTTGAGGTATTCGGGGCCCATGTCGTGGAGAGCTTTGTGTGCGTGGGTAAGGAGCCTGAACGTGATCCTCTTGTTTACGGGGAGCCAGTGCAGGTCTCTCAGGTGGGAAGAGATGTGGCTGTGTCGGGGAATGTACAGGATGAGTCGTTCCAATGCGTTCTGTATGCTCGGAAGTCTTTTCTGTAGTTTGACTGTGGTTCCAGCGTAGAGGGTGTTCCCGTAGTCCAGTCGGCTGGTAACCAGGGCCTGGGTGACAGCCTTCCTGGTTCTGGTGGGGATCCAACTGAAGATCTTACGGAGCATGCGAAGGGTGTTGAAGCAGGAAGAAGTAACGGCGTTGACTTGCTTGGTCATCGTGAGGGAGGAGTCAAGGATGACTCCCAGGTTGCATGCGTGGTCTGTGGGTTTGGGGGCGGTGCCCAGAGCCGGGGGCCACCAGGAGTCGTCCCAGGCGGAGGGGGATGGTCCGAAGATGAGGACCTCCGTCTTGTCTGAGTTCAGTTTCAGACGGCTGAGCTTCATCCATTCCACGACGTCCTTCATTCCTTCCTGGAGGCTTGCTTTGGTGGTGGCGGGGTCGTTGGTGAGGGAGAGGATCAGCTGGGTGTCGTCTGCGTAGGAGATGATGTTGAGGCCGTGTTTGCGTGCGATGGCTGCGAGGGGGCTCATGTAGACATTGAAGAGGGTAGGGCTGAGCGAGGAGCCTTGGGGTACGCTGCAGATGATCTTGGTGGCCGCGGCACGGAAGGGCGGGAGACGGACTCTTTGAGTTCTGTCAGAGAGGAAGGAGGTGATCCAGTCCAGGGCCTCTTCTTGGATCCCAGCGTGGTAGAGGCGGGTCGTTAAGGTGCGGTGGCAGACTGTATCTTTCCGTGGATCGGCATGTCTTCCGTTTTTCGTTTTGCAAGCCTACATAGCTATATTTTAAACAAACGGCTAATATGAGCGATTGTCATCCCTTATATACATATTTACAATTTGTTACATGTGTATATCTGGTAAGGGTATATGTACACATCGAGCCGTGGATCGGCAAGGCCACCGTTATTGTAGACCAGTAAGCTGGTCATGTCTTCAAAACGGTGGAAAAATACAATGGCTTATATATACAATTTTTCTCAGGTGGATTAAGGTTCTAAGTTAACAGACTATTATTGCAGCTTAAGAGATCAGTAGCAGAATGATGTTCTATTTGCCCACATGTATTGTCAGTTCTTCCCCTCTGTTAAGCCCATACGGCACTTTACACTGGAGATCTATGATATAACGCGATTCCAGACTTCGCAACTTTAATATCCTGTCCCCTCCTCTAGGATCTACTGGGACATGATCAATGGTGAAATATTGCAGCTGCTCCCTGTTGCTATCATGTATGATGGAGAAGTGTCTGGCCACTGGGTAATTAAAATCTTTATTGGCAATAGCCCGTTGGTTCTCTAAAATTCTCATCTTTACATTATAGTACTGCCAATATATCGCAACCCACATGGACATGTGAGGCAATATACGGCATGTGTGGTGTGACATGTCAGAAATTTACTGATGGTTTTTTCTTTTTCTAAGCCTGGTATCTTGATTGATAGTACTTTCTTACTTTTAGCACAAGCTTACACTTTATATCCTTTATTCTACCGGTTTTCTCTGGGGTTTTCTGGAGATGGCTATGGACCAGCCGGTCCCTTAGCGATCTGTTTCAGGGAATTCATCCCCTTCCTCATGGGCTGCTGGAAGAAAACTCGAAATGCATCGTTGCCAATTTCAGAACCTTTTTATTCAAACAAGCCCCCAAGTAGGCGTGTGCTCAGTGCACAGTCCAGCAAGGATTGTTGGGACTTGTAGTTTTTAACAATGCGAGTCAATTATTATTCCCTTCAAAGAAGGTCGAGTCTGCTGCCATAGTTGATGTACTGTCATTATTAAGCCTTTAGTAGGCTGTGTTGCAGATCAGCACGTTCATTTTTCCAACAAGGAGTCCTGTGCTCTGCGGGTCCCAACCAGTCGGAACTCAAAATCTCAAAGCGCTGACAAAACCTTCATAATGTCAGCCGCCGATGTTGCGCTCTCCACGGCTGGGCCGCCGTGCAGGATGTAAATCAACAAAATGCCCTAAGCATCTGAGAGGCACACAACAGTCCTCTGCCCCCCGGGTTTCCACAGTAACGTGCCTTTCCGTTCCACAGATCAATCATTTGCCCGACGAGTTTCAGGGAATTCATCCCCTATGGTGCACTCTCCACTTCCGGGCCGCCTTGCAGCATTTAAATCAACAAAATGCCCTAAGCATCTGAGCGGCACACGACAGTCCTCCGCCCTCCGGGCTTCCACAGTAACGTGCTTTTCCGCTCCACGGATCAATCATTTGCCCGACGAATTTCAGGGATTCATCCCCTTCCTCATGGGCTGCTGGAAGAAAACTCGAAATGCATTGTTGCCAATTTCATAACCTTTTGATTCAAACAAGCCCCCAAGTAGGCATGCGTTAAGTGCATAGTCCAGCAAGGATTGTTGGGACTTGTAGTTTTTAAAGATGCAAGTCAATTATTATTCCCTTTTAGTAAGGCCCAGTCTGCTGTTATAGTTCATGCACTGCCATTATAAAGCCTTTAGTAGGCTTTGCTGCGGATCAGCACGTTCATTTTTCAAACAAGGAGTCCTGTGCTCTGTGGGTCCCAACCAGTTTGGAACACGGAGCCTCAAAGCGCTGACAAAACCTTCATAATGTCAGCCGCCGATGTTGCGCTCTCCACGGCCGGGCCGCAGTGCAGCATGTAAATCAACAAAATGCCCTAAGCATCTGAAAGGCACACAACAGTCCTCCGCCCTCTGGGCTTCCACAGTAACGTGTTTCCGATCCACAGATCAATCATTTGTCCAACATGTTTCAGGGAATTCATCTCCTTCCTCAAGGGGCTGCTGGAAGAAAACTCAAAATGCATAGTTGCCAATTTCATAACCTTTTTATTCAAACAAGCCCCCAAGTAGGCGTGTGAAACGCGTTGGGCAAATGATTGATATGTGGAGCGGAAAGGCACGTTACTGGGGAAGCCCGGAGGATGGAGGAATGTCGTGTGCCTCTCAGACGTATATATAAGGAGGTATTCACAAAAAATCTTGCATGATGCAATAAATAAGGCCAAAACTAAATCTAGAATGAGCCTATTTCTTCCTGAAACAGATATTCCACTGGTCCCCAACACTGCTGTAATCTCCAGGAGTAGCAATACTCCAAGATTGATTACTACATACAACAGGGATGAACGGCAGATAAGGACAATACTAAAGAAACATTGGCCAGTAGTGCTAACAGATAATACCCTTCGTAACAGAATAGCAGACAAACCTATTGTTACGTTTAGAAAAAGTAGAACTATGGGCTCAGTATTGGACCGAGCATCACCAGAGGTCAAACAAGTCACTACGTGGCTAGCACCTAAGAAGGGTTTTATAAAGTGCACTACATGTCGTGCTTGTAAATTTGGATGCAACATGTCGAAATACTCTACACCTTTTAGTCCAACAGCCACATTGATTTCGGGGACCTGCAATTGTAAAACCGAATATGCTGTATATGTCCTGACGTGCACTTGTGGGCTTAGCTACGTTGGTAGCACGAAGCTGCAGGTGCACGTCAGGATTTTGCAGCATATTAGGGCCATCCTCCACAGTGACGCAACATACCCTGTTGCGAGACATTTTAAGAAAGTGCATGCAAATAACATCAATTGCATGTCCTATTTTGTAATAGATGCTGTGGCAAAGAAAAGAAGGGGTGGTAATAGAGAGCGCCAACTCCGCCAGCTCGAAACTAAATACATTCTCGAGCTTGATTGTAAATGGCCCAACGGTTTGAATACAACAGAAGACATGCGCAACTTTCTGTAAAAATATACTTAGCTGCAACATTGTGGTTTTCACTTATCAATGAGGTTTCATCTATGTAAATAGCAAATTAACGAACGTCCGGTACGAAAGTACATCAACTCTCTGATTTTATAAACTATTTAATTATATTCTCTCTTTCCCTTTGGATTGATTTTTTCAATGTATTTATTATATATAAGAGCAAATGTTTTAGGATAAAGGTGGCTTTTATTAATTGTCTATTAATTTTAGAAATTAGATTCATCTATATTCTAGGAACAGATGGTTAAGCCCTATATCAGCATTTGATCGATTGAGAAATCAACACTGTCTACACTAGCACTTTATATTTATATTCATATATGTACTTTTTGCACAAATTTTCTCTCACTCGTGTCTGCACTGAAAAAAGGAAAGATAAAAAAGAAAACAGGATTGACCAAAAAATCATTATAAAAATATGTATGTGTTGTTATGCACGAATGACTCATAGGCCATAATGTTTGAGATGGTAATAAGCTGATTTATCCGGTTATAATTCAGTATGGCTACTTCAACAATATAGGCAGTCTTGGATTTATCCAATGATTATTTTAAATATTAATGTGTATTTATTATTTTATGAATACTATGACATTTAAGCACTTTACATGTTTTTAAAAGCTTTTAAACATGTGTACAAATATTTAGTGTGTCATATTGTGCTAACCTGCCTATGTAGTTCAGAACTACAAAACAATCTTTGTAGCAACTACAGTCTGTTGTTTATGTCCACCACCATGTGACCTATGATGTCAGAAAATGGGAGTGGTATTATTCACTTTAAATGGTAGATGGCGTTTTTTCCACTTTTAACACGTGAACAAGGACTTACGGGCTTGAAACGCGTTGTGTTGGGTCTCTCTAAATAAATAACATCTTTGCCCAGAAGAAACTACGGAGGTCTGTGTGTCTTTCCTCGCCTAATCCGCCGTGTGTGGAATCAGGAAGTGGTTTGAGTTTCCAGGATATATATATATATATATCTATATATATTACCTACTGGCGACCTGGAATAACTTTGGCGTCGGTTGACGAATCTGCCTGAAAATTTCCTCAAAATGGCCTCGCGGCGCCCCGGTCCTTCCCTGAAAGTTTGGGGGGAATTTGTCAAGCGGGGGCTGAGATAAAAGGGGGGTCCCAAAACGTGTTTTCCCCATGTTAATTTCCATAGGGCGGTCAACCTCACTTTTAGCCCGAATGGCTGAATGGATTTCCACCAAACTTGGCAAAATTGTAGGGACTGGGAGCCCGATGTGCCTTTGCTATGTCTCAAGATATGTGCTTCAGTGGATTTTGAGTAATTTAGGTTCAAAAAAATATTTATATCTATAGCAGCGTCCCGGTACGCGCACCGGCTCTCGGGTGTCTGTAAACATTCTAAACAGTCCGGAGCGGCCACCATCTTGTGTCTCAGTAGGATCGAGACACAAGAGGTGGTCAAAACAAAGGGGTAAATGACCATAAGGGGGCAGTGTAGACCCCCCTGACCCCCTAGGTTTGATGTGGGGGCTATAAAAGGGTCCCGCTGGGCAAAAAAAAAAAAATACAATTTGATTTGCGCGGGGGGAGCGCCCGGTACACGCACCGGGGAGCGGACCGGGGAGCGAAGCATGGGGAAAATCCTGGGCCTTATTTATGAAGGCCTTGCGACAGTTTTGCGCCGCCGGTGCGTCACTTTTTGTGACGCACCAGCGGTGTAAAAAATGCGCCTCGTTGCGCCATATTTAAAAAGTGACGCATCTAGGTAGATGCGTCACTTTTTAAACCCCTGCGCCACATTATACCTGCGTCAGGTATAATGTATGCAGAGGGGGCGTTCCCCCGCAAATGAGATTTCTATGAGATTTCACTGCGTCACTTTTAGGACGCTGTTGCGTCAAAATCTTGCGCCTGCCTCACAGCAGGCGTAAGACTGACGCAAGCCCTTTCACATGGGGCTTGCCCCATGTGAAAGGACACATTACTGGAGTTGTGTCACTTTTGTGACACACTCCAGCAATGCGTCACTTTAGCGCTTACAGATACGTCAGAAATATTGACGTATCTGTAACTCCTTGCGACATGATGCGTCATACATTAAATATGATGCATCAGGAATGTTGTAAGGAGTGCGCAGTGAAAAGTGATGCATCGCTGTTTTCACGCAGCGATGCGTCACTTTTCATAAATGAGGCCCCCAGTTTATTCACTGTGTCACCTCTATGACCCTTTCTTGCGTCAATACGTCCCTTTTGCATACATTACACCTGACGTAGGAATAATGTAGCGCAGGGGCTTACAAAGTGACGCAACTACCTAGATGCGTCACTTTGTAAACATGACTGAATAAGGTGCATTTTTTACAGCACTGGTGCGTCACAAAAAGTGATGCTCTGGTGGCGTTAAAGTGACGCATGGCCTCATAAATGAGGCCTTCAGTCTTCTACTCATGCGTCATATTAAATTTATGACGTATTATGTTGGAAGTTCTTACAGATATGTCAGTATTTCAGACGTATCTGTAAGCGCAAAAGTGATGCATTGCTGGAGTGTGTCACAAAAATGAAGCAACTCCAGCAATCCATCCTTTCACATGGGGCCAAGCCCCATGTGAAAGGGCCTGCACGCCTGCTGTGAAACAGGCGTAATATTTGGAAGCAACAGCGTCATAAAAATGACGCAGTGATATCTCATAGATTTCACTGTGTCACCTCTACGACCCTTCCTTGCGTCAATACTTCCCTTTTGCATACATTACACCTGACGTAGGTATAATGTAGCGCAGGGGCTAACAAAGTGACACATCTACCTAGATGCGTCACTTTGTAAATATGACTGAATAAGGTGCATTATTTACAGCACTGGTGCGTCACAAAAAGTGACGCACCGGTGGCGTTAAAGTGACGCATGGCCTCATAAATGAGGCCTTTAGTCTTCTACTCATGCGTCATATTAAATTTATGACGTATTATGTTGGAAGTTCTTACAGATACGTCAGTATTTCAGACGTATCTGTAAGCGCAAAAGTGATGCATTGCTGGAGTGTCACAAAAATGATGCAACTCTAGCAATGCATCCTTTCACATGGGGCCAGGCCCCATGTGAAAGGGCCTGCACATCTGCTGTGAAACAGGCGTAATATTTGGACGCAACAGCGTCATAAAAGTGATGCAGTGATATCTCATAGATTTCACTGCGTCACCTCTACGACCCTTTCTTGTGTCAATACGTCCCTTTTGCATACATTACACCTGACGTAGGAATAATGTGGCGCAGGGGCTTACAAAGTGACGCATCTACGCAGATGCGTCACTTTGTAAATATGACTGAATAAGGGGCATTTTTTACAGCACTGGTGTGTCACAAAAAGTGACGCTCCGGTGGCGTAAAAGTGACGCATGGCCTCATAAATGAGGCCTTCAGTCTTCAACTCCAGCAATGCATCTTTTCTTACCCTTCCACACCCCCGTTTCTTTTCAACATTTTCTTTGAATATCCACATTCCCCATATTCACTCTCCTTCTCCTTACTTTCCTTCCCAACACTCACCTTCTTTCAGTCCCCCTACTTCACTTCCTTTCTCCTCTCATACCTTTCTGCTATTTCTTACTCATTTTCCTTTCCATTATCAATGCACTCCACTTCACTTACTCTTTTTCATTTTTTTAAGAATATAGCTCTTTGATGAGAATTGGAGGTAGTTCTGAAAAGAACTTTTTTTTAAGAACAGAAACAAAAACAGGTAATGGAAACTGCTCAACAGGAGCAAAAAACCAAAAAAAATTAGGGCTGGGAACGGCAGTGATGGTTCTCCAATGCTCGAACCATGAGCAGGACACTTTGCTCCCCATAGGTAAGGAGTTGGTCACAGTATCTGCATTTAACGACACCTTTGTTGAATGCAGGTTGACCTATGGTTTTTTCAGTGAATTTAATAGGTTTTTTAAATGCTAATTCCTAACTATAATTGGTGTGAAACCTATGGTTTTTTCAGTGAATATATATATATATATTCACTGAAAAAACCATAGGTTATAGACCATATATAGTTAGGAATTAGCATTTACAAAACCTTATTTTACTCACACAAAACCATTGAAATTCGCATATATAGTTAGTTGCACTAACTATATATCGCGCACCCGCAATCCACTGCTGATCATGTCACATATTACATCATTCATGACATGGTCAGTGACATCACTGATGACATCACTGATGACATCTCAAATGACATCACTGATGACTTCACTGATGACAACATCCAGTGACTGTATGTTTCTGTAAAGTTAAAATATGTCTTACATATTGAAGAATGAGTGGATGTATAAGTGTCTGGATGAAGGATTTAGTAGGTGCATGACTGACTGTATGAGTGAGTGATTAAATGTGTCTCACTGAGTGCATGGGTTAGTGACTAAACTGTCTTAATTTGTGCATCATTATGTCTGTTGTTCTGTAAACTGCTGCATGTGCTGATCAGTAGCTATATGAGTAACTATATGGATTATTGATTGGTTGCCCAAGTATTTGTATGGGAGACTGAGTGTGTGTGTGGGTGGCTGGGAGGTGTATGACTATGTGCATAGATGTGTGAGCAGTTGATTCACTAGATGTATGGGTTCACAAGTGCATGTGGAAACAGCTGTATGGGCGGTTGACTGTGTGCATGAGTGTATTGGTGAGTGAATGGATATCTCAGTGCTACATGTCAAAGTAAGTACATATGTAAAACACAGTACATGTGAGAGTTGACATATATAAATAACTGTGCATAAGAGCCAGTGAATGTGTGAGTGGCTGTATGGTTCATTGTGAACTTGTATCAGGGATTGTATAAGAGAGTAAATATGTGTTAATATATGTTTGAATAAGTAAGGTGTGTATAACTGTATAGTTGAGGAAATGGAGGTGTGATTGATTCTTTGCATGACTGACTAGGTGTGTGAGTAACTCCATGGATGAGTGACAGTCTGTGAGTGTCTGTTTACACTGAGTGTATCTAAGGTTATATTAGAGTCTGAAGAGGTTCATCGTATTATCACATGAATGATGTCATCAGTGATGTGATCAGTAATGTCAAATGAGATGTCATCAGTGATGTCATCAGTGATGTCATTTGAGATGTCATCAGTGATGTCATCAGTGATGTCATTTGAGATGTCATCAGTGATGTCATCAGTGATGTCTTTTGAGATGTCATCAGTGATGTCATCAGTGATGTCACTGACCATGTCATGAATGATGTAATATGTGACATGATCAGCAGTGGATTGCGGGTGCGCGATATATAGTTAGTGCAACTAACTATATATGCGAATTTCAATGGTTTTGTGTGAGTAAAATAAGGTTTTGTAAATGCTAATTCCTAACTATATATGGTCTATAACCTATGGTTTTTTCAGTGAATTTTCAAGGTTTTGTAAATGCTAATTCCTAACTATATATGGTCTATAACCTATGGTTTTTTCAGTGAATATATATATATATATATATATATATATATCGAAGAACAGCAAGTTCCGGTTAATGCTCAATCTCGTTCGCGGGTGGGTCGGCGTAGGGCTACCGGTCACCCAATCCATTCACTGGTACATTTCCCCATTTGGAAAAAACGTCGCCAACACACAAGAAGTTGCTGTGCACGGTAAATTTAATGGCAGGAAAACAACGCGTTTCGCTTTGCAGCTTGATCACGTTTACAGTGAAACACCAAACAAAATGTCCTTTTACAGTTTCTTTTCCTCTAGAGAAAGGACAAACCACCAAGTGTATAAAAGCATATAGGTATTCTCAAGGCTGCCATGTTTGAGAGGTCAAAATGTATCTCTTTTGTGTTGATAAAGGCTTCAGTTAATTTAACATTTATATACGTTTCAAAATTTATCAAAACATATATCACAGGTAATTTAACAGTTTAACCAGGGGATGCGGAGATGTTGAATGCTTTGTGTCATAGATGCGCGCTTGTAGCCAGACATTTGCCAAACAAAGATGTTGCTCCTAAAACCGGGACATCATTAATTATTGCACACGCAGCCTTTGCATACACATAGACCACATCAGAGGAATCTAGCCCCAGTGGGCAATGATCAACAGTTTTTACTGACATGTATGCATCTAGCCCCAGTGGGTAGTAAGCATGATTCAAGTTTATCATGTATAACATCAGTTTTAAATAGAGTCCAAGCCCCAGTGGGCAAACAGTAGACGATAGGCGCTGCAATAGTTATTATATTACCGCACATTCAAATTATGTCCCTTGTAACTTCTGTATAAAGTCCAAGCCCCAGTGGGCAAACAGTAGGGGTTTTAGGCGCTGCATCAATTTTTGTGTTTCCGCACACTCTGGTTTGTGTCACCTGTCACAGAGTTAATCATGGCAAATCATGGGGTACCTAAACAATAAAAAGGGGAGATTTAAAACCATGGAAAGACTATACAGATAAATTCTTCTAGTTACATTATTTCGTTTATTCAGTAAGATGTACTGCCAGTTCTTCATGCAGATTTAATCCATTAGGGGTCATACTTTCGAAGTCGATGATATACCTCGATTCCATTTGTCGCAAAGCCAATTTTCTATTGCCCCCTCTTGTGCCTAAGGCAACCTTATCTACCACCACCATCTTTAGTAGGTTCTCGTTCTGAAAATGATGGCTAGAGAAATGGCGGGCCACTGGATATTGTATGTTGAGGTTCTTGATCGCCCTCATGTGCTGTAGCACTCGTTCTTTGGCTTTTAAGATCGTGCTGCCTACATACCAAAGGTTGCAGGGACAGATGAGAACATACACACAATATGTGGTATTGCACGAGAGGTTCTTTTTGATCGTGAACCTGCTGCCTGTCGTCGGAACCATAAGTTCTTTATAATTACAGCTGTTCCGACAGGTCTTGCACGATCTGCAGCATTTGAAACCTGGGCTTTCCTTGATACCTATTTTATCCACAACAACATTTTTACTTAGGTCATCTTTTAGAGATCTACCTTTTCTGAAGGTGATTTGTGGGTTTTTCCCTAAGTAGGGTTTTAGATGTTGGTCTGTCATGAGGATACTCCAGTGTTTATTCAAGATTCTGCGTAGATCTTGTGATTGTGCAGAGTATGTCGTAATGAATCTTACTTTCTCATCATTTTCCCTGATCTTATTGGGATTAAGTAGTTCATTTCTAGATTTCCCATCTACTTTAGCACATGCCTCTTCAATTGTTTTGTTTTTGTATCCTCGTTCTCGAAATCTGTTGCACATAATCTCTTTTTCTTTGTCATAATTAGCCAACGTGCTACAGTTCCTTTTGGCCCTCAATAGCTCACCATATGGGATGCTATCCACTAGGTTGCGTGGATGAGCACTTCTGGCATTAAGGAGGCTGTTGCCACCAGTGGGTTTGCGATAGAGGCTAGTAGTGATCATGTTACCCTGTATCTCAACCTTAATGTCCAAAAATTCAATGGAGTTTTTCTGGATGTTCTCTGTAAAAATCAAGTTGAATGTGTTTCTGTTCAGGGCCTTCACAAAATTCCTAGCTCCCTCCAGACTCCCATTCCAAATCATAAAAATATCATCGATGTACCTAAGCCACAGGGCCACTTCGTTGTTAAACTCGGCCAGTTCCTTGGACACCTGCTCCTCCCACCAGCCCATGAATAGGTTGGCATAGCTGGGGGCAAAGCAGGTGCCCATGGCCGTGCCCTGTGACTGTCGGTACATCTTGTCATCAAACATAAAAAAATTGTTAGTTAAACAAAATTCTATGAGAGTGATTAGCATCTGGGAGTGACCAGTGTAAGAGATCGATCTGGACTTCAGAAAGTGTTGCACAGCCTTAAGCCCCAAGTCATGCTTGATACAGGTGTATAGGCTGCTTACGTCCAGAGTAACTAACACAAATGTGGGTTCCCAGTGTATGCCTTCAATGATTTTGAGAAAATGGGTCGTGTCTTTTAGATAAGCTGGAAGTGCAACGACAAATGGTCTCAAGTAATGGTCAATGTATTGGGATGTATTTTCCAACAATGACCCTATGGCCGACACAATAGGTCGTCCGGGGGGATCAGTGGGACATTTGTGGAGCTTAGGGAGCAGGTATAGGATGGGAGTCTTGGGATGGTCACATTTCAGGTATTTATATTCCTCCCACTCCAGTAATCCTCTGTCTCTAAAATCTTGCAAAAGATCATCAAAGCAATTTTTAGATGTTCTGAGATCAGAATGATTAACTCTCTCATAACATGTGGTGTCATTTAATTGTCTATATCCTTCTGCGAGATATTTCCCTTTGTCTAGGACCACAACGTTCCCTCCCTTGTCCGCATTGCGTATCACTATGGTTTCATCAGCTTTCAGATTATCAACAGCCAATTTTTGTTCCCAAGTTAAGTTTTTCATGTTATTGGGAATGCGTTTGGACCTTAATTTTTTGATGTCATTCAACACACATTTCTCAAACACTTCTACTGACTCACAAGAGATTTGAGGGAGAAATCTAGATTTTGTTTTAAAGCTGCTCCCAGGATTTACATTAATATCAATGTCACCATCGCTTAAATAATGCTCAGGTACAACGGAACCCGATGAAATTACTTCCATTAGTTCCACATCATTCAAGTTTAAGTCATTCACAGTGTTCAAACTAGTGTCAGATGGAGGTCTAGTAGGATGCGTTTCAAACCATTTCTTTAATTTCAACTTTCTTGAAAAGTAAAATAAGTCTATTCTGGTTTGCGCATAGTTCAGGTTAGCTGAAGGGCAGAAGGAAAGTCCTAAAGACAGTACCTCCTTCTCACAAACAGTTAGTGGTCTTAAGGAAAGGTTAATTACCGTCATACTCGAGCCTTGCTGCCCCTTGTCATCACTCCCACGGGCATTTTTTCTGCGTTTTTGTCGAGCTTTGGCTTGTTTGTTCCTCTGGGCCTTCCTCGACTTCCTCTGCCTCTTCCTCGTTGACTCCCCTGATCTTGTTGGGCCTCCGTTCGTCCTTGATTCATGACTTTGAATTGCAATAAAAAATTCTTCCTGGTTTGTTGAGCATCTTCAGCAATTCTTTGATCCAATCCCGCTGGAGAGATGTCAGGTAAGCTACCCTCCGATGCATCACTCTCCACTACTTCCTCCGGACTTGCCGGAACGAAGTTGCTTGTCTTGGATGGGTTGGATTTATCAAATAGATGGTCGTATTTGCGATGGAAAGTTAATGTGCGACCTGATTGATAGTCTTTGAAATCGCGTAAAAATTTCCGCTGTTTTTTCATCGTGATTTCTTCCTCCAGTTTTGTCATTTTTATTTCCAATTGCTTCAGGTGCGCATCTAAGGCTTCTTTTGTCATTAGTGCACTTATTTCCGCTAGCAGGCTATCAATTTGCTCTAGTAGTCTGCTTCTTTGATCAGTAATGTTTGTAATTGTACTTCGTTGCTTATGTTGCTTGTAATCTGAGCTGTTGAAGTAGATAGATTTCCGCTCTGCATAAAGAACAATTTATCCGCTGTAGCTTTCCGTTTGGCCTCCCACCACTTAGACAACTCTTTTTTCTGAAGTCTCTCCAATTTGATCAGTAATGTTTGGCAGGTTTTGGATGCCAAACGGAAAGCTACAGCGGATAAATTGTTCTTTATGCAGAGCGGAAATCTATCTACTTCAACAGCTCAGATTACAAGCAACATAAGCAACGAAGTACAATTACAAACATTACTGATCAAAGAAGCAGACTACTAGAGCAAATTGATAGCCTGCTAGCGGAAATAAGTGCACTAATGACAAAAGAAGCCTTAGATGCGCACCTGAAGCAATTGGAAATAAAAATGACAAAACTGGAGGAAGAAATCACGATGAAAAAACAGCGGAAATTTTTACGCGATTTCAAAGACTATCAATCAGGTCGCACATTAACTTTCCATCGCAAATACGACCATCTATTTGATAAATCCAACCCATCCAAGACAAGCAACTTCGTTCCGGCAAGTCCGGAGGAAGTAGTGGAGAGTGATGCATCGGAGGGTAGCTTACCTGACATCTCTCCAGCGGGATTGGATCAAAGAATTGCTGAAGATGCTCAACAAACCAGGAAGAATTTTTTATTGCAATTCAAAGTCATGAATCAAGGACGAACGGAGGCCCAACAAGATCAGGGGAGTCAACGAGGAAGAGGCAGAGGAAGTCGAGGAAGGCCCAGAGGAACAAACAAGCCAAAGCTCGACAAAAACGCAGAAAAAATGCCCGTGGGAGTGATGACAAGGGGCAGCAAGGCTCGAGTATGACGGTAATTAACCTTTCCTTAAGACCACTAACTGTTTGTGAGAAGGAGGTACTGTCTTTAGGACTTTCCTTCTGCCCTTCAGCTAACCTGAACTATGCGCAAACCAGAATAGACTTATTTTACTTTTCAAGAAAGTTGAAATTAAAGAAATGGTTTGAAACGCATCCTACTAGACCTCCATCTGACACTAGTTTGAACACTGTGAATGACTTAAACTTGAATGATGTGGAACTAATGGAAGTAATTTCATCGGGTTCCGTTGTACCTGAGCATTATTTAAGCGATGGTGACATTGATATTAATGTAAATCCTGGGAGCAGCTTTAAAACAAAATCTAGATTTCTCCCTCAAATCTCTTGTGAGTCAGTAGAAGTGTTTGAGAAATGTGTGTTGAATGACATCAAAAAATTAAGGTCCAAACGCATTCCCAATAACATGAAAAACTTAACTTGGGAACAAAAATTGGCTGTTGATAATCTGAAAGCTGATGAAACCATAGTGATACGCAATGCGGACAAGGGAGGGAACGTTGTGGTCCTAGACAAAGGGAAATATCTCGCAGAAGGATATAGACAATTAAATGACACCACATGTTATGAGAGAGTTAATCATTCTGATCTCAGAACATCTAAAAATTGCTTTGATGATCTTTTGCAAGATTTTAGAGACAGAGGATTACTGGAGTGGGAGGAATATAAATACCTGAAATGTGACCATCCCAAGACTCCCATCCTATACCTGCTCCCTAAGCTCCACAAATGTCCCACTGATCCCCCCGGACGACCTATTGTGTCGGCCATAGGGTCATTGTTGGAAAATACATCCCAATACATTGACCATTACTTGAGACCATTTGTCGTTGCACTTCCAGCTTATCTAAAAGACACGACCCATTTTCTCAAAATCATTGAAGGCATACACTGGGAACCCACATTTGTGTTAGTTACTCTGGACGTAAGCAGCCTATACACCTGTATCAAGCATGACTTGGGGCTTAAGGCTGTGCAACACTTTCTGAAGTCCAGATCGATCTCTTACACTGGTCACTCCCAGATGCTAATCACTCTCATAGAATTTTGTTTAACTAACAATTTTTTTATGTTTGATGACAAGATGTACCGACAGTCACAGGGCACGGCCATGGGCACCTGCTTTGCCCCCAGCTATGCCAACCTATTCATGGGCTGGTGGGAGGAGCAGGTGTCCAAGGAACTGGCCGAGTTTAACAACGAAGTGGCCCTGTGGCTTAGGTACATCGATGATATTTTTATGATTTGGAATGGGAGTCTGGAGGGAGCTAGGAATTTTGTGAAGGCCCTGAACAGAAACACATTCAACTTGATTTTTACAGAGAACATCCAGAAAAACTCCATTGAATTTTTGGACATTAAGGTTGAGATACAGGGTAACATGATCACTACTAGCCTCTATCGCAAACCCACTGGTGGCAACAGCCTCCTTAATGCCAGAAGTGCTCATCCACGCAACCTAGTGGATAGCATCCCATATGGTGAGCTATTGAGGGCCAAAAGGAACTGTAGCACGTTGGCTAATTATGACAAAGAAAAAGAGATTATGTGCAACAGATTTCGAGAACGAGGATACAAAAACAAAACAATTGAAGAGGCATGTGCTAAAGTAGATGGGAAATCTAGAAATGAACTACTTAATCCCAATAAGATCAGGGAAAATGATGAGAAAGTAAGATTCATTACGACATACTCTGCACAATCACAAGATCTACGCAGAATCTTGAATAAACACTGGAGTATCCTCATGACAGACCAACATCTAAAACCCTACTTAGGGAAAAACCCACAAATCACCTTCAGAAAAGGTAGATCTCTAAAAGATGACCTAAGTAAAAATGTTGTTGTGGATAAAATAGGTATCAAGGAAAGCCCAGGTTTCAAATGCTGCAGATCGTGCAAGGCCTGTCGGAACAGCTGTAATTATAAAGAACTTATGGTTCCGACGACAGGCAGCAGGTTCACGATCAAAAAGAACCTCTCGTGCAATACCACATATTGTGTGTATGTTCTCATCTGTCCCTGCAACCTTTGGTATGTAGGCAGCACGATCTTAAAAGCCAAAGAACGAGTGCTACAGCACATGAGGGCGATCAAGAACCTCAACATACAATATCCAGTGGCCCGCCATTTCTCTAGCCATCATTTTCAGAACGAGAACCTACTAAAGATGGTGGTGGTAGATAAGGTTGCCTTAGGCACAAGAGGGGGCAATAGAAAATTGGCTTTGCGACAAATGGAATCGAGGTATATCATCGACTTCGAAAGTATGACCCCTAATGGATTAAATCTGCATGAAGAACTGGCAGTACATCTTACTGAATAAACGAAATAATGTAACTAGAAGAATTTATCTGTATAGTCTTTCCATGGTTTTAAATCTCCCCTTTTTATTGTTTAGGTACCCCATGATTTGCCATGATTAACTCTGTGACAGGTGACACAAACCAGAGTGTGCGGAAACACAAAAATTGATGCAGCGCCTAAAACCCCTACTGTTTGCCCACTGGGGCTTGGACTTTATACAGAAGTTACAAGGGACATAATTTGAATGTGCGGTGATATAATAACTATTGCAGCGCCTATCGTCTACTGTTTGCCCACTGGGGCTTGGACTCTATTTAAAACTGATGTTATACATGATAAACTTGAATCATGCTTACTACCCACTGGGGCTAGATGCATACATGTCAGTAAAAACTGTTGATCATTGCCCACTGGGGCTAGATTCCTCTGATGTGGTCTATGTGTATGCAAAGGCTGCGTGTGCAATAATTAATGATGTCCCGGTTTTAGGAGCAACATCTTTGTTTGGCAAATGTCTGGCTACAAGCGCGCATCTATGACACAAAGCATTCAACATCTCCGCATCCCCTGGTTAAACTGTTAAATTACCTGTGATATATGTTTTGATAAATTTTGAAACGTATATAAATGTTAAATTAACTGAAGCCTTTATCAACACAAAAGAGATACATTTTGACCTCTCAAACATGGCAGCCTTGAGAATACCTATATGCTTTTATACACTTGCTGGTTTGTCCTTTCTCTAGAGGAAAAGAAACTGTAAAAGGACATTTTGTTTGGTGTTTCACTGTAAACGTGATCAAGCTGCAAAGCGAAACGCGTTGTTTTCCTGCCATTAAATTTACCGTGCACAGCAACTTCTTGTGTGTTGGCGACGTTTTTTCCAAATGGGGAAATGTACCAGTGAATATATATATATATATATATATATATATATATATATATATATATATATATATATATATAACATTTCTATGGCAAAATGAAACCCCTCATTTTGTTCCTTTGCAAATTAAATGTTTTAAGTGTTAACACTTTATTCCAATCAAGATGACTTCAGGTGTGCCATACTTTTGTCATAAGTAAGACTGTTAGCGCTCTAGTTGTTCTTTAGAACACTCTGGGACATTCTGTCACTGGGCTATAGTTGGGCTACATCTGGCTGATATTTGGGCTACATTTGTTTTTTTTTGTCTCTGGTGGCCATCTTTGGGCTACATTGGGCTACATTGGGCTACATTTTGGCTCTAACATATATATAGCCCAATGTACCCCAATATATATTTTTCAAAGTTAATTTTCGTAAAAACCACTGGAGCATATATCTTGAGACATAGCAAAGGCACATCGGGCTACCAGTCCCTACAATTTTGCCAAGTTTTGTGGAAATCCATTCAGCCGTTCGAGCTAAAAGTGAGTCCAACCGCCCTATGGAAAACTCAATGTTAAAAACACGTTTTGGGACCCCCCTTTCTTCTCGCCCCCCGCTTGACGAAACCCCCCCAAACTTTCAGGGGACGCTCAGAAACAAAATGTGCCATTTTCCTGAACATTTCAGCCAATTCCGTCCATCAACGCCAAAGTTATTCAATATAGAATTTTCAGAAATCCCTATTCAAAAAAATCCTAACTATATATACCTACTGGCGACCGCCAGTAGGTAATATATATATATACATATATATATATATATATATATATATATATATATATATATTCCAACGTTATAGTTAGTTGGACTCACTATAACAAGCGCGCCTGCAATGCACTGCTGATGATGTCACATATTACATCACTCATGACATCGTCAGTGACATCACTCATGACATCACTGATGACACCAGCCAGTGAATGTGTGTCTTTCTGAAAAATCAATATGTTTTATATATGTATTTGTAAAGGTTGATGGAAGAATACATGGTTAAATAAGTGTGTAAATGGATGTTTTTTAAAAAAAAAAGGATTGGTTAACTGCCTTTTTAAGTGTATCTTATTGAATACATATATTAGCGAGTAACTTTTAAATATTGAAATATATGCATCAGTGTTTCACTTTGTGTATAAGTGGCTGCATGGGTTGGTGACTGACTCACTGTTTGTATGTGTTTTTAAGACAGCATATTTGCAGGACTGTATGGGTGGATGAGTATGTATATGTGTGTGTTAGTGAGTGAATGACTGTCTCACTATTGTCTTTTTTAGTAACGGCATATATTTTAATCTAGTGTATGGGAGTTTTGATGTACATAAGTGAGTATATGTGAGAGTAAGAGATTGTAAGAGTTCCTGTTTAAATAAGTATGTGTTTCTATAAGTGATTGTTTAAGAGAGTAAGTATGTGTAAGTTTCCTTAGAAGTAAGGAGGTAGTGTGTGTATAGTTGTATATGCAAATAAATGGATGTTCAATAGTTTATTTGCATGTGTGAGTATGTGTGTGAGTAACTTTTGGATGACTGTCGGTGTATAACAGGATGTATAGATGTATCACTACATATGATGAGTGAGTATATGTATGAGTGACTATATAGAACTGTTGGTGAATGAGTGAATGTGTATGTAGATGGTGGAATTACTGAATTGGTTGTTGTAACTGGTATGGGTATCTCCATATTTTTGAAAATGTTAGTTTCTATTTTTGAATATGTGTTTCAAGGGTTACTTTACACTAAAAGGAGGTCTGTCACTCTGTCACAAGGATGGTGTCATAAGTGATGTCATGAGTGATGTCACTGACGATGTCATGAGTGATGTAATATGTGACATCATCAGCAGTGCATTGCAGGCGCGCTTGTTATAGTGAGTCCAACTAACTATAACGTTGGAATTTCTATCGTTTTATGTCAGTAAAATTTCCAGCTAACTATAACTGGTGTGAAACCTATGTTTTTTTTAGTGAATTTAATAGTTTTTTTAAATGCTGATTCCTAACTATAACTGGTGTGAAACCTATGGTTTTTTCAGTGAATTTTATAGGTTTTTTAAATGCTAATTCCTAACTATATATAGGGCCTCAAACCCATGAAATGTAATATTTTTTATAATGAATCCAATATTGTATATTTATATAATACTATTTTTTATTTATTTATTTTTTTTATGAATTTTTTTTTTGTGCCCTGGTGCGCTCCCGGTGTGCGCCCCGGTGTGCGCACCAGAAAGCTCAGTTTTCCGGCGCGCCCGGGGCGTGCACCGGTGAACGTCCCGTTAGCACTATTGCCGCGAACGAAAACATCATCGTGACGTATCGCGTAGCCGCATCCGCGTGATACGCACGGCGTAAGCGCACTCGGAAGCACTCGAGCGAATACGATCATGCAACGTAAGCATCAGACGCGCTTACGTGACGCGCTCCGGGGCGCGCCCGGGGGCGCGTCGCGTAAGGATGTCGGGTCACTTCACCTGAAAATAACACTTTTTATTGGTGCAGAACAGTTTTGGTTTCCAAATGATGAAAGCCCGGGTCATGTGACCTGAAAATAGCACTTTTCATTGGTTCAGGACAGTTTTTTTCCCAAATGATGAAAGCCCCCACCTTTTTTCCTTATTCTGACTTTGTCCTTTGACTGACCTGTTTGGAGATCTTGACTCGCCTTGCTAAAGGGGACTCACCTTGCTACTGCCTCGCCTGATGGGATTTGGACCTTTGCTGCTGGCGTAGCGCTCTTGTGCCGTGAAACCCTGTGTGCCTCCAAAAACGCTGCTCCTCGCCGGACAAGCTCCGCGGGTCCCGCTTCGTGGGCTTTGACTCTTGGGTGCAGGTGACTGAAAGGATTGCTGTGGGCGTAAGTGCTGCAGGGCTGCGAGCGTGTTTGGCAACTGGACTCCAGTTCCCAGGAGTCCCTGCTGTTGCTGACCTGCCCGAGTCACCTGGGCAGCTCTCCCTGTTTGGACACGCCCCCATCAGCCTGCTCAAATTCACCGGACCTGCTAACCTCGTGGGACTCGCCTTGCTACTGCCTCGCCTGATGGGATTTGGACCTTTGCTGCTGGCGTAGAGCTCTTGAGCTGTGAAACCCTGTGTGCCTCCAAAAACGCTGCTCCTCGCCGGACCCGCTCCGCGGGTCCCGCTTCGTGGGCTTTGACTCTTGGGTGCAGGTGACTGAAAGGATTGCTGTGGGCGTAAGAGCTGCAGGGCTGCGAGGGTGTTTGGCAACTGGAATCCAGTTCCCAGGAGTCCCTGCTGTTGCTGACCTGCCCGAGTCACCTGGGCAGCTCTCCCTGTTTGGACACGCCCCCTTTCACTCCTCCCCCTATAAATTGTGTTAGTCATCCCCGCTGTGCGGGAGCGTCCCGGGAGAAGACCGGGACAAGGGCGGGACCGTCTTAGGCCGTCATAGGCCGGAGTAGGCTGGGTTGGGCCCACTCTCTTGCTTTGGATCTCTGAGTCCCGGTTCAAATAGTAGTTATAGCTCCCCATATACTACCATCCAATTCCTGCTGACATGCCGTCCCCAGCAAGGGAGGGTACCCCCATGAAGCAGGGAGGAGCTAAAAATAGGACCTTAGAGAACTACTTTCCCCGGGCTGTGGGGGATGGGGACAAGGAGAGTACCTTAATCCGGCTCAGGGCAGAGCGGAGACGCTCTATAGATAACTTGAAACATAGACCCCTTGCAGAATATTCTACCACGCTTAGTGCAGAGTCGACCTCAATAGATGATGTCCCCCTCCTGTTGAGGGACTGTACGAACACCCCACCAGTCCCATCTACGAGTCTAACCCCAGCCACCAGTCCAAGCCCAAGCAGGGTAACTATCAACTTAATTTCTCAACCCCCCCCAGCCCCAAAAGCTAGGAAAGCCAAACCTAAACCAGCCGCTGTACAAGGTGCACATGGGCCCCCCCCAAACAAACGTAGGAGGAAGTCGAGGGGTGCCCAGGGCAAAAACAAACCCAACATTCCTCACTCTGAGTTTGGGAGGTCATCAAAACCCTCCACACCGACTGTGAGATCAGCAGAAGATTTACATCCCAAACCCGCTGCACAGGATGCCTTGGCCCCTGCTCTGACAAAAGATACAGGAAATAATATTGCTAATGTCCCCCTTTCTGTTGCCCCGCTAGGTAACCTGGAATTCCTGCTCAGGTCACTACTACTACCAATCAGCGAGAGCATTAAGAAGGTCGAGATAAGACTTACCATCCTGGAGGCTACATTAAGTAGCATGAAAACCCCGGCTGGCCTCCAGGGAAGGTCCCCGGAGTTCATTTCCACTCCCACGGCCCCCCGGCAGCCCTTAAATAGCGTAATGAGCTTAGCCCCCCCACAGGCCGCGAATGCTGCGGCCCCTCCACAACCCCTGAGGACTAATCCAGTACCAACCAAGTCACTTAACCCCAATAGGCCTACTCCCCCCGTAGACCCTGTCCCTCTGGCACAGCCTGTAGTTAGTGCTGCACCGACACCTTTAATGAAGCTTCCCCCAAGGCCACGTAGACCCAATCTACCTCCAGAGGCAAACGATTTCACGGTTGTCATGGCGGGCGTCCCCCCACTTGAAGAGGGTGAAGCTGAGGATTTTTGTTCCTTAAAAAGCAGGGTAATCAAGTGGCTAAACCCGAACAGACCCCTCCCGGCACATCTAAATAACGAAATTATAATGGTTAGAAGGGTGCCATGGGTGGGGAGAACACATAAATCTATATTAGGGGACTGCATACTGGTGAGCTTCAGGGATGCTGGAACTGTTTCTCACATATGTCAAGGAAAGAACAGATCTCGGGAATCAACAATTCAAACCCTTCAGGTGTCCTTCTTCTTCCCCCCCATCCCTGCCCCTGTGCATCCGTTTCAAACCTATGATAACTGGGAGAGGGTTGGTCGGAGGGGAAGACATCATGAATTTAACCCCAGGCCACTATTTAGCCGCCCAGAGCCACCCTTTCACACTTTCAACCGGTTCAACTGTTTGAACGGCCTTGAGGGGGTTGATTGACAAACGGATACTGTCCCTCTTGGAGATAGGGAAAAAGAGGCCTTGGTAGAGGAGATGGAGGAGCAAAGTTTCCTGGCACAGCAAACTCCATTGAGTTGGGTCGGGAAGGCTGGGTTAGAGGGGCCCAGGGTTACAGATATTGAATGCATAGGAGGGGGACATGGGCTGGACATACAAGAGTCAGAGTGTGAGACACAAACGGGGCTCCAAGGGGGATTAGAGCGGAGTGGTGAGGTACTGAGAATGATTTCTTGGAACATAGCAAGTTTGGCAGGTAAATTTAACAATAAAGAATGGCTTGATTACATTAGAAAATTCCATGTAATCAGCCTGCAGGAGACATGGGCCCCGGAGAACAATTTTCACTTGCAAGGGTATAAGTGTTTCTTTGTTCCCGCACAAAAATGAAGATCAGGGAGAGCCATGGGAGGACTATCCATTTACATAGATTTAGACCTTCCGGGCAGTTGGTCTTCCCCAGATTGGAACTCCCATGGGATTCAGGCAGTTCGGTTCTCCGGGAAGGGGCTAAGATTCACAGTCTTTAATATCTATAACAACGAGATAGCGGGAAATCATACCTCACTTGTAGCTGAACTGGATTATAGGCTGGGTCAGGAAACAACAGTCCAGAAAAGGGGGCAGTCATACGCGCTGCTGGTTATGGGAGACTTTAATTGCCACCTTTGTCCGGCATTGGTCCCAACAAACACTGACTGGTCCCAATGCCCCACGGAGAAGGGGCCACATTTTTCCCATACGCCGACAGGGTCAGCATTTAGTATGCTCCGGCTCAAGTATGATCTTGAGCATACTATTAATATGATAGGCACACAGAAGGATGGTACACTCCCACCCACATTCAAGGGCAGAGGATGCTCATCCGTTATAGACTACATTCTGGTCTCAAGATCCCTGCTAAATAAGATAATTAATGTAGGGATTGAATGGAGCAGTTTCAGTGACCACAACCCACTTGTTTTGGAGCTGATGTATAGGGCGGGTTCAAAAAGTAGAGACCATCGCACAATCACGGAGAGGGTAACAGACCAAGGTAGGAGATTAAAGTGGTCCAAAATAGATGGGGAAAAGTTTTATAAGACCTTGGTGGACGCTGGCAAATCTGCCATTAACGACTGTTTAGATACAGAAGTCCACGGATCAAGGCTACTGGAAGCATTCTATCAGATTGCTAATCTGATTGATGGCCTATTAAAAACTAGTGCGCCCACAAGGAACCACGGTAACCCTCGATGGTTCGATAATGTATGCTCCAAGGGAGCTTAAAAGCAGCCTTAAATTTAAACCAAGGGACCCCCAAAAAATCAAGGCGTGTAGGGAGATATATAAAAAAGAGACCAAGAGGAGGAAACTCGCTCTCCAGGCAGAAGCGTGGGCAGACCTAAGAGAAGCAGGGGAAAGAAAGGATTTCGCGGGTTTCTGGAGACTCATTAATAAACGAACCTTCCAGGAAAACGACACCCCGGAGATAGGGTCAAATATTCTCCCAGAACAGTGGGTCACCCACTATAGGGGTCTGTATAATCATGAGCCCGGTACTCCCGTAGAGCTACCTGAAATTCAAACCCAGGCTTCAACGGTTGTATTTACTATTAAGGAGATCACTGCTGGGATAGAGGGTCTGACCAAAAACAAAGCCCCGGGCCCTGACGGAATTCCCCCCGACCTGTTTCCGAGCAGCATAGAACTCTGGGCCCCTTTAATGACCAGGGTCATAAATACTGCCATTACTTGTGGTTTGCCACCGTCCTGGTCCAAAGCGATAATCGTGCCGATTTTCAAGAAGGGCAATAGGGACGATCCCAAGTGCTATCGTCCTATTTCTTTGATTGACGTTTCGGCCAAACTCCTGGGAAGGGCGATCCTCAACAGACTGTCCGAGTGGACCGAAAAAAATAACATCTTCTCGGACACTCAATATGGATTTAGGACAGGGAGGTCCACTAGTGATCAATGCCTGAACCTTTACATGCTAACAGCCAAATATACCATGGCCAGTGACGAATCGATCTATATGGGATTCATGGATTTGGCAGCGGCATTTGATCACGTCAACAGGGAGAAATTGTGGGACATGATGTCCAGCATGGGGATAGAGAGTGGCCTAATCAACATACTTAGGGACCTGCATAGCGATACCACGGCCAAGGTCCGATATAACAGGGAGGGGGGACTGACCGACTCTTTTCCCTGCATGAGTGGAGTCCGGCAGGGCTGCATTCTCGCCCCGTTTTTGTTCTCCCTTTATATTAACAACTTGGATCAGCACCTGTTAGGTTTAAAGGCAGATTGCCCAAGGGTGGGGTCACGTCAGATTCCTGTTCTGCTTTGCGCAGATGACCCGGTCCTGATTGCACGCACACCCAGGAGCTTACAAATCTTGATCAACGGATTTGTTAAGTTCATGGGTGCCCTAGATCTCTCTGTCAACCTGGGCAAATCCTACGTGCTCCTGGCTGGCAAAAAAACTTCCTCTAAATTCACCTACACAATAGGAAGCCATGTAGTAGAAGAGGTCAAAACGTTTCCTTATCTTGGTGTAACTTTTGATGGCGCCTTACAGTTTAATTCCCTGGTAGAGGAGCGTTGTAGTAAAATGATCGCTTCTAACGGGGCAATAGCAAGTTACGGTAGGAGGCTAGGCAGATGGAGCCCGGAACAGGTGATGAACCTGTACAGCTCCGTATCATGCTCTAAAGCAATCTATGGGGCAGAAGTATGGGGCTTTGTTAATACCATAAGAATTCAACGGGAAGAAAACAAATATCTAAAATCCATCCTGAGGGTACCCCCAAGTACTGCTGGCTTCGTAACACACAGGGAATTAGGGAGGCCACACCTAGAAGATTTGGTAAAACTCAGGCCAATTGTGGCCTGGCTAAAAATCTGGGTTAATCCTGATTCGTCTCTAAGCAGAGAAATTTTAACGGACTGTCTAGAGAGGGACAAATGTATGCGTATTCCCTGGCTCAATTATGTAAAGAACACCCTAGAGGATTTAGGCTTTGGGAATCTCTTCACTAACCCTGCAACAATTGTAGCCCAGCATAAGATGCAAGTAGGGAAAATTTTCCTAGAGCTGAAAAGTCAACGCAGAGCTGAGGCTGAAGGGCTTAAAAAGACAGTGAGGGCCCACAACCTGGTGAAGAGCGTGGAGGGTATGGAGCCATATTTGTACTTTATGCATAACGCACAGGATAGATTCTTGATGTGTCGTTTTAGACTGAACCTACTCCCATTTATATTGGCATCACCAGCAGGCTTCACAACATCAATTGAACAGAAGGGATCCTGCGGCTGCGACAATAGGTCTCCGCAGGATTCCCTTCACTTTGTTTTACTCTGTCCTTTTTTTACAATGCCCAGGCGTAGATTTCTTGTAAATGTCTTAAAAAAAGCCACACTAGAACATGCCAGGGAGGCATTAGTCTTTTTACAAAAAGCATCGGACCCCTTAACACTGTGTTGTATAATGAATTTTATTAAGGTAGCGGTCCGTTTAAGGCTAACTAGGGGAGATGAATGAAATGTTTCTGATTTTACCTTTTTAAAGCGTTATATTCTTTCCTGCTTGTGTTCTACATTAATACTATTACTTTGTATAAGGATCTTGAAAATGTTTAATGTTTTTTTTTATTCATGTAAATATGTGTGTGCTTTTATGGTGTTTTTTAATCACCGAATAAAGATTCTTTGAATTGAATTGAATTGAGTAATATTTTGTATTTTAAAATGGCTACAGTAGCAGCAGCAGCTGGAGCATCTGCACCACCACCACCACCAAGAGGACCACCACAACATCACATTGGTGGTCAAGAAGAAGAGGAGGAGGAGGAGGAGGAGGGGAGGAGGTGGCTGCCAGAAGACAATACCCCATATAGGCCAAAGCAGCACATTGTATGGGACTTTATTTCTATCCCAGAGGGCAAGAAGAAAGTGAATGCGCCAAAGGTGACTTGCCAAATCTGTGGCATTGAACTTTCAAGGGAGAACCCTAATAATAAATATTCATTTGGTAATAACACCATGATTCGGCACATGCAGCGCAAGCATCCCAACAACTATGCTGCCGCAGAGGTGAGCGAACTGGCCAGTAACCCTCCCCAATCTTCACCCAGCACCTCCAAAAGAAAGCAACCCACTCCATCGGGACCAGAGACAAGGAAGATGGTCCTAAACATTCAATCAAAGTTTGGGCAATACAAGATCTCTTGTATTTTTTGTGGTAAGACCATCGCCTATGGTGAGCAAAGCATAACGCTCATCAACCGTGCTGGTGACAACCACAAATGCCCCAAAAATCCATAATTTTTTCCTGATTTTTTTTTTGCTCCAGTTGAGCTGTTTTCAATTCCCTAGTTTTTGTTTCTCCCCATAAAAATAACAAAAACAATATAAAATAGTTCATAAAAGCCATAAAAAGTACAAAATGTTCAAAAAAACATTAAAAAATATAAAACAACAAAAAGAAGAAAAAAACAGTTCTTTTTAGAACTACCTCCAAATTAAAAAAAAGGCTAAATTTTTTAAAAACTCTATCATTCTTTTTTCCCCATGGTACGCTCCCCGGTACGCTCCGCGATGCGCGTACCGGATGCTCCCCCCGCGCAAATCGAAAAAAAAATGTTTTGCCCCGCAGGGATCCTTTTATAGCCCCCACATCAAATCTAAGGGGGCAGGGGGGTCTACTCTGCCCCCTTATGGTCATTTCCCCCCTTTGTTTTGCCACCTCTTGTGTCTCGATCCTACCGAGACACAAGATGGCGGCCGCTCCGGACTGTTTGGAATGTTGACAGACACCCGAGAGCCAATCAGCTTTCTGCGCGCGAACTCGCGTAGCGCGCTGGTTAGCGCCCCGGAGCGCGTACCGGGGCGCGCTTATAGATATTTTTTTTTTTTTTAACCTAAATTACTCAAAATCCACTGGAGCACATATCTTGAGACATAGCAAAGGAACATCGGGCTACCAGTCCCTACAATTTTGCCAAGTTTGGTGGAAATCCATTCAGCCGTTCGGGCTAAAAGTGAGGTCGACCGCCCTATGGAAATTAACATGGGGAAACCACATTTTGGGACCCCTCTTTTATCTCGGCCCCCGCTTGACCAATCCCCCCCAAACTTTCAGGTAAGGACCGGAGCGCCGCGAGGCAAATGTGAGGAAATTTTCAGTCAGATTCCTCAACCGGTGCCAAAGTTATTCACAATAGAATGTTGAGATTTTCTTTTGAAAATAATCCTAACTATAACTACCTACTGGCGACCGCCATTAGGTAATGTGTGTATGTATATATATATACAGCTCGAGTACGTCCCTTCTTCTTTGTTGGAGCAGGATTGCATTATATATATATATATATATATATATATATATATATATATATATATATATATATATATATATATATATATATATATAATGCAATCCTGCTCCAACAAAGAAGAAGGGACGTACTCGAGCTGTATGTATAGGGCTTCTTTATTTTCTCGGGTCTCCCACGACCCTGTGGCTAAAAGGACACGTTTCGGCTGCAGAGCAGCCTTTATCAATCTGATTAGCGCCATTTGCCAGCAGGTATGTATAGCCTTTCCCACTCTTTTAGGCATGGATAGACACAAATATATATGTATATTACCTACTGGAGGTCGCCAGTAAGTAGTTATAGTTAGAACCAAGTAGGAAGGAAGAGAGTTTTTGTTTTGCCAGTAACTTTGGCATCGGTTGAAGAATCCTTGCAAAATTTTCAAAACTAATACTCGCCCACGTCAGCTGCTACCTTGAAAGTTTTGTGGTGATCCATCAAAAGGGTTTCCTAGAAAAAGGGGGGGTCCCAGAAGGAGTTTTCCCCATGTTAATTCCCATAGTCACTTTACACAGGAGTGTGGCTCACTGATTAGAGCGGCAGACCCTGATGCAGAGGTCTGGCCCGGGACCAGGGTTCAATTCCCGACGCGGCAGGGTCCTGAGCCCAAAAATGTCCACGGACTCGATAATTCTCGCCTCGGTGCCTACTCTAATCATGGGGTCCCACTCTGCAACTCTGGGCAATAGCTTGCTTAATCTCCACTATGGCGGCCCACCCGCTGCGGGATGCCTGGCTTTCACCTTGGGGATGCCCAGTAGAGGTTATCTCACAGGGAAAAAGCCAGGACGGGTTCCCAAGGCAAGCGTCTTAATGCCTTCGGGTGATACGTGCGCTATATAAGTCGCAATACATTTACATTTACAAACAGCTACAGCCCGAACTGCTAATCAGAATTACACCAAATTTGACAGAAAGGTACATATTGGTCCATGAAAGTGCCTTTTTCTATTCAGTAGTTATTAAAAGAAATGTGTATATATAGGTAGGTGAAGGCTCTGCAAAGCCTCCCAATTTCATGCTGAGATCTGATTACTGCCAACACTTCAAACCAGGAGGGGTTAGCAGTCATCTCCAACAAAAAATATTTAAAAAAGAGAAAGGTATAGGGTAGGAATACCCTGACCCCCTAGGCCTCTTGGGGGTGTTGCAGAAAGAACCCCGCCAGGGCAAATTATTATTTTTTTAAAACATTTCAGTGGGAGTCGCTCCAGAGCCGTGTGAAATGAAGTTACAGGCGGGGCTGTAGTTGAGGTTGAAGGGATTTATTCAAGTAGATGATGAGCACTCCGGCCACACATGACTAATCACCTCGAGGCTCACTGTTGGAACCTCCACCCTCCCCATGGAAACCCCACATAAGCATTCCATGTCTATCCAACAAGAGAATTTAACATCAACATTCTAGTTCACCAGTCAGTGACTTAAAACGCATGCCACTGAAGATGCAGTGCTAGATACTACACAGTGGCTACTGCCCAAAAATAAAAAGAAGTGGGGGTTTCCGCGCTTCTTTACTAATAGGCCAGCGCACAGGCCTGGTCCTGAGGCATCAGCCCTTATATAAAGGAGGGCTTCCTAGGGCTTATTATTAGCTCCGGGGACCGCCACCTTCCCAAGGCACTTTCAAATAGAGGGGCCAGTAGACCCACTGGGCCTGCCCACCCTTAAACCGTCTCCTCCCCATGGTAAGTGTAGTTATGTTAATGGGGGTGCCAAGTGGCTCATGCAGCCCTGGGGCTCGCCACCTTCAAAGGGCAAAAAATATACTCAAAGTGGGGGGCTCGCACCGACCCCCTTCAGCCATGAGGACCACTACTTCCCCAGGGTAATTTATTGAATTTAAGGAGGAGCTGTGCCACCCCACAGCTCCGGGACCCACCACCTCCTCGGGGCAAAAAATACATTCAAATTGGGGGCCTGCATCGACTCCCAACAGCCCCGAGGACCGCCACTTCCCCAGTGCAATTTATTGAATTTAAGGTGGGGGATGCACGTCCCACTCCCCGCAGCTCAGGAGACTGCCACCTCCCTGGGGCTGAAACAAATGAATGTAGGGAGTCAGTTGTGGACCCCTGGCCCCAGGGACCTCCGCTTACCTCTGGCAAAGATTTAGAATGGCACACTTCATGGAGCCATTTATGGCCCTGGGGACCCCATCCTTCTAGGGCTTGCTCCTGCTACCTCTTGAGGTAGCCACTCTCAGAAGGTTGCTGTTTACTTTTGCTTGGTGGGAGCTGACAGCTAACAGCTTCAGCTTGCAGAATGCAAAGTTTTCATCTGTTTCTCTGCATGCAAATCTGCGTGCAGAGAAACAGATGAAAACATTGTTTTGACAGACAGGTTGCTACCTTTCAGCAGCCCGCTATCTGTCACAGCAATGCTGGCCATTGCAGGAGGTGGGTAGCCAGCACGGACTGCAGGGGCCTTGAGGCCCCCACCCGGTCCCCAAAACAGGTCACTGGTTGCCCAAGGGGCACCCAGAATTAAGAGGCCAGGCCTTTTGGGCCCAAATCAGCCCGGGGATGGAGGTCACACAACCCTCCTTCCCCAGAGAGTAACGTCTGGTCCCTGGGTGATGGTGTCCCCTGTGCCAAGATCGGCCATGGAGGGGGGACAAAGGTTACAGGGACATTATAGGTGGGAAAAAGAATTATGAAAATCCATAGAAATCCATAGAAATTCACTGAAAAAAACAAAGGTTACAGGGACTTTATAGTTAGGCTCAGATTCCACTTGAACAAAACCATTGAACCATTGAAATTACACAGTTATAGTTACCTGGGCTAACTATAACTTATACCACCTCAATGCACTGCTTATGACCTCACACATCACTCATGACACGGTCAGTGATATCATTGACGACAGCACAGATGACATCTCAAATTACATTACTGATGACATCATCCACATAACCACTCACACCCCATACAACCTCTTGTATGCCTTCACAAACCCACACAACCAATTGCATACCCATTCACATACCCATTTAAGTACTCACACACCCACTCACTCCTCCATAGAGCCACTCACACAACCACTCACTCACATATCTGCTCTCTCACCCACACAGTCATTCACACAGACACTCACTTTCCAATGCAACCACTAACACACTAACTCACGCAATCACTCACTCAAACAGCCACTCACTCACCAAGACAGCCACATACACACATAGTCACTCATTAATACAGCCATTCAGACACCCAATCATTCACCCACACAGTCACTCACATAGCTACTCACTCACCCATACACCACTGACACACCTACTCCATCACCAACATAGTTACTTACACACCCACTCACTCACCAACACAGCTACTCACATACCTACTTATGTTTAACCACCAAAAGTACCATCCCAAAAAAAGCAACTATGTGTCTATGGGAGTGACCTGGTTACGCAGGTTACCATCAATTCATCCAGAACAAAACCAAATTCCTTCAGTGTGAGACAGAGCAAGACAGAGTACAGGAAGTCTCTATCCACCAATTCACATTTTCTTGCCTACTCTGGGAACATCCTCCTTTGAAAATGGTAAATCTGGTGCAAAAATGTAAATTGTATCACTTGAGCCAGGAGTGTAAGACACATATTTAGCATGCCTACATGAGTATGCCTACTGTTGATTACACTGGAACAGAAGTCACATGGTACCATCTCTACTGACTTCAATATCCTGCCATCCAGCTTGCTTATACAGGGTGAATACAATTTGTCCTCCAGTTTCCTTATCAAGCCATGTCAGTGATTTTTATTGCACTAGAAACCCAGAAAATATTTTTGGGGAATATAAAAACAGATGGGGAATTTACAACTATACTTTATTTAGCACCTCTTTTGCAGGAAATCTGTTCCGTTTCTCCATGGTCTTGATATTTAGTTTGTCTGTTGCCATTCTTTTTTAAAGGAAATGTGTACCAAAGGAATGCATAAAGAGAGTGTATTACATCTAGGCCCAATATACTCTGCATCCACCAAGCCCAGTCATCACCCATATATTAAGCTCATATATATAAATTGGGTAGGAAATAACACATTATGTTTGTTACCTAGAATTCCTGAAATTATGCCATAAGGCCACGTCATTCGCAGATCTTCTGTTTTTGGTGCTAGTGTTTACTAGATCGAAATGCGAGAACAGATTTTAAGGTAATATAGAGTGCTAAGTATCATATTTGAAATTTGCATAACTACACAAAATTCACAATCTAGTACAAAATCATGATAGAGGGGAAAAAAGTTGGTCCCTTTCATAAGCCAATCAAATTTATGAAAAGATTCAAACGTGATTGACAGAATTTGCACTTTTTAGGTCTCGCTATGCAGCGCGCATGCGCTGTCTCGCCGAGACATCTTGTAGTCTATATGCATAGGAAAACTCCGCCTACTGCCGAATTATTTCTCCCCGCTTGCCATTAGTTAACTTTTTCTTTTTTTTTGTTAGTGTGCTTACTATTGGGTCTTAATGTGAAAGGTAACTTCCGTTTGAAACGGAAACAGCACCACCTAACTACATTCTCGTTGCGCAAATTTCTTTTTATAAAATAAATTGTGTGCATTAACATGCGCGCACTAACTTGTGGTATATGCATGCTATAAAAGTATCCCACTATCAAAAACAGGAAGTGTTGTGCACACACCACTCTTCCGTGTGTCTCTGTGCTTCTAGTGCGCACTACCGCCATGGGGATCCTGTCATCCTGGCCGCGGCGGCGTGTTAGTTTTTCATGGATACGCTGCATTCTTTCATAACCACGGGACAATCATTAAACGGGTCTGAGCTCAAGGGTCTGTGGTTCTGCTGTGGTGTCTGTCATGTGTCAGCCTCAAAGTAATCCCTACCAAAATGACGTCCACCAGGGGTATTTAAACTCAAAGCTGCTGGGCGAAAAGACTTTATTTTTTCTCTCCCGTCACACTAGCTTGCAGGGACCATGACACGTGTATTTACCAGTTTACTGCTGCCTCCTCGAGCGCAGTGTCATTCAGCCCTCGAGCCGCCTTGTCCCTTACCACTCGGGGAACACAGACGCCTCAGTCCACAGTGCTGGTCACCCCTCGTGTCTATCTGTTCCCGAGTGTCATTCAGCAGACAGCTCTATAGTTCCTCGCCTCACCCCTTGGGCTCTGGTTTTTACTCATCTCTGGGGACCGGGTGTCGCTCACACCTTTAGGGCCCATTGTCACTGAGGATCGGTGGTGCATTTTTCGCGTCTCATCTCGTTACGGTTCACATGGCTATTCACACCCCCTGCACCAGAATATGTCCTCACCTCTTGCTTCCTGCGTCTCTCTTCGACCAGAGTGTAACATACCCCGCACCCTTAAAGCTCAGCTGATACTCCCTTTCGGGCCCTTGTGCCACTCACTCTCACACAGGTTATCACTTGTTTCCAATCACCAGGGATGTCGCATTTCATGTCAGTCTTTTTTCCACAAAGCATTATTTCCTAGTGCGTTAGTTAGCTTGGTTCCATTGTGAAGAAGTGAAACTACAACTTTCAGGATGCAGTCGACTGTAAAATGAAAGACCCTTACTATGAGATGCATGGGTTACACAACCCAGAGCCTGGGGCTCCGGTGTCATCCCTCAGGCTTCAGCATTATTCCACTTGCGTCCATCGGGTGTCACTCCTCCTCGAGGTTCCAGTGTCACTTGCCTTTCGGTCACCTTTCTTGGTGGTTTCGCTTCAGGCACCTCGCACTCGTCGCTAAGGTGCAAATGTCTCTCCTGCACACCCGAGCCTCACCGCCTCCTGCATGTTAAGGTGTGCGGCGGTTCCAGCAACTCACTCTGCCCAGGAGGCTCTTGCTGGCTCTAGTAGCCCGTGTGCGGCTCCAGGCACAGTCTCTGCCCCGCTAGAGCTATCACAGTCTGTACGCAGCTTCGGCAGTCTCTCCACGCCAGCTCAGGCACTCTGTACACTGCCCCGGCAGTCTCCCCCCGGATTCCACAGTCTATCCCACACTATGCGTCCTTCCTCTTCGGGATAGAGGCACTCAGACTGAAAGTGGCATCTCTGCACGGCTTTCCCTTCCTCCAAATTGCGTCTGTCTCATCTGACAGTCCTGCTTCCTCCTCTACCGGTGCCTGCCTCTAACTTATTCCTACTCCGACTCTTCCACGCTGCCTCTGGGCTTCTCTCTTCTTTCTCTGACCTTTCTTAGTATTTCACACTTCTCCATTCCCATTCTCTGCTTCCACTCTTACTCTTTCTCTGGCTCCCCTGCTCTTTCTCTGACTTCTCTCACTCTTCTTCGCTCCTTCACTCACCCTCGCTGACTTATCTCTCTCCTCTCACTATCTCTAGATCCTCTTCCCCCATTTTAGCTCCCTTCCACTCTCTACACTTTCCATATCTGCAAAGTGTTGAGACTGTTTATGTGTCACATTTCCATGTTTCGTGGGTGTTTGTGTGTGATATTCACATACTTTAGCAGTGACAGTTTAGCACAAGTAGAGGCAACTAGTAGAAATGGTCAATTAATAAGATAAATTGCAGAAACAATTGGGTGACACCTTCAGGAATTACTCAGGTTTTCAGCCAACATCAAAATTGCATTATGGGACACGTAGTTCCGTTCTTAAAGATTACTGTAGACTAAACAACCAGCACAGGATTAAAGTGGTGCATATGCCACCCTGGCTACAGAGTTCCTTACTTTAAATCCATGCAGAAGCAAGTGTGTGTGGTAGACAAGAAGGGGTCGGGATCCAGGAATTTTAATGACTGCCACCTCCTCGGAGCCCACACCTCTGTCATGCACTCCTCGTCTCAGAGGACGTCCTCAAGGTGATGGCACAAGTACACAAAGGCTCATTGTGGTTGAGAAAAGTGTTGCTGTCCGCAGTGTCCAGTACCCACGGTCATGGTTTTTCTAGTTTATTTACGTTTCTGTACGGTTTTCCCAATATTTATGAAGGATAAACAATTGGGGCTTCCTCACCCCCTTGTTACTCCGTGATACCTTCGCTGCTTAACGTTGCTACCCGGTTACTTCTTTCAGAACAGCATGATTCTCAAAACTATCCGTAGCTGTGTTGTGGTACCCAATTCGGTGCTGAATTTTCGTGATCTTCAAGCGACATCTTAAATGGGTGCGTGGAGGATGGATTGGACTCTGAAATATGCTTAACAATGTTCCAGAACGGAGGGGAGGAGCCAAGATGGCGGCGGGGACGGACGTGTAGTCGCCCGGCTCCCCGATCCTTTGTTCCCTGCAGCACCATCCTGATCCAGATCCTGACACAGAATGTACGCGGGAGGTAGCTGACGTCGCGCTGGTACCGGAGGTTTTCCCCCGGTGTCTCTAGCCGTCTGCAATCCGGAGAAGGGGCACGCTTCTCTGCGAACCGTGACTGCGCCCTGGACCTAGGACCCCGTGTCCCTGAGCAACGCCGGAGGGAGATGCGGCTCGGAGGGCTGATGGAGCGGTGCACTGCGGAGAGCTCCCAGGCGGACTCTGGGCTGTGAGAGTGCTGGTCTCTGCCCTCGCTGGGGAGTGCGTGTCGCCTGCCTGTGGATCTACTCTGCCTCACAGCTCCCATGCGACACAGAGGTGAGACGCGCTGCTCCTTTCTGCCGTCCATACAGCGGGCGGCCAGGATTAGCCGCTTCACTCGCTCCTGCCAGTATTTACATGAAGGGGTTTCTTGTTAACTCTTGCACAGGCGGAGACGGACCCGGCTGTCCGGTGTTGCCGTCCAGTCTGCTCATTGCTTGCTTGCCTCCTCGATCGGAGAAACCCCTAGCAGCACAATATGGCGGACTTTTCCTCTGTGATCGTTATGGGCTCCACCTCGGCTTTGGCATCGGCTGCATTGCCGGCATTTTGGCGGAGTGGTGTACGTGGTGCTACACTCCATACTGTGGACGCGAATGGCTCCCCGCCTGAATATACCTGCGCCTCTATTATGAGCGCTCTCACTGCCCTGACGGTGGATATGTCTGAGTGCTCCCGAGTACTGGGACAGAAACTGGATGAAGCTGCACTCGTACTTCAGGATATAATGTCTGGCTGCTTGCATCTTCCCTCTGGCCGGCCCCCGCACGATGGTATGCTGGCTACATTGTCACAGCGCGCCTGTGAACTCGTGCACACCTCTTACTCTGCTGTCTCAGAAATCATGCCGCCTGCCGGTCCCGGCGTCGCTACAAGGTTGCCTATCCTGCCTAAGAACTCTATTCGGGCTACTGTATCACCATCCTCCCGTGTGACCCGGCAGGCACGGCTCCTAGCTTTATGTAATATCTGCACGCCTCGCTACGCTACTTTAAACCCCAGCGCTCCACCACTACAGATGGGAATTGGACTGTTGCCCTTCTGGTCTGTTAAAACTTTGTATGTTTGGAAGTGGCCATTTTGTCCTGGGGGATCGTCTCTTCGCCGAATGCGGCCATCTTCTCTCTTTGTTCCACCTGAGGCGGGGCTTTCATCGGAGCTCCGTTTGCGACAGCGTCTGCGATCTGGCCAGGGTTAAACGTGCCCTTGTCGAACGAACTGTGTTTATGGCTGGTTGAGACTCGGACTGGAATGCTTCCTCAGCGCGACGATGTGTTATTTGATATTCTTCCCTTTTCAATTGTTGTTTGATTCTCCTTGCTTGCTTAAGTTGATTACGGGGAAGTGAGGGTTGCGATCGGGGTTCTCCGGGTGACTTGTGAATTGATCCTCCTCTTATAATTTTTGGGAGTTCAAGGATAGACTCTGTTCTTACTCCCTATATCACTGGATTATACTTCTTTAACCTTCCTTCTTCTCCTTCCTCAATTTTTCTTTCCTTCCTCTTTCTCTTCCCTTCTTTACTTCTTCTTCTTTCTAAATTTCGGGTTTATTGGGGCGACAGACACTCTACTAGGGGGGGGGGGCAGGCCGTAGCCTCTGCATGTGTGTAGGGTGGGGGGTTATATTTAGTTTTAGTTAGTTTCTATGGTACCTATGTATGATCTTCTCTTATGATTTTTTCTTTTTTCTGTTTTGGGTCTGTGTTAAGGATTAGTGGGGAGTGGGTAGCGATGTGGGTGGTATATAAATGCGAACTGACTCTCCTGCTGCTCTACACTGTACCGCCGATTAGAAGGGGAGTCCTCATTATTGATGCTACTTTTTGATGCTGCCTGCCCATGTGCTGTAGTTAACATACAGACTCGATTCTCCTTGGTTTATTCTTCATTGTTTTATCTTTAGACTAAAACTCTAAAAAATCTAAACCTTTAATGCTCCTCCTCCCTAGCGCCACTATTCCGTTCAGTGTAACTGCTGTTAATTATTGCTATATTGCCTGATGTCGCTGGGGGAACGTATTGCTTACTTATGTGCTAAACAGTATTGTGGCCGGCCCGATGGTTGTAGGCCCGTATTTGTACCACTCTTCATGCACAATAAAGGTTTTCAAAAATTTAAAAAAAAAAAAAAAAAACAATGTTCCAGAACGCACTCTCCAAATTTGTGCGTGTATGCGTTAATAGTTTAGTGCCATGTGTGCATCTGTACTAAGGCACGGACGCCTGGCTGAGGAAACATGAAATATCCGAATACCGCGTCCATCTTGTATTTTGCCTTCATTTTTGTATTCCCATTACCCAGGCCCAACTTCGAGGTACACGCTTGGCGCTCCCTGTCCCTGAACGAACACAAACGCTCGCTAAAAAGCAAACTACTCCCTGTTAGCTGTGCGCAAGAGAGTCAACCTAGTACACAAAGATGATTGTGCGAGATCCCAGCCCGGCATTGTGGCTCATGTTTATAGTTAGGCTCATCTGTCCTTGTAGCGGGTGGTATAACTCATGAAATGTATTGATGATTAACTATGTTATAAAAGATATTGCACTAGTGAAAAACAAGACCATGCGATGATCACGCCATAGTCTGACAAACAATAGAAGTCACTGCTGATTGGTTGAAGTTTTGGTGCGTCTACCACTATAAAAGAATGTACGCTGCGGATTGAAGCAGCGGTCTCCTGAGAACTTACTTTGTTGTACTTCTGGGACTACTGTTCATGGCTGCAGTCAAATAAATGTTTACTCTTTCTCACGAAGAGAGTGTTCCGTGTCTCTGTGTACCTGGACAGGAGAATTCGAAGATTTCAGGCGTCCCTTGCGCCGCCGGAGTGTAATTAAAATCTGGTTCTTCAATTTGGCGACCAACGTGGGGCGTCTTCAGCAGTTGCGGTCAAGCCGGAGGGTCGTGAGGAGTCTCGTGAAAAAACTGTGAATGAAGCGCACCACCTGATTGACCCCTGCTTGTATTTTGTGGACCCGAGGTGTTTGCAGCGTGACTTCCCCTTCCCGAAGGCTGTCTGGCCGCCGCCCTGACAGATGCCCTGTTTTGGTCCCACTAGTTGAGAGAGCGAGACATTAGACGGACCTCTATTGGTGAGAAGAGAATTTGGTCAGGTAAGAGTGGGTAGCTCCCACTTGTCTGGTTATTTGTGGTTTGTTTGTTCGACTTTTGCAAAAGCCGAAACCAAGGGGTAAGTACTTGAAATGAGAAAGTACATGATTATAGTTTTACCTCTTGATGTTTGTCTTATGAACCAGAGATTCTAAAGATGCCTGGTTTCAGCAAGTTTCGTCAATGGTGTTGTTCTGGTTGTTCAAGGGACTCCTGACTTGAGGATACCTGTCCGGTGCCTCCAGTGGGGACTCCGCAATATGAATTTTACTCAAAACACGGGACTGGCCCCATCATTTTCACTGGCCTTTGGGAAAAGTACACGAAGAATGATGGTACTTTATAATAGCCACGGGATGGTAGTTTCGAGCCCCGTGTGTTGGACAATTTGGAAAAAAATTGTTTAAGAAGAAAGCCCTGCAGGCAATGTTTGATTCATTTCGCATTTGGCGAAAGGAATCAAAGCAGAAAGAAATTAAACAGCAAAAATCTCAGAATGAACAAGGTTGATATGTCTATTATACAAAAAGCTCAGAAACATGAAGACGATCAAGTTAAAAAGGTCAAGCACCCGTCCAGACACCGACTACTGTTCGTACAAAAATTAGGGAGGGCCTCTCTGACTTATTTTCCCCCTTGACACCCCTTTTGGGCATCATTCAAAATTCTCCTCTCTCTCGTCACAGACAATTGCGTAGTCAGACTCACATGGATATGCATGAAAGATCTGTCTTAGAACAGCAAGCTAGGAGATGGATGGAGAATGGGAATAATTAAGGGTTTGAAAACATTCTGACGGTATTCGAACAGTGGACGCCAGCCACTCAGCGACTTGTTTTTGACCATATGTGTGATATTTTAATACAACTGTGGAGTGACGTGGCTGAGGAAGGTCCCCCTTTGGACCTCATCACCATTAGGAGAGAAGTTAAGGTCTGGACCTTGCGGATGCTGTTGCGAAATTAGTAACATTCCGAGATCTCCCTACATGCAGGAACGAGGGCAAAGGTGGTATACTGACATCATCCAAAGGCTACCCTATGCGAGAAGTTCAGCTGGTCTGGCGCGACCCTATAGCAGGAGGACCTCCTGAGGCACATCCGGGAGCGCTTTTTAAAAACTTGAAACTTTGTTGATTTTAAAAACTTTGTGTGTTGTATACTGTGTCACTGCCACTCCCCTTCCTCACCTGATCGATCCTTTGTTAGGCTGATCGCTTCTCTTTTCCCCACGCAGCAGAGCTAATCGCTGCAGCGGGAACGCCCAGATTCGCCGCCAGCAGCGAGTGAGCCGGTCCTGTGGCCACGCCCACTCGCTCAAGGCCACGCCCCCTTCGCCTTCTTAAGCAGAGCTGAGCACGAGCTCTGGTCAGATCACTACTCCTGAGGCACAGCCGGGAGCGCTTTTTAAAAACTTGAAACTTTGTTGATTTTAAAAACTTTGTGTGTTGTATACTGTGTCACTGCCACTCCCCTTCCTCACCTGATCGATCCTTTGTTAGGCTGATCGCTTCTCTTTTCCCCACGCAGCAGAGCTAATCGCTGCAGCGGGAATGCCCAGATTCACCGCCAGCAGCGAGTGAGCCGGTCCTGTGGCCATGCCCACTCGCTCGAGGCCACGCCCTCTTCGCCTTCTTAAGTAGAGCTGAGCACGAGCTCTGGTCAGATCACTACTCCTGAGGCACAGCCGGGAGCACTTTTTAAAAACTTGAAACTTTGTTGATTTTAAAAACTTTGTGTGTTGTATACTGTGTCACTGCCACTCCCTTTCCTCACCTGATCGATCCTTTGTTCGGCTGATCGCTTCTCTTTTCCCCACGCAGCAGAGCTAATCGCTGCAGCGGGAACGCCCAGATTCGCCGCCAGCAGCGAGTGAGCCGGTCCTGTGGCCACGCCCACTCGCTCGAGGCCACGCCCCCTTCGCCTTCTTAAGCAGAGCTGAGCACGAGCTCTGGTCAGATCACTACTCCTGAGGCACAGCCGGGAGCGCTTTTTAAAAACTTGAAACTATGTTGATTTTAAAAACTTTGTGTGTTGTATACTGTGTCACCGCCACTCCCCTTCCTCACCTGATCGATCCTTTGTTAGGCTGATCGCTTCTCTTTTTCCCCACGCAGCAGAGCTAATCGCTGCAGCGGGAATGCCCAGATTCGCCGCCAGCAGCGAGTGAGCCGGTCCTGTGGCTACGCCCACTCGCTCGAGGCCACGCCCCCTTCGCCTTCTTAAACATGTGTATCTCACGTACGCGCAGCTGACGGGCGCAGCGGGCGCGCCGTCAGCGCGCTGAAGGCGCGCCTAAGGCAAGCCCGTCTGGGCCCGTCCGCGCCCGGACGGACCCAGGCCCAGGGACTCTGCCAGATCCACCCCCCATTCGTCTGATGTACCCAGCAGACACGCTCCTGGATCTCCGACCTGAAAAAAACCAAGGATGTTGTTACATTCACGACGAAGGTAAACCCTTCACAAACTGCACGCGCTGCAACCCAGTCACTCAGACCCCAGCCAATTCTAGATTACAGCTGGGTCTCCTCAACTGTCGCTCCCTCCCCAAGCATGCACTTGAAATCAATGGGATGATCCAAGATCAAGGCATAGACGCATTGTTTCTTACAGAAACCTGGCTTTCCGACAGTACTGATTCGGACATTGTCACCGCCCTTCCCCCAGGTTACCTCATCCAAACCCTTCACAGACCCAGAGGAAGAGGAGGCGGGTTGGCTATAATCTACCGAGAACACCTCATCTGTAGAACCAATGACGCCAACATTGAAGACTCTGAAAGCTGCCATTTCTCCCTCCAAACCTCCCCGGCGCACTCCCTTTTGGGACTACTAATCTACCACCCTCCGGGTACTCTTGGGAAATTCCTCAACGCGGTCACCGAAACGGTTTCTCAACTAGCCACCTCCGTCTCCAACTTTCTTATCGTAGGCGATCTTAACCTCCACTTCACAGATCCCACTGACCGAACCGCTTTCGACCTGCTTGTGGACCTTCTGTCACTTAACATTCGATTGGTTAATAACGAACCCACCCACGACAAGGGACACCTCTTAGATCCCGTCCTCACCAATGTCGCCAATATTACCACCAGTCCTCCTCTGCCACTGCCATGGACCGATCACTTTCTAATCCCCATCTCCTGGGAGTCTCCTACTGTTACCCCCAGTCCGCGAAAATCAAAGTCACCGACAGACGTTGGCACAAACTCCTACCATCCGAATGGTCCACCATTCTCTCTAATTCTATTCCAACGCTTTCCTCTGACCCAATTACAGCCGATAAACAGTTTAGCTCCTGGATCACATCCTCTTTGGACACACTCCTCCCCAAAACCGCCACTCTCAGACATACCAAACGAATACCTTCGGCCCCGTGGTATACTCCAGAGCTCAAGTCGCTACGGCAGGACTGTAAAAGAGCTGAACGTTCCTAGAGGAAGGAGAAATCCAATGCTAACAAGGATGCCTATTTCACCTCCCTATCAATATACAAATCTTCTATTGGCAAGACAAAAAGTCTATTCTTTCAAGAAAGAATTGAAAAAGCCGCCTGCTCTAGCAAAGAAACTTTTACCATCCTGAAAGAACTCCTCAAGGTCCCCGACCCCGGCCCGAGTAATCCCCCAGACACCAAAGCAGACCAGGAAAAATGCCATCAGCTAGCCAGCTTTTTCCAAGAAAAGATTCAAAAAATCCTCGACTCCATCCCTTCTACTAATCCGAGCGAGATTGACGATCCGGCCGACATTCCGATCTCCCCCCGCCTATCCTCCTGGGGGCAAATAACCACCGAAGAAGTCAAGAATACGCTAAAAACCATCAAAAGCAGATCTCCCAGGGACCCCGCCCCGCTACGGACCCTCAAGGAAGTAGCTCCCATCATCATCCCCCCCTCACCCATCTGATCAACACGTCTTTACAACAAGGAGTCGCCCCCCCTAGTTGGAAAGCGGCAGTTGTTAAAGCGCTTCTAAAGAAACCCTCCTTGGATCCTGCGGAATTGGCCAACTACAGACCAATATCCCTCCTCCCCGGGACCAGCAAGATTGCTGAGAAACTGGTGAACAAGAAACTATCCCAGTTTCTTGAATACAATAACCTGTTAAAAAACTTGCAGACAGGTTTTCGTCCAGGGCAGGGCACTGACATCGCCCTCCTGGCGGCGGTGGAGGAGGCCAGAGCACTCTTAGACGAAGGAGGATCAGTGGCAGTGATCCTCCTCGACCTGAGCGCGGCCTTCGACACCGTCAACCACCAACTCCTGATCAAACGGCTCATGAGGGTAGGAGTGCAAGGCACTGCTCTATCCTGGCTTTCCTCCTTTCTGGCCCAACGTTCCTTCCAGATCTGGGAGAATAACACCCGCTCCTCCGAAACACCCCTCCAATGTGGGGTGCCTCAGGGCTCCTCCCTGAGCCCCACATTGTTTAACATCTACATGTCCCCATTGGAGGAGGTCGTCACCCCGTTCGGAGTGAGCATCGTCAGTTATGCGGATGACACACAACTAGTTGTCTCCCTATCCCACCCTAGTCAACAACCTGCAGACTTATTCAACTGCTTGACGCAGATACAAGGGTGGATGAACAGCTCAGCCTTAAAACTGAATGGTTCAAAGACGGACATTCTCCTTCTGGGTCAGAAAGGACTCACCTTCCCCCAGAACATCTGGCCACCCTGTCTGGGCCCCCCCCCCATACCCAAAACAGGAAGTAAAAAGCCTGGGTGTATGGATCGAAACCGACCTTTCATTCACCACTGAAGCAAAAAAAGTAGCCGGTACTTGTTTCGGGCTACTGAAATCAATGAGAAAGATCCTGCCCCTACTGCCACTCACTTCGCAAAGACTTCTCATCCAAGGCCTTATACTTTCCAGGCTCGACTATAGCAACTCAATCTATCTGGGCGTACCCGAAGCAACTCTGAACAAACTACAGAGAATCCAAAATGCGGCTGCCCGGATCCTCACTAACACCCCTGCCAGAGCCTCAGCCAAACCTGCACTGAAGCTCCTTCACTGACTCCCAGTGAGGGAACGAGTGATATTCAAAGCCTTATGCCTGGCGCATAAACTACTGCAGAATCAAGGCCCCCCTATTCTTAGGAAATTCATAAAACCATACAAAGCCCCAAGATCCCTCCGATCGGACAAGGAGTCCCTTATCATACTGCCCAGATTCAAGAAAGCTCGCACGGGTGGAAGACGCTTCTCGGTCCACACCGCACGCCTCTGGAATGATCTCCCCCGAGACCTTAGAAAAGAACCTAACTACTTACGTTTCAGGAAACGGCTGAAAACTCACCTGTTCCCTTAAACTTAACTATCTCCCCATCTGAACCTGTCGTCCCCCCCCCTTTTGCCCCCGGACCCACAGATGTAGGGATCTTAAGCGCTGGGATACCTCAGGGTGACTACGCGCTCTATAAAAATTTTTAATAATAATAATACCTGCTCATTTCCAACAGTGTTGGGTACATGTCCCTTGCAAAAGATCTGAAGTTCTCGCCCTTAAGCAAGCTTTGCCTGACCCGTGGAAAAATCCAGCAAATGACTATAAGGAATTGACACAGACATTGAGCTCTAGCAGTCTGACATTGGCTGATATAGATATGCTTATGGGTCAAGTTGTTCCACCTGAGGTATGGAATATATTACGTAAGGAAGACCACGTTGCCGAATTAGGTGGTGACTGGGCTGCCATACTGTTGGCAGAACGAGGACAGGTAGGCGGAGCCAAACCAGAACAGATAATACAGGACTTGCCCAGAAATATAATTATACTTATGAAGAAACTTCTGCCCCCTCAGGCAGTTAATTGGGATAAGCTATCCGCATGTAAACAAAAGAAAGATGAGTCGGTTTCTGACTTCTTCTCCAGGTTTGAAGAGTCCTTCGTAGATCACAGTGGACAAGATATGGCAGCACCAGGAGGCCAGAGATTATTTGTAGATAAATTTGTCTCTAACCTATTGCCGGAATTAGCTATCAGACTCAAAGCGTCGGAAAGTACGTGGCCAGTCGCCACACCGTCTGACATCTTGACCATGGTCCAATACTATGAGAACAGGGATTTAGAAGAAAAGGAACGACTGGAAAAGAAAACAAAGGATCTCAAGACAAAGATCCTTTTACAACAGGCTTATGCCCCTCGAGACCAGCAAAGGATACCTCAGAATGCGCCCCCATCTCAGAAGTTATACCAGCGTCAAGGATACACTGTTCCGCGACCTCCCCTTGGTCCTAATCAATGTGCATACTGTAAAGAGGATGTTCATTTTCAAAGTAGATACCCGCTCTTAGTACAGAGAGATCAAGTAGGATTTATTCCAAGAGGTCGAGGCGGATACCAGTCGGCACCCCGGGGTAGAGGACGAGGATCCCAACCACCGCAGAGCACACAGCCCAGTGTTGCCAACTATTTTGATCATCCGACCCCCACAGGCTGGAAACTATTACAATGATGACTACTTTGAAGAAGAAGGTCAAGGGTTTCTTCCCCAATAGGACAGCCTAGGACAGAGTGAGGGAGCCGTGTCTGTTCCTGTGGATCAACGTGGCCCCTATTTTAATGTCACTACGTTAGGGGTACAGGGACAATTTCTATTAGACACCGGCGCATCTAAGAGTTCCGTTATTCACTCCAAGCTCCCTGGGGCACCTTTGTATGGCATTACAAACGTTTCAGTAGGATTTTCTGGGACACCTGTTCAGAATCCTGTTTCTAGCCCCTTGCCCATATCGATAGGACCATATCATTTAGAGGCGTCTCTCATCCTTACCACTGGCTGTGCCGAAAACTTGTTGGGTCTCGACCATTTGAAGAGATTATATGCCACACTATATTGTTCCCCTCAAGTAGTACATTTGACCTTAGGCCAACGAGTAGTGTCCCCAGTATATTTATCCATTGATGCCCTACCACACGAGTTCCGACAGTTACCTGTCTCCCTTTGGGCGCAAGGTCCTAATGATGTCGATTGTTGCAGATTCCACCCTATTCTGTAACATTGAAGAATAACGTCAGGTTGCCATGCATTCCTCAATATAAGATATCCAGTGAAGGTGAACTGGCTCTGCTTTTCATAATATCTGATTTGATACAGAAAGGTGTCGTCGAAGAAACAAGAGGTAATATGTGTAACAGCCCCGTTCTTCCTGTGATTAAACGCACAGATTCAACACAGCCCCCTGTCTATCGCTTTGTCATTGATCTACGCAAAGTCAATAAGTTGGTTTTGCCCCAATTCCCCGTTGTCCCAGACATTACTGCATTGCTCACCATGGTACCTTCTACTGCTTCATAGTTTTCTGTCATCGACCTCAAGAATGCTTTTTTCAGCATTCCAATAGCTGAAGACAGGAGAGATATTTTCGGATTCACCTTAGGAGGTCGCAGTTTTAGATTTTGTAGAGCTCCTCAAGGTTATTGTGAGAGCCCCTCTATCTACAGTCAAGCACTTAAAGTTCAGCTTGACACATTATCCTTACCACAAGGTACTGCCCTAATACAATATGTGGATGACTTATTGGTAGCAGCAGACTCAGAGTCATTGTGTAAAGAGGCTACTCTTTTCCTTTTATAACACTTGTCTCAATGTAGACATAAGGTCTCATTGTCCAAATTACAGTACTGTTAACAAGAGGTTACTTACCTAGGTCATCTTTTGTCAAAAGAAGGACGTAGATTAACTCATGAAAGAATACAAGCTATTTCACAGATGACAATCCCACGCACACAAAATGGAGGTACGTGCTTTCATAGGTATCACCTCTTATTGTCTCCAGTGGATACCAACATTTTCTTTAATGGCCAAACCTTTATTAGCTTTGACATTGGAGGATACACCTCACCCTCTCCCTTGGACACCAGAGTGCCAGAAAAGTTTTTCAGATCTACGATCTTCTTTGTGTTCTGCACCAGTCTTAGGTACTCCTGTTTATACAAAACCATTCACACTGTATGTCCATGAGAGAGACGGTTGTGCATTATCAGTGTTAACACAGACTTTTGGTGGTACACAACGTCCTTGCGCATATTTCTCAGCTGCCTTGGACCCTGTCGCCAGGGCATTACCGAGCTGTCTAAGAGCAGCAGCAGCAGCAGTATTAATCCGCCAATTAGCAGCATTGGTATTGGATACTCCGCTTACTGTTATGGTTCCACATGCTGTAGACACTTTATTGAATAGAACAAAGACACAACACCTTACCAGTGCCCGTCTCTCCGGGTACGAATTAACACTTAGCGAGACACTTCACCATAAAGAGATGTATTACACTGAATTCTGCCACCTTACTCCCACTTCTATCAGATTCAGATACTATTGAACATCATGACTGCATTTCTCGAACAGAAGAGGAGACAAAAGGTACAATAGATCTTAAAGACACTCCAATTCCGAACCCTGACGGAAAACTGTATGTTGATGGTTCATGCTTTAAATTACCTAACGGTAATACTACAGCAGCTTACGCAATCACAACACTGCACACGATAGTAGAGACAGCCAAAATACCGTACCATTCAGCTCAAGCAGCAGAATTAATAGCATTAACTAGAGCTTGTGAGTTGGCGAAAGATAAAAGGGTTATCATATGCACGGGTAGCCAACACGCATTCGGAGTGGCGCACAATTTTGGACGCCTCTGGGAAGAAAGAGGTTTTCTTACCTCTCATGGGACAAAAATACAACACGGACAGTTAGTTAGTCATTTGCTTGAATCGCTCACTTTGCCCACACAAATAGCGATCATCAAGTGTAGTGTTCACAAAAAGATAACAGAGGCCATTGGAAAGGGAAATGCTTTTGCTGACCAAATAGCAAAAGACACAGCTAGAGATTTGTCTAACCGAATGTATATGGCTGGTCCAGCACGATGGATTGTGGAAAGAGGGATGTGTGAGGATACTCTAGAAAGTGTGAGACATACAAGCAGATGCCACACAAGGAGAGAAAGACAAATGGAGAGAAATGACTGGCCGGCTAGATGACAATGATTGTTGGACAGATTTGTCCGATCAGCAGAGACGGTTGTTGGCTGACGCCTATGTTCTCCCTGTTGTGACAATGGCACATTGTCCAGCTCACATTAGTGGCAAAGGGATATGTAAGCTTCTAGCACCAGTTTGGCAAAACTCTAACATTCCCAAATACGCTGAGAATTTAGTAAAGAACTGTATGGTGTGCCTGATGTATAATCCAGTAAAGGGAATGCCAACTCCAGCAGGACATTTTGCACCACTGACATACCCTTTTGAAGTACTCCAGATAGATTACATTCACATGGAGAGATGTAACAATTTAAAGTACGTACTTGTAGTGGTATGTGCCTTTTCCAAATGGATAGAGGCCTACCCCCTCAAAGACAACACAGCCTTGACAACTGCCAAAGCCCTTTTGAAAGAATTTTTCCCCAGATTTGGCTTGCCCCGAATCATCTGGAGTGACAATGGAAGTGAATTTGTGGGCCAAATTATGCAGAAAGTCTCTACTGGTCTAGGTATTTGACAGAAATTTCATGCAGCAAACCACCCACAATCAGCAGGTTTGGTGGAACGCTATGATGGGACTTTGAAACTCAAACTTGCGAAAATACAAGCCACCACGGGCCTAGCATGGCCTGAATAATTGCCTCTTGCCCTTCTATCCACAAGGACTACAGCACACTCACGCATGGGGCTCAGCCCTTACTAGATTGTGTTTGGACGTCCAGCAAATGTCTGGGGGTGTCCCTAGACCAAAGAAATACTCTGATATTGAATATCCTGTACTGATTGATTACTTGCATGAATTGACTAATAAGATGCGTGTCCTTCACCAACAGGCGCATGACGCTTTGCCTCCAGCATCCACTGACCATGGCCATTCCATTCAACCTGGAGACTGAGTCTGCGTGCCCAACTTCCAGAGGACCAAGAATCTCGAGCCTAGATGGAAAGCCCCGCAACAGGTTTTACTCTCAACAAGAACAGCGGTCAAGATTGTTGGTAGAAAGAATTGGAGTCAAGGGGTACACTGTAAAAAAGTGTCCCTGCCCCTGCCTTATGATCAATGGGTAAAGAATGGACTAGGAGACGTTGAGTGTGAAAAAGTTCCAAGATTTGCACCTTTCAGTGACGCACACTTAAAGTATACCATGACTGGGAAAGAGGACGACGAGATCCTCCAAGCAGCGGTGCCATCCTCATTGAAATTAGACACTACTGAGCCTCACCTCCTTTTCCAAGATCAAACTACACCTGGTTCAATGAAATACAATTTGAGGCCAAGACTAAACAAAAACACTTCAATAATGTCTCAGTGACTCTGTCAATGATTTTTTGTTTGTCGACCATGTTCTGATTGAACAAAGTTGCAGGTAGACCCAAGTAGTGGCATTAGGCCTGCGGGACCTGTAGGATCATAGGACTGCAAATAATCACGGCTGAGTGAAGCAACCACCAGTCACGGGCAACGCCTAGATGGAATCAACTGTTCCTAAAACAATGGACAACGTACAAATGAAGAGAAAAAAGTATTGTAAATTATTGCATAGTCGTTGTGTCATAACTTTAATAATAGTGGTCCTAATATGCATTATGATTTCTTGTATAGGATGGGTGTTTCATGTGGTTCTTGCACAACCTACCACTAAGATTATTGATGAAATGCATTTTCATGTTACTCTATCCCCACATCTTGAGTCAAGAAGGAGCGAGTTCCACAACAATACGTTTGTTTCTATGTTACATCAACACCAGCTAGCCATCAACACCACAAATTGTTGGGTTTGTGGCCTTCTGCCAAGTTCTACAAGCACAGGGACACCATATATCCCTCTTCCTTTTTCCTTCAATGGTTCCTGTAGTGTGTGGTGGGAGTTGAGCGCCAGTTGGGCATCTAGAACTAACAGAGACAATACGGATGTCTGTACCATTTGTGTTGGCCAGATGGGAAACGAGTATATGGAGCGATTAGCGAAAAGTCGGAATATGATGACCGCCAAAACAAGTCTACAGACCTGTATTTCCTGCCCTCTAATAAGACCTCTCGCAAAGGACAAACGCTTTTAGTAGCGTCCGGACAGGCACCATTTTGTATTAAGAAAAGGGGGTCAGAGAACAAATGTACTAGTAAGTGTCTGTTATGTTGTGACTCTGAATGGAACAGCCTGGCCTCGCATGATACCCTCACGTAACACATATTTTGTGTGCGGGAGTAAAGCCTACACTTCTTTACCAGGTAGTTGGAGAGGCACTTGTTATATTGCTTGGTTACTGCCCCCTACATATACGGCAGATGCCAAACACCACCTACAGAAAAGAGGAGTGGTATCTGCCGAAGATACAGCAGGACAAGGAACAGCAGATTTCTTAAAAGGGCTCCTTCCAATCTGGGGTCCAATGGCCAACAGCAGAGACATAAGGCAACTTATTCGAGTTGTAGAGGCAACTGTCAATGAAACAGCTGGAACTCTAAATAATCTTACAGCAGAGCTTGCTGCCGACCGCCTTGTCACGCTCCAAAATAGGATGGTGCTAGACATTATCCTTGCTGACCATGGAGGCGTATTTAAATTGATCAGATCTAGATGCTGTATTTATGTGCCTGATAATGCCCCTACAGTATACCAGGCCAACTCAAAACTGCATAAGATAGCTGAGTCTATCCACCAAGACGAAGGGAGTTGGTCATTAACAGGATGGTTCTGGGGAATGTTGTCCACTTGAGGTTGGAGGATTATGACATTTATTGGAGCTATGTTAGCTGTGATTATCACCTATTGCCTCTGCCTACAATGCGGCCCGGCCATTTGCCGCTTTTGCGCCACATCATGCATACCACGACCAATGAATAGGAAAAATAAAAATGCCCAAATAATGCTGCAAAAACAAGTCTCCCAATTCATGGCTATTGAGGTGAATTCGGACTAGAATTTGCCTGTGTATGGCAAAAGGGGTGGTCTGAGGAAATACAAAATATCCGAATACCGCTTCCATCTTGTATTTTGCCTCCATTTTTGTATTGCCATTACCCAGGCCCGACTTCGAGGTACGCGCTCGGCGCTCCCTGTCCCTGAACGAACACAAACGCTCGCTAAAAAGCAAACTACTCCCTGTTAGCTTTGCGCAAGAGAGTCAACCTAGTACACAAAGATGATTGTGCGAGATCCCCTGCATTGTGGCTTATGTTTATAGTTAGGCTCATCTGTCCGTGTAGCGGGTGGTATAAGTCATGAAATGTATTGATGATTAACTATGTTATAAAAGATATTGCACGAGTGAAAAACAAGAGCATGCGATGATCACGCCATAGTCTGACAAACAATAGAAGTCACTGCTGATTGGTTGAAGTTTTGGTGTGTCTACCACTATAAAAGAATGTACGCTGCGGATTGAAGCAGCGGTCTCCCGAGAACTTACTTTGTTGTACTTCTGGGACTATTGTTCATGGCTGCAGTCAAATAAATGTTTACTCTTTCTCACGAAGAGAGCGTTCCGTGTCTCTGTGTACCTGGACAGGAGAACTCTAAGATTTCAGGCATCCCCTGCGCTGCCGGAGCATACTTAAAATCTGGTTCTTCATGGCGGCGATGCGCAATCTCCGACAAAGGGTTCTCCATTTGCAGAATCGCACCAGTTAAACTACTTTTGTGGCAGAACTGCCTGCTAAGCTAGCTTGCGGAAAATAGAGCACACAGTTAAACCCAGCATCATTAGTACAGGAATTAAGAGCTGTTTGGGGCACATGCTTGTGAGCATTACATTCGGACGTTTTATGTGGAACAACAGAGCACTATAGCATTTGGGGAGGCCACTTTTGTGAAGTCTCAACATCATGATACATGGTTTACATGACAGAGGCTGCGACCGGCAATGAGAAGCCACCACATTAATATTGAGCTCTGTTCACCAGGCTCTTGCCATTCAGCATGTTTTATTGCACTTTATTTCTTTACTATGCACTTTATGCACATAGGTAACTAAAGCGGTGCTGAAGTACGCTTATATTGTTTACTTGTTTTGATTGCCATCTGTATAACAATACCAGGTGGCCATCCTATATTGCTTTTCTGTGCGGCTTCTATTGCCAGTGTCTTGCCCGTTCCATACATGGCCTTACTGGTGTACTGCGAGATTCACACAATGTTCTTTTAGAGCACATTTTACAAGGGCTCCTGTTTTGACTCTCACCGTTCAGTGGCAATAGTCAGGCGAACCTGTATGGTTTGTTTTCCCTTTCTAAAGTATTGCCTAAGTGTTAGCTGTGCCCGACCTGGCCTTTCTGGTTAGTAAACTGCGGGCGAACACATGGCTGAGGGAATTATTCACTCCATCAGAGCACAGTAGAGCAGTTTGCAGCATAAACTTCTAGGCGCTGTGGATGTTACATTTGTGATCCCAGGTAGCAAGCGCTATAGGAAAGTATGTTCCATCTACAGCTTGTTGATTCTCGTGCATGCGCGTGAGACTGGCAGAACATGGCACCCTTGAAAGGCAAGGCTCAATTTTGAGAATGCCCTGCTCGCACTATCCAGCTGCCACTGGTGGCGTGTTTATGGAACGCTAAAGTTTGTTTAGTTTGTGATCTTCATTTTTATGGTGTGAGCCTGTGTGATGGTGAACCACGGCTTGTGTTTAACGAATTCCCTGAATGTTGAGATTGTTGTATAGGCCAGTCACACATCATTATTCTCAATTATGTCTTACATCGTCCGCACTAAGAGGCATTACTGTTTTTAGAAAAAGGAGAGTATGTTTTCCAGTTTTATATACGTATTGTTTTAAGGTTGAATCCTGTAATCATTGATTCAGATTTCCACTCAAAAAATAGGGTCCTTTTTCTACAAACTGTTCAATTTCAAAACTCTAAAAGCTCCAGAGTTTTTGAGTATGTTTCCTCCGTCTTCATAAAAAACTTCTGTGAAAACAGATATAGTTCTGGAATCCTTTTACCTTCCATCCTCAGCTGTTAAGAGACATTACTGTTTCTGCTCTTAAGCCGGCTGCTTTTAATGGGCGATACTTAAATAGATACACTAAATTGGTATTCAGGATGAATGATATAAACTGTCAATTTTCAAGGTTTTCCCCATTTTGTGTACTTTATCAAAATTAAGACTTTTGTTTATGCTAATAGGCCGACTATGGAATTTCCATAAGGCACTGGGTTTTTAGGTGTGCAGTGGTATTTTACTTGCTTAGCAGATGCAGTATGTCAGTGTATTGAGTACGGCAATTGTTCTCACAGACATGCACTCATAACATACAGACACCCCATCAAATGTAATAATATAACACACATTTGAACACTGGCACACATGACACATTCACAACCTCACCAACATACAGCTAAAAAAAATTCACATTGACCATGCCAATAGCTTGGCCATTTCCAAGAAATAATGGTTTTGCCAATGCTTTTTAATATTACACCAGAAAGCACGTTGCCGAAACTTCCCAGCACCTACTGCCAGGGATTTCTGTGCACTTGTGCCAGGGAACCATCTTTGTAACCCAGATTGTTCAATTTAAACGTCCAGGTTTTGGGGTGCAACAAAGAGGGTGTTTGGGGAGGCAGTGCTTGGACACTATCGATAGTGATGGTCAGTGCTTGCCTGCCACACTGACATACACTTGTCACATGCACGCTTTTACTAAACAAGCAACCCTGGACAATGGCGCCCAAGGTCTCACATTTGTGAGAGTTTGAGCTAATGGTATTGTAAATGACAATGCATTTTATTTATGTGTTAATTATAAAAACAGATAAGTAAAAAGCATTGTCATTTACAGCGCCAATAACTTAAACTCTTGCAAATGCTTGTTAATACTGTGATTTTAAATGGCCAGCTCTTCGAAATTATTAGTCCTTTCAATACCACCTGGCACGTTTTTCAAAAAGTAATGTGTGCTAACTGGATTTACACAAACAAAAACACAATAAACATCCTTTCCGAGTGAAGTTCAACTTTCATGCCGAGTCATTCCACCATTTTTGCTGTGGCTCCTGGCAACATTTCTTAAATGGGGAAAATACATATTGTTTGGAGCCCACCCCGCTTTCACCTTATTCCCTATCACAGAACTGCACATCAATTGGCCTGCTCAACCTTATGTGCATGTGCTAAACGAGTATCAAATTTAGTGAGATCCATCGATGGATAGCAAACCTATAAGCAAAAACGCCTTTCAATGCAAAGTGCACCAGAACCACAACTACAGCATGGCGACTGCGGACTGCCACAGTGTTACACATACATAAAGATATTAGCAGCTGTGTGCGCAATGAAATCAAAGCGATATCAGAGACCTGCAGAAACCATGACAGTCAGCAGTGTTTGTTTTTTCCCATACGTAGGTAAGAACTTTATACAGCCTCTCTTGGTAAACGATCTCCACCGGGGAGTTAATTTTGCCTTTTACAGTGCGCCCCCATGTTTAAAAGGCAATATAAAAGGGGATGATGAATGGAGCGCTTGAGCAAATCAAACACTCACCCCCAGTCAACTGATCTGGGTTTAATCCATCACTATTCCTTAGCTCACTCCGCCACCCCAGTTCAGACATGGTCATATTCAAATCAGTCTGACCCTGTGCCTCATGGAAACAGTCCAGCCCGAACTGACAAGCCATGTCTTCCCTGGACCAGAAACAAGCATCCTAGGACCGGTTTCGGATTCATAATCCTCATCAGCCAGGCTATCTTGAATCCAGTGGCAAAGTGAGCAAGGGACTCACGTTTGAGCATACCCGGCCAACTTAGGGCGAACAAAGCGACACAAAAGGGGATGATGGACGGAGTGTTTGAGCAAATAAAACACTCTCCCCAGTCAACTGATCTGGGTTTAATCCATCACCATTCTTTAGCTCACTCCGCCACCCCAGCTCAGACATGGCCATATGCAAATCAGTCTGACCCTGTGCCTCATGGGAACAGTCCAGCCCGAACTGCCAAGCCATGTCTTCCCTGGACCGGCAACAAGCATCCTAGGACCGGTTTTGGATTCATAATCCTCATGAGCCAGGCTATCTTGAATCCGACGCAGCTCCATCGATGATCAGTGGGGCCCTATGTGCACAATGCTGCGTCAATCCTTATGCCTGCTTGAAGCAGGAGCAGGGTTTTGATGCAGCATGGGTCCCAAAGTGGCTGAGTGAAATCTTGCATATTTCACTCAGCCACTTTGGGAGGCGTTCCTACGCCGGATCGCCTCCCCCTGCGATGGTACGCCTCTTCTGGCGCAGAGCTTTACAACGTGATGCATCTGGGAGATGCGTCACGTTGAAGAGTGACACAGCGGTGGCGTAAAAGCGGTGCAAGGGGCTTGTAAATCTGCTCCATAGTGCTTGCAGACTACATAAAACAGACAATGTGATAACAGAAGTAAAAGGGGAAGTCCTCATGGAAGCTTACAAATGAAGACAAGGAAGTACTAAGGAGGGACTATCAAGCCTATAACTGAATCAGAAGCCAGCATTTACAAAGGACAAAGACACAAGCCAATGAAAAATATGGGCAAAAAGGTTGGCGGAGCTTCAACTTCATACCCTAATACAGCATGCCTCGCAGAGCAGCGCTTGCACTGCCCAGGCTCAACCTAATAAGCAGAGGCAGTGCCAATAGGTCTGTTTTTTAATGCATTGATCATGGCTCTTTATATAAAGCTGTGGCGAGGCAGGTTTACTGTTGTGGGGAGTACTGGTGCTGGCCAGTGAGGCAAAGGGCCTGGTGGTATGAGGCGGTAGTTTAGTGGTTGTGGGTTGTAGCACCATATTTTGTGAGGTAATGTGGTGAAAGAGTGGTATTAGGAAGTGGGAAGGAGGTGTCCCTACGGTGGTTGGGAACACACTAGTTGTTTTTGGGTACCCCTCACACACCAACAGGCCCCTTGGTGTCATGCTTCATCATTGGGGTACTCGCACCCCTCTATGGGATGCGGCGTGCTGCGACCTACGGTTGCGTGGGAGCACTTACATTGGCTATGTGTGGTGTAGGTGAGGGAATTTATAAGTGAGTGCTGTGGTGGGGTTTGATAGTGAGTGGAGTTTTAAAAAGTGCCTGGCTCGTGGGGTAACAAAAAAACTTTAATTGGCCCCCGGGCTGGTACTAATAAAAAGGTGAGAGAGGAGGTTTTGGCGTAACCTATGTGTGCCACCTGTGGAGTGGTGTGGCTCACTGGTTAGAGGCAGCAGACCCGAGAGCAGAGAACGGCCTGGGACCAGGGTTCGATTCCCGACGCGGCAGGGTTCTTGGACCAGGATCAGCGGACTTGATAATTCTCGCCTCGGTGCCTACTCTAATCAGGGATCACACTCGGTAACTCTGGGCATTAAGCTTGCCTCATCTCCACAACGGCCCCTCACAAACGCCGGGTATGCCTGGTTTCACCTTGGAGACTCTCAGGAGGGACTATCTCACAGGGAAAGCCAGGACGGGTTCCCCAGCGGTCTATAGCGCTACGAGGCCTGCGGTGCGGGTAGCAGTGCGCTTTACAAGACACACAATTTACAATTTACAATTTACCTCCTATGTGTGTGTCAACATGTTTCGGTGTAAAAACACTACCTATCGCGGAACAAGATCAGTGCAAGCACAAGCCAGTCCGGGCATGCGCAGTGAACATCAGGACCCCGTAGCCCAATACGCGTGCGCCTCCCGCGGTAAACTAACAATCGCGCATGCGCGGTCAGAATAGGAGCAGATAGCAAGATTCAATTACCGGCAAACCAAATACGGGCACACCCGGTTCTCCAGCTTGCCAATAATTTAATTAGGGTCGAGTCAACGATAGTATAAAAGGGCCTTTTGCAAACACCACGGCACAACCAATGGAGCCGGCGTAAGGGGCTGCGAAGAGGGATTCTCCTCATAGACTCGTGAGTAATACCAACCCAAAAGAAATGATCTTACCACCCCTACAAAATATTATTATTATTATTATTATTATGAAAATTTTTTATAAAGCGCGTAGTCACCCGTGAGTATCCCAGCGCTAAGATCCATACAACTGCGGGTCAGTGGGGGCAGGGGGGGAGGTCAGAATTTAAGGGAAGAGGTGGGTTTTCAACCGCTTTCTGAATCGTAGATAGTTTGGTTCTGTTCTCAGGTCGCGGGGTAACGCGTTCCAGAGGCGTGCGGTGTGGACCGAGAAGCGCCTTCCACCTGTGCGTGCCTTCTTGACTCTGGGGATAATGATGACATATTACCGATCGGATCGGAGGGATCTTGGGGCTTTATATGGTCTGATGAATTTTCTTAAGATCGGGGGGCCTTTGTTTTGAAGCAGTCTGTGGGCCAAGCAGAGGGCTTTGAACTTCACTCACTCTCTCACTGGGAGCCAATGGAGAAGCTTCAAGGCTGGTTTGGCCGAAGCTCTGGCAGGAGTATTGGTGAGGATCCGGGCAGCTAAGTTTTGGATCCTTTGTAGCTTGTTCAAGGTTGCCTCAGGAGCGCCTAGGTATATGGAGTTACTGTAATCGAGCCTAGATAGTATCAGGCCTTGGATTAACAGTTTTTGAGAGGTGGGAGGAAGTAGGGGCAAGATCTTTCTAATCGACTTGAGGAGCCCAAAGCACGTCCCGGCTACTTTTTTAGCTTGTGTTGTAAACGACAGATCTTTTTCGAGCCACACACCCAGGCTTTTAACCTCGGGTTTCGGTCTGGAGGCAAGCCCAGACAGGGTGGCCAGATGTTCTGTGAAAGGGAGAGCCCCTTCTGACCAAGGAAGAGAATGTCAGTCTTTGAACCGTTAAGTTTTAAAGATGAACTGTTCATCCATCCTTGTATATGCGTCAGACAGTTGTATAGGTCCACAGGTTGTTGACTTGGGTGAGATAGGGACACCACTAATTGTGTGTCATCAGCATAGCTGACGATACTCACTCCGAACGGGTTGACAACCTCCTCCAATGGGGACATGTAGATATTGAATAATGTGGGGCTCATGGAAGAGCCCTATTTCGGAGGAGCGGGTGTCATTCTCCCAGATCTGAAAGGAGCGTTGGCCCAGAAAGGACGATAGCCAAGACAGTGCGGTTCCTTCCACACCGACACGCCTGAGTCGGTGGATAAGGAGCTGGTGGTTAAAGGTGTTGAAGGCCGCACCTGGTCGAGGAGGATCACTGCCACTGATCCTCCCGCGTCTAGAAGTGCTCTGGCCTCCTCCACCGCCGCAAGGAGGGCAATGTCGGTGCCCTGCCCTGGGCGGAATCCCGTCTGCGAGCTTTTAAGCCGATTATTGATTTCCAAAAATTGTGAGAGTTTTCTATTCACAAGCTTTTCGGCAATCTTACTAGTTCCCGGGAGAAGAGAAATTGGCCTGTAGTTGGCCAAGTCCACAGGGTCCAGGGATGGTTTTTTTAGTAGCGCTTTGACGACTGCTGCCTTCCAGCTGGAGGGGACGACTCCCTGTTGCAATGAGGCGTTGATCAGATGGGTGAGGGGGGGAACGATGGTGGGTGCTACTCTCTTGAGGATACGTAGCGGGGCAGGGTCCCTGGGAGATCCGCTTTTGATGATATTAAGCGTGCTTTCGACCTCTTCGGCAGTCACTTGTCCCCAAGAGGTAAGACAGGGGGAGGTAGGCATATTATTGATCTCTTTTTCCTCGCTCGAGTTTGTGGTTGGGATAGAGTCGAGGATTTTCTGTATCTTCTCCTTGAAGAAGTTAGCTAGTTTATGGCATTTTTCCTCATCTGCCTTGGGGTCTGGTGGGTTTCTAGGTCCGGGGTCTGGGACCTTAAGGAGTTCTTTTAAGATAGTAAAAGACTCCTTGCTGGAGCAAGCAGAATTTTCTATTCTTTCTTGAAAGAATATACTTTTTGTCTTGTGAAGGGCGGTTTTATAAATTTGTAATGAGGTGTGGTAAGCGTCCTTCTTTACATTAGACTTATCCTTCCTCCAGGAACGTTCCGTTCTCCTGCATTCCTGTCGCAGAGACTTAAGCTCCGGAGTGTACCAGGGAGCGGGGCTCACTCGTTTGGTATGTTTGAGAGTGGTAGTTTTGGGGAGGAGTTTGTCCAATGAGGATGTGACCCAGGAATTGAACTGGTCATCGGCAATGACAGGATCGGTGGAGAGGGCAGGTATAGAGTCTGAGAGAATGATGGCCCATTCAGTTGGTACAAGCTTGTGCCAACGTCGGTCGGTAACCTGGATTTTGGAGGGTTGGGGGGGTACTATGAATAGATGCCAGGAGATAGGGATTAAAAAGTGATCTGTCCATGGAAGGGGAAGGGGGGGCCAGTGGTGATGTCCGCGATGTTGGTAAGGACGGGATCCAAGAGGTGTCCCTTGTCGTGGGTGGGTCCGTTATTGACCAGCCGGATGTTAAATGACATAAGGTCCAGAAGGAGATCGGATGCTGTTAAATCTTTGGTGTCTGTAAGGTGGAGGTTGAGGTCGCCCACGAGGAGGAAGTTAGAGGCGGAAGACGCTAATTGTGACACCGTGTCAGTGAGAGCGTTGAGGAATTTCCCTGGTGTACCCGGAGGATGGTAAATCAACAGTCCTGAGAGGGAGTGTACCGGGGAAGTTTGAAGGGCAAAATGACAGCTTTCGCAATCTTCAATGTTGGCATTGCTGGTTCTACAGACAAGGTGTTCTCTATGGATTATTGCCAGCCCCCCTCCTCTCCCTTTAGGTCTATGCAGAGTTTGAATAAGATAGCCTGGGGGTAGGGCGTTGACAATGTCAGAATCTGAGCTAGCAGAGAGCCAGGTTTCTGTGAGAAATAGTACGTCCAGACCTTGGTCCTGTATCAGCAGGTTGGTTTCATGTGCATGCTTGGGGAGGGAACGGCAGTTAAGGAGGCCCATCTGTAGTCCAGGCTTTCCCGAGATCTGAGCGACTGGGTTACAGCGTGCACAGTTGATATATGGTTTACCTTCAACGTGGATATAACGACACTACTGATTTTTTTCCGGGTGAAGAGCCCGGAGCATGTCACTTGTGTACACCAAACGGTTGTGAGGCAAATCCGGCAGAGTTCCTGGGCCTGGGTCCGGCTGGGCCCGGACGGGCCCAGAGGGGCTTGCCTTAGGCACGCCCGCTGCGCCCATCCGCTGCGCGTACGTGAAGTGCACATGTTTTTGTAGGTGGAGTGGGCGTGGCCTCGAGCGAGTGGGCGTGGCCACAGGACCGGCTCACTCGCTGATGGCGGCAAAGATTTGGGCATTTCCCGCTGCAGCGTTTAGCTCTGCTGCTTGGCGGTGAAGGTAGGAATTAAGCCCCCAGTATTGGTGCAGTCGGGGTGAAAAGGTAGGATTTACAGTGGCAGTTTATCACACACAAACATTAAAAATCAGCGCACCTTTCGTTAAAAGAATGCTCCCGGCTGTGCCTCAGGAGTAGAATCTCTACCAAATATGTAAGTACCGAGCAAAGCAGTATTTGTGTTTCTCCCTCACAGGTAGCAAGGAAGCACGAGTAACCCCTACGTTAATATGGTCTCATGGAGTAGTAAACTCCTAACAAAACAGTATGTTATGCCCACTGTGAGCTTCACAGAATTTTCTTATTTCCACAATAAGTTTATGACTCAGCAAGTATCACATGGGCTGACTACAACCCAAGATTCGCCTAAACATTAGAGTGTGTGTTTTATGTTACATGTGTGTCTGTCTAGTATTTGTCCTTTTTTATGTATATTTTCACTACAGGCACGTTCTTCATGTGTAGAATAACACTAATGTGTTTTGAAATTCGAACTGCACCTTTTTATGACTGTATCCACGGGTAAACACGCCTATGGTTTTTTAAGGAAAGGACCACCTGAAAAAAAATGTTTGTCCTTCTCCTTACAGGTCAGCTAAATAGCGGTTGTTCAGTAGGTACATTACATTACCTGCACTTGTAAATTCCACTTTTTTAGCATATAAAAATTCTGAAAAAGTAGAAAAATGTGAGTAAGGTGGGGATTTGTGTACCCCAGTCTTGAAGAAGGTGTTTTTACACCGAAACATGTTGACACACACATAGGAGGTGGCGAACATAGGTTACGCCAAAACCTCCTCTCTCACCTTTTTATTAGTACCAGCCCGGGGGCCAATTAAAGTTTTTTTGTTACCCCACGAGCCAGGCACTTTTTAAAACTCCACTCACTATCAAACCCCACCACAGCACTCACTTATAAATTCCCTCACCTACACCACACATAGCCAATGTAAGTGCTCCCACGCAACCGTAGGTCGCAGCACGCTGCATACCGTAGAGTGGTGCGAGGACCCCAATGATGAAGCATGACACCAAGGGGCCTGTTGGTGTGTGAGGGGTACCCAAAAACAACTAGTGTATTCCCAACCACCGTAGGGACACCTCCTTCCCACTTCCTAATGGATTCTTTTTGTTTATAAAACTAACTCAGGGAGAACGAATCCATTCAAGATAATTCTCTCTCTCCCCCCTTTTGTTAACATTTGAAAGAGTGGTATTGCCATACTTTGGCTAGTATCATAGTGCTAGGAGTGGTGGTACAGTTCGGGGTGCCTAAGTACTGGGGAGGGGTTTCTCACTCATTGAGATGGCGTTGCAGTGATGTGGTTGTCTCAGCAATGAGTGTCTCACCATATAAATAGAGTCCACAGAGCGGGAAGGGTGGTATTGTAATGCTGGAAGGAGTCACACTGTTGGAGGTGATGTTGCAGGGATGGGGCAGTGGCGTAGTACTGGCGGAGAGAGTAGCACTGCTAGTGGATATTATAGTGCTCTGACCATTGGTACTGGAACCATTTTCAGAGTGGGCGTATTACCATCAAGGTTACATTTCTGAAGGCATAGGGATTGTGGAAAATCCAACTAGCACGCAAAAAAAAATAATGTAGCAAATTAGCCAAGCCCCATCAACAGGACGGTAGAAGGACGTAGTATGTAGCCGGTGATTTATATTGGGGCATATTTTCACATCTATATGACTAAAGCATGGCGTGGTAGTGCCCTGTTCTTTACAGATAGCATATTTTCCTGTTAAATATACTCCTGAAATGGCCACTAAATTTGCATCAGACATGCAGTTTTAGTGATAAACCTATATGGTGCACAAACAATTTGCGGAAATCATATTTCAGCAAATATTTATAATTTTTGTAACCACTAAGTAAAGGGTCTTAATTTGGTTGATCCTATTACAATCTTTGTTTCTCCCACCCTTCTGAATATTTGAAAAAAACAACATGAATCATTTGAACTCTGTTGCTGATATATTTTGAAACATTTAGCTATTCAGTTACAAGTATTTCAATTGTGTTGTGCAAGAATAAATGTGAAATCCGCCAACCTTTCCTTTCCTTTTACTGTCCCTGTACCCCACCTTCAAAAATGCTCTCACTTTGCAGTCAGAGAAAGTAGAGTAATAAGCAGCAATTTGCCAGAAGACAATGTAAGTCATTTGACCTCTGTCTTTGAATGTACAGCAAATGTAACAAAATTAAAACAACATGTAAAGGTCTCTTATTGCTCATTCACCTTCTGAACCCCAGCATGATACATTTCGGGTGTGCTCCAGCACCTCTGGCACCGCTACGTTTATCACCTATAACTATAATACAACGCTGCTGTGCTAGACGTCAGTGCTGTGAGGGCAAAGTGCTGAAGGATGTGCAGGGACATGGGGTTACATTTCTGGGCAGCAAGTGAGGCAGTGTGGCGAAGTGTGTCCGGGGTGATTATAGTGTCTTTCTATAGAGAGGAGAGACACAGGGGCATATGAACAAGGGGATTTTACACCAGAACGTCACTTTTTAAAATATTTCGGTGATGCAATGCCCTGCACCATATTTACAGAGTGGAATTAAACCACTTTTTGTGACTTAACGCCACTTTGTAAATATAGTACCCTTTCACACGAATAGCACTCGTTACAACGCATGCCATTACAACGCAAGTCATTACAACAACGTGTTGTTACATCACATGCCATTACCACGCAAGTCTTTGCAATGACACGCTGTAAGGGGGGGCGCTGATCTTTGGAATAGTATAATTTACTATTCCAACTCTAGTGAGTGCAACAGTAGGGAAGGTGTTGGATTGAAAATCCAACAAATCCAACACCTTCTGCCCCCTACAGCAAGTCGTTGTAACGACTTGCGTTGTAATGGCATGCGATGTAACAATGCATTGTTGTTGCGACTTGCTTTGTAAAGGCATTACGATGTAATGCCTGCGTTGTAATGGATGTTTTCCCTTTCACTGAGATATCTGCATGAAAGGGGCATGCTTTGGGTGTTGCTGTGGGTGTTCCACTGCAACATCCATTGCTTTTTGAAGATGCCCCAGATTTACAGGGCGTTGGAAATCCGAGCCAGCCACAAAAACTAACCCCATGCAATAGCAGGCATTAGAATGAAACAATGAGAAATACTTTTATTTCTCCTCATTTTTGCTTTTTATATGTGTGCTGTGGTGGAGGTCTGGCCGTATTGATGTGAAGGTGCTAGGAGCTGCAATTATAGTGTGGTGGTAGTGTGGCAATGCTGATGTGTTGTGCTACATTGACGGTTGGGATGATGCATTAGTGCAGTGGGGTGTTGCAACCCTGATGATTTGTTACATTCTTTGGGCTGTGGTGCTGGGAGTGGTGTCTAAGGGCTAGATGTCTAAACAATTAGCAAGTCACAAATCTACTTGCGACTGAAAAAGTGGGCCTTCGGTATGTACGAACGCAATTGGTTATTCACAAATAGAGGTGTGACCAGTTTGCGAAACAGCATTGTTAGTGACTGGCTTTTGTAACTCACAAATATAGAATCAGTATTCGTGAATCGCAAATCACATGTTTGGGGGAGTCTCGATTTGTGACTGGTCGCAAATATGCTCATTTGCATATTACATTTTGCACTGATTCCATTCAGAAGGTAACTGTCTGCAAAGTATGAAAGCTTGCCCAGAATGCATCAGGGGGTTCTACAAAGGCTGCACTTTATATGATTGCGATGAGGAGGCGATTTGTGACTGCCCAGCAAAAGAGGAGGAGGGGGAGACTTGAGAGGATCTTCAGACCAGGCTTGCCATATTCCAGCAGACAGAAGAGGAAATGTATGAGAAATGCAGCTGAGTTGCACAGTGATTTTAGATTTGATTGTTATGCTTAAACCACATCTAGAATGCAGTAACAAGCTCAGCTGTTCTGTCCCAAAGCATGTGCAAGTGATGTGCTCACTGCACCTTTTGGCCGCAGGTAGCTCTAAGGGGGTAATTGTTGTAGCTGGTGGGGTGTCCCAAGTGCTTTGTCACACTTCTTTAGGTGGTCCATAGATGCCAGGCTCTTCCTCCTGAACAATTACATATACCTTCCAAGGAATGCAGAGGAAAAACACAATACCAAATTAGACCTTTACAGGATTCCCAAATCCCCGCATGTATTCCTAGATGTCCTCCTGCACATATTGAAAATCTGTTCAGAAATAGGAAAAATACCTATTCACTCGACAGCTAGGTGAAATGCGATGCCCATAATATCATCACAGATATAGGGGCAAAATACCCAGGGCCTTGCTGCAGTAAAACAGTGGTGCAACACTTTTCACTGGGCTCTACTTGCGACACCATGGATCTGCCATATTTACTGTATAGCGCTCCATCTTGCAAGTAATGACAGATGCGTCAGGAATTCTGGCGTATCTGTCTTTCCAAAACTCATGCATTGTGTAGTGTTGTAAGCTTTACGCAACTCCAGCAATGCATGGGGGAGGCCTATACACATTGCACTGTGCCAGCCTCACGCCTGCTATGAGGCAGGCATAACGTTTTGACGCAGTGGCGTCCTGTAAGTGACGCAGTGAAATCTGATAGATTTCACTGCACCACTTCTATGAGGCTTTCTTGCGAGGAAACGCCCACCCTGCATACATTATACAAGATGCAGGTATAATGTGGCGCAGAGGTTTACAAAGTGAAGAAGCACCCTGGATGCATCAGTTTGTAAATATGGCGCAGTGTGGCAAATTGTTTACGCCACCACTGCATCACGAAAAGTGATGCAAGGGCGGCACAAAAGTGTTGCAAGGGGCTCATAAATAGGCCCCCCCAGGGAGCAACCGTGCTGCATACATATTCAGGCACCGTAGAGTACATCAATGCCTGGAACATGGGAAGTTTGATGATGGCTATTTACTAGGTGATGTGATGCTAAAATATCAAGAACATATATGTGTCTGTCTGTTATCAGGTTATGATATACTTACACTGATATATTTTGTCATGTGATAGTGCTTATACGTTACAAGAGCTGTTATCGGAAGGACCCATGGCATGCTCAAATGAAGATTCCAGTGCCTTTACAAAAGTGGAGGTGCACTCCAGTATCCTTCGGAGATGGCCTCCAAAATAGTGGCAGCCTGTGCCTTTTTACACAAGATAGTGACGAGGCATGGGCTACACCTCAATGTGGAGGACACAGATTGGAGCCAGAAGCCCCTCTACCACAGCCTGGAGACCGGAGCATAGCAGTGGAGGTGAGATGCTGGTGTGATCACATAGCAAACATTATTTTGAAAGGTAAGTTATGAGTATCACTGCCCTCAATTAAACAGTGTACGATTAGCCAATATTGTAAACTGAAAAATCCTTTATTGTCAGGCTACACTTTGTTTGTTTCATTTTAAAGTGTCTGATTTCCAGGTGGCAAGTACAATAAAACAGAATGTTGTTTACATCACCTAACAAATAATAGCCATGTGAAAATGCCAACTTGAGATCATCTGTCCATCAATATTTTTTGCGGGTACATCCAACATGCCCTGTCCCTGCTTGGTCTCCAACAGGTTTACGGCTGATGCTGCAGCTCAGGGCACAGGCATAAGTGGCCAATACGTTGCTCACACTCAATTTCGCCTCACTATCCTGAGTGGTATCTCCAGCACTTCTTGCTACTTGTGTGGTCTGCAGCAGCTCAGCAGCTGATAGGATCCACCCTAGGCCTGTGTCAATATCACAACTGAAGTGCCCCATCTCCACCTGCAGTGTTGCAGTCCATCTGGTAAGGCTTGTAGTTGAATTGCCAAACAACCAGCGGACTAACTTAGCCATTCCATTCTTGCAGCAGCAGAGCGATCACCAGGCTTGATGGCCACGGTCGGCCACCATTTGTTGGCATCAGTCCTGTATAGCAGTGGTCAGGCTCACTAGATTGTTGTTCACTGTGGCCAGATGCGTCCCAACCATTTCAAAGCCAACAGTAATGCTTTGCTACTCCCTTCCTCATCCCTAATCTGCTGAATATATTCCTTTTCCTGTTTCACTCTCAATTGTTTTGTCATATAGATATACTTTGCCTATATGCTGTGTTAAATTAGCATGAGCTTATTAGGAGATTAAACGCCATTTTACCTTTCTGCTGCTTCTGCACACGACACATATCTGTTGCTTTAGCTTTTAGCCTAGTAGGGTGTTTTGATTTACGCAAGAATAATATGTTGTTACTCTGATATCAGCCTTGCTTGGTGAGCTGTGTCTGTACAGTGAGTGTTGAAACCTTCAAGGATATCTCAACACAGTGGTTGTTGTGAGGTCTGATCTTCACACGTTCCTAGACATAACATACATGCAGCTGCGGCCAAATTCTGGCTTTAGGCGCGTTTTATATTGCTTTGCACAAGAGCATACAAACACACTTGATGGTGCTTTGCATGCAGAGAGCTGGTGGAAGATGATGTGATCTCATACCACTAGGAACTTGAGGTATGGGGCCACCCTGCTAAAAACCCAAAGAGACCTTCTTAGATATAATATAATATGCTAGGTAGGGATGGTGAGAATTATGTGGTACTGAACCCTATTCGTTTTAGCATTTTACCATGCTTTCACCTTTTATATTCTATGGACTAGTTGCTATGCTGATTACTTTGTTTCTTATAATATGGTCTCTTGTATTTGCTAATATACTGCATTTGAGAACACTGCATTAGTGAATAAACATTTCAAATATGCACGCGTCCTCATTTACTCCTTGTTCTGGATTGAAATGATTGTATAATGAAAGAGTGTTCATGTGTTCCACGTTACCTGAGGTGTACTAAGTCCATATTCTGGTTTGTCTAAGCATTGGGAATTTGTGATAACCAATGACACACTGCAGCTAGTCTGGTAGGGGATTTTGGGTACTAAGGTGAGTTTTGGCACACACTAATTCACTGAGGTTCCAAGTCTCTATGCACAGTTCTGTATGAGAACGGAATCCCTGCGACAGTTTCATGAGGAGGGTTACAAATTTGTTACTGTGTTCATAACCAATTGTTTTCAGATGTAAGAGAGTATGCTCGGCTCTATTAGTATATATCTTGTGAAGCTTCCCTTTCAGAGAGACATCTTTTCCTCTGTTATCTGAAAGAGGGGTAAGCCTTATGGGCTTTCTCAGCCAGAAGAAGCACGTTTTTCAGTACTAGCCTCTCTTTAGTTTTTTGTTGCTGGAGTGTGGAGATCATGGGATGCATTTTCTCCATATAACTGCTTTGAACACATTCAATGTAGTAGAGTAGGAGGTCTCTTTGGGGTTGTTCAGTTGAAAAACCTCTCTTCTCGTTTTCCAGAGCTCAAACCAGAGAATCCTGCTTCGTGTGACCACGTTAGTGAAATACCACCTGCAAAATCCAGGACGCATCTCTGAGACTAATTAAGGACGATGTCCAATGGAGCATGATCGGATAAAGTGATAGGGTGAGTCTTCTCTGTCTGAGCCATGTGATGCAGCTGTTGACTTAGAAATATATGGTCTATTCTAGAAAACGTCCTGTGCAAATGAGAAAAGAAGGTATAATCCCTCATGGTAGGATTAAGAGCCCTCCGAGCCATCTAGATGTCTATCAGCCCGATAGCTAGCAGATTTTACTGTTTTAGAGAAAACTCCAGTGTATGATACACGAGAGTGAGAAGTTTCTAAGGTGGAGTTCCAAATCAAGTTAAAATTCCTCATTAATGTTATATCTCCCCCTGCAAAGCTGCCCAACAAAGAAAGGAATGTAAGAAGAAACTCTAATTGACCAGTATTAGGTGCATAAATCATAGAAATAGTACAAGTATATGGAAACGCAAAGTTTCATTTTGGTATGGGGCCCTTCTGGAAGCTGGTGATTGTCCAGAATTGGAGGTTGGGAAACTCTGGGGTAGTGTTTTTGGAGGCGATGTGGAAATAATGTTTAAACTCTGGTGTGACTCTTTTATCATGTTGCAAGCAGTGGTGAAACCGGCTACACTCAAGAGGAATCACCTCTATACTGCTTACCGAGTGTATTGGACCCCTAAGAAACTATCTAAAGTAATTGAGGAGATTTACAGCTGCCCCAGATGTAAGTACCCAGCAGCAGACGATTTCCACATGTTTTTGTATTGCCCAAGAATCAAGATCTTCTGGACTGAGGTATATGGTTTTCTTGAGGATGTACTGCTCCAGCGGTTTGAGGTCAGCCCAAGGTTAATCTTCTTTGGTCTTATGTCGGATTATGGTATGAATGCTCCAGCTTCGAAATTTGTGTTTTATGTCATAATCATCGCCAGAAGGGAAATTTGTAGAGCTTGGAAATCCGAAATTTCTCCTTCCTTTGCGGATTGTCTGAAGTATACCATTCTGATTAGTCAATCTGACATGGCCTGTGATGAAACGAGCATACGCAAAATCTGGGCGGCCTTAGTGGCCAGGAGGGAGAAGTAAAATCAGTCCTATGATTATGCCAGGGTGCTGTTGGTCCGGTCCTCCTTAGCAACACACGATCTTCCAGGTACGTTAATCAGGAGTAGGACTAAGAAACAGCATTAGCTCGAGGGATAACTTTGTTCCCCTCCCACAGGCATTATATAAGGGTCGACATCAGATTTGCCTGTTGGGAAGGTGTGGAGGAATCCCATCTAGAGCGTCCCTGAAGGCATGTATGGGGACGAAAAAAAAAAGAAAAAAAAGGGATGTGTCCTCACTTAGACATTCTTTTCTTTATACATAAATCGATTGATTGATGGCTTTATTTCGATATAAAAAATATCATAAAGTCTTGTACAACAAGTATAAAATACAACATTTATAACAATCACTTCCCGATAACACAAAAAGGGAAAACAAGGAAGTAATGTTAAAACAGTTAAAACAGGATTAAATTGACAAAGAAAGGCTTCTTGCACGAATCAACCATGACCACTTTAAAAATTTTGACACAGCACAAACAATCAGAGTGGATGTGTCAGACATTAAAATACGTAGCGCCATTATGTGTTAGCGGGTACATAAGAGTCTGCATAAGGGTTTAAGCTAGCACCTCCTAGGTGCACTGTAGTCCGGGCATTCAAATAGAATATGGGCTACCGACTCTACTCGAGTGGGACAACGCGCACAAAAGGGGGAAAACTGGTAAGAGGATTTCCAACGGGCAACTAATTCGCCTGCTGGTAGAGTCCCCACTCTGAACTTAAAATACAAGGCGCGGTCGAAAGGGATGGAAATCATATCTAACACATTATACATAAATCATACATTCAACCATCTAAATGATTGTATGCATGATGCCCCTAAACTTAGCAGTAGCTTCATCTCCGGCTGCTGTTTGCTGACAACACCTTGCTTATCTCAAGAACCCATGTTGGAATCCAGAAATTAATAAACAAATTTGATGACTTCTGCAATTTAAGGGGGATAGAGATTGATGGCAAGAAACATACATATATGACCTTAATATTGCATAGATTGTTTCACAAAAAGGTAACACTCAGGGCCATGGTACTTGAGGAAGTTAATCATCTTGGCTACCTGGGAATTATAATCAGTAGCTCCCTGTCGTGGTCTGTACATATCGAAAGGAGCAAGACTATCATTCTGCATAAAACAGCTGCTATAGAGAGAATGCATAGTGCCACCTCCCAGAGGGCAGTTTCTTCAGCTGTAGAAGTGTACAAGGCTGCTGCCCAGTTGGCTTCATTGAATGGAGCAGAGGTCTGGGTCATGGCTGTTTTAGATTCTCTTTCAGTTAGAGAAACCATTTTATAAGATGATGAGTTAGTTTACCTCAGTCTACCCCACTTGTCCCTGTATACTTTGATCAAGCTTTAAAATGGATAAGTGATTTGGCAGTTTTGAGATCAACAGTTTTTTGGCCAAGTAATTTGTCTATCCCTAAACTGGAATCCTATAGACATGGCCTCCAGGAACATGTTTAGCTGGATAGGAACTTGACTATTCCACCTATAATAAATGGCTCTACATCCTGGTCTTGGAAGCTACGGGAACGAATCCTTCTTCTGTTAATTCATCATTGAAAGCCCTAATGAAGAAATCATTCTGGGGTTTATAAAAGCTGAACATGTGGGGTACTCTGATAGTATCAGTCTCACTGGCAGGTTTCTGATTAAGAAACCCACTTCATAGTCCTAGCTAAGCGCTGCATCGTAATACATTGGGAACACGCACTCCTGCCCCGATTCTGAGATGGAAGGCAGATGTGAGGGAATGGGGAGTAGCTGAGGAGTGCCGTCCCAGAGCTGTACGCATGGATGAAAATGCAGAACGGGACTTGGAAGAGTGGGGACATATTCGAGAAAAAATGCAAACACGAGAGAGTCGGGCGGAAGTGAGGGGAACCCATCTCAGACACCTAGCCTTGCAAACACCACACAAACCCAGGAGACTGATGGGAACCCCTGACTCTACATACAGACATAGAGCACATAGGGGAATGGTATAGCAGACCCTCCTTCCATCCCTGCACAATTCTTATAGATCAAATGAGAGTCCCACGCCAGACGATTCACCACTGCCCCCGGAGGGATGAGTTGCCGCCACCATTGCTGCCATGGTTCGTCTTGTTTGTTTTTGATTTTATTAAAGAAAAGAATCACTGCACATGACTGACAAGGAGGGGTAAGTGCTGTGTATCACATGTATGTTAATGGCCAAAAAAACTGACTGCTATCACAGGGTCATGAATCATGCGATAGACATGTAACGTTATATTTGTGCATTGTAGTAATAAAAACAAGTTTATAAAAAAAAAACACTCCAAAGCTTGAAGTATACCTCGCTGAGGTTACCCCACATTGTGCTAAAACACTTTGAGGTCAATATTGATGCAGGTCGGACGTGCATCTGACCAGCATCATAGCAGAAGTGGGACCGCCCAACAAGGGGTCAGAGGTCCCGCTTCCCAGATTACGATTTTACCACCGTGTTGGTGGTGGGATCCTGTATTTTTTCCATTGTGGCTTGTGCAGCCTCTCGCAGCACAAGCCACAAAGGAAAAAATGCAGAGTTTAAATATGTTTAGGGGTCACCGTAGGTGCGCCCCATTGCAGAGGGTCAGGGGTGCAAGGAGGCCCTGCTAGGGACCACCAAAGTCAATTTCCGCCTGCTTTTTCATGGCGGGCGGAACGCCATGAAAGGATAGGCGGAAAGCAAAATTGTAATGCTGGCGGAGCTGATCTGCTGCAATTTGTGATATACATTTCCAATCGATACCCCAACAGGCTCCATGAGCCCATCAAACCAGAGCAGTATTCCCACATTTGCTTCCCTCCGACCGCCAGGTGCGGGATAAGATGGTTGGACAGAAACCTCTGAAGTCGGGCGTAAAGCCTCTGATGTGCTGTTGGATGGCTTTCCACCTGACATCATAATGAGGCCCTGTATATTAAGTTCAGGGTTGGCACCCTCATACTGAATAGTCACTCCTGCAAATGGAAGCAGGCGTGCTTTGATAAAAATGTTGTACCCTATCTCTGGATCAGGTGGAAACCATTTAGCATTTGTATTTTTAGGTTCCTACTGTATCTACGTGCCAGAACAAAATGGCTGAAACTCTATTGTCGGTATATGGGTTTCCGATATTATTCCTCTGCTCTCAGAATTCTTAGTTCGAACACGAGCAGGGCAACAGTCTTTTGCTTCAGAAGATTTCTGCTTGCAGTAGAAGTGATTAGGAAACTTCTGGGCCTTCCAATTTTGTTGGTGCCTGCTCCTGCATTGTGTGGCTTCTAAATAATTTGTAGCTACCTATTCGATGTTGGATGATTTGGAAATAGCCTGTATCATTGCGCTCCTTTCACACCCTGCACAGGCCTATGTATTTCTGTAAAATCTTGTGATTCTATTATAGGTCCCATGTCCACCTTTATGAGGTGTCACTTGTAGCACTTGCACTTCAACCTGTCTGGCTCATTTATGGAATCATAGTGGGCATGTATTTGATATATTATACTGGAGTTTAGTGATGACTTTTGTAATGATGTATTCTTCTGTTTTTATTACTTTATGGTCTTTGTGAATCAACAGAGGGTACACATACATACATGAGTCATCAATTAACACACATTTGGAATTCATATATCTTGACTTTACTGGTGGGTGCCCCAGTACTCTTAGAAGTAGTGTACCAGTATGTTGTTACCTGTTGCATGTTGCACAACATTGCAATGTGATGGAGTTTACATGTAGACCTTAGCCCTTAACTACAGCCCCATTCAGGGCCCAGGGTGAGAGATAGGAAACAAGTCAGGGTCTGGAGGTGTTTTAATTGTTATCAGCCCCTTATTTCACTTGTTTGGTTCCTACATCATTGTGGTTGACAGTTCGGAATCATGGCGAGTGGTGAATTTTGTCACTGTGCACATATACTACACTGAGACACTACTGGTGTGCTTCCATGCTGGTACCTCCAAGCTTCATATTCTCAATGTAATATGCAGCCACAATCAAATGGCTTACTTATTTATCCATAGAGTTCCATTTATAGCTACATACATCATTCCAACGCACTTACCCGTTCAAATCACATCTTACCGCCCTAAGTGAAGTCTGTGAAAAGTAACACATAAAAAATAATCATTACATACAAGAATCTTCATATTTACATGCATCTAGCTATATATACATTATGTTTTTATTTTTACTAGCAGCCCGCCCCAGCGTTGCCCGGGGCAGAAGGGGGCTGGGGGCAGCATTTGAGGCTTGCGTGCACTAAGGGTTCCCGGCCGGCCCTCTGTGCGCACCCGCTCCCGCCCGACCCCCTCCCGCCCCGACTCCAATGTGTGCCTTTACCTTACCGTAGCCGCCGTTGGGGCCTGGGGGCAGCATTTGAGGCTTGCGTGCATTAAGGGCTTCCGCCAGTCCCTGTGTGCGCACCCACTCCCGCCCGACCCCTTCCCGCCCGACTCCAATGTGTGCCTTTACCTTACCTGAGCCGCCGCTCCTCCCCGCGCTCCTCATTTTACCGCCGCTCCTCCTCATCATGACGCACCTGAGCCGCCGCTTCTCCCCGCACTCCTCACCTCACCGCCGCTCCATGTCTGCCGCTCCTCCTCATCATGACGCACCTGAGCCGCCGCTTCTCCCCGCACTCCTCACTGCACCGCTGCTCCATGTCCCCCGCTCCTCCTCGTCATCACGCACGTTGCAGCCAGCGCAACATCGCGTCCAGCGCAGCGTCGTGGCCGGCGCTACTTTCAGGGCACTACTTTTTTTTAAAACTTATATTTTTTAATTTACGTTTATTTAAATTTTTTTATAGCCTATGTCCATCTGCACACCCTGACAATTTCTACGATGTATCGAGTGTGTGGATTGGCGCTGTGGTTCCCGAGTTTACCTGGCTCAAAGGTTTGTGTTCTCTTTTCATAATAGTAGTATAGATTACTTTCATTGATATTCTTTTATCTCTAGGGAGACTTTCATAACAACACACAATTGTTCCTCTTTGTTTTCCAAGTATACCTATGTATTTAACTGAGTGAGTGGATTTCTTTGTGCTGAAATGCAGGTGGAGGACTCCATAGCAGAGGCAGAGAATTCTGAAGTTACAACTATGTTGTCCATGAACCAAAAAAACAGGATGTAGCACAGAGGATGTGGGCCATTCCTGATCAAATTCGGGGACGACCACAGAATCCCCCTCCATTCTGCTGCTCCTTTGACTATTGGAATCTCCCAAATCATGAGTGTTGGGAAAAGAGAAACCCCCAGTTTTCAACTGGAGATTATCGAGTAGGCAATAGGGGTCCTGCAGTAGTATTCTCAGCATTTCGGGGGACTTCAAGCTCAGATAGGCAATGTTGTGCAGACTGAGATCTAGCAGGATATCATCACATGCCTTAGTAAAATAGGTGTTCACACTCGAAGAGCCTGGGACTGCCACAGGTCCTGGGAGGCTCTCTGGCACTGGGTAAAGTTGAAGGTTGAGGATGTGCTGGGTGTATCCTAACAGCTCCCCACAAAATACCCTAGGATCTCCCAAACGCAATGGAGGATCCTGAGAACAGCATGGCCAACTCTCTACACTCAGCTAGAAGCCCACAAGCTGCAGTAAGGTGATAATGTATATATATGTATGTATATTAAAATGTCATGTGTGTGTGTATTGTGTGTGTGTGTGTGTGTGTGTGTGTGTGTATATATATATATATATATATATATATATATATATATATATATATATACACATACATATTCACTGAAAAAAAACAAAGGTTACTGGGACGTTATAGTTAGGCTGTCACTGTTATCACCTTTCAAGTAAAACAACTTCTTAAATTTAGTGAGGTATCTGAACACCAGGGGCTTAACCTAAGATCCAATGGCCAATCTGGTAATACCTAACATGCTCTGTAAGAAAATGCCTTATCTCAGGTTCACCCCCACTTTTGACACTTATGTACTAGTGTTATGACTCTTTAGTGGACTGGGCCTGATGATCTTGTCTTAAAACTTATATTTCTAATTTTCTCACCCACAATTAGCATAAGTTACAATACTTATAAGTCCTTAGTATATGGTACCAGGGTTATCCAGGCCCTGCAAGTTAACCCCTTGCCTGCGGGGCTAATTCCCCCGCTGTTCTGGGGGGGGCGGGGGGCACGCTCAGCGCCCCGGTGCTCATGACGAGCTGAGCTCGTCATGAGTCACAGTGCTTGTGTGCTCATGACGAGCTCAGCCCGTCACGGCCACACCCGTTTTTATGAACGTTCAGCACAGTGGGGGAATTAGCCCCGGGTGCGAGCGTTCAGACCGTTATGACGAGCTCAGCTTGTCATGAGCACACGAGCACCGTGGCTCATGACGAGCTGAGCTTGTCATGAGCGTGGGAGGGGGTTAAGGTGTTCCTCGTGGACTGCAGCACTTATTGAGTGTGACAAGCCAACTGCTTTCTCGACTTTGCCATTTAAAGTAATGGCAAAGCCCAAACCTTCCTTTTTTATATTCATAAGTCACCCCAAGGCAGACTTACTGAGCCGTAAAGGCAGGGTGCATTATATTGAAAAGATGCACATGTGTTTAACTTTTTCATGTCGGAGAGTAAAAAGCCTGCATTTGTCATTTTTACTGTGGGAAGGCTGATAGCCCATTGGCGAGTACAGAGTTACATGCTGACAACTCAGAAGTTCTAACTTCTGAATGAGATTACTAAATATAATATGATACTGTATAGTATCAAAACAATTTTTGAATTAAACCCAACTTGCAGTTCAAGTCGAATTTAATGTACTTTTGCACTACTGGCAACTTTAGAACATTGCCACTTTGTTGCCCAAAGTTTAATTGACAGTTTACAGTTGCACACAAGTTGCTGTCCTCAAGACAGCCTTCTGCCCTCCTTGGAGGGGGTAGAGGTGTGATTGACCATCAGGAAGGAACAGAAGGGGCCTGCTGCTGCAAGAGGTGTCACTTCATTTTGGCAGAATGGGAAAGCAGGGTGTGAGCCCACAGGAAAGCTTCAAAGTTGAAGCTGTCTTTGAAGGGCAAATGGTAGTAACAAAAAAGAAGGTCTGCTCTTTGTTTTAGCATACTGGCTGGCATCTCGGACAGAGAGAGAGAGAAGCAGTTGCCAAACAGGTTTCTCTGTCGGTGTGTAGTCACAGGGAGCCACCCCGCTAGGAAGCTCCATACACGAAGAGAAGGGTTCTGCCATGTTGGAAGCGCCTTGAGACCCTCCGGGTAAGTAGTGCGCTATATAAATGCCTGTGATTGATTGATTGATTGAGTGGGCAGAATGGAATGGTGCATTATAGGGTACCTAGATGCCACAATTCACAGTAAGTCATGACTAATCAGGAGAGGCCCTGGTAGTCCATTGGCTAGTAGTCACCATATCCCCAAATCCAAGAAACAGGCATAACAGTGGCAACCGGACCTCAAATCACTTCTGAACTGGAGAGAGGACTGAAGAAGGCTTGCCCTGCTGTTCCCTAGGCCGAGCAAAGAAAGACTACACCAAAGACTGGACTGCACCGGCTGCTCCTTGTGCTAGCAAAGAGAGGTACATGCCTGTGTTCCTCTGCTTGAGATAATGTCACCCCTGAGCCTCAGCCAGAGAAGGAATCTCCAAGAGTCAGTTGGCTGGCTCCCTGTTACAGCTACAGGACCATGAAAGATGAAAACATCTGTCCTGGACAGTTGATAGCCAGGAACGCATGATTGTCACTGACCACCAAAGTGCAGGCAGAGTCTCAACTCTCAAAACTTGCACCTGAGTCTGCTGGAGGGGAGTTTGGTTGCCAGGTACGGAAATTATTACAAGTTATAGGAAACACTGATGTGGCTGCAACCGGAGACCAGTGGCAACTTTTATTTGGCTAGACATCACCAGGACTACAAGGAACATCGATCCCTGAGGCAAAATCCCCTCAACGTGTTCATGGACTAAGGCTGGGTGGCAGGAAGACTCCTGACGGATGCATGACGTTACAACGCATACTTTTACTCCGCATACCATTACAACGCGGTATTTACAACGCATACCGTTACAACGCATAGCGCTTTGAGGTGCTGGATAGTGGTAAGTATAATTTACTATTCTAACTCCAGTCCCCGTGGACCCTAGGGAAGGTGTTGGATAGTAAATTATACTTATTCCCTATCCTAGAGCGCCCCCCAGCGCAATGCGTTGTAATGGTATGCGTTGTAATACCTGCGTTGTAGTGGTAGTGCGTTGTAAAAAATGCGTTGTAACAGGTGTATACCCTCCTGACACCAGTTCAGCATCCTTAGCATCCTTGAGCATCCTGTATCACTTGATTCAGGTCCACTCTACTGATTCCTATGGTGGTTTGCCCATAAACCCAGGAACTGGACTGCAGACTGCTTTTGTAGCGAGGTAACTGTTCTGTTGCACCGAATTGGTCCTTGTGACTGGCTCTCTGCTGGAACTGGTCACCACAAGAGTCCCTTTATAGCTGTTTTTGAGTGCTATGTTGTGCTACCCAGGACTGTGCTAACCTATTACAAATGAACCTGACTGCACCTGATATGGAATTGTGACTTTAATATACAGTGGGGATGCACAACCACACCCTATACTACATCATTTTCCTGACACTTTGTTTCTGGAAGGCCATACATTGCTTTAAGTTTATCAAAAGATCTAATGCCATCTTTATGAGACAGTTCTCCCAGCCAGCTGCACCCTTTGTATTGCACACCGCAAAGTGTCAAATATCTTCAGTATGTATGAAGTTGGGATTACCTATTATCAGTGAAATGAGGGATGGGAATGTGGATAATCCAGCTTAACCCACACCCATCCCAGATAGAAACTGTTGCCCAGGTAATGGAGGGGCATTTCACTTGGCCCCTCTGTGCTGTCTGTCCAACCACAAGGCTTTCCAGACTATCAGACCAGTTATTGATTGATCAAGGAAGCACCACAATTGTTTCAACTCCTGTCTAATCCACTCCACTGCACAATGAGTATGATATTATTTAAGCGCCCCCAGGGAGAAGCAGGCCCCATACTTGGATGGGGTAACCGGCAGCCACCTTGAGATTTGTGGCAACTTCATGGATCAAACAAAGTTGTGAAATCACTGCCGGAAATGTTTACAGGAAGAAACAGGCAGTGGAAGAGGCAAAGCCCAGAAAAGGAACAATAGGTTGGACACAATGGACACATAACTGTGGTCATTCGCCTAAACCACACAAGGCCCCTCATATGCCACACAAGGAGATGTTTCTGCATTTCTCTATGGAGCTTATGATAATTTCCTCCAACATTTTCTACATAAGGGGTAATATTTACACCCAGTCTGGTGTCAATTTGAATGGGAAGACAGTCTTCCGTGTAGCCGTTGGTCTCAGGGTAGTGACACATTAAGGCTGGCTAGTTGTCTAGATTGATCCTGAGACCACCCCAAACCATTAACTCTTCGAGGAATGATAGGAGGGTGTGCTGTGGCTTAGTAGGCATACATTACCAGCTTAACGGTGTTCCTACCGACTTAAACTCCCATTTTAATGTTATTCCTGGGAATCTGCTCTGTGAAGAATTCCATCACAATGGCAAACAAAGTGGTGTGAATGGCAGTCCTTTCTTATTTCTCTCGGGAGTTGAAAGGAAGGAAGCAAGCCCCCATTTCCCCTGATTTGTGCTGTTGGTGTGTGATATCCAGCCAAGACTCCCCAAGTATACCTGAGTTCCAGACCGAAAGCTCTCAGCGTTTCACCCATACAGTCCCAATTAATCCAGTTGAACACTTTTTCTGCATCTTACAATAACAATATAGCCTGCTCAATGGCACTCAATCAACCCCCAGAAAGAAAACAAAAGCAGCAGGTGGGAGTTGAGGCACTGTGGTCTACATACAGAGAATCCAGAAAGGGGGCAGAGTGCATAAAGACTATTTCATGCCCACAGGGAAAAACGCACATCAGAAAGAAGGTGGACACCCCAGGAGAAAAAACAACTTGGGGGATCCCTTAGCGACAGTGAAATCACCCGGTGACCAGTCTAGGAAAGACTGCCAACACAGAAACTAGCTCTAGAGTGAATGTCAGACCTAATGCAGCAAGCCAGACCTGCCACCAAAAAACAAACAAATATATTGCAGTGGAACTCAAACTCGCCCAAAGGGGGCAACCCACTGTCATCAATAGTCATCAAAAAGGGTAGCGAGTTATCCAGCGATCAGGGATCGATAATTGTTCATAAACATAGGCCCATTTACACTACCCAACTAATCCCTTCACACTGGGGTTCAGTGTGATGCAAGTTTATACCTAACTTACCACAAACAATATTGACCCTGCATTTTTCTTCATACAATTGTGGTGATAGATCTAATGTTGAAGAGTTGTGGTAATAACTATGCTCCTATTCTGTTCTACTAAATAATAACAGACTCAGTATTTATATTTATAATGTTTTATCGAAAATAATGTGAAATGAATGTTCAATAAGTACAGTCAGACAATGCAAGACATGAATTATCACGGAGAGCATATATTTGTAATGAGAAAGAACAAACTCATATCAAATAAATAATACATTGAAGGAGTGGATAGGCAAAGAGAGAAAAGTTTCAGAGACAAAATAAATTTGCAAATGATAATGCAAATTTTAGAAAACCATCTATACTAACCCAAATATGATTCAGGGAAAATCTACCCTCTGGCCAAAAAGGGCAGCAAGGCCCTCGAGAAGAGTCGAGTGACAAAGATTAAGTCAGGAAACCAGGAATCAGGTAGGCCTCTATCTGTAAACACCAACCAACAGCAACAATCTCCCTCCAGTTTACCATCGCCTACTACAACCACACCCACCTCAATGATACCCTAAAACCTAAATGTCCAACCCACATTCGTTTCAATATTGGAATAAACTCTGTCTCTCATTGGCTAGGGACTGGGGTGTTCTGTCACATCACTCTCAGCGTGATCATTTATTAAATGTCCCATTGTCTTGAACATTCAGCATTACGACAGTTCCTACCCAGGAAACAGGAATTTTCAGTATTTTTCTTAAGAAAAATACTGAAAATAAGTGAAGTAACACTGAGTCTCATAATTCAATAAAGAGCTCACATTTGCTGAAAATTAAAAACAGCATTGAACCCGAGACCAGGCATTTGTGGTTTATCATTATGAATTTGTCCCGCCTGGTCCTGTAGGACAAAACCCCTCCAGTAAATACTGCTTTGGTTATAATCACTTCACTGGGGTCACAAAGTCACGTCCCAATGTGGAAATTTAAATAATGTAAATACACTAGATTTTTATATTTCTCCTCAAATTGAAATACTTTTTTTTTTTTTAAAAACCCACGACCAAACATCCTACTGCAATAACTGTTCAAAGATAATTCGGAATACTGGGACTGTTTACTAACTCCATTATTTAACTACTGTACCACTGCAAAACTAATTTCTTAGTCTTGGAGAGGGGCTATAATTCACTCTATTTACAAAGGAGGGAAGCCCTCCGAACCAGTAACTATTGCCAAATTTCCTTGTTGGGCATTGAAGCCAAATACTCTGCTGGTCTCCTACTAGGGGGTCTAAACACATGGGCGAATGAAAACAACATAGTACCCTCACCACCCAGGATTCAGAAAGGGGCTGGGCACCACCGTAAATCTCCTTGCATTATAAACATTAGTGGATAAAACAACCAAAAGCAAATCCTGGTTTCACACCTGTTTCATGGACTTTAAAGCAGCTTTTGATTCAGTTCCACCAAACCTATTATGGCAAAAGCTTGCTGCAAGTAAAATCCCGCCGCACCTTTTAAAAGGCATCCTAAACCTGTATTAAAACACCTGGCTCCACATCAAAGTGAGGGACGGCAGATCCTTGTCACAAAAAATATATCCAATAGCAGGGCTTAAGCAAGACTGTGTCCCTCCCCCACAACCCCGGGCATACCCGTCCCACTTAGGGTGAACCACTAAAGCAGAGATCCTCAAACTGTGGGGCGTGCCCCCCTGGGGGGCGTGAATGGGTTCCCAGGGGGGCGTAAATGCCTCTGCAAGTACAAGTAAATGAGGATGGCCTAAAAGTACAGCTGCATTGAGACCGAGAGGAACATGGCGGCGGCAGGCTAACGGCTGCTGCGAGGCTCTGCACTCGAAAACACCCTGAATAATGAATTCGACTGGTCTTTTCTCTCTACAACTTAAGGATGACGGCGTCTAAATAAGCGGTGAGGACAGATGGTTACTTTTTAACAATAGTATCTTATACGCTATTGAACTTTCTCCCGTTTTGTTGTTTGGAGGTTGGAAGCCGCAGGAGGTGAACACAAGAGCGCTAGGACCCTGCGGGAATGCACGAGCGCGATACGCGAGGGAGGCAGAGACAGGGCGGCTGTGCCGAATCTCGAGCGGTGAGATCAGCGAGTTGCAGAAGCAGGTCAACGGCGGTAGTCAGTCTGTGGAGGAGAAAAACGGCCAAAGAGGGCTCCGAGTAAGCCGTAGAAGTCTGTGGCTACGTTCAAGGGAGGCGCTCCTTGTTCGAGCGAGAGCTTCGATATGCCGGGGGACTTATACAGCGCTGAATAGCGGTAAGGTGGTTTTTGGAGGGGAGGACTGCATGGAGGCAGACAAACATAAAACAATCTGACAAAGCGATTGTGACAATACAATCAGAGATATTGAGGCTGGCGGTGGCATAGAGGAGGTAGCTTCTGCTGATTACTCCATAAAGCAGGACGTTTCAGTAAAAGAAAAGTCGGGAGAAGTAAGGAGTAGATATCAGCTAAGGTCAAAACAAGACCTGAGGAAACAAGGGGTTTGGAATTCCACTGATACTGTTGAAAAAGGGGGTCCGACACCCATCTCTCCGTATAAACAAAACAGGAAGGGTGGGGGGGCCAGAAGGGGGAGGTCAGCTAAGGTGATAAAGCAAATACAAGCGCCTAGAGGAACTCCTTCACTTAAAAGTTATTTTAAAATCATGGAACAGGCAGTGAACTCCAAGGAGGGCGCTACAAATAAGGCAGAGGTTATTACAGGCTCTAAAGTAGCCATAGTAGCCGAAGCAGATGAAGTTACCTGGTCTAATAAAGTACCCACTCCCACACTTCATTCTATACTACCCTTGGGTAACAAGTATGCTGTATTAGATTTAACTCCCAACGAGGAGGGACCAGAGGTAGTAGCACAGATCAGCCCAAGGCAGAATTTGGACTCAGGTGCAGAAGCTTCATTGAATGTGGTACAAACCCCCCCTCCTCCACCAGTAAAACCTGCAACTTCAAACTCCGTTGTAATTTCCCCCCCTTCGACCACACTAAACGGTTATACTAAAATTCAATCTCTCACTCCTCCAGTACATGATACACATGGTTCGTCCCTCAACTTGATGGTGCAGATAGACCAACTGGGATGGAAAATGAGAGAGACAGACTTGGCTCTTTATTCCACGCACTGAGAGATGATCTTCTGGGCAAGTTTGAGATTTCTGAGAGAAATCAAAGGGGTCTACATGATAGATTTGATGTCCTAGAGGCTAAATTAGAGGGTATCAATGCTAGGACTAGTGTCCTGGAAAGTAAAGTCACAGCACTGTCAGAAACTTCCAAAGGAAACTCTAAAGATATAGAAGCCATCAAAGCACAGAATCGGACCCTAACAATGGATCTGGAAAGGTTGGAAACGCAGAGTTGGCGTAATAATCTCAGGATTCTCAAAATTCCCGAAGGAGTAGAAGTGGAGGACATAAAAGGGTTTGTGTGTAGACTACTTCGTGAAGACATATTAAAGGATCGACCGGACATTGACTTGGAAGCTGAGATTCAGCGAGCGCACAGAGACCCGTTTAGGTTGCACCCGGATCGCAAAGCACCTAGGAAGATTTTGGTGTACTTCCAAACATATAGCGTTAAAGAGTTGATCCTTAGCAGACGTTTGGCACGTACCTCTTTGCATTTTCGTGCCAACCCCAACCAAATTAGATCGGATATAGGGGGCAAAACCGCTCAAAGGCAATGGGAGCTGGGCTCAAGGATGCCAGATTTACGTTCAATGGGGGCTCAGGTACAAATGAAGTTCCCAGCTCTGCTCAAAATAATGTGGAACAATAAGATGTATACTTGTCATTTCCCAGAAGAAGTTGATGATCTACTAGCTAAAATGAGAGAGTAGTTAACTCTTCCCGAAATTGTGTCTCTAGAGATTGAATAAATAAAAAAAAGAGACATAGGAGAAAAAAAGAATAAAAAAATAAAATAAAAAAAAGGGAGTTCCACCTTATCAAGAAATGCTTACTAGATAAAGGGAAAAAAAAAGAAAAGAGGGAATTATATAAGGAATAGTAACTAATAACTAATAAAGAGGGAATCTTTAGGGGAAAAAAAGATATAGGAGAAAAGTCTAACGTTTAGTTTCACTTAAGTGGGTGTGTTGAGGGTGTAGGACCTCCTAAAGGCGTATCTACGCCAAACAGGAGGGTTGGGTTCCTCGGGGGGTGGGCTGGGAGGGTTCACAGGGAGAAAGGGAAGAAACAGATACAAATTTCCTCATTTGCCATAAATTATTATTTTTTTAAGCTTGAATGTAACCACAGGCCACCATTGGTTATAGGTGTAGGGGTAGTTACATCACATAATGGCTTCAAACTTGACACCTAGTAGTAAAATCCTTTCCTGGAACTTGAATGGCTTGGGGAGCCGGAAGAAGCAACAAAATGTTTGTGAATTCTTGAAAAACTCTGAAGCTTGTATATATCTTTTGCAGGAAACTCATCTGGAAGCAGAAGAGTGTAGGAAAATATTTGTAAGATGTAACTGGGTTCAGGAAATGTTTTGTTCTAAACAAACTGGTGTTACTAGAGGGGTAGCTATGGTGGTGCGTGCTAATAAAGGGATTAGGATTCATGACTGGGGTACAGATCAGTCAGGAAGATGGCTGGCTGCAGTTGTTTCAATTGGCGGCACTAAACTTTTGTGCGGGGTATATTATGGTCCTAATGAAGATAATGCTTGTTTCCTTCAAAAGCTTGAAAAATACGTGTTACAACATACAGTTCCAATCTAGGCGTCTCTGTGTGAGGCGTTGAGAGAGGTGGACAGTCCTGATCGTCTGGCGTCCACGTACAGTGTGGCGTGCGAGTCGCACCTTCAGAGCGAGGATGCCAGTTAGTTCCCAGCAGCGCGGTACAATGTGGCCGGTACGCTGCGAGCTCTTGTGAAGGCATTGGGAGTCCAATAGTCCTGGGACTCCGTTCAGGGGGCAAGCTCACCCACAAGCCCTTGGAGATATATTTTTTTTTTTGAAAACCTTTATTGTACCTTCTTACAATTACACAGCAAGTCGCCTACAACCGGGGCCGGCCGCTAAAATAGAAGAAATAGCAGTGACAGCCATGCGGAAATGAAGTTCATACGTTAAATAAGCTACTGTAGTGAATGGGCACATCACTAAAAAAATTGAAGGTCATTAGTCAAAATCACATTACAAATTAAATGAGGTTTTCATTTTTTGTTTTTTGAAAAGAACCAAAAGAACAAACAGGAAATCACATTGCGATCATTGAGAAATAATATTGCAGGTTAGCTGTATGAAATATCCTTAGGACAGTATAAGTTGCCATGTATTATCCAGGGATCTCATCTGGAACGGGGAAGGACTTTCCCCCCCCCTACACCTCTACCCAAATGGTGTCCCTATCTCGTCCTCCACCCTTCACTCCATCCCTCCCTCATCATCTGATTCCAACGGATCATCTTCTGGCAGCGGATCGCAGATTTCGCCACGGTACACATTCCATGGGGACCACACCTTATTCCACTTGCCTGGACACGCACGGCTCAAGTACACCGCCCTTTCAGTTATCATTGTTTTGTCCATATTCATGCATCACTGTGACTTCGTTGGAAGTTCTGCCGCCCCCCAACGCTGAGCAATATCCCGCTTCGCTACAATCATTCCCAACGTTACCCAAAGTCGACTATGTCTGGGCAAATCTGTTCCCACACGTTTAGGAGACATCGCCTTGGGTCTGGGAGGATCGAGATCTCTAGGGCCTGAGACACAGTACGCAGGACCTGTCGCCAGTAATTTTGTATGCGTGAGCAGTCCCAAAACGTATGGAAAAAGGTACCCTCTTCCCCACAGCCACGCAGACAAAAAGGGTGTGGTGTTCTGTGGATGCGGTGTAGCAGTGTTCTTGTGTAGTATACCCTATGGAGAACCTTGAGCTGGACAAGTCTCATCCTAGCCGAGATGCCCACCTCTTTCGGTGACGCCAGAGCCTCATTCCACTCGTGTTCATCTAGGGCGCCCACCTCCTGTTCCCACCTTTCCTTCAGGGGAGCCAGCGGATCTGGCGAGTTGTTCAGGAGCTTACGATACGTCAGTGAAGTTGCTCTTTCCACCATAAAGTCAGTCAGGAGGTGATCCTCCAGCGGGGAGGACTCAGGGAGAGTCGACCCAGAGGGGATGGCCGTGAGCAGGGCATGACGAATTTGTACGTATCGGTATGATTCGTGTGGCCCCAGGTCATTTATTTCCCTCAGGCGGGTGAACGAAATAACGTCACCCCGTTCCCACATGTCGCCCACCGTGGATATGCCGATGGAATCCCAGAGGGAGAAACCCTTGCTATTTCTCAAGTTGCCCAAGGCGCGTGCATCCCAGAGCGGGGTGAGTTTGGTGACTTTCCCCTTCCAGCCTAACGCAGCTGTCGCCACGTGCCAGGTTTCCACAGTGAGTTTAGTGGGCCCTGAGAGGAGTCTCAGTTTTCTCCGGTCATAGAGTGGGGCGAGTATGTTGTTAATGCCCAGCTGCGCCCTGTCTGCTTGAAATGCCGGATCAGATTGCGGGGCGTGTAGCCATTGGTTAATGGGCTTAAGTTGCGCTGCCCAGTAGTACAAGTGCAGATTCGGCAGTGCAATGCCCCCATCATACCAGCCTCTACAGAGTTTAGTCTGAGCTATGCGTGCCGGCCGATTGCCCCACAATAGCCCCGAAACAACCGCTGCTACCTTTTTGAAGTATCCTGCGGCCACCGAAAAGGGCGTATTGTCTAGGATATACAGAAAACGGGGCAGCGATTTCATTTTGTACAGTGCTGCTTTCCCCAACATGGTCAGTGGCAGCCCCGCCCAGAAGTTGGCGTCTTGCTTGAGACGCTCCAGCGGTGGCATTAAATTCAGTCTCTTATACTCAAGTGGGTCCCTCGTAACATAGATCCCTAAATATTTAAAGGAGGAACCGGCCAGTCTCAGAGGGCAGTCTGGTCCGAGCGTCGGAATCTGACCTTTCAGTACGTACATCTCTGATTTGCTCCAATTTATGGTGTAACCAGAAACCTTGCCATGCTCGTCGCACAAGTTCAAAAGAGCTGGCACTCCATGCTCGGGATCCGTTAAATACACCAGCATATCGTCCGCATATAGGGACAGGCGGTCTTCCCATCCCTCCCTCCATTGTATCCCCTTGAGCAAGGGAGTTTGTCTTATGCGATTAGCCAGCGGTTCCAGGGTTAGCGCAAAGAGCAAGGGAGACAGAGGGCAGCCTTGCCGGGTGCCCCTCCCAAGCGGAAACGTGCGCGAAATGTGGCCATTTGCTACCACGTGTGCCACAGGCGCCGCGTAGAGTAGCTTAATCCATGATATAAAGTTCGGGCCAAAGCCCATGTGGGACAACACCTCAAAAAGGTAGACCCATTCCACCAGGTCGAAAGCCATCTTCGCGTCCAGGGCCAATATAACTGCACTGTCACTAATCTGGTCTGCCCTCGCCAGCACCCCATGAACCCTACGAAGATTTAGTGCAGTGTTCCTATGAGGCATAAACCCCGATTGATCTGGGTGGATAAGATCAGGCAGATGAGCCAACAGCCGGTTGGCCAGGAGTTTAGCCAAGATTTTGCTTTCTGCATTCAGTAGGGAGATGGGGCGGTAAGAGGAGCATTCCTCCTGAGGCTTACCGGGCTTTGGTATTGCCACGATCGTGGCCGTTCTCTGGTCAAGTGGGAGCAGCCCCTTCTCACGGCATTCCTCATACATGTTGAGTAAGTGAGGACTAAGGTCCTCAGATCGTGCTTGATACCATTCCACCGGAATGCCGTTCGGACCAAGGGCCTTTCCAGGCTTGAGCGCCCCTATGGCAAGCTGTATTTCGTCTGTGGTTAATGCCGCATCCAGGTCGGCCATTGCCTCCGGTTGCAGTATCGGGATATCTATTCCGCTCAGTGCACTCTGGGCCATGATCGCGGTCACCTCCCTTACAGGAGTATACACCTGTTCGAAGTGGGCCGCCAGTGCCTCCACTACCTGTTCAGGGTTAGTCTGCATCGCACCATTCCCATCCTTCACCTGTTGAATCCCTCTGGAACTACCCCCTCTCTTGTCAAGCCAGGCCAACATCTTTCCCGCCTTGTCGCCTACGTCGTACACCCGATTCTGTGTATCAGTAATGTGTCCCTGTTCTGTGAGGCGTGCATGGTCTGTGTACAGTCGCTGCTGGAGTGCAAGGTTATGCGCCGTGTCCTCTGTAGGGTCAGCCTCGTGTAAGGTTGTGACTGTGCGCAGTTGGAGCTCAAATGTAGACTGTTCAGCTGCCTGTTCCTTCTTATGAGCCGCGATGGAGCTTATAGCCTGCCCCCTTAGCACTGTTTTGTAGGCCTCCCAGAGGACCTCGGCGGACGCCACAGTTGACACATTCTCAACAAAGTAATGCTCCGTGGCCCTCTGAAGAGCCTTCTTGATTTTCGGGACTTTAAGGTAAGATGCCTGAATAGGGTATATGCGGTGACGCGACTTTGTCTGGGTGGAAATGGTGAGAGTTATCGGAGAGTGATCTGAAATGCCTCGGGGGTGTATGTCAACAGTGTCGACTCGCTGTATCCCTTCCCCCAACGCCAAAAAACAATCAATGCGGGAAAGACTGTTATGGACTGTGGAGTGGAACGTGTATTGTCTGACCTGAGGATGAACATGACGCCAGATATCTACCAATCCCAGTGCCTCTAGGAACCGCTGAAACCAGGAGGGTCCCCCCGGCGAAGCGGTCACCGGAAACCTATCGAGCTGTAGATCCACCGTTGCGTTAAAATCCCCACCCAAAATTGCATCACTGTCGGGGAGAGATAACAAAAAATCACCAAGGGCTGGAAGCATTACTGAATAGAGGGACGGCGGAACATATACAGAAACCACTGTCAAGGGACGACCGTCCCACTGCCCCACCACCGCCGCAAAGCATCCCTGACTATCGGTTTTCGTGCTCAGTGGAATAAAGTGTGAGGATTTTTTGATCAGGACACCCGTACCCCGAGAACCCGATGAGAATTCCGAATGCACAATCATCCTGTATCCCCTCCTGTCTAGGGCCTTAGTAGCCCCACCCACCAAGTGAGTTTCCTGCAAGAGTGCTAGTTGGGGTTTATGCCGCTTCAACTCGGTTAGTACTAGGCCACGTTTCACCTTGTCCCCTAGGCCCCTTACGTTCCAGGAAAGTATTCTAAGGGCGGAGCCATCAGACCGCGCCCCATCCTGCCCCGTGGCATTGAGTTGTTCATCCGCCATTTTCAATCACGCTACCACACACGAATCGTCCAGAAAGAATCAATCGTACCTGCAAAAACACCATTTTAGTAGCAACACACATTTCAGTTCTTGACCGACTAAGTGAATTTCCAATGAAAAAGAAACAAACCCCCCCATCCCTTCCCACCCTGCCTCCCTGCTTAACGGACCTACAACTGCCCGCCACCCCAACTTAGCAGAGCGCTTAACCCATCCCACAAACAGAGTACTTGCACGTCGGGGGAGAGTGTCCCCCAAAGCAGGCGGCTCCCTTGCTGCCCTCGGGATGCCCAGGCCGGCGTCCACTAACGACATATATGAGTAACCAAAGTGGGAAGAAGTCCAAGTCCAAACTTTTCATGGCCTGCTGACCTTATTTGCCCCCGGCAGCCCCGGACAGGTCCTGCGTCGGCGATGCATTCGCACTCCTTCCAACTGAAGTCTGTGAGCCGGGCCGGCTGTCGTTTTGGTGTCCGTTGCGCTGTCGGCCAGACGTGCGATCCACTGTGCGCCATCCTTCCAGCCAGTCTCTTGCTGCCTCGGTGGAGTCAAAAAACCAAACCTTCTTGTCGGCCACCACCCTTAGCCGGGCCGGGTATAGCATAGAGTACGGCAATTCCTGTTCGCGTAGTGTCTTCTTTACTTCCAGAAAAGTTCTCCTCCGTCTCGTAACCTCCGCTGTATAGTCCGGAAAAAAGGATATCCGCGAGTTTTGGATCTGGATGGCTGGTGCCACTCTGGCCGCCTGTAGGATCGTGTCACGATCTCTGAAATTAAAAAGTCTCGCTAGGATCGGTCGCGGGAGGGCCCCTGGCTTAGGTGTTCCTCCGGGTACCCTATGAGCTCGTTCAACCGTGAAGAAGTTAGAGAGCCCCTTGGGGGCCAGCTGATTTTTTATCAAATCCTCCACATACAAGTCCATGGCCCCTTTGGTTTCAGATTCCGGGACCCCCAAAATGCGGACGTTGTTCCGCCGGGAGCGCCCTTCATGATCGTCCAGTTTGTCTTTGAGCAGTTTATTATCGGCCTGCAGCTTCTCCATTGCGACCTGTAGATCTGAGACATCCTCCACCAACGATTTAGCTACCACCTCCACCTGCTTCCCTCTTTCACTCATCTTCTGGAGGTCCGCTCGTATCAGGGTCACCTCGGTAGCAGTCGCGCCCACCGTTGCTTGTACCTGCGCCAGGGCGTGCAAGACATCGTCCAGGGTAGCCTTCTTCGCCCCTTCACCTTCCGTGCCTTTGCCCACAGATTTGCACTGCTCTGGTTGGGAGAGTGTCTGTTCATCGTAGGCGAATTTATCGAGCTTAGCCTGAGTGGTGCTTTGTCGGAGTCCCTTCCCCGCCATTGTGGCACGCCGTCGGAGCACTCCCGGTGGATGGGTAGTCGGGCCGCCCTTGTTCAGCGGTGCCTAGTCTTTTTGGCAGGCTGGCACGCCAGTTGTAGTTTGCGAGTCACTAATGGCGTCTAGTTCCGTCAGCAGTGAGTCCGTACCAGCACTGGTAGACGAGATGCAAGATGGCGGCGACTACGCAGTTACTTTCGAACTTCAGTTACAATTATCGCCGCTATTGTTCACTGACCGAGAGGGATCCGCCAGTTTCAAGCTCCGCTGGCGTTGGTCTGTGGCCGCTGCGGGCACTTCCGCTTGGCCACGCCGGCGATGGTCCACTTCCGCCAGGATAGAACTCAACTCAGCCACCGCGGCTGCACTCGTGCCGCCAGGCCGCACTCTGAGGTCAGTTGAGGTAGCTCCTTCCTCCTGTTCCCGGGGCGTAAACACACCCAAACTTCTCCTGCAGCTGTCGTTCGGTCACCGGACCCGGGGCACCCCTTCTGGGTTCGTTGTTGAGCGGATAGGCATGCCGATTGATGCGGGAAGCCGCCACGCTACGGGAGCCTCTCTAGTTTGCTGCCGCCATCATCGGCTGCTAGCCACGCCCCCCTTGGAGATATTTTTAAAAGCACAAGTTGAACAAAGTCTTTTCCAGTCTTTTGCTCTCCTCTCGCAGCAAGGCAACCACTGCAGGCCAATCCCCCAGGTCAGGGACAGTACTCCTCCTTGCAGCCTTCCCAGTTCCTTCTCGTCGGGCAGATGTTATTCTTGCTTCAGCTGGATCTAATTTCTTGGGATCAGGGTCCCAATATTTATACCACAATTCTTTTGTTCTTTGAGGCCAGTGGGCCTTTGGCTAGTTCAGTCCAGTTCTTGAGCACTTTGTTGATATGACTCTGGCTTGTCTTTTAGTGTGCAGGGCAGAGACATCAGACGCTCCCCAGGAGGTGGAGCCAGAATTGTGGTGGCAAGACTACAAGATGTATTTTATTATTGTGTGTTCAGGCATACTAAACTCGAATTTCAACCATGTTCCCTGAGTCTGTTAGGATCATAGAATGTAACAATACTAATAGCCCATTCTGGCCAATGAGAACAGGTAGCCTTGCAATAGTGAAAACAAAAATGGCTGTAATTCACTGTTAGGACATGCCATACACATCAGGGCTTGTCCTACCTTATGCTTACAATGCACCTTGCCCTTGGGCCTACCATAGGGGTGACTCACATGAAGTGAAGGGAAGGTTTCGGGACTGGCAAATGGGTGCACTTGCCCAGTCAGCATGGTAGTACCAGACTGCACGCAGGTTCTGCAATGGCAGACCTTAGACACATTTTTCAAGTCTGCTTCTGTGGGTGGCACAACCAGTGCTGCAAGCCCACTAGCAGCATTTGGATTTACAAGCCCTGGGCACCCCTGGTGCACTTTACTGGGGTCTGACAGTAAACCAAATAAGCCAATCATGGAATCCAATCAACATATACACTTTATACAGGGAGCACTTGCACTGTAGCACTGAATATCAGTGGCACAGTGCTCTGAGCAGCTAACACCAGCAAAAACACATGTGGCAAAAGCAACAAAATGGAAGGGAGACCCACGCCAATGGTGCCAGGTCTAACACGTGTCCCCTCCAGCTGAAATGTGGGGAGAACTACCCTACCCCAGGGAGTTCTCATCACTAAGGCGGAAAAATCTGGACAGACCGTCATCATTGGCGTGGTCTGAACCAGGGCGATGTTCCACCATGAAATCCTTACCCTGTAGGGAAATGGACCACCTCAACAGGTTTGGATTCTCACCCCTCATTTGCATTAACCATCTGAGGGGCCTTTGGTCTGTTTGAACCCGGAAGTGTGTCGCAAACAAGTAGGGTCTTAGCTTCTTCAGTGCCCAGACCACAGCAAAAGCCTCACGCTCAATTGCGCTCCACCTCTGTTCCCGTGAAAGTAACCTCCAACTGATGAAGGCTACAGATTGGTCAAAGCCCTCCTCAGTCATCTGTGAGAGAACAGCCCCTACATCATGCTCTGAACCGCATGTCTGCACAAGGAACTCTTTGGAGAAATTGGGTACCAGGAGCACCGGCGCCGTGCACATGGCAGTTTTCAGAGTCTTAAAAGCTTTCTGACAGGTGTCAGTCCAAATCACTTTCTTTGGCTACTTCTTGGAAGTCAGCTCTGTCAGGGGTGCAACAATGTTGCCATACCCCTTGACAAACCTCCTGTAGTACCCGGTGAGTCCTAAGAAGGCCCTCACCTCTGTCTGGGTCTTGGGGGGTTCCCAAGCCAGGATGGTTTCAATCTTGGGTTGTAGGGGCGCCACCTGGCCGCTCCCAAATTGGTGTCCCAAGTACACCACGGATCCCTGCCCGATCTGGCACTTGCTTGCCTTGATCGTGAGGCCTGCCTTGCGCAGTGCCATCAACACTTCCCAGAGGTGGCGCAGATGTTCTTCCCATGTGACACTGAACACTGCCATGTCATCCAGGTAGGCGGCACTGAACTCATCCAGCCCAACCAACACCTGGTTGACCAGCCTCTGAAAGGTGGCAGGGGCATTCTTCATCCCAAATGGCATAACCCCGAACTGGAAATGCCCATCTGGTGTGGAGAATGCTGACCTCTCTTTTGCAGAAGAAACAACAGGGGTTTGGCTAAAGTGCAGCAAGGCCACGCCACAATAATAATCAACAGAACAGAATGCCAGTGCTGCACAATTATTTCTTAAATTCGACAAGACAATGAATAAACATTTGTCCTTCAGAAACCACTATTTCAGTTCTGAATAAATCTTCAAGAAATGTTTCTTTTATTTCACATCACAATTTTCAATTACCACAATTTTTTAAAGGATCAACGCGTGGAAAAAATCACCTAATTTTAGATTTTTTGGAAGCCCCTATTTTTGAATAGAAAAAAGATCCCATTCATACTCTAAAAGACACTATATGTACAACGCAATCATTCCATGTTACAGTCATACTCCTACCAAGCTATTCCACTCATCCATCCAAGCACATCTCATACACATGTAAAGAAACTAAAACGATTACCCCACCCGGAGAATTTGTTTATCCTATTTATGGTGCGGTACTATTATTCGATATTAAGTTAAGCAATCGCTAAAGGACTGGTTTATTCAATAACACAGGCCATCTTCCATCATAAGCAATTTCAAATACTTTTCAACTCCATGAAAACACAGATTGGCCTAACAGAAATAGAAGGTCGACGCATTTCGAATCACCCTCACAGCGGGGATTCTCCTCAGGACCAAAAAAGAGTATTCTGAAAGACAAAAAATGACACACCTTTCTTACTTACTGCAAACCGAGCATACCTCAACATTTTAACAGAACCATAGCACTCACTCTTTACCTCTCAAAACTCGACAGAATCACCAAGTTGAAAGTCTGTAAAAGTCAACAAAAACGGATATTAATGTTGCAACTTCTTATGGGTGGGACCTTTAAGTGTTACTTGCTCAAATAGAAAGTAAGATTGCTTACTTCAAGCAGGGTCTTAAGTCTCGCTTCATTACTCTGGTTTATCTTTCTTAGTCACTCGATTCTATTGCTGTAGCTGTAAAATTAACAGAAGACAAGGACTCCACATTATTATGTATACTAAGGAATCTTAGATACTACAACAATAGTGTAGCCAGGGCTTTACCTTGTTCGTATGGTGTGGTTGTTGCTGTCTATTTCGAGATTCCACCGCCCGTATGGGCTTGTTCGCCTCCAAGCCTGTAAAAAATCTGAAAATCAGGACGCGTGTTAAGTTTGTGCGATTAAAAATATTGGGTACATTGTATAATCCACAGCTCGCTTGGGCTTGTTATCTATATCTTAACCAAACAGTTCCCCTGCGCAGGTATTGTCGGACTGCCGACTTAGATGTGTGCTTTATGACACAATTAGACCTGAAAGAACTGCCCCGGTCGGATGCCCATACACGTGGCGAATACTCATTTTACACTTTCTCGAGACGCCTTTGAAAACGCAACATTTTACCTTACTAACACTGCGGGGCTCTCCAAACATGCAACTCCGGATTGCTCATTTGCTTCGTTTGTAATCCGGCCTTTTCCGGCACCGCTATTTAAACGTTGCTACCCAGTCAGGGATGATGGGAAGCGTAGTTTTTGTGGCTCTGATTACGTCCCTTTTCTTTCGAAAATGTTTTTTTCTTTAATCAATAATTGAATATCACACGTATGCCCTCTTCTTAATTTGTTGGATTTCTACTATCTTACTTCCAGGTCGGTTCCTCGAACAGGAAGGAATGTTCTAAGAAAAGTCATGTGGACGGCTACGTCTTAATAGAGTGGCCCGCTATGGACAATTAAATCCACAAGAATGGACTTCAGTACCGGTTGATTACGCATTTTCGCGCCTTGATTAAGAAATAATAATAATAATATTATTTAACAAATAGGAATTCGTAGTCGGACCTTCGTCTTTTACATGTTGATAAGCCACTAGACATAGAAGAAAGATACATATCACTGGTCTCTAAATCCAGGAGGAATCTATAACAGTGGAAAACAGTTTAAAAAAAAGCGTTATAGTGTGCGAAATCGCTATACTGTCCATCTGTGGTTATAAATGATAAATTTCTGACATCTCATTTAACCCGTTCACTGCTGAATTATACTTTAGGATCAATGTTGATTCTCTTTTAGATAATTTTGCCTCCTGGTCACCTCCTCTTGTGTCTAGCTCGATTTTTTATATGACCGTCCATTTTAAATCATTCTCAGTGTGGGCAAACTCATTCCTATGTTGGACTAGTGGTGCTGTTTGGACGTTTTTTCAGACCCTAGATTTGTGCTGAGTGATCCGATGTCTGATTTCTTGGTTCGTTTTCCCAATATACAGTTTGTGGCAAGGGCATAGTATGCCATATACCACATATTTCGACTTACAATTTATAAAGTTCTCGTGTTTCCAAAAGATTCCATTATGTTGGAACACGTCTCCTTCAATGGTGAGTGAACAACAAATGCAAGTACCACATTTATGATGACCAGAAATTGGCGGTAAATTGACATAGTCTCTCAACGTTAGATTTTTTGATTTTGGGAGTGCTGCCCTAACAATTTGGTTTGCGATGCTTTTATCTTTTCTGAACGCGAAAAGAGGGGCTTCAGTTAGTTTAGTGTCCAAGTTCTTCACTAAATGCCAATTTTGATTGATGAGCTTTTTCAGCCAATTAGATGTTGGGCAAAATGTTGAGACACACACTATACGGTTCACTGTGTTTTTCTCTTTTTTAGAAAGTAAAGTTTCTCGAGGTGTCCACAACGCTTGCTTCATTGCACGTTTCAGAAGTTTAGAAGGGTATCCACGTGATAGAAGTTTTTCTCTAAGATTGTTTGCATGGCCCATATATTCATCCTTAAACTAACAATTCTTTCGAATTCTTAGGAATTGTCCTAATGGTAAGTTCTCTTTTTAACTTCGCGGATGATTACTCGTATAATGTAGGGCTTTGTTTCTATCTGACTTCTTCATGAAGAGCGTAGTAACCGACTTCCCTTCTGAGCAATAGACTTCCACATCTAAAAAAATCATCTTATGTCTTGAGTGAGGAAGACTAAATTTGATGTATTCTGTACGATTGTTGAGCCACTGGTGAAATGTAAAGTTGTTCTTCCTCGTCTGTCCAAGTTAAAAAAAAAACATCAATATAGCTGACCTATCCGCCGATCCACTGTTTGTACGGATTGTTCTCATACACAAATTTTTCTTCAAACATACTCATGAAAAGGACCGCTAATTCGGGGGCAAAAGGACAGCCCATTGCGACTCCCTTAATTTGATAATAGAAGTCGTCTTTGAATTTGAAATAGTTCTTTTTCAGAGCCATACTCGCCAAATCCAAAATAAACTCTGTTGGAACTTTCACTGGTCTCTGTCTGTTATCTAGGAAGAGTTGTAATACTGCAAGGCCTTCATCTTGTGGAATCTGTGTGTTTAACGACACCACGTCCATACTCACCAAAAGATCTTTGTTCTCATTGAATGGCATATGGTCCAATTTGTTTATCAAATCCATTGTGTCCTGTATAAATGATTTGACTTCGGTCATAAATGGTTTCAAGAAAAAGTCAACAAATTTTGAGACCGGTACGAATAGAGATTCGCTGCCCGAAACTATGGGTCTCCCGGGGGGCTGTTTCTCGTCCTTATGTACTTTGGGAAGTACATAAAACAAAGGTGTTCTTGGATGTCTATTCTGTAAATATTCGAACTCCTTTTACCTAGGAATCCTTGCTTGAAACCTTTATTAAGCATTGCGAACATTTCTTTTTGTAAGTCTGAAGTGGGATCTTTATTTATCTTCCTATAGCACTCACTGTTGGATAGTTGTTTATTCACTTCCACTGTATATTGTGAAATGCCCCATATTACAAATTGAACCACCTTTGTCCGCTTGTTTGATTATTACATTATCATCGTTTTTTAAAGATTGTAAGGCGTCTTTTTGGGCTTTAGTCAAATTTGCTTTTATGAAACTGGGTTTTCTTTTTTCTTGATCAGCAATTGCTGAAAGGACTGATTTTTCCAAAGTAATGACCTCTTTCGGGACTTTGCTTGATGGTGGGCAAAAATTTGATTTTTTCTTTAATCCTGTTGTTTCTAGATATTTTTGTGGGGTCTGATCCGTGAAGAAAGTCGTGAGTCAAATTTTCCTACAGAACTCTATAAACTCTGACTTAATTATGACAAAATCTGTAGGTTTTGTTGGTACAAATGTTGGGCCCTTTTCTAGAACACTGATCTCTATTTCTGTCAATATTTTGTCTGATAGATTGTATATTGGAGACTCATTTAATTTTTGTAATTGTGTCTCCTGGTTGACATCTCCCATGGTTGTTCGTTGTAACGGGTTTTCACTCGTGTTCTTGGCTGGCCTCGTCCTAAAAAAGGCTGCTGCTGTTGTTGGGGGGCACTTTGCTGATAGTTTTGTTGGTAATTTTGTTGAAAGTTTCCCCTTCTAATAAAGCCTGGTCGGTTATTTAGGTTATCAGCTTCACTTCCACTTGTTGATGATGTATCAGAAAAACTAATGAAATTATTTCTTGACCGACTCTGATATTCTGGAAGAAATCTGCGTGCCTCTGGTCTTTAATTAAAAGTCTTGTTGAAGATAAGGGTATGCCTTTTCTAGGGAAAAATTCTGCTTGTCCTTTTCAAATTTAGTTTCTTTATGATTAATTGTATAGTCCTTAAATTCAAGGATATCCTTTTCCACTTTATCTAAAAGTGCTTTTGAATCTGTAATAAGTTGATTTAATTTGATTTCTGCCTCTAGAGCTTCAATCTCTTCCAGTTGTACTTTTGACAGTCTCTGTGCTGTTTCTACAGTTAGCACCATAAGGTCTATACTGCATTTTGTTTCTATGTAACTGTATCCTTTTTTGTACACTGGGTTTTCAGTGAAAATGACTGGTATGTTCCTTATAATCAGGCCGCCAGGAATCGTGCCAGCTCTCAGATGTTGAATGAGGAAATGGCCATGGAGATCCGTTCTAATTTGCTTCTTTTTCAAGCTAATTAATTTCTCTGATTCATTGTTGATTTTTGAAGTGCTGCTCAGTGCTGCAGAGCTGAACAATGGAGGATTGCTCAATAGTTTTTGTATATGATCTTCACTATACGCAAACGTCTCTTTTTCTGTCATATTCTGTTGTGTCAAAGTCAGTCTGATCAGCCTGTCACACACACTCTAATTCAAAACTCGCAAATACCATGTACTTACACTTCAGCAGAACCAAAGAATGCCTGCTACCTTTTACTCACCCAAATGCATACTAGAAATAATAAACCCAATCTACCACGAAGTGACACACAGCAGAGCTGTATTTAAAAAACCAAAACTATTTGCACGATCTATGACACTTTTCGGTGTCTATTGAAGGTACCTCGCGAGCGTGTGCCCGCTAATAAGTAGAAGAAACAACGAGGGTTGGCTAAAGCGCAGCAAGGCCACGGCACTAAAATAATCAACAGAACAGAATGCCAGTGCTGCACAATTATTTCTTAAATTCGACAAGACAATGAATAAAACATTTGTCCTTCAGAAACCACTAGTTCAGTTCCGAATAAATCTTCAAGAAATTTTTCTTTTATTTCACATCACAATTTTCAATTATCACAATTTTTTAAAGAATTAAATCATGGAAAACAAATCACCTAATTTTAGATTTTGTGGGAAGCCCCTATTTTTGAATTCTAGAAAAAACTTTATAATAAAAAGATCCCATTCATACTCTAAAAGACACTATATGTACAACGCAATCAATCCGTGTAACAGTCATACTCCTACTAAGCTATTCCACTCATCCATCCAAGCACATCTCATACACATGTAAAGAAACTAAAACGAGTACCCTACCCGGAGAATTTATTTATCCTATTCATGGTGCGGTACTATTACTCTATATTAAGTGAAGCAATCGCTAAAGGACTGGTTTATTCAATAACACAGGCCATCTTCCATCATAAGCAATTTCAAATACTTTTCAACTCCATGAAAAAACACAGATTGGCCTAACAGAAACAGAAGGTCGGCGCGTTTCGAATCATCCTCACTGCGGGGTTTCTCCTCAGGACCAAAAAAGAGTATTCTGAAAGACAAAAAATGACACACCTTTCTTACTTACTGCAAACTGAGCATACCTCAACATTTTACTAGAACCACAGCACTCACTCTTTAACTCTCAAAACTTGACAGAATCACAAAGTTGAAAGTCTGTAAAAGTCAACAAAAACGGGTTTTAATGTTGCAACTTCTTATGGGCGGGACCTTTAAGTGTTACTTGCTCAAATGGAACGTAAGATTGCTTACTTCAAGCAGAGTCTTAAGTCTCGCTTCATGACTCGGGTTTATCTTTCTTAGTCACTCAATTCTATTTCTGTAGCTGTAAAATTAACAGAAGACGAGGAATCCACATATTACGTATACTAAGGACTCTCAGATACTGCAACGATAGTCTAGCCAGGGCTTTACCTTCTTCGTATGGTGTGGTTCTTGCTGTCTATTTCACGATTCCACCGTCCGTATGGGATTGCGTGCCTCCAAGCCTGTAAAAAATCCGAAAATCAGAACGTGTGTTAAGTTTGTGTGACAAGAAATATTGGATGCATTGTATAATCCACTGCTCGCTTGGGCTTGTTATGTATATCTTAACCAAACAGTTCCCCTGCGCAGGTATTGTCGGGCTGCCGACTTAGATGCGTGCTTTATGACACAATTACACCTGAAAGTACCTCTCTTTTGCCCTATCAGTCAAGGCGATCTGCCAGTACCCAGAGGTCAAGTCAAACCTGCTGAGGTACCGGGCAGCCCCTAACCGATTGATGAGCTCATCAGTTCTGGGGCTGGGTGCACTTCAGTCTTCGTGACTGAATTGAGTCCTTTGTAGTCCACACAGAACCGGAGTTCGGGTGTGGCACCTGGCGCTGCAGCCTTCGGGACCAAGACCACTGGGCTGGCCCAAGGACTGCTGGAGGACTCAATCACCCCAAGGACCTCCTCTTTGATGCAAGCTCTTACACTGTCAGTTACCCTGTAAGCCTTGTGCTTCATGGGTAAGCTGTCTCCTGTATCCACATCATGGACGCACCAATCTGTGATACTAGGAACCAGGGAGAACAGATCAGAGAACTGCCCCATTAACTAGCAGCAGTCATTCTGTTGCTCAGGGATCAGGGTGGGAGAGAGGTTAACTCCATCCACTGACCCGTCTTGCTCTCTGGCGGCCAGGAGGTCAGGAAGAGGCTCGGACTCCTCCTCCATTCCAGCATCTGTTGCCAAGAGCATGCTCACTTCAGACCTCTCCAAGTGGAGCTTAAGGTGGTTGACATGGAGGACCCTCAAGGGGTTCCTGGGAGACCGCATGTCCACCAAATAGGTAACAGGACTCTTGCGCTCCACCACCTCAAAGGGACCGGTCCATTTATCCTGGAGCGCACAAGAAACTACGGGGGCCAAGACCCACAACTTCATTCCAGGCTGAAGGTCTACCAGAGTGGCATTCTGGTCGCACCACCGCTTCATCTCCTCTTGGCTAGCTTCCAGATTTGCCTCAGCAAGTTGCCTGAAACGCCTAGTCTGGTTCCTGAAGGCCAGCATGTAGCTATATACATTTTGGGGAGGTTTCCTGGGAGATTGCTCCCAGCCCTCTTTGACCAGACTTAGAGGTCCTCTCACTCGGTGGCCATACAGGAGCTCAAAGGGGTTGAACTCTAGAGACTTCTGTGGCACCTCACGGTAAGCAAAGAGAAGACACTGTAAGAGGACGTCCCACTTATGCCTCATGGGCTCTTCCAGACCCATTATCATGCCTTTGAGGGTAAATGTAAATGTATTTGAGCTTATATAGCGCACAGCTACCCACAAAGGGTTTCCCGGCGCTTGCTTAGGGAACCCGTCCTGGTATTCCCCTGTGAGATAACCCCGGCAGGGAATCCACAAGGTGAAAGCCAGGCATCCCACCGCGAGGGGCCGTTGTGGAGATTAAGCAAGCTATTGCCCAGAGTCGCAGAGTGTGAACCCGTGAGTCCGGAAGGCACCGGAGTGAAAATTATCGAGTCCGTGGAATTTTTGAGCCCAAGACCCGCCGAGGCGGGGAATCGAACCCTGGTCCAGGGCCGATCTACAGCTTCCGGGTCTGCCGCCTCTAACCCCTGAGCCACACTTCTCCACTATGGTTGAATCTCTCAACCAACCCATTTCCTTGGGGGTGGTAAGGTGTGGTAAACTTGTAGGTTACACCACACTCTTGCCAAAGGGATTTCATAAACTTGGATATGAAATTGGTACCCCGGTCAGACACCACCTCTAGAGGGAATCCCACTCTGGAGAAAATTCCCATCAGTGCACGTCCCACCACGGGGGCCGTCACTGTCCTTAGATGGATGGCTTCCAGGTACCGGGTGGCATGGTCCACCAGGATAAACCTGTTGCCCATGGCTGTCCTGGGATCCAGTGGCCCCACAATGTCAATCCCCACTCGCTGGAATGGGGTAATGTCTAAAGGGAATGGCTGGAGAGGAGCCTTCTACTTCCTCCTACTCTTTCCACTTGCCTGGCAAGTCTGACAAGTCATGCAATGAACATCTGAGCTCTTGCGCATTAGGGGCAAATAAAAGAGGGTGACAAGCCTTTCAAAGGTCTTGTCCTGTCCCAAATGTCCTGCCAATGGCACATCGTGAGCCAGTCCCAGTAGGAAGGTCCTGAAGCTCTGGGGTACCACCAGCACACGGGCTGACCCAGGCTCAGCAACCATAGGTTCTGAATACAGGAGGTCATTCTCCCAATAAATGAAATGTGTTCCAGACTGATCACCGTTGGCCTGGGCTGCAGCCTGCCAAAGACCATCGAGAGAAGGACATTCTTTCTGCGCCCTGCAGAATTCCTCCCTGGAGGGGCCTCCTTCCTGCTGCCAATGGGTCAGCTCAGGCAGGTCCCCCAGTTCGGCTATCTGTTCCCCTGCAGGTTCCAGAGCATCCCCCTTAAGGTCTGCTTCCTCCTGGACCATGGGAACAACAGGAGCCGGTTTCCTGCGCCTCCTGTACCTTCTCTCTAAGGCCGGTTCCTGGGCCTCTCCTTCAGGCTCCAGGACCTCTTGAGCACCCCTACTGGCTGCCATTGACCAGGTGGTCATGCACACCCAGTCAGGCAGACCCTCCATCCTCAGGTGAGTACTCTTCGCCACCTTCTCCCAAGGTAAACTCTCCAAGTCGTTCCCCAACAAACAGTCTACAGGCATGGCAGTTCTCACAGCTACTTGAAGAGTACCAGAGACCCCCCCAGTCAAAGGGAACCTGAGCCATTGGACACTGACTCTCAGTGTTGTGGGCGTTCACGACTCGGCAGAATGCGTGAGGGACAACCTGCTCTTGAGACACCAGGTGATGCTTGACAGTTGTCACACTGGCTCCTGTATCTCTAAGAGCCCCCACCTTCTTGCCATTGATGGTCACCCACTGCCCATATTTCTAAGTGTTGTTGGGCAGTTGGTTTTCTTGGACCATATCACAGTCTCCTAATGAGACCAGGGACATCTCTGCGGGACCTCCCCCTCCTTGGACAACCCATTCCTCACCCAGGGCTACACTAGCCATCTAGCGGGGGGCTGCACCAGGGGGTGCAGATCTGACAAACTGTCGACACTTGGGATAATTGGAAAAATGACCCAGTTCACCACACTTGTAACATTTTGGGGGCCCTCTTTGAACAGGTGTACCTGTCGGGCCCCGGTCGGTCTTGGGGGTGGGGGAGGCTGAGAATCTTTCCCTTGGCTCCCTTGGGGATTACTTTGGGGCCTCTTTTGAAACTCCCTCTGTTTGCCCTTGTCCCCCCACTCTTCTGCTGAGGACCCTGCCCACCCTTGGCGGAGTCTCCCACTTGACCCTTGTGGACCCTGGTACTGACCCAGCGGTCCGCCTCCTCAGCAAGCTTCCTAGGGCTAGTCAGCTTGCTATCAATCAGGTGCTGGCATAGCTCGGGAAAACAATTACTAGACAAGTGCTCCCATGCAATTAAATTAAAGATACCTTGAAAATCATTAACTTTGCTACCCTTCACCCAACCATCCAGTGCTCTGCAGAAAGAAAGTTACATACTCAACATACGTACTGTTAGGAATCTTTGCACAACCCCTGAACCTCTGTCTATACAATTCAGGAGTTAACCCATACCTGGTCATCAAAGCATCCTTCATTATGAACCAGTGAGGGCAAATCTAGCAGTATGTCCCGCCTCTCACTCAGGAACCATCCCCACAACCCCGCTCCCCAATCTCTCTCAGGGACCCGGTGGGAAGATATGGCTACCTCATAGGCCTTGAACCACTGCCCTATGTCATCATTCTTAAAAAACTCTTCACCACTTCTTTTGGTATGTATACCCTTGATTCTACCTGCACTGGCGATGCTCTGCCACCAGAGGGAGTATGCTCCAAACATTTAGCTTTCAGATCCATCTCCCTCAACTTCATTTCATGCTCCATGTGGATTCTTCTTTCTTCCAGAGCCAGCCTTTTGCTTTCCAGCTCCAGTTGCCCATTCAATTTAAGTTTTGCCAACTCCATTTCATGTGCTCGGGTTTCCTTCCTGTCTGTCAACTCCTCTGGCAACAGGACTCTGCCAAAATCATTGACACTTCCTGCTAGTTCAACTTCCACCACATTCTCAGGTGCCCATGCCTTAATCTAGGCCTTCAGCGCCCTGTGGTAGTCTGACTTGTTTCTACAGCCCCTCAGCTGGGCCTTGGTGTAGTTGTCTAGCCTCTCCTCTTCCCAATCTTCTTCTTCAATTCCATCGGAGACTATAGATGCTGCCTTTTCTATGCTGTTTGGGCCAGGCATGATTTTTCATAAAAACTGGAGATCTCTTGGCAAACAAAAATCAAAAAGTACGTGGCTGTGTTATGGTCTGAACTCACTAAGTAGTGTTCACCAATCACTGTACATGAATCACAAATGCAAATTCGAAATCCTCACCACTGACCACCAATGTTAGATTTGGGGGTCTTTGGTTGGCACATGTAATTACTTGTGACAAGCAGGGACCCTCTCCTCTAGTCAGGACAAGGGGATTACCCTCTAAAATAACCCCTGCTCACCCTCTAGGTTACGTGGCGCGAGCAGACAAGGCTGATCTCAGAGCGTTATAGGTTAAGCATTTGTGAACACATACAGTAACTCAGTGACAACACCACACTTGGACACCGCACCAGGGTTTGTATAAAAATCTGTATCTTTTATATAAAGGCTTAGCACAAGATCAAATAATGTAAAATTAGGCCACAATACTGTTAGGAATGTAGTTCTTGTTTAAAAATGCGTGGTTTTCAGTTCTGTGTGCTTCGCGCTGTCTGTGCGGCTCTGCCGGGGATGAAACGTACTTAGGCAGAGTCAAATAGGCGCCGCGGACTCTCGAGTCCGGTGCGCACACAACCGCCGTACGAGGCTTACAGTTACCTTGGATCGATGCGGACGATGCACTGCAGAAGTGGAGGCGAACCAGGAGCATTGTCGGCCCGGCTGCGGGGCGAACCCGGCTCTCTGTAGGTGTCTCTGTGCGAGGCGTTGAGCGGGGCCACGGGGAGTGAGGCGGACGGTCCTGATCTTCCGGCGTCCACGTATACAGTGCGGCGTACGACTCGCACCTTCAGGGCGAGCATGCCAGTTAGTTCCCAGCAGTGCGGTACAAGACGTCCGGTACGCTGCGAGTGTATGGGCCGTACTCAGCCTTGCTTGGATTCAAAGGCCAGCGGTAGGGGTGCGGTGAGCAATGCGGCTCGAAGAGGGAGGGTGAAGCGGTGTGCGGGCGGCCCTTCTTTTTACGGTGCGAGCTACGGCTCGTAGGGAGAGCGGAGTCACACGGTGCGGGGCGGACTCGAGCACTGGTTTCACGGCGGTCAGGTCTTCGAGGCGTACTTCAATCGCGGCTCCAGCGGCACAGGGAATTTGGCAATTTCCAGCAGCTCTTGTGAAGGCGTTGGGAGTCCAATAGTCCTGGGACTCCGTTCAGGGGGCAAGCTCACCCACAGGCCCTTGGAGATCTTTTTAAAAGCACAAGTTGAACAAGGTCTTTTCCATCTTTTCCTCTCCGCTCGCACCAAAGCAACCACTGCAGGCAAATCCCCCAGATCAGGGACATTACTCCTCCTTGCAGCTTTCCCAGTTCCTTCTCGTCGGGCTGAGGTTCTTCTTGCTTCAGCAGGATCTCATTTCTTGGGAGCAGGGCCCCAATATTTGGAGCACAATTCTTTTGTTCTTTAAAGCCAGGGGGCCTTTGCCTAGTTCAGTCCATTACTTAAGCACTTTGTTGATATGACCCTGGCTTGTCTTTTCAGCGTGCAGAGCAGAGACATCGGACGCTCCCCAGGAGGTGGAGCCAGCATTGTGGTGGCAGAGCACAGCCCTATTCAGAGTCTAGGTGCACTCCTCCCACCCATCTGGATGTAATCTTCCTATTCACCACCTGGCTACCCAAGTGTGTCTCCTGGAATTCCCCAGCCCTGTCACTCACAGAAACCAGACAGCAGATACACATCCTAGCAGAGGCGGGCTGAAAAGGTTAGGCAAGCAAATACCAACTTTCTAAAAGTGGTATTTTCAAACACAGAATATTAAAATAATCTTTACTAAAAGATGCATTTTATTATTCTGAGTTCAGGCATACTAAACTCGAATTTCTACCATGTTCCCTGAGTCTGTTAGGATCATAGAATGTAACAATACTAACAGCCCATTCTGGCCTATGAGAACAGGTAGCCTTGCAATAGTGAAAATGGAAATGGCTGTAGTTCACTATTAGGACATGCCACACACATTAGGGCTTGTCCTACCTTATGCTTACAATGCACCCTGCCCTTGGGCCTACCATAGGGGTTACTCACATGAAGTGAAGGGAAGGTTTAGGGACAGGCAAGTGGGTGCACTTGCCCAGTCAGCATGACAGTACCAGACTGCACGCAGGTTCTGCAATGACAGACCTTAGACACATTTTACACAGCTGCTTCTGTGGGTGGCACAATCAGTGTGGCAAGCCCACTAGCAGCATTTGGATTTACAAGCCCTGGGCACCCCTGGTGCACTTTCCTGGGGTCTGACAGTAAACTAAATAAGCCAATCATGGAATCTAATCAACATATACGCTTTATACAGGGAGCACTTGCACTGTGGCACTGATTGGCAGTGGCACAGTGCTCTGAGACCCACGCCAATGGTGCCAGGTCTAACAACCCTGCTGCATAATTTCGCCTTCTCCTGCCGCATTACTCTAGTGGCCCTCTTTATAGTGCTGTGAGATCCCAGCCAGGGGCATACAGCACTGTAAATATGTAAGTCATTATTTAAAAATAGTATTTTAGTCTGACTAGGCTGCTGCAAAATGATGCAGTGATTGAGATAAAACAAGTTCTTACAGAATTTGTTTTTTTAGTAATAAGTAATCAAACTGTATCTCATGCAGACACTTTTGTAAGTGTCTCTATTATTCCAGATATCAAATAACACCCCTACATTACATCTAAAAAAGAATAGATCTTTGCCACCATGAAGCTGTAAGCAGAGCCACTGGAATTATTCAGCAGGAGAGAACCACATTATGCGGCACAATGCAGCACACTTTATGGTTGGCATTATTTCCTTATTTTTTCATTTTAACTCATAGTAACGCTGTCAGGGGAAATATTTCACCTCATTAGTACCAATTTAACACCAAAATACAGCAGTAAGCAACTATTACCAGTAAATATTTGCAAAGGGCCTTCCAATGCTTCGAAACACTTTACCACATTTTAAGTAACTTTTGTTCCACTCCAGCTAGAATTACGTTTTTTTTGTTGAAATCTGGAGATTATGCAGCAGATTATGGATTATGTAGCAAATGCAGTAAAGTCATAATTATGTGGAAAACGCTGCTGCTGCAGAAACCTATCATTCCAGTGGCCCTGGCTTTAAGTGCCTCAATCAATTAACAACTGGTAAGAAGGCTGGTTTCTTTTTTAACTTTCTGCTCTACCGCAACACCCTTAGCTTTCAGGCAGAGGCACCTCAAAGTCAGCATTACCCATTCGGGGGCAGTTTTTTTGTGAAAGCTGAGTCCATGTGGTGGCAGCTAGAAGGCCAGCAGGGTTGCATTCAGATGCAGAGCCCTAATCCTCTCGACCCCTGGGGCCTCACGTAATGGTCCGGGGGATGGAGGAAAGGAGTGAGATCATACATATTGTCAAAGAGATGACCCAGAGCAGGGAGCACTTCAAGGAGACTCATTTTTATGTTTAAAATGGCCATGGACAGCTTTTTGAAAGAGATACTCCAAAGAAGGGGCCAATATAAGTGGCCTTTTTTTTAAAGGTTCAGTCGTCAGTGCAGCAGGTACTGCTGCCAGGTGGGCAAGTGACCACTGCTGGTTAACATTAAGGAAGCAGATGCAGCAGGACTGGGGCCAAGGGGATTTATGGGCCCACTGCATTACAATTATGACTGTCTACCTTTTAAAAAGGGGCATGGGAGATTATTTTCCTTTAAAGCATAAGACCGAGGTGATGGTCCGTTATGGTGGGGAAGAGGTAAAAGATGCAGAGGAGATAGCTTGCTACTCAGGACTGCAATTATCATTAGTGCAGCAGGTGTAGTTGCATTGGGGTCCAAGATTGTGAGGGGCTCACATCACCCCAATTATGGGAAGCAGAATGTTTGGGATAATACTTGTTTTTAGGTTTCGACCTGGCCGTAGGCCTGCGAAGCAGGGCTACGCCCAGGCGAAAACTTTTGTTTACAGTATGGGGGACTTGAATCCGCCCCTTCTACCATTGGCTAGCTCCATAAATGGAGGCTAGCCATTGGAAGACATCAGTGTCAATCACTTTCTCCCGGTCAGAACGCGAATCGTGGGCGTTTCTGACTCTTTTTTTAAGTCCCGCCCCTTGATGACGTATGTCCCGGGCCGCGCTGTGATTGGCTGCCAGCCTGGGACACCCCCGTGACGTCATTCCCCGGGCCGCGCTGTGATTGGCTGCCGGCCCGGACACCCCCGGGACGTCATTCCCCGGGCCGCGCTGCGAGTGGCTGCAGGCCCGGGACCTGACTTGTCTATCCGTGGCTGCCAGCTGGTAATTGCAGGATTTTGACAGGTTAGTATTGGTTTTCTGGGGGTGTAGAAAGCACCGGGTATAGAGGTGTAGAGGGTACCGTAGCGAAGCAGAGCATCCCCGAGAGGGAAGCAAGTGGCGGGAGGTGGAAGGCTTGGTGCAAGATATTGCTGGCAAAAGAGTAAGGGCTCAGACTCGGGCTGGAGTTAGGGGCGAAGAGCGAAGAAGCCGTACTCACAGTTGCTCCCGGCCGCCCCCAGCCTCTCCAGTCTCAGGTCCGGTTTCCTAAATCGCTGTTGAAGGCACCCAGAGATCTTATTTACTAGCCGTCGTGTTCCGCTTGTTACGGCACTCCTGTGACTGCGACTATGAATCGATGAGGCTGTCCGTGGCCCTTTTTCACCCTCCCACCAGCCAGAGCACCTTCACATCCGAACGCTCCTCTCGCCCGTTGTCCATGGCCCTCTCCCTCCCGCCTGCCCACTGTCCGTGGCCCTCTCCCGCCCGCCCACTGTCCGTGGCCCTCTCCCTCCCACCCGCCCACTGTCCGTGGCCCTCTCCCTCCCACCCGCCCACTGTCCGTGGCCCTTTCACTCCCGCCCGCCCACTGTCCGTGGCCCTTTCCCTCCCGCCCGCCTACTGTCCGTGGCCCTTTTTCACCCTCCCACCCGCCCTATCCCAACCCCAGCCAGAGCACCTTCACATCAAACGCTCCTCTCGCCCGTTGTCCGTGGCACTTTCCCTCCCGCCCGCCCACTGTCCGTGGTCCTTTCCCTCCCGCCCACCCACTGTCCGTGGTTCTTTTTCACCCTCCCACCCCCCCTATCCCAACCCCAGCCAGAGCACCTTCACATCAAACGCTCCTCTCGCCCGTTGTCCGTGGCCCTCTCCCTGCCGCCCGCACACTGTCCGTGGCCCTCTCCCTACCGCCCGCACACTGTCCATGGCCCTTCTTCACCCGCCCTATGCCAACCCCAACCAGAGCACCTTCACATCAAACGCTCCTCTCGCCCGCACACTGTCCGTGGCCCTCTCCCTCCCGCCCGCACACTGTCCGTGGCCCCCTCCCGCCCGCACACTTCCGTGGCCCTCTCCCTCCCGCCCGCACACTGTCCGTGGCCCCCTCCGGCCCGCACACTGTCCGTGGCCCTCTCCCTCCCGCCCGCACACTGTCCGTGGCCCTCTCCCTCCCGCCCGCACACTGTCCGTGGCCCTTTTTTACCCGCCCTATCCCAACCCCAACCAGAGCACCTTCACATCAAACGCTGCCTTATCTGGGTTTAAAATGCGGCAGGACAGCGGCCGGCGGCCTTTGTCACAGAAATCAATGTTTATATTGGGATAATTCATTTAAATAAAATTGGACTGCATGTAGGATCATTATTTCAAGAGTGGCATTAATAAAGCATTGTTTTTTATAAACTGTTATGTCGTCTAGCATATTTTTGCATAGAAATAAAAAATGAGTGTGGTGGTCAAAAGGCTCACTGTGCAGCGGAGTCAGAACTCTCCTGTGCCATTTGTGTATGCAATTCTTTGACCAGATGTATTTTAATTTATTATGAAAAGGACTCTATATATTTTGAAAATCATAATTTCGTAGTGAATGTGCCACTGATAGCGTGTATAGACACGGAGTGCCAGGGAGTCCTCAGCCCCACTTTTCAAGAAATTGTTTCTAACCTTAATAGCCTAATGTTCTCTTCCAAAAGTAGTTTTCTAATCCCCAAAGCTACCTGAAAGCAGAACGCTGCAAAGACAACAGTAAGAGATGATAGCGGAGCTTATCACATGCCTTACGGCCTCCTTGGAAGGTATTACATGAAGAGAATCCACGCACTTGTGTGGTCCTGGGTCAGTTGCCTTTTTTCTCCTCATGCCACGTGGTACCAATGCTTGCATTATATCCCTGGGAGATTCCGAAGAGAATTTCCTGGAAACTGCCTACTGTCAGAGCATGTCTTCCTGAGGTTTGGGTTTCTTATGTTTAGATTTTGCAGAAAGTTCAGAAAAATTGTTACTAAAGCTCCTTGAAGCGCTTTCTTCCCAGTGGGCGAATACCACGCAGCTCCTTCAAGCCAGTGCTGCAGAAATAGCCCAGGCCACTGAGGCTCCTCGAAGATCGTGCACAGGCCGTTCAGCTCGTTCACGCTATGCTGACCCGGGGCACAGACAGTACAGCGCCTTGAAGCCAGACAGAGAACACAGGCAGCTGCTACTCATTGAATCCATTACTGCTTAGAAATCAAATCACCTGCCGCCGCCGGGCAGCACAGGTCGCTGAAGCCCCCTGAAGCCCTTGCGACCAGGAGAGCACAAACCACTACAGCTCATTAAAGCCCTTGCTGTCTAAAGTGCTTTACCGTCTAGAAATCGTCCGCCCCGGCCGGACAGCGCAGGCCATGCAGCTCCTTTAAGTCTACCAGGAGGGCACACACGATAACAGCTCCTTGTAGCCCTGCCTGCCTAGATAATTTTTGGTCTGAACCCCCTTCTAGCCCTTATGCCAGAAACAGCACAGGCCTCTGTGACACTTTAAAGCAGCGCTGCAAAGGAAGCAAAGGCGGCCCAAAGCGTACATGATGCTGCAGCTCCTTGAAGCCAGAATGCCTAGAGAACATAGCGCTGCTGGACAACGAATAGCTTAGAGCACACATGCCATCTGCTGTCTTTGAAGGCCCAGCGGCCTAGTGAGCACCGGCTGCAGCAGCTCCTTGAACCCTGTACTGCTCATTGACACCCGTTGCCGCCTTCTAAACTCAGGCCCCGTAGCTCATTGAACCCCCTGCTGCCTAGAGTGCTGCAGGACGCCGCATCTCATTGAAGCTGCTGCCACACAATGAAGGTAGGCCGCTCCAGCTCTTCCACTCCTCACAAGGCCCTGTGAATAAATGCAGGCCGCTGCAGCACTTTGTAGCAGACACTGCCTGCCTACAGAACACAAGGCGCTTGCTGCAGCGCCTTGAAGTCCCCGCTGGCCAAATAGAACTTCTGTAGCTCTTCTGCTCTCGGATGGCTCAACAGCACAGACGGCTAAGACCGGTCCATCCCGCGGTGAACCGGAGAAAAAGCGCTATGCTTTAGCACCTTGAAGCCTGTTGCTCGTGGTGCTCCTCCCACTGTGTATCTGGATTCTGGGACCAGCCTTCAGTTTTTGGCTCGGGAACAGCCCGAACCTGCACCGCCTGCCGCCCCGCAGCCTCGCAGGGCTATAATTATGCCAGTAATTACAGGGGCGAATTAAACCTTCACTTCTGTTCTTTCATATGATAGGTCTGAGAGCGGACATTTACTTGGGAGAGGGGGGGTGGGGGCTCGCAGTGTGTGGGAGGGCTCTGTGTGGGGGGGCTCGCAGTGTATGGGTGGGCTCTGTCTGGGTTTGTGTGGGGGAGGGGCTCTGTGTGGGTGTGTGGGGGGGCTCTGTGTGGGTGTGTGGGGGGGCTCTGTGTGGGTGTGTGGGAGGGGCTCGCAGTGTGTGGGGGGGTTCTGTGTGGGTGTGTGGGGAGGGGCTCACAGTGTGTGGGCGGCTCTGTATGGGTGTGTGGGGTGGATCTGTGGGGGGCTCTGTGTGGGTGTGTGTGTGGGGGGGCTCTGTGTGTGTGGGGGGGCTCTCTGTGGGTGTGTGTGTGTGGCATTTGCGAGAGATTAAGCTATTGGCATTGTAAATAACAATGCCATTTATTTATCTGTTTTCAAAACCAACACATAAATAAAAATGTTGTCATTTACAATGCCAATAGCTCTAACTTTTGCAAAGGCGAAACCGTTGCATTGTAAATGCTTGTTGTTTGATGCATTTGCTGTTTTATAAGTCTCTTATTTAGTGTGGTTTATGAGCTATAGAAAAAGTACTCCTAAAATCATCTTATAACTCCTGCATGTAGCCATGTCCCTCCCGCTCCCCCAATCCTTGCCATTAAGTTTTGGAGGGGGAGCCAAACTCAAAACATTTTACTTAGGGGGGCTAAGAGCAAAAACGATTGAAGACCTCTGCACTAAAGTATACAAAAAAGTGATGGATGGAATGCTTAAATTATTCTCAGCCACTGGTAATTACTTGGGGCCGAATCCCAATCCATCATTATTTGGCACACCATGTTCCCTCAGTGTATACCCAGCTACATGCAAGTCAGTCTTGACTATGCTCCAGTCGTAAAAGTCTAGCCTGAACTACCAAGCCAGGTCCTCCCTGAACTGGGACACAAGCACCCAAGGACCAGTTTAGCCCTAGTTATGGGCTCATCAACCGGGTACAGTTTGGTTCCATTAACACAGTGTGCACAGGACCCAAGTCTGGGCATACTGTCCTACATAGGGTGACTCACTAAAATATACAACAAGCATTTGCAATGCAGTAGATCTTGCATTTGTGAAAGATAGAGCTATTGGTATTTCAAACGATAATGTTTTTGGCATATGTTCATTTGTTTGTAGTGGAGTGGATGTATATTCTTTGTAGTGGTAATATGTTGTTTGTATTGGAATTGGTAATTGTTGAATTGTGTGAGGTGGAATTGTGTGGTGTTTAGTGCATTTAGTTTTGGAATTAAGTGGTATGGTGAATAGATGTTGGTGACCATTGTATAGAATATATTGAAAGTAATATGGATAGAGTGTGTTAGAAGTGATTAGTAAACACTGGAGAATGTAGTAGAAAAACTGTATGTGAAAGAATGAAAGAAGGGTAGAGAATGTTGAAGACTTATAAAGAGGCCATGTATGTGTAGGTAAAAGACACAAAAATCCGGGCATGGTTAGTGTGTATTAGAGGTGCTAATTTGTATAAAATGAGTGGTTATGAGACTGTGCCGAATTACATGAACTGAACAAATATGAGAAATGATGTATTAGCGTATGAGAGAGCTAGATAGTGTTGTGAGAGAGAGAAGGAGTAATGTAAGCGTTAACTAGAGGGTGGTGGAGGTGAGAGATGGATTTTAACTTCGTTTTACTATTCATAGGACGGTAGCATGATGTGAGGGGGTAGTGAAATTGTGAGATGTTAGGGGTAGTTGGCATGTGATGTATAGAGGATAAAGGTATTATTTTGGTTTAATTGCACTTGCTAGTTGTGTGGTTGAATTTTGCGGTGCTGAAGGTATTTGTGTTTTGGAATTATGTGGTATACAGATTAGATGGTACTGAGAGCTGTACTGAATATGTTCCATGACTTATCGCGCCCCCATAAGGGATACTGATGAAGTTGTCTGATGGTCACAGTGTGCTAAAGAAGATATGTTAATTTCCTGTAAAAGTAAACTCAAGCATTGGTTTAGTGTCCTGAAAATAAATCGGACACAACCAGGATAAAACCTGCTGTTATACCCAGAGTAGCACTGGTTACCCGCGTAGGAGAATTTTAAGCAGATCTCTGTAAATAAAACTGCAAACTGGTGATGGTAAAACATTAGACGTAGCTTTTTTCCCCAAAACAGTTGCATTGCTCGACTGTAAAGGCCCGTTTGTCTAACTAATTGGCTAAGTTATCTGCATCCAACCATCCAACCATCCATCTACAGAAAGAGGCCTTAGACTTATTATCAATTTTTTTTTAAGTTGCGGATTTAGACAGACATTTAAAAGTCTGCTGCCCTAGGAAAAAAACAGAAAAGGGATTGCTTCCTGCCTGTGAAGCAGGCTCCGGCTGCATAGTAATAAACAAGCATTTTAAATGCAATCACAGCATCGCAGCATTGCAACGATGAGGCTCGTGATTCAAGGATGGAGGGAGGGTGGAAGGAGGGACCGAGGGAGGAATGCAAGGAGGGGTGGTGGTTGGATGCACACAAGGCACATGTCCTAAACAAGCACCATGCACTGCCCACCCTCGCACACACTGGTTCCTGCCACAGCCGTTCACATGCGCCGCTGCCATGTTTACGACAGGCAAAGATGCACGACAAAAAAAAGTGCAATCTAGCATACAAAAACTGTAGTTAGTGACCGCTGCTACCGGACTGCACGGAAGTCAGTTTAATATCAACAGGTAGTAAAAAGCCAGCTAACAGGACCTGTCTCAACATTCATCAAATGGCAAGCGGCAAGAGAAACTACCAGCCGCTTGCCAACACATACAGATTACTTGATGTCTCGTAGAGGCAGCGCATGCGCTGCCTATGCGAGACCTAAAAAGTGATGGATGGAATGCTTGTATTAATCTCAACCACTGGTAATTACTCGGGCTGTATCCCCATCCCAATGGGTTCCATTTAAGGAAGGACCTAGCTTGACTGGAGCAGGGTCAAGACTGATTTGCTTATAAGCTGACTCCAAATTAAGGTGGCATGATGTGCAAAATAACTATGGATTGGGATCAGGGTTTGACTGGCCACAGAGGGCACCAGGTGTTTCTCCGATGGACCACCAGGGTCGGGACTGTTTTTCTTACCGGGGCCGGTAACAAAACATAGGCCTCCAGCAACAAAAGCAGCACTAAGCATTCCAGTAGCAAACCCCAACACCCCCGGGTAGGCCGAGCTATTTGCCAGGGCCGGTACCGGTTTCCAGTCCAGCCCTGATTGGGATGCGGCCCGCGTAATTACCAGAGACTGAGATTTATTCAAGATTCCATTCAACACTTTTTTGTATACGTTTGGAAAGTCGGCATTTTCTTGTCCCAGGCATTTAGTGCCTGCTACCTGCATCCTGGATAACATAACTGTAGTAGCGGGCAGTGGTCTTTGTGTATTGTGTTCTATTGCCAAAGCAGGGAAGCCCATCAAGGTATTGATCAGTCTACCCTGACTATGGTTTGGATGGGGGTGTGTTGGACTTGGCCCTCTTTGCAAGGTCATTCCCAAACTTTTGGCCTTTACCCTGCTGCCACCCCACCCTTTTTACTGAACACATTTTTCTTGGCTTTTAGGGCTCTGCACACTTTACCACTGCTAACCAGTACGAATGTGCTCTTTCCTTTAAATATCATAAAATTGGCTCACACCCAATTGGCACATTAAATGTACTTGTAAGCCCCTAGTAAAGTGGTACTACATGTGCCCAGGGCCTGTAAATTAAAGGCTACTAGCAGTGTAGGCTGCTCAACTTTGAAAGTGGTAAGGCGTACGTTCCTTCCTTGAATCGGACAGAATGAGGAAGCAACGATGGCTTCATTGGAGTGAAGGCCGGGGCTCTCTAGGGCCAAGCGGGTAACATACTGCTATGCCTTCCGGTCAAGTCAGCCAGTAGAGAATATAAATTTGCGCTTATTCATCATATACTCTGCAGAGGAGACCTATCAGACCATTACCCTAAGATGTCTGCCCAGGGGACTGACTCCCCAACGTTTGCTAATACATGGGAAACCCCATTTGTAGACTTTGGCCACGTCTCTAGTAGAAAACTACCAGCCTGAGCCGGGCATAGACAAAGGAGGCATAGAGGAGCTAGCACCTGCCAGATGGGTACATTCTATCAGTAGTCCAAGGTCACTGTGCCAAGTCTCAGCGTCACACATTGAGAATGGTATGCAGAAGCAGAATAATTGCTTGTTAGCAAGTCAGGTAGCAGCCTTGAACAGAGGGAGAATAATAATGAAGTACAGTGTTCTTCTGAGGCAAGCAATTCTGAATACTAAGGCCTAGTATGAGCATAGTCCAAGCAGTCTGATACGGATTACGAAATACAAAATGAGTCACACGGGCTAATGAAAGCTTACATATTACAGGGATAACTCAGTGGGTTGCATAACGTGAACACCAATGGCATCTATTTAGCCAAATATTGCTAATCTAATATAGCATTAACAAGTGCATTGTGTCGAGACAGGGCCACCCTGGAGAAGGATTACGAAGAGGTGGGAACAGACAGTGTGGAAGGAGAAGGAGAGGAAGAAGAGGGTGAAGAGTATTAAGCTAACATGATGTTCTCACAGATAAATTTGCACTTACCCTAACAGACCCTCCTTTTCGCATATGTCGCTAAAAGCTTTATTGCTATCTGGCAGGGTCTTTATGATTCTAAGTGGGAAGGGAGGAATGGCATAGTCATTCATATTTCAAAGCAAAACAGAATAAAATGCGAGCATCAAAACAAATTCATCTAATATTCAAAGATACCCTCATCAATGAAAATAATGGACTGAATTTCTTGCATCATTATAGGGGGAATCGTATTATCCTGTTTGGGCAGTGTAATATTAGGGTTGAGTTTACTCGCACAATAAGTGCAACACGCTGGGAGGTATTGATGCACAAATAACCTGTAAATATGACTCCTGCAATGGCTATTAGGACAAGAAATATCTTCCAACCCCACAAAGTCAGTAGACCCCAGATCCACCCTGTGAGAGACCACAAACCATTATCCTAATGAATATGTGAAGCAAGTTTGCGTAATTTCTATTTGCAGAATACACAGTTGGCGCACTATCTGGTATGTAAACACAGTAACTGCAGCCGATGACACGGCAAGCTCCACCCCTATCAGCTAGAATGATGTCTAAAACCATCCGATTTTGAAGCAAAATGAGCCTCGTAGCTTGGAGCTTGACTGTACTATTAGTTAGTATACCAGCAGTAGTATTGATGACTCCCTCAACTACTCTTGCAAGGCCAAGAATGTTGCTGCTTTTGAACATGGGGCCCCAGAACAGTGCAATACCCTTCATTATATCAGTGAATTGCTGTAGGGAGGTATCTGTTTGATCAATATAATCTGAATTAACAACACTCTTAACTTGATGCACATGAAGATCCCTACGGTCCAACTTATGATCTTTGTGATAATTGGACAGTGCAATATAAATGGTAGGCAGGAGGAAGGAGAGATAACACAGGCCAGACCACCCTCTAGGAAGCCATGTGTAAGCTTGTTCCCCACAGATGAAATAGACATTCTGGGGTTTCAGCAAGGGTGGACTACTGGTAGTATTCAATTGATATGTGCAGTTACAATGACTCTGTCCTACTGAAACATTCCCTAACCCATGAAGACAAAAACTAGCTGTTGCGTTTATCATGGGGATGGGCATAACTTTATCTTCAGTAATATTAAGCTCCTGGAAACATTTACACTATTCAGTGACATTGAATCCTCAGAAGTCTAGTACTTCATTCTGTAACCAAGTGACATTTTCATAAGTTGTAAATACATTCATACATGCGTCAGGATGCAGGGTACCCTCCTTTCAATCTGTCCCAGGTGTGTATCCATGATGTATCACTACATCATGGATACACACCTGGGACAGATATTGCACGTGCCGAACAGTTGGGGAGGTTTCTTGTCCCAATCCCTGAACTGTATAGGAATTCAAGAAATTTGGGACACGAGGCCAGATAGACATACTTTTGAAATACATGATATTTATTTTTCATATGGCTAACAGTCTCTAATAGTTAACACTACACATGTGTTTTATGTTCTATGATGATCAAAATGTACTTTGTAATAATTTTTAATACTTTTATACAATAAAATTGACTTGACTTGACATGATGTATCACTATATAATCTATAACCGCCTCATAATCAGGCAGTGTCATTTTCATCGCATCCGCATAGTAATGCATGTATACTATAGAAAGCAGTTGAAACCAGGCTTCATAGCTACCTAAATATGATAAGGGCAACAACACTAGTAAGACAGTTTTATGCATATCTGAGGGGAGTAGCCCACACACCCAACACTTCGTAGGATTAGTGGTGCTGTGTACCTAGTGGAGCATCTGGATAAATGTATTCTGGGTGTAGGTCTATCTATGTCTTTCTTTATGCTGGCCAATCTAACAAACAAATGCTCAACTGGAGCTGGGGTAGTCCCTAACAGGGTATGCACAGGGTGCCGGTCCTCTAAGTGTCAGACTACCCCAAACAGTGTCATTGTCACCAAGAGAATGAACACCACTACGACTTCCCTACTCCTGGCAGACCAACTGGACCACCCAGTACCACTGTGCTGCATTGGAGAAGCCAGTAAAGGCTGCTCCTCCCTCATTATTGCACACCCAAACTGGTACATTAGGAATTTGGAGCCACAAAAATACAACCAACCAGAGGGGTACTCTTCGCCCAGTGTCCATCAGAGCCTCACTGACAGGCTTCTATTGTTCATCAATGACACTCCCACGGAGGAGCTGCACGATCGCAACTCATGCTGGAAAACAATTGTGGCCCTTGCTGAGAAACAAATCCTCATCTCTCAGGATAGGGCACCCTCCCTCCTGGGCAAATACCCTCAATAATCCTTTCCAGTGTTCAGGGCAGTGCACTGGTGTAGTTCACTCTAATCTAAAGGCGTTGCCTGTGACACAGCACTCACACCCTAAGCTCAACTCTGTCACTAATGCCTGGACTGTACTACTGGCGCACTGCCCTTCCATCAGGCCGCAGATTGTACCTAACACGCCCAGGCACTTCTTCATAAACAAAAACAGGCAGGAATTCAGGCTCAGTTGGGCATTGAGACTCAGATTGTTGTACACCAGAAGCGGGAGCATCCGGGGCAGCCCTTATCTCAGGGAGAATCGCCTCGAATAGGGCCTTGTTGCTCTCCATGTCCGTCTGTGCCCCCCTTAATTGCTCGTCAGAGAAAGGAATGAAATGGGGCACTAGCTCCCCTTCCTGATCGGCCATGCCTTCACGCACCCAGGTGTCATACGGAAGTGGTAGACGGACCTTTTTCACGTGGGAAGCGTGCACCCAGTTCTTCCGGCCTTCTAGCTTGACGGCCGTACAGGTGGCATGCAACACCTGGGCAGGTGCCTTCCACCTCGTCTCCAAGATGTTTTGTCACTAAAAATTCTTATCATCCATCAACATCCGGGCTGCAGCTGGTGCCTGGGCCCCTCTGGTACTGGTTGCAGCATGGCTTGAATCTGTTGGTGAACAGAACGGAGATCTTTAGACAACTTATACAAGTAATCAATCAACAGGGAGTACTCTATCTCGGAGAAGCGCTTGGGTCTTGGGACACCCCAGACATTAGTAAGGCGCCCAAAGACTAGCTCGGAGGGGGACAATCCTGTTCTAAAATGCGCCCTCACTCTCGTAGACAATAACGCCAACGGTAACGCATCTGGCCATCGCAACCCAGTGCTCTCTTGGATTTTCGCTAATTTCAGTTTGAGAGTACTATTGTACTTCTCAACCAGGCCTTCTGACTGGGGGTGGTTCGCAGCATGAAACCTTTGCTTAATTTGTAAGCCCTTGCACACAAGATCAATGACTTTTGCGTTAAAGTGACTTCCATTGGCACTCCAGAAAACGCTTGGCAATCCATAGGGTGGAAAGTACTCCTTTAAGAGTACCTTCGACGTTACCATGGCGTTGCCATGGCTGTATTCTCTTTGGTAGGGTAAGCCTCAATCCATTTACTGAATGCACAAACTACTACTAGTACATATTTCAGGTTATTTACTCGTTCCATTTCGATGAAATCCATTTGGAGAACCTTGAAAGGGAAATAAGGCGAAGGCGGTACAAAGTTACCTGCAGGTGTAGGGGTGCCCTTCCCAGGATTATGTTTCAGGCAGATAATAAAATGCTTTACCAGATGTGTGGCTACCTTAGAGATATTGTCATTCTGCCATACTGAATCCAGTAGCTTACATATTCCCTTGGCACAAATGTGAGCCGGGCCATAAGCCATAGTAACAACAGGGAGAACATAGGCATTAGGCAGCAGCCATCTCTGTTTCCCTGACAAGTCAGTCCAACACCCATCCTCGTCCAGACGTCCCGTCCTTTACTCCCACATTGGCAGTTTATCTACAGTCGCCTCTCTCTGAATCTCCCTAACATTTTCCAATGTGTCCTCAAACATTCCATTGTCTGGAACTCATCTAGTGGGACCTGCCACAAACATCTTTTTCATCTTCGATCGAGCTGCCTCCTTAGCTGTCTGGTCTACGAAAGCATTTCCCCTCCCAACATCATCTGTAATGGCTTTATGAGCACTGCATTTCACTTTTGCTAACCAAGTGGAAAGTGTCAATGCGCCGTTCAGTATTCGCTGTTTTTTCGAGGTTAGGAACCTTCTCTCTGCCCAGAGGAACCCAAAATTATGGGCCACCCAAAGGCGTACTGGGGGTCGGTGTAGACATTAACAACCAGTCCCTCACTCAACTCACAGGCCCTAAGGAGGGCAACTAACTCTGCAGCTTGGGCCGACTTATATGGAATATGAGTTGTCTCAACTACAGTGTGGAACGTGGTGATTGCATAGGCTGCAGTAGTAGTGCCATCTGGCAGTGTGGAACAATAGCCATTGACCTGAAGTTCTCCTTACAGGTCAGATAAGGGAACATCAGTCCGATCTACTCGTCCCTTCATTTCGTCCTCAGTCCGAAATAAACAATCATGGACATCATTTTCCTTTTCTTCCGAAGGGAGGGGTAGTAACGTGGCTGGGTTTAAAGTAGCACATCATTTAATGGTAATGTGAAGAGCAAATAAGGTCAGCTCATATCCAGTGAGACGCGCATTGGTGAGGTGCTGCATCTTCATCTTGTTCAAAAGCGTGTCCACAGCATGGGGTACCTTGACTGTGAGGCCAGTATCAAGGACGATCCCTGCCAATTGTCTGATAGAAACCGCCGCCGCTGCAGCTCTCAGACAGCTTGGAAGCGCTTTGTCGACATTATCCAGAATAGCAGAGAAGTAAGCACAGGGTCTCTGCTTACCACCAAAACCCTATGTTTAAACAGAAAGCGCGCAACCATCCACCTCAGGTGCATAAAGCACAAAAGGCTTCTGGTAGTCAGGAGTACCAAGCACAGGAGCAGAGCAAAGCGCAATCTTTAATTGTTCAAAAGTTTGCTGGCATGCAGTTGTCCAAGACAAAGGCTCATGCACGTCTTTGGTAGTTAGGTAAAGAAGAGGTTTTGTCAGTAGGGAGTAATTAAGTATCCAATGCCGACAATAGGAAGTTATCCCAATAAACGTACGTACCTCGCGTTGGGTCTTAGTAACAGGCATATTAGTAATAGCAGCTATGCGTTCACGTGTTAGTCTGCGACCCTCCTTTGACAGTAGGTGACCTAAATAGGTGACCTTCTGTCGACAATATTGAAGTTTTGAAAGTGACACCTTGTGTCCATGGTGTGTGAATTTTCAGTGTCTGAGGCCACAAGGAGAGCATCAATGTATTGCAGCAACACATTACCAGGGGGAAGTTCCAAAGAGTCCAATTGTGTTTTCAAAGCCTGACTATAACTACTGGGACTTTCTGTATAGCCTTGTGGACCATGACAGGATGTAAAGCTCCAACCGGCTACTACAAATCCAAACAGATATTTGCTTTCTAGATGGATTGGAATGCTGAAGAAAGCATTCCTCTAATCTATCACTGAAAAGAATTTGCCAGACGGGGAATTATTGTCAGGTCGTTTACATCCAGCAAGCTATCCCACATCACGCCAGACCAGCCGTGATGCAGCACTAACACCGAGAGGCTCCTGTCCGTTTCCCACGCTGTGAATCGTCCAAGAATCGGACCTCAATATGATAGAACTGGGCCTCCTGTCTGCCTGAAATCCTGAATGTCTAGGAACCAACCCCTAAGTGGAAACTACATGAAAGCTACCCTATCCAGTAAATTCCTTATAAAGAGAAGCCAACAACGATCAAAGATTATCTCTGAAGCAAGCTAATGATACAATCAGTCTTTTACCTGGACACTCACTGCTGGGACGACTACTCCCATATTTTCTGGCAGCATCATGATACTATAGGTACCTTATTTTAACCAGAAATAGAAAACGCATCAATCAATATAGTGTGGCTATTCCAAGACCTGTTAAAATAGCCCCCAAAGCAATACACGGCCACCTGAAGAAGGCTACTTGGCCGAAACGCGCGTCGTGATCCACCTTGCCGTATTGCTAACATCTTTTGTCTTTTTCTATTGTCACTGTGTATTCAAAAGCATTTGCAGAATGAATGTATATGTATTATCAATGATTTAACAAATTGTATAAAAAAACAAGAAAAATCAATTTTTTAAAAAGTCTACAAAAATATTACTAAAAAAGATTTATATATTTTTGGAACTAATTTCTATAATAAATAAAATAATTTGTTTCTAAATTGGCTCTGTTGGAGACCTTTTCACTTACAACACTGGAAACTTACTATTAGAATTATCACACTGTTTTTATAAGACTTGAGTACTTGGCTATAGACCTTTTTCAACCTAAGTTTCTTCCCTATGTATAGCAAGTAAAATTTGTCCAATATATAGGGGTCCCCTACTTTCAAAAATACAGGATCATGGTAATGTCAGGGACCACAGGATACTGAGGAACCACAATTTTATTGACCTCTCTAATGTCAATGACAAAGCGATAAACATCAGGATGGGTGTCAGAATAGTCCAAAGGTGCATTTTTAAGAATAAGAAGAATAGGGCTGTTACACACAATTGCCACTGTCTCTTCAACCATACCAGACTTAATCAACTATTGTATTATTTGCAATAAAGCCCTTTCTCCTGCCTCTCATAACTTGAACTGGGGAATTCGAGGCAATTTTGCGTTATTCTTGATCTGTATAGAGACTGGTGGGATCTGGCCCAGCCCCACATTAGTGAAAATGGGAGTCACCCGTAAAGAGGCCAATAGTCAAAGCAAGAGACTTGGAAATGGGGCTAACAACCGGCACACCTGAGAAGCCCACCGTAACATTATCCTGGCCAGACAGAGCTGCCTCCGGGACCAGTGAACAGGAAACAAAGCTATTCATAGCCCCTGTGTCAACTAAAAATTTCTCGGTGGTACCTTGTAGATCTGCAGTTATGTAGGGTCCACGTTGATCTGCAGGCACTAGAACTGGTCCCTTACCCTGCCGTTAGCTATCCTAGCTGTGAGACAACCCTGTCACTTCATCCATATCATAATCGTCATGGTAGTACTGTCTTCCTTGAGGGTCCTCAAAATAGTTCCAGCTCCACCTATTGTACGATGAGTCCTCTGATTGCATCCCACCTCGGCCTCCTCCTCCTCCGCAGCCACATCCTCCAAAGCCCGGACCTCTCGGGACCCCACCTTTCTGCAACAATTCCAGACACTCATTTCACCAATGTCCCTCTTTCTTACAGTACGCACATTGATTGGGTCCCACAGGTACACTTGAAGCATTACCCCTGTTAGATTGAGGTGGCCGTGGGCCTGAACCCGAACCTTGTCCTTTTCCACCTCTCCTCACAACTTGCTGCATCAAGACCCTCATCTTCAAATGTTTCGACTTCTTGTAAAAAAACGTGCCTGACAGTGGAACCCTCTACCCGACAGCACCTGAGCTGGTATCCCTCTGTATTCTAACCCCTTCTATACTTACTGGGGTATGTGTGCATACTGGATCGCACCCATTGTCACAATGCAAGTCCCAATAGGGACCTAACAATTTAAAACATAAGCAGAGGTGCACCACATATCAATGTCAGGGAAGAACAATTATAAAGTCTATTTCCAACACAAATGTTCTTCCACACTTCCTTTTTTTCCAAAATCAATAACTTTTTAAAACAAGGTCATGAGCATCACTGTTCACAACGGCATATGCTGACGCGTTTCATCCTTGAAGCGGACTTCTTCAGGCCGCTCAATATTTGGGGAAAGTCAATCTCAGTAGGAAAGGAGCCAATAGATAGCCAAGTCGGTAGTCTATACATTGTTCCCAATCTACAGTGAGGTTACTCCATATGAAAAGTATGAACCTACTTCCTCTAGGTAGTGAGGAAGCAAGAAGATATGGGTTTGTGGAATATCGAAAAAGTCCCAAAAATAATAGTTGATTGCAAAGATGTATACAGAGACTCTTGTCAAGAGTTTGCCATATTGTAATTAGATATTGTCTGAAATCTACATGTTCCTCATCATCAAGGGAACATGCCAAAGAATATGCAATGGATCCCAAAGGCTTGAAGTAGGTCACAATGTATGGCACTTGTAAGTCAGATTATTGTCCCCATATAGAATAACATAAAGGGTAATATCATGGGTCACTGCAGTTTTAGTAGTCAACCCAAAACGTATCCCTTCACACGTTTCTTTAAGTTATGTGGCGAAGTTCAATACCTATAGCCGATATTAGACTGCAACGATATCCTCAGTGTACCAAAAGTCGCAGCCAGAGGACGGAAAAGACGGGCAACTTCTCTACCTTTTGCTTGTCCTCATTCTCTCTATGCTCATAGTACTGTGCCATATATAATATGAATGATGAAGAGGAGGTCATCTAGGTACTTTCTGAGGCCTGCAACATTGTTGCAACCTCCATGAGCAAATTAGTGACAAATCTGTTCACAAATAAACGCACACCACCGTTCTGTGACAAATCATGACCACTAAAATCTAGAAACACCCCTTCAAATCTGGTAAAGAAGTCCGACACACTCTCATCCTTCTTCTGACGACACTCAGTCAACTTGTCCAAGTCCACTCACTTCGGCAGGATAAGGGGGGCATGTAGGCAATAATATGCCCCAGTAAAGCCAATAGCTCTGCTTTTGGCTTCTCCCCGGGCTTGCGCTCCTTTTCCCATGCTCTGATCTTGTCCCATGTGCCGCCCAACTCCAATGCATGGTCCTGTGTTTGGACCTGTCTCCATCTATCTACCGGCACGAGCAAACCGAAAAAAACCTCTATGTCAGCTAATGTCATCACCATGGAGGGGGCCGATTTTGTCAATTTCTTATAATATACAGTGTTTTTTTTTCAGGGGTCCAGCAACTGGCTCTTTAGGTAAAGGACCTCACTCCTTTTCCAAAGGGTGTAGATCCATTGTTCTTGAAGCCGAGCGTTGAATCGAGGTCTGATTACAGTGTTTGTGGAGTTGTGCAATTCCGGTATTTCAAGGATGGTAGATCGGGTGGACTTTCCTCAAGGGGTGCTGTGTCCTAGCGTCGGAACCTTCTGGAGTAACCTACCTCGGTAACCCACCAATGCTGAAAACCTAATTCGGGCCATATCTGCAGCATATACACTGCCTCGTATGTCATAGGTAATCTGTGGCGCAACACCCTGGAAGCACTGCTCCCACAAGTCTATTAGCGTGGCTGACATATGCTTAAGTGCATACTGCTGTATAAAGTGTTCATAATCTTTCATCACACTCCACACATCTTACACGCTATACATCCAGCGCCGGGCCCATTTAGCTGCCTGATTCACCACCATCTGTTTCTCCTCAGTACCCACAGCAAAGCGCACTAACACTTTCTCCATGCGGTCTTGTGCTGCTGCCCAGTTCACTCCATGTGTCCCACGTGCAGGCGTTTCAACACTCAACAGCATTTGGGGTGTCACACTCACAGGGGAAAGAACAGATGCAGAAACAGGTACCATCATGTAGGGAGACAGAGTTGTAGGGGTGAAAGTGGGCATAGCAGTGGAGACGGAACCAAGAAACAGGGCAGGGGAGGTAACAGCACCCGCCCCTGTTACTGGTGTGAGTAAAAGGAGAAGCAAGTGGGTCTCAGGCTGAGGCTGTAGTACTAGAAACAGTAGTCACAGAGAGCGCAACACTAGAAGCCGAAGACTGGGACGTCGGAACTGTAGGGTATATTTGTTCAGGGGCATAGGGTGGTGGGGGAAGAGAATCTAATGGCTCTTCACCAAACTCTTCATCACTCTCATGCCTAGCAACATAAAATTTGTAAGTCTGCAGTCGAAACTTCCTATGTGTGCACTCTACGCCTTTCTCTGTCTTTTCTCTTTCATAGGCTACTGCTTTCTGCGTAATAGTTTGTGTCTGTCTCCTTCAAGCCTCTTTCTCTGCTCTCATACGCTGCTGCTTTGCTTCCTTCAGCCACACTCTTAAAGAATCTACCTGATCCTTTTGGCGAACAATTTGTCCTGCAGGAAATTCAATATCTGTTCATCAAATGAGCCAGTAAGTGACCATTGCAGTTCTGTATTGTCCCTCGTATATTTATTCCACAATGCGCTAAACATAATTGGGCCAATACCATGCTTGATATATATGTCGAAATTTGGGGTACCCTCCAGAGGTGCAGGTTGGCTCTCTTCCAACCGAGCATCACTAGAACAACATCGACATCCAAAACATCCTAACTTACTTAAACAAGGCATCTTAATATAAGACAACTATGACACCAACAACTGCAATAAAAGGAAAGATAGAATATCAAAAATTACTCAAAAATCGAAATCCACAGTCTGGAAAGCACAGTTGCTACTCACTCAAACAAGCATTTCACCAACACCGTCATCAGCGTTGGTCCACAGATCTCCCAGTACCCAGGCGCAACAAGCAAACCACCAGTCAGCCCAGAGGCTGCATCGCATCCAAGACGACAATCCGGAGACCGTACCAAGTTCACGAAGACAGGCTCTAGCCCCAGACCTTTTCGAGTGTATACCAATTTCAAGCTGGCCTGGCAAATGGTTTGCGACCAGTCTCAGATCTTTTATAAAACACAGGCCAGATTACCAGTTGGTCTGGCCGACTGCTCGCAAACACTATGGCCCCCATTAGGATAGCGGGTGGAAAATCACCCCGACCGCCATGGAGGCGGGAAACAACTGCCCGCCAGGACCGCGGATAACCCGGCGGCCAAATTAGGATCATCCTCCACAAAAGACCGACCGCGGCGGTAGCGAGCCTACCAAAACTGCCCGACGCGGGCGGTGACGGCAAAAAAACGACTGAGGCGGTCGGAAAAGCAGCGGAAAAGCAACAACCCGCCGCAAGGAAAACGGAGACATCGCACAGGAAATTAGGATATCCCCAAGGGTCCCTCGGTCGGAACCGCTGTTTCTGACCGCTGCGGTCGCACACAGGAGTGAATGGGAGAGATAGCGAAAGAGCTACAGCATAGCCACCGCAGTGGAAGGTACATGAAAAAAATGGCGGACTATGCAAAAACACCTCAGTGATGCCAAACATTGCACAAATCAAAGTAGCCATTCCCCCCAAATACATAAAAAACATACAAATGAAATAAATAAATGCAAAACCAAAAATAAATGCACAGGACAACTCCCACAACACACCTGACAGCCAAATTCCACTTGGACACACCCACATAGCTGAGTATAAAACCAGCCCCTTCACTGACCACAAGCCTTTGCAAAACTCCAGAAGAGAAGGCCATACACCACATCTGACAGGAGAGGCGAAAGAGCACAGCACACACACACACAACCACCACCACCATCACTACCACCATCACACCAGCACAACAATCCCCCAGCACACAACATACCTCACACACCAACACCACACCCGCCACCCACACACCTGCACCCACAAACACTTCAACCACCACACCCAATGACCTCACAGAAGATGCCCAAATTCACAGAGGGTGAGTTGACAGTCATGGTCAATGAGATTGTCAGAGTAGAGCTACAAATGTTTGGTAGCCTGGTCCAACAGACCCCATTAGCCACAAGGACACAAATGTGGGAAAGGATAGTACAAAGGGTCAATGCAGTAGGGACCACCCCAAGATCCAAGAAGGAGATCATGAAGCGGTGGCATGATCTCAAGAGGGTTGTCAAGGAGAAGAGGAACAAGTACTGGGAGCTGGCGAACGTGACTGGCAGTGGCCCTCCCATCCCACCGAAAACATTCACACCATGGGAGGAGAAGGTGCTTGCCACTCTGCATCCGGAGAGTCTCACAGGAGTACCCAGGGGAACGGAGGCTGGTAAGTACAAACAAATGCCAAACAACACACTGATAAGTACTTCCTTTCACAACCCAAACACCATTGCACTGTTCATCCTCACCTAACAGGTAGCCAGCCATCTTCACTGTGAGGCCTGTTTGGGGGAGGGAGGCCTGCACTACCACTCCCAGCATGCCCCTAATTAATACTCCAGCAGCATGAAGGCCTCACCCGCCCTGGAGCATGTGTCAGCCATTGCAATGTTCTCCCTCACCTAACAGGTAGGGAGCCATCTTGTATTGGAGGACTGTTTTGGGGTGGGAGGCCTGTATCACTACTCCCAGCATGCCCCCTGTCCCACACTCCAGCAGCATGGCGGCCTCACCCACCCAGGAGCATTTGTCAGCCATTGCACTGTCCACCCTCACCTAACAGGTAGGTAGCCATCTTGCTTGTGATGTTTGTCCAACTTGCTTGGGAGGCCTGTTTGGGGGTGGGAGGCCTGTATCACTACTCCCAGCTTGCCCCCTGGCCCACACCCCAGCTGCATGGAACACTCCGTCCCACCCAGGAGCATGTGTCAGCCATTGCAATGTTCTCCCTCACCTTACAGGTAGGTAGCCATCTTCACTGGGAGGTCTGTTTGGGGAGGGAGGTTTGTTCCACAACTCCCACCATGCCCCCGGGCCCACACCCCAGCCGCATGGAGCACTCCCTCCCACCCAGGAGCATGAGTCAGCCATTGCACTGTTCACCCTCACCTAACAGGTAGGTAGCCATATTCACTCTTCTTGATGTGTGTGTGTGTGAGACCTGCATCCCTACACACAGCAACAATTGCACGCAATGCATTGACACCTGACATGTATGAGTAAATGATGTTCCTCTGCACTGCAATGAATAATACTAGTGGTGATTTCACAATTGTGTAGTGTACAGACAGTTGATGACACGCAGATGCCACAATACTTGCACAGTGCCCAACACTGACCATTACCCATCTAATCCACAGGTGATGAAGAACTCACTGCTGAGGACCACAACAACGAACAGCAGAGCCAGTCTCTACCCCCGGTACATGGACTCTCGAATGTTGACTCCCAGGACAGTTTGGACGATTAGCTCCAGGTCGGCCCATCTGGTGTGCCACAGACCCAGAGGTCCCAAGACCCCATCCTCCCCACCACCACGTCTGCTGCAACAACAACAGCACAGCAGACCCCTGCAGTCATGGCCTCTGCCTCCACCGCTACCACCGCTGCCACTACCACCACCAGTACCACCAGTACCACCTGCAGCACCCTCCCTGTCCCAGGGGATGACCAGGCCACACCAACAACTGTGGAGGGCAGGGAGGGTGTGCGTGGACCCAGAGTGGTGAGGCAACAGGTCTGTGGCAGCAGGGCAGGTGGGAGGGCCAGGGTCACCACCAGACCTCAGAAGGAGTGGACACCATCCCTGGATCACTTCACCCGAGTTTTGGAGGACTACCAACAGGTCCAGGGACAAAGTGGCCGGTCTGATGAACTATTACGAGAGCTCATCCTGCAGATGAGGTCCATCGACAACCGCCTTGGACAGATGGTGGACCTCATGGGCCAGCAAGTGGCGTTACTGAGAGACAGGCCAGCATCCCAAACAACATCTCCGCCCCCCTCTGTTGTGCCACAGGATGACAGTGCACCATCCTCCCCTGCGGCCACAGAGAGGGGTGAGTCCTCAGATGTGGCTGGCCAAGCAGCAGCCCCACCCCCCAAGAGATCAAGGTGGCGTCGAAAGAAGAGCCTGGGAGTCTCAGGAGGCAAAGCCCCAGTCACACGTCAGTCACGGAGCCAGCCCTGATGGCAACCCTCTTCCCCACTGCATTGACTCTTTGAACTGTCCTTCCCCGCAGTGCCTTGTGAATGGGACATGTTTGTTGGACTGGGTCACCACATCCATGTGGTCTCCACTCTTGTATCTCATCTCCCATGACTGTCAACTCACTGCTCCATCACCACCTAAATGTGAAAATGCATGCACCCCTCACATGTCAACTTTGTAAATAAAACACCTTACACACTACAATTTGTGCAATCTTGTCTTTAGTGCTATTTTGACTGTCTCCAAAATGTCCATAATGTATACAAAAGATGTACATTATGTAGGCCAGGATGACTCCGTAGCACCTAGGGAGACACAACAGAACAACAGTCACTGGCATCAGTGTGCTATCACAGACATAACACAACACCAAACATCAACATAACTGTACAGGCAGACAATACAATGTGCAGCAAGTGTCAACAGAGTCCTGCATATGGTCACATGTGAAATGTCACTGACACATTTTCGCATACAGGTCACTCCACATGTGCCTGTCTGTTACATCTGCGCATAGCCCTTCACAACAACAGCAACCTCACCAGACAATGTACAAGTCATACCTCGTCACCCACCTTCAAGTGAAGTAGCAGTCGTTGAGCTGTTGGCGCAGGTCAACTCCTTCCTCCTCTCCATTGTCCTCATCACTGGACTCAGGTCCTTGAGCAGACGGTGGCCTTGGTTCCTCACCATCGTCCATGAGCAGGGGGATCCCCTTGTGGATGGCCAGATTGTGCAGCATACAGCATGCCACAACGATCTTGCAGACCTTCCCAGGCGAGTATGCCAGTGCACCTCCTGTCCCGTCAAGGCAGCGGAATCTTGACTTCAGCACGCCAAAAGTCCGCTCGATTACACGTCGGGTCCTGCCATGGGCCTCATTGTACCGGACGTCACCCGGGGTCCAGGGATTCCTTAGTGGGCTCAACAGCCATGGCCGACTGGGATATGCCAAGTCACCTGTGAATGACAAACACCCTTTGCAATGTTGCACTGCCAAAGTGCAGCAGGTAACACACAACATGCCATATCAGCCAAAGAAAGGAGCAGCAGTAGATAAGGGCGCAGAGGTGGAGGTTGAGGCTGCTATTACTAGGGAAGGTATAGGAAAGGTATAACCAGGGGGCTAGGAGTAAGGAGGTTGGCAAAGGTACCAAAGTAAGTAACAGCTCTCAGAGGGGGTCTAACTGTGTTCTTTTTTTTAAGTGTTACCCCAGGTATTAGACATCTTACCAGCTATAGCCACACCTACACCTATACCTATACCTTCCGAGCCTATCTATATTATAGAGTCAGGCATGGCTGAGCCATCTCTCATCCCAGAAGCAGCAGCTGAGGCTGCTTGTGTTGGCAAGAATGTACCAATAGTGCTGGGAGAGGCGGTAATTGTAGATAAAGTTGGGGACGATGTGGGTGGTGCGGGAGGGAGGGAAATGGGGTTGGAAACACGCTTGAGGCCATCGTAGCATCGATCACATCAATGTGGGAGGAGATAAGATGCGACTTTTTGGTAAAGATGACTATCCTCCCCAAATTCACATTTATTTTTAACACCATCCCCCTGGCTTTTGAAGCTAAAATCTTGGATAAGTGGCAGCGAGAGATCAATTCCTTCATCTGGAATTACAAATCCAACAGATTGGCATGGAAGAAGTTGAGGAGGAGGAGGGAAAAGTGGGGGCTGGCACTACCTGATCTACAGTATTACGCATGGGCTTTTCATTTGTCCCACTCTAGAATGCTTTTAAAAACACCATCTAGTTTATCGATAGGAACAATGTTTAAAGTCATGCTAGTTGGAGCGGACCTGCCAATTGACGGATTCCTGTTGAAATTCGGGGACCAGAAATTTTTCAAAAAAGTCAAGTTAAAAATTCTTCAGTCCTTGGTTAAAGCCTGGGTACAGATCAGAAAGAGACTAGGGTTGCCCTATTTTTGAAACTTTGCACCAGTGTGGACTTCCTCAGGCTTACCGTTATGTTTCAAGGATAGCTTGTCGATTCCAGTGAAGGATGCTGGGACTGTAAGAGGGGGAGAGCTGCTGGCAGGAGGGTCCATGAGGGCATGGGAGGAGTTACGGGTGCAGGTTGGCCCCGGACTTTCTAGATTTAAGTATATGCAGCTTGATAGCTGGGTCAGGGCCCTGTGTTGGAAAGGGGTATCATTGGGGAAAGTCAGCAACCTGGAACAGCAGCTGGTAGAGCGACTAGGGGGAGGCAAAGAGGTAGCTTTGTGGTATTGGAGTTTGTTGGAAGAGGTTGATTGGAGTTTCCTCACAGTTTCCTGCCAGGAAAGAAATGTAATAAATGCAATTTCGTCGAAGCATCAGATGTACATATGTTTAAGGACTACCCTTACAACGGCTGGTTCTGGGAAGAAGTGAAGTCAACTTTGGACTCTATCTTAAATACATCATTGTCCATCACTCTGCCACTAATAATTTTTGGCTTGGATGCTGGCATCACCGGCCAGGCAAGGTCCTTTTTGTTTTATGCAATCCTTCTGGCCAGGAGGCAAATTTGTAAAGTTTGGGTAGAAACAAAGGCTCCATCACACTCAGGTTGGCTGATGTCCCTATGTGAAACATCCAAGGCGGACTTGGCCAGATCTTGTGGTAAACGTAACTTGGCTTTTTGGGATGTGTTGGTCCAGTGGAGACAGCGCTCCGGGGTTTTTTTTTTTTCCCGGGTCCTATGATTATGCCTACAACACTCCATGGACCTAGGGTCTTGGTTTCCCCGGTTCGTTTTTGGTCCTAGAGGTTGGAAAATACCTTGATGGAGTAATTGCAAGTCTACTCACCCCCTCCCCCTCCTGTTTTCTTTCAGGACTCTTCTTCCACCAATACTGCTAAATCGTTTCTTGGTACGGGAGATAATTAAAATCCTAAGTCTCTCGGTGTTAGACACGCAAGGTGGTTGGCGTTTCTTGAAAAGAGGGTAAGGCAAATGAGGACAAAAAAAAAAACATACCATATCAGTAGGCATACTCGCCCGCAATCCAAGCACGCTCGGGATGCAGATTTTCCATCATCCGTGGCACCGTGCTGTTCCTCATGATGTACGAATCATGTGCAGAGCCAGGAAATCTTGCACACACATGGGAAATGGTCATGTCCGCAAGGCACACCACCTGCACATTGATAGAATGATAATGTTTACGATTTCTAAAAATTTGCTCAGTTGCCTTTGGTGGCACCAGACCTACATGGGTGCAATCGATGGCACCAACAACATGGGGAATGCGCCTAAGGGGATAGAAGTCACCCTTCACACCGGCCAATTCTGCTCCCCTGGGGAAATGAATGTAACGATTCTTATATCGCATCATGGCTGCAAGAACATCCCTCAGCACCTGGCTGAACATGGGCTGCGGCATCCCTCCAGCGCTGGCCATGGTCTCCTGGAAGGAACCAGTTGCAAAAAAGTGGAGGGCTGCCATCACCTTGTATGTGGGTGGAAATGCTGTTGGATAGTGGCGGCAAAGCTGCAGGTGGGGCTCCAAAGGATCACACAGGGTCTTCAGTGTTGGTCTGTTGAGGCGGAATTTCCGAATGATTGCAACATTCTCCATGTCCTCCAGCACTGTCGGGTGACGTAGGAGATTTGGCCTCCTCCTAGTTGATATGTAAATGTGCAAATGTCAGTGACAACCATCATGAGATGGCCACAGCACTCACCATCAACGATGTCATGGCAAAACAAAGACTGCCCTGAGAGATGCATGGCACACCAGGTTACATGGGTGGCCAGTTGAGACACACAGAGGGCACACCTCTCCACTAATAATACACAAGTGCCGCAAACAACACATAGGTCAATGTGAATGCACACATTTCACATGTGCACGCCTGGTGCTGTACCATCCGCCAATGTGTCTAAAATGACCATGACTGTATCATACCCATCTGCTGTACCTGTCACACCTCAATGCATCATGTAAACTCTGCACACATCCACAACACAATGATCACAGTAGACGGAAAAATGTCAGTTGTGTGCATGAGCTGATGTGAAAGCACCAGTCTGGTACAATACCATACAGTGAGACAAGCCTTGACAAGCTCAGCACTGACCCACAACACATTGATTTCTTCAACATCATTGACACCAGCTTAAGGGTGTCAAGCATCATCAACCATCAAATGCATAAGTGACATGACAGGGATCACAGACCAAAGTGCGTCACACAGAACTTGTGTCCACCTGTGGATGATATGGAAGAATGGCACTGTGTGTACAATGATGTGCCCTTCACCATGTTGCTGCTGTATACTAATGCAGTGTTCACGATGGACATAGCCAGTAAATGTTACTAAAATGGCGGTAGCTACCGCCTGGCCCCAGCGTTGTGACACCAGCACCAACCCCTTCACAAGTGCGGTAGCCATTGGCATGGAGACATGTGTAGATGGCTGTGGGCATGATCCGCCAACCAAATGGCGGTACCTACCGCCTGGCCCGGGCGGTGCATCACCGCCATGGAGCAGTGCCTACAGCCAATGGCAGCGATGATCGCGGTGGCATGATGCAGATTTGAAAATTGCGGAAGGTGTGCACTGGCACCGCGGAGGCGGTCATTGGATGCTTTTGAAAGATGCACTATCGCGGTAGGGCACTCCGGGCCCCCGCGGTGCATCACCGCCATGGAGCATTGCCTACAGCCAATGGCAGCGATGATCGCGGTGGCATGATGCAGATTTGAAAATTGCGGAAGGTGTGCACTGCCACCGCGGAGATGGTCATTGGATGCTTTTGAAAGATGCACCATCGCAGTAGCGCACCCCGGGCCCCGCGGTGCATCACCGCCATGGAGCATTGCCTACAGCCAATGGCAGCGATGATCCTGGTGGCATGATGCAGATTTGAAAATCGCGGAAGGTGTGCACCGCCACCGTGGAGGCGGTCATTAGATGCTTTTAAAAGATGCACCATCGCGGTAGCGTACCCCGGGCCCCAGCGGTGTATTACCACCATGGAGCTTTGCCTACAGCCAATGGCAGCGATGATCGCGGTGGCATGATGCAGATTTGTAAATCACGGAAGGTGTGCACAGCCACCGCGTAGGCGATCATTGGATGCTTTTGAAAGAGGCAGACCTGGACAACCAATTGTTGCAGCCTTTCCACTTACAAACGAGCCCAGGGGGCTATAAATCTGTGGGAGTGAGCCTCACATTTCCACTGCTCACAGAGCCTGCTGCCTGGGACCCTCTCCTGCTGCTGCCTCAAGAGCCTGCTGCCTGGGACCCTCTCCTGCTGCTGCCTCAAGAGCCTGCTGCCTAGGACCACTCACCACTCACTTCCACCACAGGTGTTCCATACCCACAGGGATGGCAAGGACAGAGAAGATCCGTGCCAGTCCATTCACAAGTGAGGAGCTGGAGGTCCTTGTGGACAAGGTGCTGGCACAGTACCCAAGGCTGTTTGGTGGTCCCAATGTAGTGGTAAGTCACCATGAAGGTAGCTGTAGGGCAGTGGGGTGTCAGAGGTGTAGTTGTGCTGCTGCAGTATATGCCTGGGGGTGTGGGGTTGTGTCAAACACTGACAGACAAGCTGTCTCCACGGCGAGGGAGTGTGTGTGTCCCAAAGTCACTCTTTTCCATGCCTGTACTTGTATGTGTGAGTGGGGTGTGTTACATTGTCAGCCATACAGTGCCACAGGATGTTAGCCATGTAGGTGCCAGGACAGTAATTGATTGTTTGAATATTTCAGTGTGCCCCTGTTGTCTGACTCAGTGTGACCCAGAGAGTAGGTCCAGTGCCTACCCACCCAAACGAGAAAACATCACCAGACTTACATGCTCCGTGCTCCAGTTCCTTCACAGTGAATAGTAGGTATGGCCCATCTGTGTCCTGGATAATTGCACACTTACACACTTCTGTTGATGCATATTATGTTGATGCATCCTGCATTTGTGAGATTGTCATGGACCCTCAACGCCCCAATGTGTGCATGCAATCACATCTGTTTGGGCCATGCAGAGTGCCCTTGTGAGGGGTGCCCCAGTTTTGGAGGGAGGGATGTTACAATTGGTCCTGAGTCTGTGTCTTGCTACTGTACTGATAGATGTTGGTACCCGACACTGTGTAACTGGTCATTTACCCTTCTTTTCTCTCATACCTGCAGCTCAAGATACACCAGAGTAAGGCCGTGTGGAGGATCATTGCATCAAAGGTGCGAGCGTTGGGGGTATCGAACAGACGACGCACCCACTGTCACAAGAGGTGGAACGACCTCAGCCGGATGGCAAAGCAAGTGGCAGAGATGACCTTGGGGATGCTACCACGCACAGGGCATTTGGCAGGGCGCAGCATGACTCCACTGATGGGCCGCATCCTGGCAGTGACTCATCCAGACCTGGATGCACGTCTGAAGGAGCATCGCCAGCAAGGCAGGGGTGGTGAGTATCTGGGAAGGGTGCCTTTTGCTGGGAGTGGATGCATGTGTACAGGGCCTGTGGCAGCGGGGAGCCATGTGATGTGCGTGTGTTGCTGTGCTGTGTAATGTGAGTGGCTGCTGGGATGTGTGCTTGTATGAGGCATTGGGCCACCCTGGCCTTAATAAGCTGATCCTCCCTGCTGTTCTTTCGCATTGCCAGATGTGTTAGGCTCCACATGGTCATTCATCATTGGGATAGTGTGGGGAATCTATTATGGGGTGAACAGCAGTGTTCACTTTCTGAGTGTGACTACATTAATGCCTACTTTGCATGCACCATCATCGTTGAGGCCCACACATCTGAAAACAATGTGCCCAAGATTACCACATAGTGCTTGCCATGGCCTACTTGGCATTGTGGACTGTAATGTCATAATAGGTGTGTGTGTTGTCCCCTCCTGTTCCCTGAAGGTCTGTCAGTGGTAATAAGTGTTGTACCCACATCAAGTCCCTAGGTGAGGGCAGGGCAAGTTGTGTGTGTGGTGCACTCCATCTACGGGCATGGTGTAGTGCTGTGTGGCATCAACATGGCTCACTCATGGCAGATATTCTGCGTTACAGGCACTGTTGTGGTCTATGTTGTGTGTTGCTTCACAGTGATTGAAGGGTGTGGTGGTTACCATGTAGATTTAGGCCTCTCCTGTACTGCATTGATATGAATTCTTGTGACCAGATGATGACACTTACACAACCCTGTATCTCTCTCTCATGCAGATTCGCAAGAGCCCACGGAGGAACATGAGCCAGAAACCAGTGGTGGCGAGAGTAGCACAACAGCTGCAGCGGAGGTCAGTGACACAGAGCCCACCAGCGCATCTGAGGGGGACCGAAGTATGCAGGAGGAATCCGTGGCTGAGACACAGAGTAGCACATCATCTGATGCCAGCGGGGATGCATCCATGTTGGCAGGCACAGGGAATGGGGAGTCTGCATCATCATCTACTACCCAGCGGCCAGTGCCCAGCCTCCCATCCACTTCCTCTGGTGCTACCCGTATCCGTGTCACTAAGAGGGGACGAGTCACATTCACACCTGGCACCGCTGCCCCTGCATCTGTCCCCCCTGCTGCCCTCAGTGCAGAGTGTGTAGAGCTCCTGCGCCAGCTTTGTGTGGGCCAGACCGCCCTGCTGAATGCCTTCTGTGACCATGATAAGAAATTAGGCCAGGTGGTTGCATGCATGGAGGGCATACACTCTAACGTGGGTGCGCTACACTGTACAGTCCAGGCGGTGTCATCCACAGTGACGTCTGCCCTTCAACAGGCACATGCTCCCATTCCAGCTCAGGTGCCTTTGTCTACCCCCCAGTCAGTGGCCACATCAGATGACAGTGACCACAGTTCACCTGCGTCACCAAAACGATACAGCACAAGGGGCACACAACAGACACAAGATTCTCCTGTCACTGAAAAAACACACAGACCTACCCATGCAGTGTCTGTGCCCACTGAGGAGGTGTGGCATATCAGGGGTACACCTAGAAATAGCACAGGGACACATCCACCCACCACATCAACCCCAATTCCAAGACCATTGAAGCAGGTGGAGAAGGCACTGTAGAGACACCCCCTGGCAAAAAGGGAAAGGAGGGCACTGTAGGGGGTACACCTGGGAAAAAGGCAAAGGAGGGCTCTGTAGGGGGTCTCATTGGCAAAGAGGGGAAGGTGGTCCAGAGGCGTAGCCAGACCAAGCGTTTCGCAGGATCCAGCACATCACCAGAGGTAGTGCCAGTGTCTTCACCTGATGTGGGGCAGTTGGTGTGTGTGCCTGTTGTGTCATCACCACCTCCCATCAACCTCAGGACAGGGAAGCCATTTCATATTCCCAAAAAGTAGAAGGGCACCCCTCAACCCTCTCCCACCCACACAGTGTCAGAGGTCTGCATGACTCCACCTCCACGTGCCACTAAGTGACCTGGTCCACACAGCCCTCCAACTTGCCAAGCCACTGTTAGCCCCACATCACCTGGGGCTCTGTCACCTAGTCAAGTGGGCCTGCTGTCCCTGACACACAGCCAGGTCCAAGTCCGCATGACAGCCAGGAGTGAGTTGACATCCCCCTCATACGCCTGTGCCTCATACAGGTGTGCTAGTCCTGACCATTGTTTACAACCTGGGTGTGTTGCTGGCCCTGTTGCTCTGCTGTGCTGTACTCTCCCCTGTGCAGCCTATCATGTACTTGCTGTCTCCCTTGTGCCATGGACACTGGCCCTGTTGCTCTGCTGTGTTGGGCTCTCCCCTGTGCCATGGACACTGGCCCTGTTGCTCTGCGGTGTTGGGCTCTCCCCAGTGCCCTGGACACTGGCTTTCCTGTTTGTATTTAACCTGTGCATAGTATCTTGCATATGATCATCATTTTGTGCCTTGCTGTTGTCTACTATTATTCTACTGCTACATATGTGCAATATGTGAATAAATACAGTTACTCCTGTTGTGTGTTTTGTCAGTGTCCTTGCTGATTAAAGTTCTTTTGGTGTTTTTATTTGATTGGCTGTGCCCCATGCTCTATGTATCACTTCAACATTGCAAAGCTCTTTGCACGCATCAGATTTTTAGACAGTGGTGACAGGGTCTTCTGTCCATTCTGAACCTGATAATAGTGTATTCTGTGATGGCTATTGTACCTGCCATGCAGCTTTCTCTTGGTGATTTGCTATTGTTGGCTACACTGTTCACATGGAAGGTTGGGGGACACTGCCAGCACAGGGTGTGATGCTGTGCAAAGGTTTGGAAGCAGGCTGGGATATGTAATGATGTATGTGTGTGGATTCCCTTATGTGTGCCCAGCCGTGGATGTGTATGGTCATCTTGTGTTGGCTCTTAGTCCTGGTACCATGGCCTACATGAGATGCGTGGTCTTGGGTGTAGCAGAGGTGTGCAGTGTGAAGGGTGTAAGTTTGTAGTGGATGTGTGTGTGCCCCTGGATTGTGAGAAATGATGATGTACCTGGCGCACTCAGATTCAATTTACTCTAATGTTTTGATAAGTGTGCAATGTAGTGTAAATGCCTACTGGGCATAAATGACAATGAGCAATAGAGGCCCAGCCCCACAAGGGTGACTGGGACTACAACATGCATCAACACATGAGTTATTTCTGGCAATAAACCGTTCAATTCATTTTCTCATTTGTTCATTCAAATAAACTTTTATGTTTCCACAAAATTATTGAAGGCATTTTACACCCAAAATACTTTTCAATTACTTTACGAGACCTTATATACAATAACCTCTGAGCACAACACTTGTTTCGTCGTGTATAATATAATACCTCGACTTCTTCAGGGCTGTAATCAAATAAACATTACCCACAGTCACTACACGTACTACGTATGGCTAGTAATAAAAGGTGGGAAAGTACCAACCACCTCCCAGTAAAATAGTAGCCTGCTGAGTGAGTAGATTTAAGGGAAGAAAGAAAATAGAAATGCCACTCCAATCGGGTTATTCATCCTTAATATGTGAATAAGATCAAAGTCTCACAACCAAGAAAATAATCATAGTTTCTAGTTAGGTTGTTAATTCACCTCTAGATTTTACGGTTCCCTCAAGCTTCAAATAAGTAGTCCAAACGTAAGTTAAATTATCAATCTGTAAAGAAGAAGCCTGAGATTTAGTTGTATGTTCCATAAGAAATCTGACCAAATAGATAAGAGAACACAACTCACCCTCCTTACACACAATGAGTTGTCGGATACCAGGGAATAGCGTTCCACATTAGGTACAAATATTGTTAATACTTATTTATTATAGCATTTGCTGATTGCCATCTAGAATTAAAATTTGAATTACAAAACATGTATGGAATACGAACATGTTACATGATGGCGCCCGCATTACAGTCGAGGAAGTACGGGTTCCGTTTTGGAAATAAGATGGTAAACGAACATGTTACAAGATGGCGCCCGCAAATATTGATGTAAAAAGACACTCTAAGATGGCGCTAATGCGAGACGCCAGTACCGAGAGACGTCGAAGGGGAGAGAGACGTCGAAGGGGACAGCACATACTGCTGCTGCACCATGTATAGGTAAAAAGTAGATTCCGTGGAGGGCTATTATCTTGGGATAATTATTCGATTATGTGTATTGTAAAATGATTTTCCTATACTTTAATAGGAGGTCATGAAACAGAACTCGATAAGAAATTTGGTGAGCACTATCAAGATATAAGTATGATATTTGTGTGACCATAGATGATTGATAATGACTTATGACGCTATTTTTGTCAACTATAGCCGCAACTAGATACTTTAAGATATTAACGACCCCGAGCCGTGATTATCATTTAAAGACCATGGGTGAGTGTATATATCCCCCAAGATACGAATATTTGAAAATAAGAAACCGACAATGTTTGATGTAATCCTATCTTATTTTAGAACTAGAATTATTGGAAATGATGTTTGAAGAATGGATTTCGAGAATAAATAGAGATTCAGCGCGTAGGTGAGACACTTATATTTTGGATATAAAATGGGATGGATATAATTTTCTATTGAGTTTACTGACTCATGCTCTATCCCTAACCAGGAACTTTTGCCCATAATTGGGAGATCTTGTGATACACCTACAGACGTAGTGTGTGAGGAGGGTGAGTTGTGTTCTCTTATCTCACGGCAGTAAGCTCAAATAACCTATATATATTTTTAGTAGGAGAGTAACATGTACTACTTACTTTTGTAGTTTGTGACAAGAATAAGAGAAGCTACAAATACGATGTTTCTATTAGCCCAGATAAAAGAAACTGGGTAAGTGATATGAAGTGCATTACATAAATCCAGCACTCTAATTAACAGCAGATCTATTTAGTGCCATATATTAAATTTGATTTTAGGGAACGCTGATTGATGATTGAAGAACCGAACTGGATATGCTAGTGTCAAATTGGAATTGGAAGATAGTGAAGGTAAATCTACCGGTTGTTTAATAATAAACATAGGTGGTGAAGTTGCAACATTAAGATGGCAACACATTTTGTTTGGAACCAAAGGAGGATTATTTGGTCAGATTTGTTATGGAACATACAACTAAATCTCAGGCTTCTTCTTTACAGATTGATAATTTAACTTACGTTTTGACTACTTATTTGAAGCTTGAGGGAACCGTAAAATCTAGAGGTGAATTAACAACCTAACTAGAAACTATGATTATTTTCTTGGTTGTGTAACTTTGATCGCATTCAACTCACAGGAGTTGAATGAGCATATCACGGTGGAAACACCGGATACAAAGGTAAGTATCCCACATAGGTTACATGAAATAACACACCAAATGGAGGGGGAGAAACTCAGAAGAGTTAAAGGTGATTTTTGGAAGAACTTAAGTTATGACTATGAGATCTTTTTAGCTGAACAAGGTTGGCCGCCTGAAAATGTTATGGATTGCCAAAAGGGAGAAACAGTAATTTTACCAGCTTTTTTCCGACCTTGTTCCAATATACTTAAAACACACATACGGGCGGGAGTGGGCGGTAACCCTTGCTCCGGCCCTATATAGCAACCATGTTGGGTGGGATGCTGAGTCACCACACCATATAATCCAAATAAAATTTACTCCAATTCCAGAGAGACAATACCCAATAAAATAAGAAGCAAACAAACAGGTCAGGGAGACCTTAGATCAACTTGAATTCCAGGGTGTAATTGGAACTTGCACCTCCACCATGAATAATCCTTTGTTTCCCATAATAAAACCTGATAATTCATACTGTCAAGTTTTAGACTACAGACATCTGAACACATGCACTAAAACATTTGCAGTACAGAATGCACACAGTGCCGCATTGATGAATAACATTGTGTGGAAAAATACAAAACAACACTAGATATCTCAAATGGATTCTTCTGCCAAAATACAGCGCCTGAAAGCATGTATCTAACAGTATTTTCCACGCTAGGTTCCCAGCGTCAATTTTCCAGACTCCCCCAAGGGTATAGGAATAGCCCTGGGTTGGTTGCCACTAGGGTAATGGAATTACTTCAGGATTTGGATGAAGAGGCATTGTCCTAAGTAGATGATATATATCTGACGGATGATGATTTATCGGATCACTTGTCCAGATTGAGCAACATAATTATAGGGTTTCCCTCTGAGGGCTAAAATTCAACTATAAAACATCATCAATAGCCCACATCACTGTCATATTTCTAGGATACGAGTTATCAAGTGAAGGAAAAACCCTTGGAGCTAACTTTTTTTATAAAAGTGTGCGCTGCTCCAACCTCCTAAATATTTCAAAAACTTACAATCCATATTGGGATTTTTTAATTTTGGCAGAATATACATTTTGGATTATGAATAAAGAGTAAAACCTTTCTATGACTTAAGTAGACCTGATTTCTCAGTTAGGCATTAGACACAGGAACACACAGATATCCTTTGTTCCCTTCAAGCTGACACGATAGCTTCAAAACACTTGCAGACATGCGGAAATGTACACAATCTAGTGATCCGTGTTATAGCGGGTCAATCTGGGTACACTTACCTAACCTTCAATGATGGATACAATGGGCAAATTCTCTCACTGCAATGGATGTAGAATACATATATGACCCAAGGCTAAAAACACAAGCATTCCTGCAATATGAACAAGAATATCCTCTACCAAACAAAAAAATGCCTCTATATATATATATATATATAATTTACAGTGACGGATCTGCTCAGCCGGCCATAGCAAGTAAACAGCAACACAGCGCTGCATGTGTGATTGTAAAAGGTCGTATGCAGGATGGCAATTCCCATCCCAGCAGTATGAAGACATGGGGGATATTCTCAATAATGTGATCGCAAATTTAGCTTAATGCAACTCTTCACATCCAGTCTATCGCGGGAAAATTACTCTGTGTTAACGTGGTATTCCCAAGTCGGCAGTACCATGCGATAGGCCCACGAGAACTAGTCAAATGTCCACAATGCCGCAAAAGTGCGAAACACGAATGCAAAAAAAGCTGCAATGACGCCGATCGCGATACAAAAACCAGCCACAGGCCTGCAATCCCCATGTGTCATGCAGGAAAATGCACTATAAAAGTTGGAAAAAAATACATACAAAAGCCAAATAACAGCCAAGCACAATGTAGTCAGCCGGAGCAAGTGCAGAGGACAGCCAGAACACCACAAGCCCTAGAATGACCAGCCTGGAACCTCGTGGTCAGGGAAGGGCAAGGACAAGAAGAGTATAAAGAAAAGGTCAGCCCACAGGAAAACAGGATCCTGATAACGAAGGTGATAGAACACCATCAACTATTGTTCGTCACCTGCACTGTGTCACTGGCAACTATAAATGGAATATGGCAGACCATCGTGGACATGGTGAATGCAGTCAGAGTGCTGAAGAAGAAAATGGAAGAAATCAAGAGGTGCTGGAATGATTTCAAGCACCACAGGAGGAGCTGGACGAGGTGGAGGAAATGGTGTCCACAGTCATCATTGGGCAGACGGTGGCAGGAGTTGTGGGATCAGACACTGCTCAACATGACTGGACACAACAGCAACAGGGTGAGTAACGACCAGGAACTGGGGGATAGGGGAGATGGGCACAATGGCACACATGCACAATTAAGCATGGCACAGCTGCGGACAAACCATGCTCCAGGCCCCCAAATCCCACCAAGGGCCCAATGCACCCAATAATGCAACATTCCAGCACTGCAGAAGCACACACACATTACATGCAGAGCACATCAACATTGACAACAATGTGTTACAAACCGTAAAACGTTCACAACAGAACAGAGGACACAACTGGGAACTGAGTTGACAATGTACAAGTACAAACACACATCCATGCTGTAGAATGTCCACTGTCCAGCATCAAAAAGGCAGCTCCCCCTAAAAAAGTCAGAATAAACACTGTCATGCAGTCTGAATGTAAACATGTGCAATTTGTCAACATACATGTGAACACAATGTTAAACTGCATCTCCCCTTCACATTGCAGTGGGGAATCCAACAAATCCTGTAGAGCAGTCCAAACCTCTCTTCTCTGATGACAAAGTGGACCACCACACCTTCGACTCCAATGCCCTCCAACAGCTCGTGGAGAGCCTCCGCAGCCCACTTCCAGGAGTAGGGCAGCCCAGCTGCTGCAAGGAGAACCCACCCCCTGCACAAACCATACAGCAGGCAGCACCCACCACCATGGCTGCCTCCCAGGACCCCCACGACGAACACATGGCCTGTCAATGCCATGTGATGGGGTGCCACTAGAAGCTGTCTGAACTGGTGCAGGTGGGGTTCAACCGCATGGCAGACAAGCTAGATGCCATACGTGGGTGTCTAAGTCCCATCAGAGACCACTCACAGTCCCTAACCAACACCCAGAGTCCGCTCCATGCTCTCCAACGAACCATGGCTGACATCCTGACTCTGCGACAAGAATGACTGTTTAGTCAGAGTGCCTCCAGCGATCTCTCCCGGGAGTTGGGACTCATGCAGAGGCTCATGGAGTGGACACGGGCGGAAAGTGTGGCTGCCATGGCTGCACACCAGCGAGAGGTAGACTCTCTTCATGGCATTGCTGCCACAAGGCCTGGTGCTGATGCATGCTGCTGCTACCTCTCCATCCACATCTCCGGCCCCTGATGTGTTAGTGCCCCGCAGTGCAGCAGACATCTACCTCCGGCCCCTGAGGTGTCACTGCCACAGAGTGCTGGAGACAGAAAGCCACCACCCACATGTGAGGCACATGAAACAGCAGTGGACGAAGATGCGGATGAATCTGCCCTCATTGTCAGAAAGAAGCAGTAGCATTCATCTCCACCATATGGACTGTTTGGTTCTGCCCTCTGCATCATCACCTTCCACTGTCCCCCGATTCACTGTGAGACACTCTCCTTGGACCTCGACATGGACTGCCATATTCTGTTTGGTCACCAATGATACAGTAATCAGACTGCGGACTGAACTCCACTACTGCTGTACTTGTAATTCCCTTAACGACTCTGGCTGGGCCTCTACGGGCCAACAATGTAAAGTGGGGATTGCATGGCCCTATGCTGCTCCAACTGCAACACTCCCCTGAATGTGCATTAAACATTAATTTTTACACCGATGTGTCATGTCTATGATCTTGCAAGCTTGGAGGTATGGAGGTCAATAATTTCCCCTTACGTGTTGCTCATGTTGTGGGACTTGGGTCATAAGGTGATACATTGCTGATTGTGTTCCGGGTGGCTGTCCGGTCTCACAGGAGGTTTCCTCCCTGTAACGCAGTTCTGGCCACCATCTCCTCTTCACAAGATTCCAAAAAAACTGATAATTCCTTAAATTGAAGTGCATTTTGGCATCGTAGAAACTCCAAGATGGATGCCAACATGCACATACTGCGACAGCATTCTGCTGTCAGCGGTCTAGTCTTTTAAGCCTCTTAATAGCTGGTGAAGTCTGCTTCAACATTCTACTGCACACTTCACTGAAGAGATTAGAAGAAGAGCATCAGAAATTCCTGCATCGAGTTAACTATCTAGGGTAGGTTGCGGAAAATACGGGTTTAGCTTCGTCGGTACCCTTATATTCCCTTCTGAATAAAGGTTAGTGCATTTAAACAATTTATTGTAGAAGAAATTCTCTGTGAACTAATATAGAAGTCACAGCATAAAGTTATTGTCTTGTCTCATGTTAAACTTTAAATTGGCAGTTCCATTTCCAAGGAAAAACCTCAAGGAAAGAAGTGAGATTCTTGTTGAGCTTATTTCTTTTGACTTCAGTCAAGAGTTACAGTTCAGTCAGATGCAGACGCTTTAATCCAAACATTGCATCTGACAGGAAACAATTAAAATAACTCTTCAAGTTTAGGAAAGCTGAAAGGCCTGAAAAATAACACGGAGATATTCTATTTCCTCAGTTTTCAAAAGCCACCAGTTAATTAGTGTTACAAGCTGTGAAATTCATTAGACACAGACATGACCTCTTTTCACATGTGTGTCTGGTGAATTCATTTAAGCTAAAAAATGAAGAATGATTTCAGATGTGATTAGCACTTTGTGTCCTCTGCATTTAAACTGAATAAAGACCCTGAATTTAGAAGCAAATATTCACTTCTAAAACTTCCCCAATAAATAAATAGCTCTAAGATAAAATAATTAAGGCATAGTAATATTTTTCAAGGACAACTATTACCAAGGGTCAAAAAGAAGGAGCGTTTAAAAGGCAATAATTGCAGTGAATTATATATGAGCTGAAGAACTCCATAATTCGAAACATTTCTTTTCTGCAAGTAAGAAGATTAAAGAAACAACAAGGCAGAACAGAACCCCCAGTACAATTCCTCACTTATCTCTCTTCATAGTAAGTGACGTGGAATAAGGGAAGGCTGAGAAAGCTGTTGAATAATAATAAATGCACTCAATAACACTTACCTTATTTCCTCTCTGGTAGAAGGGGCTCAGTAAGAATCCAGTGTTGAGCAATACTAGAAATACAAGAAGAGAGTAAAGTGAAGACTTCTCATTTATGCAAAGTTAATTAAAAAGTGAGAAGTAGAAGAGAAGTGAGCTTCCCAAGATATTCTGGTAAGATAAGAATTTATATATTAAAAGTAAAGAAAGAACAACAGTTATAAATTGCAGTGAGTATAAAAGTAATTGTGAAATGTTGACAGACCTGTAAGAAGCAGAAGAAGCTGAAGAAGAGAACATCACAGAGCAGGCAGATCCTGGGAGCAGTCTCTTCTCTGTCCATTCCCATTTCCCTCCTTAGAACTTACCTGTGATGGAACTAGAAAACCTAGCAGGGAGAGTTCTGAGTAGGGCATTGGGCTCCTGCGTCATTCTGCTCCTGTGAAGATTTACAAGTACCTTGTCCTGACAGAGTGAAGTGCCCATGTTGGTGCCAGCACCTGAGCAGAATGGCAGAAGGCCTAGACTTAAAAAATGTAGGCGAGATTTTGGGTAATATACAGAGGTATCTGGAGGCAGTTAGGGAGGAAAATAAAATCCTACGGCAAGAAATAATTACCTTTAAAACTGGAAGATCAAATCCCGGGCCCAGTCAACGATCAGTGTCCTTTGATGCGCAGAGTCCAAACTCGAGCTCCTCATCTTTTGCTCCAAATACAGTAATCCATTATCTTTCCCCAGTAATACCCTTCGCCCCTTCCGAGTGAATTCAATGGAGACCCACAGAAGGCCCAATTTTTTTTAACTCAATGCTCACTACACTTTATGTGCCGCCCAACGATCTTCCCCGATGCAAAATCTCGGGTGGCATTCATCCTGTCATACCTCAGTGGCTATGCCGCCTCCTGGTCCATGCCATTGGTAACCAAAGATGACCCAATCTTATACAGTCTAGATGATTTCAAGAAGGAATTCTTCCGAATTTTCGACAGAAGAACAGCATCTCAAGCTTCCAACAACGAATAGCTGGAATTAAAACAAGGTAACAGAGAACTTGTGGCTCATTTAGATCAATTTAACAAGCTGGTGGTCGAGACCAATTGGCCTGAAGACAAAAGAGCGGCAGTATTTTACAGAGGTTTGCGAGAGGAATTAAAGGATGCAATTTCTCAAATCCCCAATCGTCCCTCTGATATCTCTTCTTTAGTCGATTTGACATTAGAGATAGATTATCAACAAAGCGAGCGGAAAGGAGAACGCAGAAAGGAGTTCAAGCCAAGTGTTCCTTGTTTTGACCGTGTCAAGTCTTAATCCACAAGATCAGTAGAAAATTCCTCAGGAGTTGAACCCATGCAAATTGGAGTGGTTAGAGGCCCTCTTTCTAAAGAAGAAAAAGAGAAGAGAAGACTGAACAAATTGTGCCTATACTGTGGTGGAAGTGGACATTTCATTAAAAACTGTTTAAAGAGACCTAAGTTACCTGTTAGAGAGAAGGAAAACTAGAGGCACCACAGGTTAGGGGAGTTGAACCTGTGGATGCAAATAGAAAAATGACTCCAACAAATCATCATTTGGCAAACACGTTACAAGTCTCCTCTCCTCATATGGTCATGACAGTGACCTTAAGGTTTAGAGGCATAATTTTGACAGGAATAACAGTCATGGTGGATTCAGGGGCAACCGGTAATTTCTGTGACCTCAAATTCGCTCACCAAATCGGCCTCACGCTATTAAGAAGGATAAAAGTGAAATGGTCAGAGCTGTGGATGGCACAGATTTAACTTCAGGACCCATCACTAATCACACAGAATTGGTCCACATGACTACTGTTGAAGGCCACCAAGAAACCTTGCACTTTAATTTAATAGACGCTCCCCAATTTCAACTGATTTTAGGTTTACCTTGGCTCACGGAACACAATCCTTTAATTGATTGGGGAGCTCGAACTATTCAATTGAATTCTGAGTATTACACGCAACATTGCTTCAACGATTCCACACAATCTTCAATCACCTGTGCAGCCACTCAGCTGTGTGATAGTGGAGTTTCGGTATGTTTGATTCAAACTATCTCAATACCAGAGGAATACCATGACTTTGCAGATGTCTTTGATGAAGTCAAGGTGAAACCTTACCCCCCCACAGGTCGTACGACTGCAAAATCGATCTAGAACCAGGGGCTAATTTACCTTGCATCAGAGTTTATGCTTTGACCGAGAAGGAAAATACCCATTTGAAGGAATACCTGGCAAAAAATTTAGAGAATGGCTTTATCCGACCGCCACAGTCCCCAGTTTCTTCGTCACTTTTTTTCGTGCCAAAAAAGGATGGAAATCTCCGAACTTGTATCGACTTTAGAGCAATTAATAGGATAACTGTTAAGAATCGTTACCCATTGCCTCTCATTTCGGTACTAATTGATCAGGTGAAAGAAGCCAAGATATACACTCGCCTGGATTTACGAGGAGCGTATCACTTGATTCGACTTCGGGAAGGCGACGAGTGGAAGACTGCGTTCAGGACTAAATTTGTCCTTTATGAGTATCTTGTGATGCCTTACGGTCTTTGTAATGCACCTGCAGCCTTCCAGTACTTTATCAACGATGTCTTAAGTGAATTCATTGATCGATGTGCTATAGTCTATATAGACGATATCCTGATGTATTCCAAAACGGTTGAAGAACATCAAGACCAGATCAGAGCAGTTTTACAACGATTGAGAGAGAACTCGTTATATGGAAAATTGGAGAAATGCCTCTTCAACACAGATACTGTGGAATTCCTGGGTTTCGTGTTATCCCCTGATGGAGTTCGCATGGATGACCATAAAGTTAAGGCAATTACGGATTGGAAGTCTCCTACCAGTATTAAAGAAGTTCAAAGTTTTGTTGGCTTCTCCAATTTCTACATACGTTTCATTCATGGATTCTCCCGCAAGATACTTCCGCTGACTCGTCTTCTGAAGAAAGGAGTTTCGTTCAAATGGTCCGAAGCAGCTGAAGAGGCTTTTTAATCATTAAAAAACAGCTTCACCTCAGCACCAGTGTTACTACATGCAGATCCCTCTGAACCTCTCTATCTGGAGAAAGACGCATCTGATCTAGCTATAGGAGGTATACTCTCTCAATGGCACAAGGATACGGGACAACTACACCCGGTGTCCTTTCGGTCCCGCAAACTTAACCCGGTGGAATGCAATTACACTATTACTGAAAAGGAACTTCTCACCATTAAAGATGCATTCAAAGATTGGAGGCATTGCTTAATGGGGGCGAAACACACGGTGACAGTGTTTACGGACCACCGCAACTTGAAGTTTCTGAGATCCGCTCGAACTCTAACACCGCATCAACTTTGTTGGTCCCTCTATTTCGTGGATTTTGATTTTGTCATCACCTTTCGTCCCGGCACAAAAAATAGAAAGGCTGACGTCCTCTCTCGACTCAACACGGAAAATCAAACTTCGTTTGTGGAAATTCAGCAACTCATTCCGGAAGAAAAATTCATTGGTACTATTTCTTTAGAACCAACATGTTCGACAATCCTTAACCGACATTGAATTGGAAAACTGGGCTGCAGAAGATCCGCAACGTCTCATTCGCAATGGCCTTCCTTATTTAGGCTCCACCTTGTATTTACCTACTGAAGATCTTCAACTCAAGGCTATGCAGGAGTGTCATGACAACCCTCTGGCTGGCCACAAGGGTATTTTGAAAACTGAAGAATTACTCAAATGACGTTTCTGGTGGTCACACATGGGTTGTGATGTCCATCAATATGTTTTAAGTTGTGAAAATTGTGCACGGGGAAAATAGGACAGGCAGGCACCGAAAGGTCTTTTACAGCCTATGCCAACTCCTCCTTATCCTTGGCATACGGTCTCTTTAGACTTGATTGTTGATCTTCCCTCTGCCCATGGGTATGATACCATTCTTGGGGTGGTTGACACTTTCAGCAAAATGGCTCATTATATACCCTTTAAAGGCACACCTACTGCTAAACAGTTGTCCCAACTTTTCAATCCGCATATTATTCGTCTTCATGGGATTCCTAGGGTCCTCATTTCAGATAGGGGCTCCCAGTTCCTCTCACGATTTTGGAAAGCTTACACCAAGGGTCTTAATATTGAACATCGGTATTGCACCAGTTTTCACCCTGAAACCGATGGTCAAACGGAACGCACTAACCTAGATTTAGAACAACACCTTCGACATTATTTGCTGGACGATGAGGGTGACTGGCCTGATCACCTTTGGACTGCAGAATTTGCCCACAATAATGCTATAAATGTGTCCACTGGCCACTCCCCTTTCTTTATAAACTCAGGCAGGCATACTAATTCTCATACCGATGTTGATGATGTTAATGTTCCTGCTGTTCAAGATATCCCCCAACAATTAACTAAGATCCATCACTAAGTAACTCAGAATTTGTCAATCGCGAAAGATCGTTACAAACACTTCGCTGATCGAAAACGCAAAAAAGAACCTGAGCTTCATGAAGGAGATTTAGTCTGGTTGAGTACAAAAAATCTTAGACTTAAGGGTCCCCGTAAATTTCAGACCCGTTTTATGGGTCCTTATCCAATTGAGAAAGTCATAAATCCAGTCACTTACCAACTCTCTCTTCCTAACACGACCAAGATTCACCCAGTCTTCCATGTTTCTCTCCTAAAACCTATTCAACCGGGGTTACGCAGGATCTCCCCTCCTGACACCCTGATTGTAAATGGTGAGACAGAGTACGAAGTTAAACTAATTTTGGACTCAAAACTCATTCGTAATGAACTTTTCTACCTTATTGATTGGCGGGGTTTTGGACCTGATGAATGTTCTTGGGAAAAGAGTACTCATGTTCATGCCCCTCGATTAATTAAAGCCTTTCATGCAAAATTCCCTGCTCAACCATGTTTGGAGGAAACCCCGTTGGGAGGGGGTACTGTCAGGACTCACGGGAGGTTTCCTCCCTGTAACGCAGTTCTGGCCACCATCTCCTCTTCACAAGATTCCAAAAAGCCTGTTAATTCCTTAAGTTGGAGTGCATGTTGGCATCGTAGAAATTCCAAGATGGCTGCCAACATGCACATACTGCGACAGCGGTCTAGTCTTTTAAGCCTCTGAATAGCTGGTGAAGTGTGCTCCAACATTCTACTGCGCACTTCACTGAAGAGATTAGAAGAAGAGCATCAGAAATTCCTACATCGAGTTAACTAGCTAGGGTAGGTTGCGGTAAATACAGGTTTAGCTTCGTTGGTACCCTTATATTCCCTTCTGATTAAAGGTTAGTGCATTTAAACAATTTATTGTAGAAGAAATTCTCTGTGAACTAATATAGAAGTCACAGTATAAAGTTATTGTCTTGTCTCATCTTAAACGTTAAATTGGCAGTTCCATTTCCAAGGAAAGAAGTAAGCTTCTTGTCAAGCTTATTTCTTTCGTGTCTGGTGAATTCATTTAAGCTAAAAAATTAAGAATGATTTCAGATGTGATTAGCGCTTCATAGCTGGAAGATAAAATAATTAAGGCATACTAATATTTCTCAAGGACAACTATTACCAAGGGTCAAAAAGAAGGAGCGTTTAAAAGGCAATAATTGCAGTGAATTATATATGAGCTAAAGAACTCCATGAATGGAAACATTTATTTTCTGCAAGTAAGAAGATTAAAGAAACAACAAGGCAGAACAGAACCCCCAGTACAATTCCTCACTTATCTCTCTTCATTGTAAGTGACGTGGAATAAGGGAAGGCTGAGAAATCTGTTGAATAATAATAAATGCACACATTAACACTTACCTTATTTCCTCTCTGGTAGAAGGGGCTCAGTAAGAATCCAGTGTTGAGCAATACTAGAAATACAAGAAGAGAGTAAAGTGAAGACTTCTCATTTATGCAAAGTTAATTAAAAAGTGAGAAGTAGAAGAGAAGTGAGCATCCCAAGATATTCTGGTAAGATAGGAATTTATATATTAAAAGTAAAGAAAGTACAACAGTTATAAATTGCAGTGAGTATAAAAGTAATTGTGAAATGTTGACAGACCTGTAAGAAGCAGAAGAAGCTGAAGAAGAGATCAACACAGAGCAGGCAGATCCTGGGAGCAGTCTCTTCTCTGTCCATTCCCATTTCCCCCCTTAGACCTTACCTGTGACGGAACTAGAAAACCTAGCAGGGAGAGTTCTGAGTAGGGCATTCGGCTCTTGCGTCATTCTGCTCCTGTGAAGATTTACAAGTATCTTGTCCTGACAGTGGCCCCGACAATAGAACGGAGACACACGCATTAGTTACTTCCTTGTCCAGCCCAGAACCGAACCACGCCCAGAGCCCGGGGGCCATTGTTCACACCCTTACGCTGGACTGGCAAACACCAGGCCAGCCCACTCCGCTTACACTCACAGCGGGGACAACAACCCTACATGTCCCAGGTCTACCCTGTAGCGATCTGCTGCTCACAGGTCTAGTTGTCAGCATGCTACCGCCACTCCCTCATGGCTGGTTTACACCCACACCACACCCATCCAGCACAGCCATCACAGGACATGTGACCCTGCCAATAAAAAGGGCCTGGCACACGTGCTGGACTCCATTTCCACTCTGTAACTGGGTGTCTACGTGTGGCTATATAGGCATTTATGCCTGAGGGCCTAAGGCCCGGGCACAGCACATTGCCCAGTGCCGGTAGTGACATGATGGAATCCGCACTACGAGACTCAATCATAAAGGGTCCATGGCTTGCGGTGCACAGACTTGGTGGCACCGGATACACTGCGGCAGGCAGAGGCAAAACTCCACGGGACGGTGTCTTTCGGTGTACTGAGGTAGGGGCATCTTAAGTGCTGAGCTGGTGTGCAGCCTGCGATGCCTTCCTGGCGGTCCGGACTGGTAGGATTAGTGTGTGCCCTGCAGGCAGTGCGGGCGTACTGCCACGGGGTGTCGCCTCGTGGTTCACCGAGTTAGTGCCACCTCAAGTGCTGAGCGGGTGTGCAGCCTGCGATGATGCAGTGTGCACTGATATGTTCTGTGCCATAGCGAAATCAAGACCCTGAATCAAGTGTGTGACCTGGTGGCCCGCGGTGTGGGGCTGCATGATGTGGAGGGTGCCATGGTCGCTGGCACCGGGCATGGAGCTCCCACCAGCACTTGGTGGCCCTCTTGGAGACACGCCGGTGGCGGAAGGTGAGCAGTGAGGCCTGGTTGCGCAGGGGCTGGCAATCACTGCTGTGCGGCGGAGGGGATGGGGTTCATCAGCCTGTGTGCGCAGGGGCGGGTGAGCGTTGATGTCTTGTGCTACTGTATGGATTCTACCAATGGTAGCAGGTGAGCAGTTAGGCCTGGGTCCCCAGTGTCGGCACTCTCTGTCTCCCCCTCTTTCCCTCGCTCCCTCGCTCTCTCCCTCTCTTTCTCTCTCACTCTTTCTCTCTCTCTCTCACTCTCTCTCACTCTCTTTCTCCCTCTCTCTCTCACTCTCTTTCTTTCTTCCTCTCTCCCTCTCTCTCTCACTCTGTTTCTCTCTCCCTCTCTCTCTTTCTCTCTCACTCTCTTCCTCTCTCCCTCTCTATCTCTCTCTCTCTCTCTCACTCTCTTTCTCGCTTTATCTCTCTCTCTTTCGCTCTCTCTCTCTGTACTTTGATGAGAGCATGACACACCTTCTTATCTAGGTTTTTGTCTTGCCGGCTGTGACTTACAGAATGTCCTGACTCTTCCGAATTGTTGTTTTGGGTTTATTCTATAATAAACTGATTATTTGGATATTCTAAGATTTATGTATGATTCTCCTTTTTCCGACCACACATGTATGTTAGGTGTTCTGATTGTGTGACTACAGGGGAATTGTGTGGATCATGATTTCATGGAGTTGATGCGCAATATCTTTGTCCAAGGGGTGGGGGGTGCCCAGGGTAGGGCCCCGGGGGAGGGTAGGAGTCCTGAGGGTGGTGGCGGTGGGTGTTGTTGCCCTATTGGGGCTCCGGACTCCATTTTCAGTTGCTCCATGGCATCTGTAGTTCTTCTGGTGTGGCTCTGGGCTGTGCTCCCTTGTCTGGTGCCGGTCGTTGTCCGACTTTGCACCTGGTCAGAGCAGGTGTTAATTTCCTGCTGCTAACAAGCCTTATTGCATGTTTTGTGATCTTATCGCCGATCTGGCTGGTCATGGAGAATGTTGAGGTGTGGTGTTGTTGCAGCTTTTTGCTCGGGAATGCCTACTCTGCATCTCATTAGCGATAATTGCCGGGGTCATCTGTGGCGATGTTTTTTGTGGCTGCTATCGCCGGAAAACTGGTGATATCGGCAGTTTGCACCAGCTTGTGAATGGGGCGATACATTTATCTCTACTTTGGCTGTGATAAAGTGCTGATAACTCGGCGTTAGATCCTTGAGAATATGCCCCACAGTCTCTAGGAGAATAGGTGGACAGATAATGGTAGCTGTCCTCGCTTCACGTAAAAATAGCCCGGCCTTACCGAAAGGTTTTGAGCTCAAATACTCCTACAAGTTAGATGCCAATAGCATTCGGTATGCTTAAATTCCGGGAGTGGGGGATAGAGTAATACCAAACATGGATTGCACATTAGGTTTAATACTAGCTGCACACGAGGATCAAGGTACCGCACACGCACGAGTTACCGCAACAGTTTCTTTACTGAAACAACGCTATTGGTGGCCTGGTTTAACAAAACAGATGAAGAATTATGTCTTAAAATGTGACATCTGTCAGCAGATGAAAGGTTCCACCATGGCGCGTCCAGAGCAGACATCTTTACCGGTATCAGACAGACCACTCGCATTTGTCTATTTGGACCACTGCGACCTCTTACACTCAGATGGGGCTTACAAGTTTATCTTGGTGGCAGTGGATTCATGCTCAAGATGCCTGTGGGTATGGCCTCAGCGCTCGGCTGACGCTTGAAATGTTATAAAAGATTTGCAAATATTTATAGGGACATACACAGTTGGCGCATTACACTCTGAACGTGGCCCAGTGTTTAGCTCTAGGGCTTACAAGGAAACCATGGAAGGTTTGGGTGTAGCACTGGGTACTCCACCCTGTACCCCCAGAGGGAAATTCGGTTGTGTAGAGGAAAAACAGAGACTTAAAGCAATCTTTAACAGCAAGAGTATTAGGTTCAGGTGGTAGTTGAATCAATCACTTATATAGGGGTAGAAGGAGCCCTCAACAATATGCCAAGAAGTTCTCTAGGGGGTGTCACTCCTTACAAGGTCCTATTTGGGGCAAGAATGAGGGTACCTGATCTCGATTATGAAAGAACAGTGGTGGATGATAAACCATGTGATGTCAATAAACATTTGGCTGTTTTACAGGATCTGAATGAATCCCGGCACTACTATGCAAAGTGCAAGTAAAACACACCCCCACTGGGGAAGTCAAATCAGTCACTGCAATACCTGTCTAGATCCCTAAAGTCAGGGATCTGGTCAGACAAAAGATCGAGGACAAGAAAGAATTTGGGCCATCATACAGAAAGCCTGACCTGTCCTGTCTGTCAAATGAACAAGAGCAGTACTTCTTCTGCCTATTGCCGGAAAAGAAAGAAAAGAGATTTGTCTCCATTGATCTAATCAAACAACACTATGTGGCCTATACTGAGTAGTAGGCCTCGTGGACTCCTGGGTAGCCGATGCTCTCCTCTCGCTACCAAAAAGGAAGTTCAGACAGAAAGACTCATAACATTCGAAGTCACCAATACAAAATGATGGAATTTCCAACAATGAAAAGGAACCCGTTCCTCTTGAAACAGAAAAGCACAAATGAAAGACAAATTTCAATTCAGCCTAATACCGAAGTCTACATCAATATGTCTCGACAAGAGACATCTGCCGGTTGTACACAACCTTCTGAACTACAATAGATAGATCGAACTACATCTGGCTACTTCATCGATTTGGATACCTTATCTCTTAATTCCAGTAAACCTGGGACAACACCAGCTTCAGTTTCCCCAAGCAACAAATGTGTGATGGCTACACTTTTCTGAAAAAGAATTACTTAGTATCACCTTGGCTCCAGCTCTGGATCATGTTTTTTCTGTTCTGGATTGGCTTGGTGACTGTCTTTTGCTTACTCATAAATGGAAAATATCTCCGAGAACGCTCTGCCGTATCAAATGTGAACTTAGTCCTGAAACCTCATACATCATCTCATTGTGAACAAAGAGACTTGTTTTCAGTGAACATTACAGCTGTTACAATTACTTGATGGTATAGTTTGGGATAAAGTTGATTATGATGTATTTGGCCCCACTGAACTTTTTAAGATTTCACATTTATTGAAAATTTCTCTATATGATATCATTACCTCCAGTACATTTTGTGATAATTTGAATTTTGGAACTGTAAATAATATGTTGTTTGAAGTAGAAAATTCTGCTGCGTTTTCAAGCAATGAAATGCTAGAGGACACATCTGATTTCGGTAATATGTACAGTTATCATCATTATGGTCATCACTTTTTACACAAATCCAGTATCACACAAAATGTTTTCACATACCACCAATGGGAACATTGCCCAACACCACCAAAAAGTAGTTAAAAGACATTCGCACAAAAATGTTCATATTTTTTAGGGTTTAACACTTCTGACTCGACCTCCTATTACTATAAGGTTGCACCTATACCTGCACAGAAAATTATGCTGACTAGCACCACACAGATATATTCTGCATCCTTTATTTCCCAACCATCTGCACAGGGTTTCGACTTATGGAAGGATACTATAGACACAAAATCAGTCTGGGGTTCTTTTTATTTCTTTTCTTTTAAATTGTTTTATTTTTTATTTACCAATTGTGACAGTGAGTACAGAAATATAACAATTCAATTTTGAGCGCCCCACCCACTATGAAGTAAAACTACGTATTGATTGAATGAATAAACTGCGCAAACCAGATAAGAAGGAGCAATATAATAAGAGAAGTGAGTCGGCGAAGGTAAGAAGTACTTGAGTGGCACAATACTATAGAGTTCGGACAGAAAGTCAATAAAAGAAGAACAAGGTTTGAGCAGGCAAGAACAGCGAGAGGAAGCAGTACATACCAGGAAGAATCAAAAAAACATAAAAAATTATCCTGACTGTTCCAACCAAGTTGTTAATTTTGCCCACACCTCAAGACCCTTCTTCCGACCCTTATGCCCCTTTTTAGCATAGATGGCTTTTTCTAGATGATAGGTAGCCACAAGCCTAGCCAACCACTGAGAGAATGAAGGGGGCTCAGAATCAAGCCAGATGGAGGCAACACAAATCCACCAAACTGCCATTGTTAGTCCCTCGCTTTTAACCCTTAGAGTTTCAGACTAGGTCCCCAGCAAGATAACTGTGGGATTTAGTGACATAGGCTGAGTAGTAACTTCCCCTAGGAATCCCTGTATATGGATTAGTGTTGGGGCAAGATTCGGACAGGTTGCAAATAAGTGAATTGAGTCGGCAGCAAATTCCGAGGAACCGGGGGCATGTAGTCCCTGTGCCAGCCCCCCACTTTGCAATCTTACTAGGGGTAATATACAGGAAAAAGATAGCTTTAAAATGTTGTGCCTGCAATTTTGCTGACAGTAAGATGCTTTGAGAAAGGGCTAATGAGTTGAAAAAAATACTGCATGGGGAATCGAGTTTTAAGTTCCATTTGTCTGCTATGGTTTGTAGATCATCTGGAGTTTGTCTGTTTAGAATATTATACAACAGACCGATTCAGGGGGCCACGGGGTTGCACAGTGTGTTGAGAAGATCTACTTCCATGAACCCTGTAGCACCCCCAACCTTCCTGGAGAGAAAATCAAATATGGAAAGATACTTAAAGGCGTCTTGGTTCTTCAGGCTGAACTTAGATTGCAAATTTGCAAAGGGTATAACTCCCTCACTGGTGATAAGGTCTCCCAATTTCATAATTCCAGCCTTGTGCCAGTCTGAGAAATAGGACCTTCCAAAAATAGCGGGGAGATTGCCATTGTTGTAAGTGGTAGAGTAGTAGTTGTATCTGACCAACCCAAAGATTCTACGGACACTACGAAAGACTTTGTAAGAGTTCATTAAAGTCTTAAATCTCACACGTTTGTAGTATCCGTAGTAGGTCTCTCAGAGCAGACAGCCCCAGCTCTGTTCACCCAGCAGAAGTTGAAAAGGCGAGGCAAACCCAGGTCTGTGGATAAGGGGTGGCTCCCTTACCAATTCAGAGCTATACTGCATGACAGAGGCCCAGTAATATAGCGTGATGTTGGGGAAGGACCACCCTCCTTGTTGTTTTGGAAGAGATAGCTGATTTAATGCCCGCCTGGGTTGGGAGTATGCCCAGATAAACTGTGTGAAAATTTGTTGGAATTTCAGCAGATTTGCTTTGTCTAAATTCCAGGGGTATAGTGCGAAAAAAATAAATTAGTTTAGCGAAGTATGTCATTTTTATGACATTGCATCTGCCAACAAGGGTTAGGTGCAGATTATCAATTTGTTTTAGGGCCTTCCTAGTATGAACGGCAAGAGGAGCTAAATTATCTGTTACAATTTCGTCCAAGTTGGATGAGATGGAAACCCCCAGATATTTAGCCTTGGGAACCACCCTACCATCAGTCCAGGCAATATGACTGTTTATTATTATTTGTGTTTTGGTTTTATTCAGGGCGTAGCCTGATAGTCTCCCAAATTTTTGAGCCTCAGTTTCTACAGCCAGAATGGTGTTTAGGGGATCTGTTGAAGTGATGGCCAAATCGTCAGCATATGCCATAATTTTGGTGTTAATGCCCTGGAAGCTGACTGCTAGAATGTCATGATTTCTTTCAATTTGTTTGATGAATGGGTCTAAATAAAGGGCGAACAACAGAGGGGAGCAAGGGCAGCCCTGCCTGGTACTCCGGGAGATGTTAAATTGTTCTGTAGGTTGCCCGTTAATGGATACACAGGCAGTAGGTTTAAGATAGAGGGCTTGCACCGCCTGCGTAAGTTTGGGCCCAAAGTCCATCCTGCTCATGATGGCCCACAAGAAGAGGAGACCGGGACGAATGCTTTTTCAGTGTCGAGCAATGTTAGTGACATCGGGTCTCTGGCTGCTTGTGCGACGTCGAACAGAGTGATGGCCCGCCTGACGTGTTCCATTGTATCTTTTTTTGGGATGAAGCCATGTTGCCATTGTGAAACTAGGGACTGAGGTTCTTCGATTTCTGATTTCGTCCCGTATCTAGCCGCCAATTTTTGATTTGTCGCCATTTTGTGTTGCCCTCACTCAGGCAGCACGGCGAACGGTGTGTTTTTGCGTTTCCAGCTGCTATGTGTTCTTCTAGTTAAAAAGTAACTCTATTGCCCTTGTCCACGAAACCCGATGTCAGGATCTGGCTGAGTTTGTTAATCCATGTCTGGCTTGATTGATCCCTGTCCCAACCAACTATTTGCCTTCTCCTATTCTTTCTTTATACTATCTTATCCGACTGGCCTTCGCTATTCTCTCCTTGTATTCTCCTATTACACAACTATCCTTTGAGACACACAAATACGTCCTGCCACCTGCAAGAGGAGATTGTGGACTCCATCACTGATTAATTTGTTGGGAGGAGTAGCACACGGGTCTGAGAGAGGGGTGTATTTGAGACACCTGATAGCTTGTTTTTCAACTTTTCTCATTGGTTCGTTTTGTATGTGTAAAGAGGGAGATGCTGTAAATATGTTCCTATAAAAGACTGTGCGCCACGGATTGAAGTGGCAGTCTCCTTAGAATCCACCTCATGTGTAACTTCTGGGACAACTGTGCTTAGCTGCAGCTAATAAACCTGGCTTCCACGCTCAACGCAGTGTCTCGTGTCTCTGTTTTTACAAGACTGGTGAACTCGGGGATTAAGGCATGCCCTGCGCCGCCCGGCCCATAAGGCCCGGTTCTCCAACTGGCGCTCAACATGGGGCGGTTTCAGTGGTAGCGGTTCAGCCCGAGGGTCGTGAGAAGCCCGGCAAGAAAATTCCGGAGGATTCGCGAGCCACGTTAAGCGATTCCTGTATGTCGAACTGGGCCGAAGGTCTTTTGCAGCGTGGCTACTCCTTTCCGACAGATGCTGATGACTGCTGCCCTGACTACCGCCCTGCCTTGGACCCTTTGGTGATGAGTGGTATTGCGAGACATTAGACGGACCTCTGTTGGCGCGAGAAGACCATTTAGTTAAGTATTCGTGGGTAGCGCCCACTTCTTTGTTTTGTTTTTAACTTTTGTTATTCGACTGTTGCAATAGCCGAAGCCGAGGGGTGAGTACATTTGTACCGTGTTCTTTGCTTTCACTACTTGAAGTTAGTAAACAGATCGGTGTACTTAAAATGCCTGGTCTGAGCCGATTTAGGAAATTCTGTTGCTTTTGCTGTACTAGGGATTCCCGGCTCGAGGATTCATGTCTGATTCCTCCGGTTGGAACTCCCACTTATGAGCTCTATTCCAAACATGGTGTTGGTCCCATTGCCTTTAATGAGGCATGGATCCGATACACAAAGAAAGATGGTGTTTTGCGGTGGCCGCAAAATGGTAGTTTTGAGCCAGATATATTAGATAAGGAATCAATTCTGTTCAAAAGAAAAGCCCGGCCGGCAATGTTTGACTCTTTCCGCCTTTGGCGTAAGGAAGCCAAACAGAGAGAAATTAAACAAGCAAAAAGAGATAGGAAAATGAAAGATATGACAGTTATACAGGCTGCCCAGCAGTTTAAAGACAATGAGACTGATCGTGCGATTGAGGTCTCAGATAGACAGCATCGGATGGCAATTGATAGGTGCTATCCTGTGTTACCTCCACAGCGCAAAGATCTTGTTGAAGATCCCTTAATGTCCCATTTGTTGAAATGACCTCCGCCTTATGCGCCAGGTGCTGATGCACCTGTATTATTGCCACCTGTGCAGCAACCTGTTGTTCAGCCAGGAGCTCCGGCTCCTACGCAATTGCCTCTTCCCGTATTACCGCCTGCACCTCCTTTGCCACCAACTTCTGTACCGCAGTCTCCTTCGCTTTCTGTTTCTCTTGTAACGGCTAGTTCTTCTCTTCCTTTGCTTAATATTGCGTCTCCGGTTTTACTACCTACTTCTTCTCCGATTCTTAATCGGTTAGTTGATACTGTCTCTGGTCTTTTCTCCCCCCTCTTTGGGCTGTTTAATAGGACTCCTGCTTTTTCCCGAAGGCAATCCCGTAGCCAAATTCCAGATTCTGAGGAACGAGTTGTATTTGACTCTCTCGCTCATAAATGGATGATGAATGGTCCACTGTATAGTGTACCCGATATATTGAGTACCTTTCTTCAGTGGAATGCGTCTACTCAGAGATACGTTTTTAATGTCATGTGTGACGCACTTGTTAAAGGATGGGAGGATATGGAGTTGGATTTAACTCCACAGGGTCTATTAGATATACAGGACAGTTTTGATAAAGGACTTATTGTGGGTCCTGACGTTGAGGGTGCTATAAAGACACTTGTTACTTTTAGGTCCTTATATTCTTCCCAGGCTATTTCTGAACCTGATCCTGCAGTTAGACAGAGAACGAAGAATTATCCTATGAGAGAAGTTCCTCCAGTATGGAGAGAAGCGGTTCCACAGGCAAACAATGTTCCAGGTGTCCCTGCTCATTTCCAGTGTATATGGGTACATGTCCCTTGGAAATGAGCTGAAGTTTTAGCACTTAAGCAGTCTTTGCCAGACCCTGGTAAAAATCCTGCTGGTTACTATAAAGAGCTGTCTCAGACTGTTGATGCATGTATTATGAATTTGGCTGATATTGATATGCTGATGGGGAATGTAGTTCCACAAGCATTGTGGGCTCGGATTCGTAGAGAGGATCATGACCAACCTTTAGGTGGTAATTGGGCTGATATATCTGTCGCAGATGCAGCACAAGTGGGTGGTGCTAAGCCAGATGATTTGATTACACAGTTGCCTGGGAGGATCATTACCTTAATGAAGACAATGATGCCTGCTTTACGCATTAACTGGGATAAGTTAGCTGCGTGTAAGCGTAAAGAGTGAGTTGCTGTAAATATGTTCCTATAAAAGACTATGTGCCACGGATTGAAGTGGCAGTCTCCTTAGAATCCACCTCGTGTGTAACTTCTGGGACAACTGTGCTTAGCTGCAGCTAATAAACCTGGCTTCCACGCTCAACGGAGTGTCTCTGTTTTTACAAGGCAGTGAACTCGGGGATTAAGGCGTGCCCTGCGCCACCCGGACCATAAGGCCCGGTTCTCCAGGACTCGGCCACGGAGGAGATTCTAGCTGCTAATATTTTAGAAAAGATTTTAGAGTCACAGTTGATAAGTGTAATAGGCCTATAGGAGCTCATCTCTATTGGAGATTTGTCCTTGTTTGGGAAAATAGAAATTCTGGCATTAGACCAAGAGGCAGGGGGTGGAACCCCGCTGAAGATAGAAACTACTACCTCTGTGAAGATAGTTTTGATTTGGGGGGGCAAAGATCTTATAAAACTTTACAGGAATGCCGTCCATACTTGCGGCTTTCCCATCAGGGAGGCTAGATAGGGATTCCATAATTTCATCCCAGGTTGGAGTAAGATCTAGTTGATCAATGTCATCAGGGCTGAGCCGTTTAAGTTCAATCTCACTGAGATAATGAGCGATCTCGCTTTCTAGTGTATCCTTCGCTCAGTGTACAGCTTAGTGTAAAATTCCTGGAATCCCTTCCGTATAAGGTTAGAGTCGTTGGTCTCACTCCCTGAGGGGATTTTTATTGCATGTATCTCACTGCTGGAAGCCTGTTGCCTAGTCCTGATGGCCAAGTGGTGCCAAATGCTATCACTGCACTCGTAGTTTTTCTCACGTGCACTTGCCCATTTGGCTGCAGCTTTTTCCACGAAAACCCCCCCTATCTCAGCCTTGGGCAAAACTACTTCCTTTCGAACATTTTCAATATTTGCTCTGTTTGAACTAATTGGGCCAGTTTGGTTTCGGCTATCTTTAGTTTCCCCTATAGGTTGCTGATTAGAAGCTTCTTTTTTTGTTTTTACAAACTGAAAACCCAACGGTTTCGCCCCTTACCCCTGCCTTTAAGGTGTCCCAGACAGTCATTAAGGAGGCAGAGCCAATGTTTATTTCCAAAAATTGCTGGATACATCCCTGCATATGGGTTTGGTAGTTAGAATCATGCAGAATAGCTTTCTCGCAGTTCCATGCGGGTGCCTCCTTTTACCTCCCAAACCCCTTGATATTGAGGATAAGAGGATTGTGGTCAGACATAAAGCGGGGAGCTATTTCAATGGTGCAGTTGTGAATAAGTGAGGATGAGAGAAAGAAGTAGTCTAATCTGACTAAGGAATGGTGCGGGCAGAAAAGAAGGTGTAGCCCGGCTGAGTGGGATTTAGGCTGGCCCATGTGTCTCTCAATCCGTGGATCTGGGCAAGATTAGCTAGGGCCTGAAAGACCAGGGACTTCGTGCCCTTATATCTCCAATTGCTATCCGTCTCCCAATTGCAAGACAGATGTATGTTAAGGTCGCCACACAAAATAATGGGGGTGGGCCAGTGCGCTAGTTCACCTGAGACTAGGTTAATGACCCCTGGATCATCAGTGTTGCTTCCGTAAACTGAGCAAAGAGTAAAGGGGGGGTTATTGGAAAGATGGCACTCTGCTATAGCCCATCTGCCCAATGGGTCGGTTTTAACCCCGGGAATGTTAAGTGATAATCTTCTGTCTGCCAAGATTCCGACCCCTTTGGTTTTGGCACCCTGTGTGGTGGCCCCCAAGACTTTGAGCCCTAAGGTATCTAGTAGGTGCTTCTGTGAGCCTTTTATGTGAGTTTCTTGTAGACAAGTGATATTCCCCCCCAGGGATCATCATAGACCTAAAGCCACATTTTGCCTTTTAGAGGGATCATTAAGCCTGTAGATATTAGCAGAAACAATCCTGAGTGAATCTATCTTAGCCATCTGCAAGGGGGAATTAAAGTTGTCACATTCTTTCGATCCTGCCCTAAGCCGTAGTGGGTAAACTTAAGAATGTGTGTTTGCCAAATTGTGCCATTAATGCTTCTGCGCCAATTCATTCTACTAACGTGCCCCAACTGACCCCCACCCACCCCACCCGCCCCTTCTTTGAGCAATCAGGTATAACCTGAGTGATGATAGTCAAACATGAGCCCTGTCTGCCTGGCACGCCGGAGGAAAAAAAATAAAACAAGTTATACTTTCAGATGGCTAGTAGCCCTTTGAGTAACCCTATAAGAGAGAGAGGCAAAGTCAAACGGATGAGCATCAGTCTTTGTACGGTGCCGGCAGAGAGATTAGTGCTGGGTTGTGCCAAAAGTTATAACCCATCGAAGAAAAAAAAAAAACGAGTAAGACTTCATTATGGCAGGAACAATGTCTGAGAGAAAGACCCGACCCATGGTGATGTGGGAATAGTTGCAAGAGAGCGGGGAATAAACTTTTCATCTGTTGCTTTTCTTAGAATTTAGCTCTTCCAGATATTCCCCCGCTTTTATTTCGGATAGAAAGACCTTGGTAATCCCGTTGGTGATAACCTTCAGCCTGGCGGGATTCATTAGATAAACTTCAGCCCCCTGCTGCTGAAAGGGGGAGATCAATTGTCTTAGGCGCCATCTCCGTTCTACTGTCTGGTAGCAAAAGTCTGGCTTGGCGAAAAATATAATCCCATTGGGCCATTTCTTGGAGTTAGGGCGAGCCTGATCGTATATTAGCTGTGTAAGGAGGATGTTTCCGAAGTAGACGAGGAATACCCTTGGCTGCCCTCCAGTCGCGTTGCCACTGTTGTATTGCTGTTTCTGGTGGAAAGGAAAACAATATGCCCTCTGCACTTCCCGATCCCAATCCCAGCCCTGGTGGTCTGGGAAAGAGTCTTGTAATAGTTTGACAATGAAACGTCTTGGATCATCCCCCTCTTTCCCCTCCAGAATGCCAAGCTGGCGGAGATTATTCCTGCGCTGGTGGTTTTCCTGGTCCTCCAGCTTGGACATTAGATCTATCAAGCAGGCAGTGTTGGACTCACCCTGCTGTTTAGTAGCCAAGGATTCAGATTCCAAGTGCTCGGTTCGTGCTTCCACCATGGTGACACGGTCGTTGATATCAGTTCAGGTTTTATTCAGCCGTCTTAAGCCTCCCTGCAGCTTCTGGCAGCGTTTTTGGCAGCACAGCTGTCAGCCCGCATTTATTCTTGAAATTCTTTAATGGAGGCTAATATAGAGGCTAGGGAGGGTTCATTGGTGTCTGCCTGCAGGCTGTTTGAGCTCTCCCACTGTGTTGCATTGTGATCATCTTGGTCAAAGGGATAGGACATTTGGGAGTCAGAGTAGTCCCATTTCAGCTGGCTACGGCGCTTACTCTTACTTCTGGGTTTTTTGGGGCACACGACTGTACCTATGTCCTTGACACCACACTGTCTCCTTCACTAGCATTGTCAGACCCACTCTCTCCAGATGAGGTAGGTGTGCTATCTGAGACAGAGTAGAAATGCTCGAGCCCTGCCTCAGGATGCAGGGATTTTGCATGCCGGGGGGGACCACTAGACATTGGATGACGTTGTTAGTGCCTGCCATCTGTGCATCAAGAATAGTAGACTGAGTACCAAGGCAGTCATTACTGGATCCCTTATCCTGCACCTGTGCAGCAGAGGAAGACTTGAAGGGGGCAGATAGTTGTGCTATAGTCCCAGTTGATAGATCACTGACAAGTGCCTGGGAGGAAATGTCTTGGTTCGGGGCGGGCTCAGTGATTTCAACAGAGGGTTCGTGTATATTTATGTCAGTATCGGTAACCCTCTTGCTGAGCGCCTGGATTGGGTCTCACTGAAGGTACATTCTCAGTAGGGGGCACAAGGATCTTAGGGTTGACAACAGAGGACTGACTTTTAGCATCCAGGAATATTTTAGCAAGAGGGGGTGCGTGGGCCCAGGGTTCTTAAAGTCTCTAAGCAGAGTCCCCCCCCTGTCTTGCCCCACAATTTATTATCACCACTGACCTCTTGCTCGGGTTTGGAGGCTCCTTCGGTCATTGCAGCATTTCTGGAGTCCACCGGTGTTTTTAATTTGCCACCTTTCCGTGTCCCCCGGGCACTCATTTCGGGTCTGTTTTCTTGGATAGAGGGTACCAGCAGGATCCGGCTGCGGGAAAGTCCGTAGTTGGCAGTGGGAGTAACTGAAGGCAGAGCAAGGATTACTACCGCAATTAGATAAAGGAAGGTCCGGGCATGTGGATCCAAAGGAACTGCCGATAAATGCCAGATAACCTTGCGGGTCGCCTCGCTGCAGTTTAGCAGTCCAAAAGTAGATTGGAGAGAGTCCCCACCACGGGGAAGCAGCAGCAGCACTCTCTGCAGCCTCTGGGATTGGCGCGCTCGGCAGACCGGCATTTCCTCGAGCGGCACAGGGCGGCTAGCCGATCATCACGCGTCCGGTGTGAGCGGCCGAGCAGCGAGAACTCACGCTGACTCCATTTTTGCTCAGCCTCAATCCAGTCTGAAGTTCTAAGGAATGGCAAGTTCAGGGAAATGAAGCACTATTTAGAGTGTGCCTCATTCCACAGCAGATAATATTTCTGAATGAAATTGTGCAATAGACTTCCTGTCTTGGACTAGCCAAGAACAAGGATTTGAACACACCTCGGATTCCCACACCTTCATACATCAATTTTACATCACATGGAGGGGATACAGTAGATTACATCATGCAGTACAATACTTCAGACCCCAATTGGAAGGGATGATTAGTTTGGCCCACAGACACAAACAGATGTCAATCAAGATTCAGGGGTACGACCATAGGGTTTTGTATCCATAGACCAAACCAATGCTACGTACAAATAGAACATCCAGGGGTAGTGACACCATACAGTGTTGGGAAGTTGTGCCTCGATTAGCAAAAAACCTCAACACTGTCCCAGGTGAAACAGCACTTATCCTTACTCTCAGATGAGGGTCGCATCGTAAGAGTAAGCATTCTACTCTCATGTATTTTATATACTTGCCTGTATTCATTGTTTTAGCACGATGGTACAAATCTACCATCGTTTCACTCTGTTAGTGCTTTGAATCATTTATTTCTGCCACTGTTATGGTTGTTTCAGCACACCTATTTTACACTAGAATGACGCTTGTCCAATGAATGCTTATTGAAAAACGTCCCAACCGCTTATTCTGTGTATCTCTCTGGCACAAGGTGAGCATGAGTGACTGAGCAAAAAGCATTGCACTGTTTTCATGATCCTGAGGGGTCAGGGTTGTCATGTTCGATAGTTGCCAAGAACTATTCTCTCCTTGGTAAGAGGGGTTTCTAGTGGCACTGTGAGCTAGCTGGTATACAGGCTAACATACCCGGTAGGGGTGTCTAGAATCAGTCTGGACACTAATACTACAGTTTATGTTGTCTAAACTCCCTTCCAACGACCATCAGATTCGCTGAATCTGAAACCACTTTTAGGAAACTTTTAAAAACCCATTTGTTTACCCTTTAGCTCTTCACTCCATCTTGCTGCTCTCTCCACAGCGCGGGGACACGCCGGGATGGCGTCACCATGCGCTCTACAAGCTCCTTTATTATTAAACGTGTGGATCCTATTTAAGTTTATAGGAACTACACCACACTACCACCAACCCTCCAGACACCTGCGCTCTGCCTCGCTCATCTTCGCTCACAGAACCACATCTGTTGATGCAACAGAGGAGGACACTCCTTCTCCAACCTTGCCACCAAGTCCTGGAACGACCTTCCCCTCCACCCCCAAATATCATCCTCTCACATTATTCAGAAATGGACTCAAGATCTGGCTCTTTGACTTATCGCAGGAAGAACTTAGCCCCTTGATACCCTCGCAGGTGATTAACCGGGCTGTAAAAATCCTGATTGATTTATTGTTTTTTTTCATTATTTATTCAAAACAAAGTACCCAGCAGCCAGACCCGCCCCTGTACAAAACACCATATGCGAGATACGTTAGCTATAACAGACTAGGACAATTACAACTCAATAACCTGCAATGAAACTGTCCTTGACTCTGCACAATGAAATAGCTACATTTCTCATATATATATCTTTTTAGGTCTCGCTAGCATGGGCTGCGCACACCCACAGTCTTGCTGGAGAGATTTTATGTTTTTAGGTAGCTTTCAGTGACGGGCTTTAAGCCCACTCCCTCTTTTCCATTGGATGGTGTCACCGTTTATGCTAAACGGTGGCCAGCCATTGGAAAAGAGCTTTCCCTGACTTTGACTTTTCTCTTTTTGAGCCGTCCCACTAGGACGGACTCACCTGATTTACGTTCGTCGTAAAAGCTTTATTATCTTTTTGGGGCCATGTGTTTCAAACACATGGCCCCATACAGACAAGAAAGCTTTCAGATGGGTCCCATACTATGCACTCCTGCAATTGTTGTCAGAAAGTGAAGGCACTTGGCCCCGCCATTGTTAATGATGCCGTAGGCCAGCTCCTCCTCTCCTAGCCCTGGACCCTGCCCGGAATTCTCTCAACTTTCCTGAATCAGAGAGGGCAAAGGCTAGTGCCAGCGTCTGCTCTGTGATGCGTGCTTTTGCAAAATGCAAAATGGCAGGTATGTTGTGTTTTTTCGCGAGTCGCCAGTGAATCTGTGAAGGAGAAATGCACAGTCATAGACCACCTCCCCCCAGAGCTCTGTGCATTGCCCTGAAATGGTTGTTTCAAACAGGTCGGGGTCACAAGACGACTGCAGACCTTGGTCTTGTGACTAATGCTAAATGCATCAATAATGTTCACCCTTGGAGTTCAACCTTGAAGCAGAAAGGGCATTCTTGAGAGTCTTCTGCTACCTTCCCAGTTAGACTTCCAGCACCTCCCTCTGAGGGGCAATGAGGACTCGAGAGCCCAAAATACCATAGCATGTGTGCAGCTCACGGTGGGGAGGTCTGCCCTCCCTCCCAGACTAATGCCAGCAGCCAGACTGCAGTTGAGATGCCATCCTTCCCTGGGCCCGTGCCAGGCTGCAGGTCAATAAGGAGTCTTGAGCGTGCTGACCCGCACTCCCTCTCCTCCTGAAATAGCTGGCAGTCTCCTCCGTGCCAGCTGCTCACCCCACACTCAACAGGACAGGGCGCTGTCATCTTTTGTCGATGTTCACCTGGACAGGAGATGGGAGGGGGGGGTCGCGCTGGGTGGAGTGAGGAGTCTCGGGCAGCCAGATCATGAGTGCCGCCTTTGCAGTGTGCTTGTTTAGGTGCTTTTACCAGGACTTGTTTTGTATGCTGGCCACATATAGGGCCCCAGGTGAAGGTTATTAGACGTTAAGTTTATTAGATGTTCAGCATCCCCAGCTGACTCATGCAGATTGTATTTGAGTCTTTGAAAGAGGTTTATTGATTAAGGGCCCGATGTAGGTAAACGCGATTTTCCGAATTCAAAATACCGAGGCGGGCCGAATCGGTATTCTGAAATCGGAAAACGAGATGTAGGGAAAAAAATGCGAATGAATACCGAATCGGTAGGCATCGGTAATGAGAATCGGTACGTTCCGATTCGGCACGGTCCGAATCGGAAAGTACCGAATCGGCTAACAACAAATCGGAAATTACCGATTCGGCTACCACCGAATCGGATAGTCCCGAATCGGCGAACACCGAATCGGTAAAATCCGAATCGGTAAAATCCGATTCGGCAATCATAGATTCGTAGCCATGAAAACACACCCATGGCGAAAAAGCCCATAGGAATGCATTGAAGGAACCGAATCGGCTTTTACCGAATCGGATAATACCGAATCGGATTTTACCGAATCGGTAATATCCGATTCGGTAAAAGCCGATTCGGCAAAAGCCGATTCAGCCAATGAGGTGGCTCCCCCTCCCCCACCCAAACAGGGAGTGGCAACCCTGGCAGGTGCAGCTAATTAAGAAGTTTCTGGAGAGCCAGCCTGAGCTCAACACTCACAGTTAGCAGCAGTGGGAATAGGAGGTTGCCAACTGAACTGAAGAACATGGCAGAGCAGTCAGAAAGCCAGAAGTCCTCCCAGAAGAGGAAGCCGAAGTTCACCACCACCGAACTTCAGGTGCTGGTCGAGGAGGTGGTGAGGGTGCACCGCCAGCTGTTTGGCAAGCTGTCCCTCAACGTGCCGGACAGCACCAAGAGGAGGATCTGGGCCGAAATCGCCCAGAAGGTGAATGCTGCGGGTGTCACCCCCAGGTCCATAGAAGAACTCAAAAAGAGATTCTATGACATCTGCAGCCTCACAAAAAGGAAGATGGCTGAGATACAGAGGCAGGCTGGAGGCACTGGAGGAGGCAGGAACCCGGCGCCACCCCTCACCGAGCTGGAGGAACTGGTCTCCAGCACCATTGAGAGGGAGAGTGTCAGTGGAATCGGGACCCTGGACAGCTCTGCGAGAGCTACAGCTACAGGTAAGAAGCATGCGCATCATGACACACCCTACCAGACACCTCCCCATTAGACACAATGCATAGGCAAACCCCAGCACAGTACTGTCACCAACATACAAGAGACAAGCATCATGGTACATGTAGTCAGCAGAAGTTAGCTAAATATGGCAGTGCAGAATCACAAGACAGGAAACAGTGTGACACAGTGTAAGGAGATGCAAGGACATGTGGAATGCTATAATTGTACTGACTGTAATACATCGGCACTCAGTTTACAAATGCTTCTTTGTACCTAGGGGCCCCATCAGGCGGAACAACATTGACATCAGAGGGAGCAGCACCGTCTGACACTGCGGTCGCAGGGCCGAGCACAAGCCAGGCTGGCCAGGAGGAGGAGGAGGAAGGAGACACCCTAGGGCTAGGTATGGAGGGAGACCTGGTCATAGACTTCGATGCACTGCACTCCCCACAAATGGCCAGCACACCCCCCTTGCAGTTCTCCCCAGAGAACTCCCCTACAAGGGACACCATTCTGCCTACACCAGCTCCTGCCACAACCATGGCCTTGCCACCTGTACGACCTGTCCTGGGAGCAGGGGCTCAGGGACCGGCCAGCTCCACACCCCCACCAGTGGCACCCCAGCCCACTCAGCAGGCCGGAAGCAGCAGTGCCCGGCGCCGTACCATCACCACCACTGCTGCACCAGCACGGGAGGGCAGTGTATTCCTGGGCCTCGAGGGACAGATGGTGAAGATTCAGAGGCAACAGGCAAGATCCACTATGGCCTGCCAACGCCAGCTCCTGCAGCACAACCTGCAGATGGGAGAGTTGGTCAAGGGATTCCAGGCCGTCGTGGAATCGAACAAGGAGGTGGCAGCAGGGTTAGGCAGGCTAACCACTGCCATCACCCACTCATCTAGCAGACAGGAGGAGCATGAGCTGGTGCGCAGGCGGGATGCCCGGGTGCTGAACCGCGCCATGGGCCGCCTTGCTGCGGCGACAGCACAACTGTGCCATCGCAGCGCCAACCAGGAATCTGTCCTTAGTCAGCATACGGCTGAGCTCACAAGGGGGATGGCCCGGATCACCACTGCTATGGAGGCCATGATTATTTCGAACACCGCCTCCAATCCTGCCCTGGACCTGGGTGATGCTGGGGACAGCAGCAGCCGCAGCAGCCCGGCCAGCGCTGCGTCTGAGCCACGGAGGAGCACCAGGCGCTCCGCTGATGCTGCTGGGCATTCAGAGGGGGCTGAGGGACACCCCAGTGGGTCTGGCAAGCGGGCAAAGAAATAGCCATGCAAGGGCGGGTGAGGCAACCTGAACCTTGGACTTTATTTTATTTCCCATACACCATTTTTTGTTGCACATCAATGCTGTAACTGTGTTGCAACACTATTAAAATTTGTTTTTTCCAATCAACATTTTGCTGTCTTTGCATCTGTACTCAGTCAGAAATAGTTCTCAGTAATCTCCTCACGTCTGTATCTGCCATCACTTGGCGTACACACCCCAGCTGGCTGTGTCAGTGGCACAGCTTCGTCGTCGTCATGGTCCTCGTAGTCAGACAACTCCACCTCAGTGCCCTTCTTCACCGCAAGGTTGTGTAACATTGCACATACAGCTATGATCTTGCAGCAGGTGATGGGGGTATACTGCCTTGCACCTCCACTCTTGTGCAGGCATCTGAATCTACTTTTCCAGATGCCAAAGGTCCGTTCGACAACATTCCTTGTGCGTATGTGGGCCCGGTTATACCTCCTTTGGCTGGGTGTGGAGGGGTTGAGGTAGGGGGTGAGTATGAATGAGCGGAGGGCATATGCACTGTCGCCTGGAAGAGAAAGGGGTCACATTAGACACATGCATACATGTATTCCACCTACCTACTATGTGTAATGGGGGTCTGATGATGTGTCTCACCTAGGAGGTATCCTTCTCCAAATTCGCCAGCCATCAGCCGTGCATATATGCCGCTCTGTTGGAAAATATAGGAGTCATGGGTACTCCCTGGAAATTTTGCTACCAGGTCTGTGATGGTGCACTTTGCATTGCAGATCACCTGCACGTTGATGGTGTGTGTAGACTTGCGATTGCGGTATATGTATTCGGTGTCCGCTGGTGGGCAAATCGGAATGTGCGTGCCATCTATGCAACCGATGATTTGGGGAAATTGTGCCATCTGGTAGAAGTCAGCTTTGGTTTGTAGCAGTTCTGCGTGGGTTGCAGGGAAAGAGATGTATTGGTCCATCCTGTGTATCATGGCGTCAAGGAATGTGTGGAAGAACCTTGACAGGCTGCTCTGGCTCACCCCTCCTGCTGCTGCTACACCACTTTGATAGCTGCCAGACGCTAGCAGGTGTAGGCTGCATAGCACCTGGATGTGCGCAGGGATGGCGTGTGCCCTTGGGGTGTGGTGGTCCAAGAATGGCTTGAGATCCCTGATGAGCTCAAGTATGGTGTCAGAGTCCAGCCTGTATCTCTGTAGTATCTCTGCCTCTGTGAGCATGAACAGGGTTATCCTCTGTCTGTAGACCTGTTCATTTCTTAGCCATTCCCTCTGTCCTTCCTGCTGTAGCCGTAGCCGCCTCGCAATGACATAGAAAGCTGCCATCCTGCAAGTTGCAATGCATTTTGGGACTGTTTATATGGGTTGGAGTTGGTTACCACCTGATTGCAATCCATGGTAAATACCGAGTGAATTCTACCGATTTTGAGCCGATTTCGGTGTTTCTGTGCCTCCCTACATCTCCCCAACTGTCGGAATCGGGGAATTTCCCGATCGGCGATTCATACGAATCGGCATGTTTTCCGATTCGGCTCATGTCCGAATCGGTCTTTCTACCGATTCGGTACATGGACCGAATCGGTGAATTTCCGAATCGGTGTCACTAACGAATCGGTACATGGACCGATTCGGTGATTTTCCGATTCGGTGTCACTACCGATTCGGTACATGGACCGATTCGGTGATTTTCCGATTCGGTGTCACTAGCGATTCGGTACATGGACCGAATCGGTGATTTTCCGAATCGGTGTCACTAACGAATCGGCACATGGACCGAATCGGTCTTTGCATCCGATTCGGTGTTTTTCCGATTCGTTACATATCCGATTTTCGGTATGTACGTATCGGGTTCTTTCCCATTCGGTACTCATTCCGATTCGGTTTTCACTCCGATTCTTTATGTTTTTTGTTCCCTACATCTCGATGGCTGTTTACCGATCGGTAAGGGCCAAAAATCGGTATTTTCGGCCGTTACCGATCGGTAACGCCCTACCTACATCGGGCCCTATATGATTAAGCTTTTATAACATGAGCTTTGCACTCCGATGCATTTGTCTTTGATTCTTTTCTAGAGTTTTGCTGTTTTAAATGTGCGGTGCTGCCCAGATCACTTTCTGCTCTGATACTTCAAGAAGCAGCTCCACGGATGCCGAGAAGCGCTCTGGAGGCTGTGCTTCTAAAAGACAGCTTTGAGAACTATCCCTCTGATTCAACTCATGCCTTCACAGCTAAATTTGGTTACATTTGTGAATACCCTGGGTGCAGTCGTGGCTTTGAACTGCTAATGCCTCCTTGCTGCTGTTGAACTTAGAAGAGGCCGGGGTGCTTTGTGTAAAGAGAGAATATATATTGGCGACCCCATGGTCCCTACGTGGTCTTTAGCTTTGTCTGTGCGTATCTTTTTGCTACTGCTCCCGGGTGACTTTACAGTGACTTACTCAAGTTCCCCCTTTCTGCTAGTATCTTCTTTTATGCACCCCAATAACTGGCCTTCACCCCAACGGCTATGTCGCCTTTTTGTCACCCGATATTTAATGGTCTTCATTACGTTTTTAAATTCCACTGTGTTATTGTACATGTTTATTAATGTGTGTGTTGGTGGTGTGCAGTTTTATGGTTTGTACACTTCTGTACAGCACTTTTCAGAGGTAACACCTCCCCCCCGTCCCTGCTGCGCAGTGGGCACGAGCCCTTCAGAGGGCCGAGTCCAAGACCACTGAATATCTGTGAGATACCTTAGTCTTGTGGCCCCTCATTAAATTCTGCGGGGGTGTTAAGTGGGCAACATTTTGCTTTGTGCCACTGAGTTTTTTGTGAAGCGCCTCTTCAAAATGATCAGATATATGGGTGCACAGAAGTAATCAGGCATGTGTCCGGCTAGCACCTGAAAATCAGTTTTACCTCATTCGAATATGGTTGAAAACCTGGTGGGTCTGGGTGTGGATCAGTCACATTGCAGTTCTGTGCACATCAACACAGGAACTGCACAGTGCATTCCTTGTGCAGGCCTGTTCACCAAATCTCCACCCCTGTGCTCCTGTTCTCTGATCATCAAACTCCGTGTTAAAGATATTACCCACGGGGGCGGGGCTTACGCGCCGTCATGGAATCGCGGACCTCCCGTAAGCTCCGGAGAGTTGCGGGCTCCGGATGCAATTATAGCCTCATTCGACTCCCTCTTGAGGCCGGAATTTGGCATCCTCCTACAGCGGAACATGGTCCGCTTCGATTGTTTGCCACAACGGAGTTTATAATGCCGAGTTAAAGGCGCTACGAGCTTTCTCTTCCAGCGGCTGCATTTGGACGCGGGCGGCCGCCATTTTGTGCCACCGAGCCAGCATCCCCTCACAGCATTTCGCTTCACCTCCAGCTGCTCTCCTGGTGACACAGTCAGAAATACGCTGCCCTTATTTTGCAGGCCACTAACAAGGTATGGCGTAGTGTGCTGCTGTCTGCCTTCTGCCTTTTATTTGGCTTCTTCATACACTTTCCTCAGCTAGTATGCTTCTGTGGTGAACTCGGCCGCTATTTTAAAATTTTGGTGTGAGGATGGCTTTTCTTTTTCTGTTTCCTGGTACTGTGTCATGGTGCTTCATTACTGGCTTGTTCCTCCAATATCTTCATTAAACGCTTTGCGGCTTTGCTATTTTTCTTCCTGCTATATGTGGATTTCTTCATCATAAAATACTGTGGAGCTTGAGTGACCTGCGTACTTATGTTATTTTTGACAGGGCTGTGCCTCTTGTTGGTTCCTTATCCCTGAGCAAATATTTTGGGGTATTCCTATTTCACTTTTTGCTCACTATTTTTGTGGCTGGTGGCGTTTTGTTCCATTCCTTTGACGCCTGCATCCTTCTTGCACCTCTGGTGTGCCCCTCTGCTGTAAGAATGGCTCATGACACAGGCAGCATAAAGTCATCTACCACCGTTACCAAACCTAAACGCCCTAAAAATGACCCACCTTCTCCAATTTGCACTTCCTCGGTTCGTGGTCTTCAACCCTTCATGTCTGCCACTAATGAGAAATTCAAGCAGATTGAGGAGAGATGGGTAGTTATGGAGGGCAAGGTTTTGAATCTAGAGCAGCGCGTCAGCGATATTCAGGATGTCTCTACTAAGATACCCCTACTGGAAAAGGAAATCCAACAGTTAAAGTTACACACAGAGGACCTTGAAAATCGTAATCGTAGGAACAATCTACGTATTTATGGTGTTCCAGAGAATCTTGAGGGGTCTGACATGGTGTCCTTTATTCGTAAATTCCTGCATGAACTTTTAGATCTTCAACCAGCCTCCCTTCCCCTTAACATCCAGAGGGCTCATCGTCTTGGTCGTTTGTCTTCCAATTCATCTAGACCTCGTGGCATTATTCTTCTATTCCTCGAGTTTGCTGAGTTAATGAATGTCCTCAAAGCTGCCAGACTTAAACGTCGCCTCGTATGGTCGGGCCACACTATTTTTATCTCTCAGGACCTGTCAAACGCAACGAACGCCTGACGCAAGGAATTTTTGAATCTTCGACCTCAAATGAGGCAACTGAACATTCAATATGGAATCCTTCACCCGTGTTTTTGCAATATCACTCATAATGGCCGTACCCGTTCATTTGATGATCCTCGGAAGCTCCACAAATATCTTCAAAGTGTTTCCTCATCTAGCATGGAGGTTAATACTTGATAACTTTCTAACTTTTTTGGGGGGGACTTGCTCTAACTTTAATTATGTTTCTCTTTTCCTATTGTCTTAATTTGTTGTGTTAATGTAACTGTTCTGGCCTCACTTTGTTTTCACCTTCTACGTCAGCCTTTTCTTGAGCCTTTACTCTCTTTCTCTTCTGTTCCTAGCCTCTTCTCGCTCTCCCGTTGCTCCGTGGGGTCTGTATTTCCCTCGGCGTCTCCTCGTTCCCAATGTCTTGGTGTTCTCTTTCTTCTCAGATCTGGCTTTTTTGCCTTGATCTGTCTACATTTCTCTTTTCCTTTGTCTGTCTCTTTCATTCCTTCCTCTTAGTCTACTCTTTCTTGTTCTATCTAAATTTTTCTCCTTCCTTATCTTGTAACCCTTCTCATTTTCTTTCTAAAGCTTCCTTTCCTATTCTTCAACATCTGTTATTCGCTTTGTTGCTCTTGATATCCATGGGCACACTTAGTCGTGTTATTGTGCATTTGTTTGGTATCATTTGCATCTGGAATGTATTTGTTTATTGTGTCTTTTTTGTAGCTGTTTTCCTGCAGAAATTGTAATTGTAATTGTAAAAATTATTTATAGAGCGCTCGGACACCACTGGTTTCATGGCGCTGTAGGGCAGATAAACTCAGGGAGAAGAGACAGGGAGAAGGAGCATGAAATCAGTCCTCATATGCTTGTCGGAACAGATGGGTTTTTAATAGTTTCCTGAAGGGCATGTAACCGGTGGTTGATCGAATTTCATGGGGGAAAGAGTTACAGGTTTTAGGGGCCAGAAAAGAGAGCCCGAGTCCGCCGTGTTTTTTCCGCTTAAAGGAGGGGACTGACAAAAGGTTGTGGTGCAAGGAACGCAAGTTATGGGAGGGAACGTAACGATGAATCATGGAAGTTATAAAGGCAGGGCCATGGCCAGTCAAGGATTTAAAAACGGTGCAACCGAGTTTAAAAAGACCACGTTTCGCCACTGGTAACCAATGAAGCTTTTTCAGTATGGGAGAGACATGTTGATGTCTAGGTTGACGAAATACGAGTCTTGCAGCTTGATTCTGTACCAGTTGTAATTGGCGGAGTTGGTAGGCCAGGATGCCAACGTAGAGAATGTTGACATAATCAAGACTGGAGATGAAAAGAGCCATAGTAACCAGTATAAGGGCCTCAGTGGTCAAAAATCTGGAGATTTTTCGGATTCGTCGTTGCTGGAAAAAACATGATGAAGTAACTGCCTTGATCTGGGGTACCAATGATAGATCCTTGCTGATGATAACCCCCAAGCTCTTTACAGATTCAGAGGGGGAGGGAGCGGTGCCCCAAGATGGGGGCCAGAAGTTGGGGTTCCAAGGATTAAGGGGGCCTCCTGTTAAAACCAGCTCCGTTTTGTTGGGATTTAATTTCAATTGGCTTTGGGACATCCATTCTCCAATAAAGGACATGGTAGACTGAAAGTTAGCGATGGATGTGGGTGTAGAGTTAAGATTGAAAACCATTTGAATATCATCAGCATAGTTGAAAATGGTGACAGGATAATTATGTAATGATTGGATCAGGGGTTGCATATACAGATTAAATAGCAGCGGTGAAAGGGCCGACCCTTGAGGGACCCCACAAGTTAGTTTCACAGGGGTGGCCGAGAAGGAGGATAGGCGAACAGCCTGGGAGCGATGGAACAGGAAGGATCTAATCCACCTTAGCGCTGCACCCCAGATGCCGGCTCTCTCGACACGGTCGATCAAAAGAGTGTGATCGACCGTGTCGAAGGCAGCCGACAGATCCAGGAGGACGAGCGCTTGGGGGGTGTTGCTGTCGGCTCCCTTCCTGAGTTCGTCCATCACAGCCACAATAGCCGCCTCTGTCGAGTGTTCCGGCCGGAAGCCCGCCTGCTGGGGATCCAGAAATTTGGAGGACTCGATGAAGGCACTGAGACAATTAGTCACATGAGCCTCTAGGATTTTGCTAAGAAAAGGGAGTAAGGAAATGGGGCGGAAGTTACTCAGGACTAGAGGATCCGCATTAGGTTTTTTAAGAATCAGCGTTACTGTGGCGCATTTAAAAAAATCAGGAACAATACCAGAGGTCAAAGAACTGTTAAGTAGGGAAAGTGGGGGATCAGGGCAGGCTAGAAAGGCTTTTTTTAAGACCTTTGGGCATCCAGAGTTTACTCTATTTAGGAGGGCCAGGAATTCTGATTTAGAAATAGGGGGGATATGGTCTAACACCAATGGATTTGCAGAAATGGAAGCAGGGGTCGAACCTACGGTTGGGGGTGAAATATTGTTTTTAATGAGGGCAATTTTTTCGATGAAGAAGGTGTTTAATGAATTACACAGTTCCTGAGAGGGAGTCGGTTTGGCTAGAACCCGATCGGGTAGGGAAAGCTCATTAACAATGGAGAAAACATCTTTTGATTTAGACGAGGAATTAATGATTTTTTGAGAAAAGTATGTGGATTTAGTTTGTAAGATAGAGTTTTTATATTGTTTTAGTAGGAAGATGTAGGTATTTTTCTCCTCAAGACTGTACTGGCGCCGCCAGCGGCGCTCAGCCTGCTGTAGGGCCAATTTCTCCTTCTTTATGTCCTCGGAAAAACCAGCGCTGAGCGTCGTGAGGGCGCTTAGTTTTTATTTTTTTCATTGGGCCAACTTTATCACATGCTGATTCCAGCCAGTTAACAATATTAGAGGCTTGGGCGGAGGTGGACGACACTTCCGTAGGAGCTGAGGAGATCAAGAGACTATGAAATTCAGTCTCATTCACTCGTGTCCAATTGCGAGCTAGAAAATTGTTGACAGGAAAGGGGGAAACATAGGGGATCTGGGTAATAACAAAGGAGATAAAAAAGTGATCGTACCAGGGACAAGGAGAAATGGTCGGGGGAGTGATTGTGATATTGGAGGTCCAGGCTTGATCGAGGATGTGCCCCTTGATGTGAGTAGCCTTGTTAATATTTTGGGTAAAATTTAGGCCAGTCAGTAGGTTGGAGAATTCAACCGATAGGTTGCTTTCACCAGGGTCTAGAGGCCAGTAGTTGAAATCGCCAATTACAATGATTTTGGCATGATTAAGGACACAATGAGATATCTGTTCTCCAAAAAGCTGGGGGAAAGAGGGCATATAGTCAGGGGGTCGTTAGAGGAGAGCACAGACAAAGGCAAATTTAGGAGAGGTGAATTGTAGTACAAGAATATCGACGCCAGGAAGACTGATCCTTTCTAAAGCGGTGAATTTATGCTTATGATTTATTATTGCCGCGACTCCGCCACCTGGTTTGTCTTGGAGGCGATTGGAATGGAGTAGATAAAAGCCGTTGGGGATTGCAGCAAGAATATCCGGTGCGGAATCGTCCGTCAGCCAAGTTTCAGTCAAGAGGAGGATATCAGTAATCCATGTGTCGAGTAGTTGGAATATCTCCAATTGGTGTTTCACCATTGAGCGTGTGTTGAGATAGGTAACAGTTTGGGGGGCAAGGACCGGGGCGCAAGGTACACTAGGACATTGAGGGAGCCCAGGAGGGTTAGCCAAAGGAGATCTTACCTGGCGATTGAGCACAGTAGGTTTGACGTCATAAATATCAGACATAAGTGCAACCTGCTTGTCCAGGGGATTCATAGGACCATCGTGTTGCAGGTTATAAAGCTCAGGCAAGGTATAGGTAATGTGAGGGGCATAATGCCTGGCCCCTGGACCCGGACTGGCGCGGATGGGCGCAGACAGACTCGCCTTTGGCACGCCTTTGGCGCGCGGCCGGGAAAGACACATGATTTAAGTAAGGAGAAGTGGAGGGAGAGGTGTGGCCTATCAAAGAGGGGGCGTGGCCTGACTAGGCTTCCCCTGGATGTCGTCAATGAGTGTAGCGACCCTCGACAGCGTTCAGATCGGCTGTGCGGTAGGGTATGCTAGCGAAAATGATGCCAAGTACAAGGTCAGTAAAGTTAAAAACACAGAAAATAGAATTTTTAAAATAAACACTCGTTGCTCCCGGCTTTCCGCCTCAGGAGTTAGTCTCTATCTGTCTGCGCGAGGATGTTGGCGCGCTATGAAGTCGGGGCGTGGCCTATTGTAGAGGGGGCGTGGCCTGACCAGGCTTCCCCTGGATGTCGTCAATGAGTGTAGCGACCCGTGACAGCGTTCAGATCGGCTGTGCGGGAGGGTATGCTAGCGAAAATGATGCCAAGTACAAGGTCAGTAAAGTTAAAAACATAGAAAATACAATTTTTCAAATAAACGCTCGTTGCTCCCGGCTTTCCGCCTCAGGAGTTAGTCTCTGCAGTGTGTTGGCTCCGGATGTTTTCCCCCCTTCCTCACCTTCCATCATGTGTAATTTTGTGACGTGGAATGTTCGTGGTCTTGGACACCCCGTCAAACGTTATGTTATGTTAAGTCTGCTTGTATAGCGCATGGCTACCCCAGCAATGGGGCGTCCCAGCGCTGCGGACATACCTAAAAGCAGTGCAACACAACAGAGAAGGTGAAGTTAGATGGAAGAGAACAGCCAAGTTTTAATCTGTTTACGGAACAGCAGGTGGTTAGAAGTGGCCCGAGCCCCAAGGGGGATTGAATTCCACAGCTTCGGCGCCAGATGCCTAAAAGAGCGACCACCAGCTCGGCACCTACGGATCTTAGTCGTGCGTGCCAGTGACAGGTCGGCTGAACGAAGGGCACGCGAGGGGACATAGAAGGAACAGAGTCCCTGCAAGGTTTGAGGGGCGGTATTATACAGGATTTTATGAATTAGACATGGACTTTTGAACTGGATACGTTGTTTAACCGGTAGCCAATGTAACCGATGGAGGATAGGGGAGGTGTGGCATTTTTTTGGCAGTGCAAATAAAATGCGAGCCGCGGCATTCTGGGCTCTCTGTAGTCTGTTTATCACCGTCAAGTTAGAACCTAGCATCAGGACATTGCAGTAGTCTAGATGGGATAAGACTAAGGCCTGAATTATAGTCTGGCGGATGCAAGGCTCAAAGAATCCGAGGATAGGTTTGAGAGAGCGCAGGCGACCATAGCAGGTGCCTGCCACTCTCTTGGCATGAATTTCCATGGAGAGTGAGTTGTCCAACATCACACCCAGGTTTTTAACAGCCTCTTTGGGGGCGGGAGAGGGTCCCAGAGTGGGAGGCCACCAATGTGCATCCCATTTCTGGGTGTCCCTACCTACAAGGAGTATCTCCGTCTTGGAAGAATTTAGCTGGAGATAGTTCTGTGACAGCCAATTCGATATAGCCAGGATATCTTCCTGGAACTTAATTTGGTCAGCCCCACTGTTCTTAGAAAAGGAAAAAATGAGTTGTGTATCGTCCGCGTATGATATTAGTTTGATGTTACGGTCCCTGGCCAACATGGCCAGGGGGCGGACGTACACATTGAACAATGTGGGGCTGAGCGCAGAGCCCTGCGGGACTCCACAGTCCAGGGGGTGTATGCTGGATGAGTACGGCGGGGCGTGCACTTGGAAGGAGCGGTCGGATAAGAACGACGTGAACCATCCCAAGGCTCTCTCCCTGACTCCGATATCCCACAGTCTCGCAAGCAGGATCCTGTGGGAGACCGTGTCAAAGGCCGCGCTCAAGTCTAGCAGAACCAGGGCAGATGTCTCACCCTGGTCCAGCCCCTCCCTCAGATGTTCCGTAACGGCTAGCAAAGCAGATTCCGTGCTATGTTTAGCACGGAAGCCGTTCTGAGATTCGTCCAATATTCCATTCGACTCCAAATAGGTAGTTAGAATGGAATTTACATGGGCCTCCATCACCTTGGCAAGATAGGGGAGCAAGGAGATGGGTCTAAAGCTGTCTGATCTGGTGGGATCTAATGATGGCTTTTTTAAAAGGGGGACAACTTTAGCATGTTTCCAGGATGGGGGAATGGTCGCCGACTGAAGTGAGTTGTTAATTAACATCCGCCCTTCCCGCAAGATGGAGTCCTGGAATAATCTGAATAATTCTGGCTTAACAGGGTCTTCCGGGGAACCTGATTTGACTCTTTTAATCAGAGAGTCCATCTCAGTTTGCTCAATAGGTGGTAAATATTGTAGTGAGAATGGCGAGTCGATGGACCCCATAAGGTTGGAATTAGCACTGGGTCTATCTGAGATTAGAGAGTTATAAATCCCTTTGACTTTGTCAACAAAGAAACAGGCCAGCTCTTCACATTGGACATCGGACACAATTAAATTACCTGGGCCTTCCGGTATCTTGGTCAGATCCTTTACTAAGGTAAAAATGGTTTTGGAGCGATTGGTGCTGGAGTTGATCAGATCTGTGTAGTATTTGGCTTTAGATAGTTTTATAAGTTTATGGTAGGCTTTAGTAGCTACTCTGAAGTTGATTTTAGCCAGATGATCATACAACCTCCTCCAGAGGCGCTCCAACTGCTTACATTGTTTTTTCTGTATTGTAAGGGCCTCAGAGTACCACGGATGAGTTTGGCCCCGCTTGGGCCTAGAGCATTTCATAGGAATGAAATGGTCGAGTGATTCTTTTATCCACTCCCTATAGGCTGTATCGGCCTCGTCCAGGTTGCTCGGCCAAGTGGGGCAGGAGGAATGGAGTCTAGCTTCGAACGCTGCATTGTCAAGCTTGTTCCAGGGGCGTCTCTGCAACGAAGGTGGTGGCTTATCCCTGCATCTAGCTGGAATCTGGATAGTAGTAAAAACCGGAAAGTGATCTGTCCAGCTAAGAGGACCGGGAATGGAGACAGACGCTTCCTGGATATTCGTAAACACCGGATCTAATAAATGGCCTGCCTGATGCGAAGGCCCTTCGACCAACTGGATAACCTGGCAGGCCTCCATATCACCCAGAAACTTCAGTATGGTGGGCGAGTCCCGACATTCAAGATAGAGGTTTAGGTCCCCCAGTACACTGAAATTAGCTGGCTGTAAGGCCAGTGCAGTGATAGTTGCCACCAGCGATTCTTGAAAGGCAGTGGCTAAGCCGGGGGGGCGATAAATCAGGAGCCCCGTAAGGGTGAAGGTGTCAGAAGCCCGTGCCTTAAATACCACGCTTTCACAGTTTGTTATAGTTGTGGGGTTGAGGGTACAGGAGTAGATATCTTTAAATATCACTGCTATACCACCACCTCTACCTTTTGGTCTATTCTGGAGACATATGAGGTAACCGGGGGAAGCGCCAAGGTGGAAATGGCCATGGTGTCATCAGTTAACCATGTTTCCGTCAGGAATAGGAAGTCAGGGGAGTGGTCTATGAGGAACTCATGGATGTCCTCATGATGTTTCACTAATGACCTACAATTGAGACTCACTAAGCTTAACTTTGTAGGGGGCTTAGCTGCTAAGGTTGCAGACGCTAATAGTTGGCTAGTCCCTGAGGCCTTGAAGCCACACTGGTCACATTGAGCGCAGAGAAAGCCAGGGGACCACAAATGAGGTTTACATCCTGCCTGTCTTCCGATAGTAATCAGCTCCTCCCGGGCGTAGGGGGCCATTGGCTAGCTAGACGGCCAGGGGTCAGGGCAACTGGCGACGGACTAGCGCGGACGGGCGCAGACGGGCTCGCCTTTGGCGAGCCTTCGGCGACAAAAAGTATTGTCCCATCTATCCAAGCTGAATTCACAGGTCGTTTTTCTCCAAGGGACCCATTGTTCGGATGAAGAATCTTCTACGCTCAAAAGGTAATAGGTGGGTCAAGTTGTGTTTTCTCCTGCTGTCAACAAAAAAGGGGGTGTTGCGATTTTATTTCATAAAGGTTTGTCTGTCCAAATTATATCTTCACAGTCAGATGTGGAGGGTCGCTGGGTTCTGGCGAAGGTCGTGATCCAAGGTAAAACAATGGTTTTATTAAATATATATCGTCCTGTTCACCCTAACCCCAAATTTTGGAATGATGTTATAATTCTTATCTCCTCCATTGATTGCCCTAATATCGTGATTGCTGGAGATGTTAACCAATGGTTAGACCCTTTTTCCAATAGACTCTCTTCAAGCAAATTCCATCCTGATAAAACTCACAAATGTTTCCAATCGGCTATTTCCTCCCGCCCCCTGTATGATGTTTGGAAAACCTGTAACCCTGATATTCAGGAGTATACTTTCTTTTCGAATGTCCACCATACCCGGTCCAGGATAGACTATATTTTAGTCAGTAAGTCTTTGCTCCCTACACTTCAGCAATCTGACATTGGCTCTATTTTTATCTCGGATCACGCACCAGTGCATGCAGCTCTTGACCTCTCCCTTACCTCTTCCAAGTTTAGTCGCTGGAAATTCAACACATTTCTTTTGTCTGATGCTGTGTTTGTAAAAGAGGTTAGGAACTTTATAACGGAGTTCTTCACCTTTAATGACCCGGCTGACACCTCTATTCCCAATAACTGGGATGCTTTTAAAGCCTCTTTTCGAGCATTTACAATCTCTTATGTATCTAAAAAGAAAAAACTTAACAGGACTAAATATTCTGATCAACTTAAGAACATTAAACAGCTGGAATACTTATATTTCTCCTCTAAAGCTGCTGATGCCCTTCATAATCTAATTAAAGCAAAGTCTAAATTGAATAAAATTGCCACAGTTGAAGCCCGTAACACTCTCCTGAAAATAAAATCCAATTCCATGGGGGTCAAAATAAAGCTGGTAAAATGTAAGCGAACTACCTAAAAATCAAGGCTGAACGTAAATCTGTGGGTCCCATCCTAAATAACTCTACAAACAAACTTGTCACGTCCGATGAAGACATTGCGGAAGTTTTTCATAACTATTATCGTTCTCTTTATACCGATGATACCCACCCTACTACTCAAAATGTATCTTCTTTTTTTGATGATTTTTCCCTCCTCAGAATCTTCCTGATGAATTTGGTCAATTGGAGAAGGATATTTCTTCTCAGGAGATCCTTAAAGCTATCAATTCCTTGAAAAAGTCCAAAGCACCTGGTCCTGACGGATTGCCAATTGAGTTTTACTCCTCATTTCATGACATTTTTGTACATCGGCTCCTACACCTTTTTAATTCCTTTATTGCCGATGCTAAGGCCTCAGGGTCCTTCTTAGATGCTCTAATAAATATTATTCCCAAGCCAGACAAGGATCATTCCCAATGTAAAAATTACCGTCCTATTTCCTTGATCAACTATGATTGTAAAATTTTTGCCAAAATTCTCACCTCCCGTCTTGAATCCATTATCCCCATTTTGATTAAAATCGATCAAGTTGGTTTTGTAAAAGGCAGACTTGCAGCTGATAATGCCTGTATGTTTGCTAATGTCATCTCCCATAGTAAACAATTCAAAGCTCCTCTTGCAGCCCTGTCCCTAGATGCGGAGAAAGCCTTTGATCGTATTAATTGGCAATTTATGTTCCGTTCCTTGCAATGGTTTGGGTTTGGCCCCTCTTTTATTTCCCTGGTTAAACTCCTCTACTCAGCCCCCCGTGCTAGTATTTTTGTTAATAACCAATTTTCTAGATTCTTTCCCTTAGCCAGAGGTACGAGACAAGGATGCCCCCTTTCCCCGTTATTGTTTATCCTTTGCCTTGAACCCTTCCTGGAACGAATCAGATCTAACCCTCACATGAATGGATTTAAAATCTCCTCCGCTGAAACAAAGATTTCGGGCTATGCTGATGATATCCTAATTTATATGGCTAATCCTATTACGTCTCTTCCCCCCTTTTTGAATGAAGTCCTTTTATACTCCTCTGTTTCGGGTTATAAACGTAACTTATCTAAAACAGAGGTTTTACCGTTAAATTCTAATTGCTATCAATACATGTTTGACTCAACTGGTTTTGCTTGGTGTCCTTCCACAATTAAATATCTTGGCATTTGGTTTTCCTCCTCCCTTAATGAGACTCTTAAACGTACTTTTGCTTCCCTCACTCAGAAGATTCAATCCCTCCTCCAAATTTGGTCCCCCTTATTCTTATCCTGGTGGTGTAGACTTGATACCATTAAAATGATGATTACGCCCCATGTCCTCTACACTGTTTCGATGCTCCCCTGAAAATCCCCAATTCATATTTTACACGATTAAATTCCATTTGCTCTAAATTTTTGTGGAATAACAAACACCCCGCATTGCATTACACAAGCTCACACGCCCTAAAAATGAAGGTGGGGTCAGTTTCCCTAATTTTAAAATGTACCACTCTGCCTTCTTAATTAAGCAGTCCTTTTCTTTAGCATTTGACTTTATGGATGCTCCATTACCCAAATGGATTGTTTTTGAATGTTCATTGTTAAAGGATTTTTCATTTCAACATACTGTTTTTATGTCCAATTGTTCATTTTCGGCTAAACACCCAGTGTTAAAATATTCACAACCTCTGCTACATGACGTACTCTCTAAGGATTTATCTCCTCTCCAGTGTTTTCTGTCCTCCTGTGTCTGGTACAATTAATTCCTCAAGTATAAAGGCAGGTCTTCCTACTACAAGTATTGGAAAGAGAAGAATATTGCATTTGTTCATCAATTTTTCTCTACTACTTCTATTCTCTCTTTTTCTGAACTGCAAACTTTATACGACTTACCTGTGAATATACAATTATCACTAATGCTATAACATCTCACTTATTAACCTTTCCATCCTTTGATGTCCTGCCATCTTTTTCCCCCTCCTCTCCCCTATACCCACTGCTCTCCCTTTCTCAACCTAAGGCTGCCCTTGTTTATAAAATGTTGCTATCAAATATTGTTGATCGGCCTAAATCTGTTACCGAGCTTGCTTGGGAAATTGATTTGTCCGTTTCTTTATCTGTTGATGTGTGGAATCGTATCTGGTCTAAATTATTTAAAGTTTCAGTTGCTGCCGGTATTACACAATCCCTATTTTTTATCTATCATAGAGTTGTTATCACTCCTGTAAGTATTGCTAAGTTTTCGCCTTCCTCTACTACTCTTTGTTGGTCGTGTTCTTCTCACACAGGTACACTTAAGCATCAACTATATGATTGCCATTTTGATTTAACATCTGGATCTCTGTTTGGAAACTTTGCATGTGCATATTTCATTGTTCAGTTCCTTTATCATTTTTAGGTGTATTTTTAGGTTCCGACTCAGAAGATGTAGATATTGTTCCTTCTAGTGCTAGATTATTTGATCTTTTCATTGCTAATTGCGTTCAAAGTGATCCTTTCATGTTGGAAGGATACCTCCAAATTATCTGTCCTTACATGGTGGAACTTCATTTTTGATGAACATAGGATTGCTATTGCTTCCTCCTCTTCAGGCTCCTTAAAAATTAAATCTGACCTTCTCTGGCTCCCCTTTTCTACTTATCTTTTGTCCACTTCTCCTGACTGAGGTTGGGCCATTTTACCCTATTGTTTCTACTCCTTTTTTCTATGACGACGATTTTCTCCTCCTCTTCTTTCTCTTCCTGTTTTTCCCCTCTTCCTTTCTTCCTTCTTTTTCTTTTCCATTCTTTCCTTTTTTCCCTCTTCCTCTACTCTCCTGATGAACCGTTATTTTATTGCCTGTTTTATACCTCAAGTTTTATTTCATGCGGTTCCTAGGTAATGTTTTATCACTTTGTATTATATCTTGTTTTTCAAACAAAATAAAAAACTTTCTTAAACTGATAAAAGATATTACCCACAGACAATGGCAGCAAGCAGGCTATTCCCTGTCACTATAAATATGTTAACACGTTTGAAAATGCTCGTTATAAAGGATTCTGGTATAATAACAAATCAAAATAGAAAACAATGCTTGAATGTAAGTATCAAGCCAAATATTTGGCATGAATTTGAAGTGGAGTCAACTATTTAAGCAAAATAATTGATGTATCAAAAGGGATTCCCCCATTGTGTACACAGTTTGAGTCTTCTAAAGGCTGTATGCTAGAAGATTAGAGGCCAGATGAAATACCTTTTACCAGCAGTAGGAAGGTGGATATCTGACTATGGTTACCCCCAAACTTTTTGCCTGGTGTTTAGCTGGTTTTTGACATAGTTGGCCTGGGATCCTGCTATTCAGGGCCCCAGGCTAATTGCTCTCTCCTTAAAATTGACTCATGTACCTTAGGTGCATACACAATTGGAACTGGTTCACCTTATAGGCCCCTGTAACAGTGTACCATAGGTACCCAGGGCATAGGTGTAGCCAAGGCCTACCAGGGGCTTCAGCATGTATTGTGCCACCCATGGCCTGGCCTCCATATTTTTACAACTGGCTGATCACTCAGCTGGGGTAAGTTGGTGTAATCACCTCTTACTTAGATATAGTATCCCTATATCTAACCTTAACTGGACACATGTTAACCTATAAGCCATTCCTATGGAAGGCCCCTGCAATCCTGGGGGCAGAGTGCGTGGTTTCATGTGAGATGGTGCTCTAGCATGAGTTGAGCCTGTCTGCAGCTGTCGGGAACAACTCCCTTAACTGTTCCGGGATATTGCCATACCATATACTCTTAAGTGCATTATAATCCTTGCGGTTATATGCTAACTTTGGTTTTACTTTATCAAAACATGTCGAGTAAGGTGTCATACGATTTGGAATACTATCCCCTCGACAGTTCTGTCGACGGGGATAGCATTCCACCCTTCTAGAGGGACACGGCATATACACAGCCTTAACCCCGGTTAAAGTTAACCAGAGCCTCAGCATCACAAAATGGATGCTGCCACCACAGACACAAGTCTGGCCTCCTGCTGCTGGGAGTCCTTCCAGCGAGGGAGGCTTGTACAAAGGGTTTCCTGCCTTGGGAGGTGCGAGCACCACCCCAGACAGGATTTTGTGTATTGGGTAGGACAGGGCTGAATAGAATTAGACATGCCCGGGGCACACAAGGTGTACCCGTGCATAAGCCAGTCCAAACCGGTCCTGGGACTTTCCAGACCCAGGCCTCGCGAGGAGCTGGACAAAGGAAAGGGGGTCTAACCGCCCCCCTTCCTGGTCCCACCCAGAGGAGGGACCTAGCAGGTGATCCACCCCTCAGATTGGGAATAAGAGTGGGAGCAGTGCCATAGCACCTCAGATCATCCTGAAATCAACTTAAAAACTAAGAAGACGCCGGACTTCGACATTCTGCTGCACAGAAGACTGAAGAGCATCTCCCTTGTGGCCTAGGAGTGGCCACCCTGTGAACACAGGCACCATCCAGCAACTCGACGTCTGCTTTGCCGCCGCCTCCTGCCGGAGCCCAAGCCCCTCGAGACCCAGACTCCCAGACTTCTCACCGCCCGATCCACAGTCCTTGCAAAGAAGGGTCCGTGGAGGCACCGAGAGACGTGGGACCGGACATCTTGGAAGACCCCCGAAAAGCTGACTGCGCAGCACCCGAGGCGCCCTCGATGCTGTGCTTTGGGGATTGAGAACCCCTACAACCGAGCAGCCCTTGCACCGAAGATCAGCCCCCCAGCATCTCCACGATCTGCGTGGGGCCCTTTTGCATTGTGCCACTCGATGCACCATCCCGGCAACTTGCCACGTGGTCAGCGGCCATCTTGGCAACAAAACCTACAATCTACACTGTGGGTCTGGTTGCTCCAGACTTGCCCTCGCTCCTGTGAAAAGGAGCACCCGCTCTGACCTTGCTGGTCCGAGTGATAAGCCTTTTTTGATTCCTGCGTGGCTTGCATTAGCCAAGGCCTGTTTGCTCCGATCAAGTTGCCAACACCGCCATCTGCTAGAGCCTTTGTGGGACAGCTCATGATCAAGTCCTGGATGTCCTCGACCTCTTTGTGTCCACGTGGCTGCAGAGAGAACCTACACCTCATCGCCTGTTTGCACCCGACATCGCCTGGTTCCATCCAGGTTCCACGGTAGTCACTGGCTAGTGACTTTGAACATTGTCCCCTCTGCTTTCAGGTCTTCACCACTTCAGATCCACCAGAACTCTTCACATCGAGCCACCTGCAGCATCTTCAGCTCCAAGCACCATCGACCTGCGTGACGAAACCCGACACTACTTCCCACCTGTGCACCCGCTTCCTGTGGGTGACGTAACGCAGCAACTCTGGTGTTCCCACACTGGCACACACCTCTAATTTCTGTGTCTAAAGTTTCACTCCTCTAGGTCACTCGGAAGGTTCCTTAATAACTAACTTTGTAACTTTTACGCACCATTGACTTAACATTGGTCTATACGTGCACTTTCCGCACTGCACCCGAGTCCCGCGGGCCTTTCCCGACTTCATCACTGTTAGTCCCGAACAGCTCCAGCGATTCCCAAGGCCCTAGGATGACTTCCTTTCAGCTAGGTGGTTCTTATACCACTATTTTAGTATATGGTTTAGGTGGCCCCTAGGGCTCATCCATATTGTGCAACTTTTGTATATTTAAACTGTGTTTTGTTTTAACGCATTTGCTTCTGTGCTCATAAAGAGTATAGGGGATTTTGTAGTAAATAAATATATATATATTTTCAATATATATCTGTGTGGTGTCCTTTCATTTGGTATTTAAGGCGATTGTGTATGGTAAAACAGCTCGCTTCACATGCCATTACAGAGTTTAGCCTAAGACTGCTTTGTCCACGCTACTAGGATAGCTGGTCTATAAGGTTGACTTACAACCAATCATCATAAGGGTTGCTTGGCATGGTACAAGGTGATCACTAGAATTAGTGAGCATCGCATACCAGGCCAACTTCTCACACCAGTGACAAATAATTTTGCTTTAATAGGCAATGTTGCCTGATGCTGGGCAATTTTCCTGGTGCTAGGTAGTTTTACTGGCCAGTTTGTCCCTGTGCAGGATCATTTTGATTGGTGCTGTGCAATTTTGCTGGCCAAGTGGGCATTATGCCATGCACTTTTCCATCAGCCTGGAAGCAACATAAACAGGCATCTGTAATGCAATAGGTCTCGCATTTGCGAGAGTTCAAGCTATTGGCACTGTAAATGACAATGCCTTTTATATATGTTTTTAAGTGCGTGTTTACGCACTGCTTGCAGGTTTTCAAAAGACATAAATAAAAGGCATTGTCATTTACAATATCATCAAAAAGGATACACTGTTCCCCAGGGGAAGAAGAGTAAATGAACCAATACTACGTGAAGTGGAGAGGGGGTTGAGGGGAATCCCCCTTTCGGAACTAAGACCCTCACACACCCAGCAAGCTAGGTGTCATGCTTGTGCTGCAATGTCTGACGGGCTCCCATAAAGGGGCTCTTTACCGGAGATCTTTTGTTCCTGCCAGTTGTATAGAAGCCTTCTCTAGTCCTCCCGACTCCGTGTGGGTAGGTCTCCGGTTGGCGTCCGCATTGCGGACAGGGTACCGAACAACTAGGTGCCCGTTCACGGGAGAAGACTCCTGACACAACTGATAGCTCCTAATAGGATCCCATTAAGAATAAGCAGGACCCTTGGGCCTGCACTTTAGTATCCTGTGGAAGGTGGAAGGTACCACAGCGTGTAGCACTGTAATATTTTGATTTGGTCCTGACGAATTGCTAATAGACCATGAAACATGTCGACCATTAGGTAGAACCTACACTGCTGGATCATTGTACCAGAGTGTATTTTCACCTCACTGTTTTTATAAAAGTAGTTAACCACCCCATTAAAAAGATTTAGGGCCAGATGTAGGTAATCCCCGATTACCGATTCTTAAATACCGAATCATACCGATTCAGTATTTAAGAACTGGCAATCGAGATGTAGGTATATTTACCGAATCAATTACCGAATCGGTAAGATTCGGTAATTACCGAATCGGTATTTACCGATTCGGTAATTGACATTGATTCCTATGGGCCTTGAGGCCCATAGGAATCAATGTCAATTACCGAATCGGTAAATACCGATTCGGTAAAATTACCGAATTTACAAGAGGGACAGGGTGTCACTTTGACACCCTATTGCACCCCTGATTCTGGCTTGTGTAAAATGTGACACACATACATGCCCTTAGGGCATGTATGTGTGCCACATGGCACAGGTGTACAAGCACAGATGTACATGTACACAGGAATTCGTTATTTACCATGAGATAGTATTTCATGGTAAATAACGAATTCTTAAGGGCCTGTGGTACTATTTTAAGTTCCACCAACATCTTGAATTACCGATTCGGTAAATATACTGAGTCGGTATTTTACCGAATCTGTAAATTTACCAAATTGGTAAATTTACAGATTCGGTAAAATTCGGGCACCCTACATCTCAAAAAACAATTACTGGTCGGTAACGGCCGAAATCGGCCGTTACCGACCAGTAATTGGCGACCTACATCTGGCCCCTAGTGGATTAATTAACCTTTTTTAAGTTCACCCACTTATCACGTCTACACTCCCACTAGAGCCCTCACACCCACATGCACCAACTGGCAGGAATAAAAGATCTGCGGTAAAGAGCTCCTTTATGGGAGCCCGTCAGACATTGCAGCGCCAGTCTGACGAGGAGTTAAACCCAGATGATGAAGCATGACACCTAGTTTGCTGGGAGTGTGAGGGTTTTAATTCCGAAAGGGGGATTCCCCTCCACCCCCTCTTCACTTCACGTAGTATTGGTTTATTTACTCTTCTTCCCCTGGGGAACAGTGCATCCTTTTTGATGATATAGCTCCAGGGTCTATACACTGGACCCCGTTAAAAATAGCCCTCTTGGTTCCTCCCTTTTGTTGAATTGTCATTTACAATGCCAATAGCTCAAACTCTTGCAAATGCGAGACCTCATGCATTGCAAATGCTTGTTTTAATCTTTGTTTCCATGACACACTAAAATAGAGACACTAATGTCTATGGTGATGCAGTTCACTTGGATACTTATTGCATCATTAATCCACAAAAAAACAGATTATTTGCTATTTATACCAAGTACTCACGCTGATTTCTTATCTCTGTGAACAGCATGATTAGCCCCGCCATTCCCCACACCATACATACATCCAGAAATATAGGCACAGTTGTTAAAAGAAACAAGACTTTAAATGAAGACGAAAACTCACCTCAAGTTTGTTTACAGAGGTGTTTTCGTCAGTCATTTAAAAAAAGCATTCTCAAAAACACTCTGAGATGAGTTATAACTAACAGGCCTCCGTGCCTCGCTATCAAAGATGAATTGTTGTTAGAAAAGTAACACACACCATGATACAAGGACTCTGCTCTTCCGTGGCTGCCACTGTGAGATACCTTCAGGCACGTATGTCTATTTCACTTGCCCTTTGCACCCCAGAAGCTTTGAACTCATACTGTTAATGTTAAAAGTGAAACTTCAATTCCCGCGTTTATGTGACAAGCTGCTGTAAAGGTCAGAACTGGCTTAAATTGTCTCAAATAATCTTGGGCTACCTGGCAGCTGTGGAACATGACCACAAAGGCGTCAGAAAATACTAAGCATAGCACTAAGAAACTGAGGGTTGACAAGTACTAGGATATGGATTTTTTTCATAAACACATTTGAACCCTGAGCTCGTATTTTGAAATGACTGCAAATGGAAATGAGGCATGCATACAGCATGAGAGATGAGCGTGCCACACACCTGTTCTCCTGACTCGGGGGCATTGCAAACGGTATGAAATATAAGACTAGGTGTAGTAAATGGTAATTTTTAAAGAACGCAGACTTGATGAGCAAACGGCTGGGTCATGAGATTTGAAGCAGCTGAAGGGACTGGTTGCGAGTGATGGAGGTGATAGTAGTCTTACAAAGAACCCTCGAGTTTCCCAGCATTAGTGTGAGCAGATCATCCATTCCAGGATTTTAAGCTGCATGCTGGGATTTGTAGTCATGATTAGAAAGCTGAGCTAAAATGTACAGCATGCAAAGAAAACACCTGGATTGGGTGAGTTACCCAAGCATGGTGGAGCTGGAAAACTTGAGCGCACTGTAGGTGAAACATGACCCATGTAGTACCGTGAAGCGACTGCTTTGAGAAGTGATGGAGAAAATCCCCTGCCCACTGATGTTGGATCTGATGTGCTCTTTGTTCCGGCCACCCTGTTTCCACTGGACACAGGAGCATGTAACACACTGCCCGCACGGGTCAGACATAGGGGAAGGAAGTGCACCATTGTCTAATATCACAACATGCACCTGCTTGGCACTTACCTTTCTTGTATGTTTGACACCAAAAGGCAAGCACTGCTCAGGCACCGGGTATAACCTGGTGCTGTATTTGTGCTGCTGGCACTTTTCCAAACTCTGGCTGCCATGTCTCCGAGCAGTGATGAGAGGCCAGAGATTGTCCCCGAAACACCTACTGGTCCACTAGCAATGCGTCTAAGGCAGGCTCATAACTCCCGCCAATCACGGGTAATGCTAACAGGGCCACCAACATGGCCCTACTGGAAACTCAGAGTAGCCCTGGCAGTTTTGTCTGACTAGCCCCCGGCGGAGGGGTGGGCACATGTGTGAAGCACTGCTGCTTTTGTTACTGGGGGCGCTATCTCAGCACAACGAGAAAAAAATCCCCCTAGTAACAAAACCATCCCCCACTGCTGCAAAACCGGCCCGCACCCTTCCTGCCTCCAGGTCAAACGCACAATGCCCGCTACAGCCAGTCCGGCCCTTGCCATCAAGCTAAATGCAATGGCTGATGACCGGAATCTCTGCAAGAAAAGCCATTTGAACTGAGATCCGAAGCAGGCCTTCTGTTACAGGCACATACAGGCACTTGGCACAAACAAATTGGAAACATGATTTTCCTCACCCTTTTTCCAACTCGTGAAATGGTTGGCTGGGATCAGTGTGGTTTGTTGGCTCTCGCCCCCACCCTGTGACGAATTGGTAAAGGGTGGAGTAACAGGCCTTGACTGACATGCAAGCAGCCTTAAACAGAGCTGTAGCTTGTGAAGTAGTGTGGCTCACTGGTTAGAGGCGGCAGACCCGAGAACAGAGGACGGCCCGGGACCAGGGTTCGATTCCCGGCGCGGCAGGTCTCTCGCCTCGGTGCCCACTCTGATCAGCGATCACACTCGGCAACTCTGGGCATTAGCTTGCCTCATCTTCACTAACGGCCCCACCAGACCGCCGGGGATGCCTGGTCTCACCCTGGAGATGCCCATTAAGGGACCATCTCTCAGGGAAACCAGGAAGGGTTTCGCAGCGGTCGAAGCGCCTTGGGACCCTACGGGTAAGTAGTGCGCTATATAAATGCCTATACATTTACATACATTTACATTTACATTAGCTTGAAGGAAATTCTATAAAGGATTAGATCAAAAGGAAAACCCACTGATCAGGAAACTTGCAGACATCTCTACAAACCCATTTGACCGCTACCCGCCACCCATTGAAGCACTAACCTTGCGAAACTGAAACAGCAACGCAGCATCCAAAAACTCATCACTGCTTGAAGGCAAACGCCGGCAGGTACCCAAAACTCTCCACTGCCAGAAGGCATAATCGCCTCGGCAAGCAACCAAAACCCTTTAGCTGCCAGATGGCATAATCTCCTCGGCAAGCAACCAAAACCCTTTCGCTGCCAGATGGCATAATCGCCTTGGCAAGCAACCAAAATCCTTTCGCTGTCTGATGGCATAATCGCCGCGGCAGGCACAAAAAACTCAACACTATCGGAAGGAACTAGATGGACAAAGACGAGACTCTCTGAGGAAACATGCTGACAATTCTGCAAACTCAATTGACCGCTACCCGCGGCCCATCACTGAGCGGACCATGTGATACAACCTCAACTGTGACAAAGAGTCACACATCAATAAGATAACCTAAACAGAAACTAAAAAATTCGAAATGAATGTGGAGTAATGAGGCTACTGCCTCGGTATCCAAAAACTCATCACTGTCAGAAGGAATCTGACAGACGAAAAGAAGACAGACGTCGAGCACCCAGGCTGCCTTGCGAATCTGCAGGTACTACAAAAGGGCTCCCCTGTGCTTCTATGATTGCAGGGCTGAGGCCAGTGTGAATGAGTCATGCGTACACATGCACACTGTGTATCTCGAAAGATCCTGGCTGCCTGACTCTCATTCCCTGCGAGGGCCAGAAAGGCAGCTTCCACTGTGTTATTATTGTTGTATGACTTTATTCGATAAAAATTATCATAAAAGTGTACACAGTCAATTAATCCTATTAAAACATCCAGTATTATGAAAGGAAATAGTATCACCTTGTCATACAAACAATAAAAGAGAACAAGATTCGATTTGGTTAAAACAGATTATACAAAATGTAAAAAGAAATCCATAAAAAACTGTACAAAGATAAAACGATTCATATGCAATAAAAACCATATAATTGGAAGGGGACCTCACTGATGTTCCTATGTCTAAGCTTTGTTAACCCGCAGGAGCTTAGTTCTAGTCATCCAGGCACATCCCAAGTATTTGGCTAGACCACAAATTGCACTAAGAGAGGATGTGTCCGTTTTTAAGATGCGTAACACCTTTCCATAGTTCTTAGCTCCCAAATTAGTACAGACGGGTTTTAGCCATTTTCTTCTCCCTGTTTATATGCCGGACAGGCAAAGAGAAAATGGGGGATGGATTCTGTAAGGGAAGCACATCCAGGGCACCTACTATCTTTCTCCTTCTTCGGGTTTCACCCCACTGTAAAGTCGTTCAGTGGGAGTGTACCGAACCTCAACTTCAGATTGAGTAACCTATCTCTCGGAGATTCAATAAAGTCAAGAAAGGGCTCTGGTTTAAAGGCGGGCTTGTGATCTAGAAATTGCTCCGTCAAGGTGCCCTGCTTCAAATTTCGTGTGGCTTCTATGGTGACCCACTCCCAGTAAGACTTCTTTACTGCCTGTTTAGGCGGCGGAGTCTGGCTTTCCCATGCCTCTGCCCCCCACCAGCTGTTTCAATTTAGATACCCATTTTATCTTGTGGCCTGTCTCAGGTCTGACTAGTTTAGTCAAGGCAGAAGCATAATTGCTCAGCTCTGGGGTCCTTCTCAGGCGTACCCAGAATAGTAAAGGACGTAGCCTTGCTATTTCGTTGGTTGGATGTTTTCCATAATCATAGCGGAGCGGAACTAGTGGGGTCGATGGAGGAAGCGAGACCAGATCTCTAAAAAACGTATTCTCCGATCTCACTAGATCCATGATGTTCTCAAATCCCCACAGTTCCGCCCCGTATAAAGATGACGGCAAGGCTTTTCCCTCATAGACCTTGATGGCAGGAGCTACAGGTCTGCTATGGGAGAGTTGCTGATGTCTTGCGATTGCCCCTGTCACACGTTTATGGGTAAGCAGCATTTTTGTCAGATGGGAATCCTACTTCATCGAGTTGTTGATCCGTACACCTAGGTAGTCGAAAGCTTCGACTAATTCTAATGGGGAGTCATTCAACTTGATGGTGTTTCTAAATCGTTTAGATGGTGCCAGTGCCATAAGCTTGATTTTGGATGTATTTATACACAAGCCCCTGGAATCACAAAACTGGCTAAATCGATCTAGTAGTTTTTGTAGTCCCATCGGGCTTTTAGAGATCAAGAGGGTGTCATCTGCAAAAAGAAGCGTGGGTGATTTTTCCCCTGCCAGGGTTGGGGCGTCGGCTGGGTCCTCCCTCAAATGGTCCACCACCCCATTAACGAAGAGGGAGAACAGAGTCGGGGCCAAAACACAACCCTGGCGTACCCCTCTCTCTACCGCTACCTTCACAGTCAGGTGGCCCTGGCGGCCCCACCTAACTCTGGCATGATTTCCCTCATGGAGGCGTTCAATGAAATCTAAAATCAGAGGGGGAATGCCTAAGTCTGACAGTACCTGCCAAAGCTTGGCACGAGGAACCAGGTCAAAGGCTGTTCTTAAATCTCTATATGCCAAGTATAGGCTACCTTTTTCAATTATCACAGATTTCCAATAGATCGAAAAGAATCTGAAGACCTGGTCCATCGTGCCAACCCCCTGTCTAAACCCTGCCTGGAAATGTGACAGGACATTGTCCTCATCTATCCACGACCTTAGCCTTGTAAAGAGGACCCTGCCAACCACTTTCTGAACTACATCGATTAAACTAATCGTTCTGTAGTTGGTAGGATCCTCCCTGTCCCCCTTCTTGTAGATGGTCACTACCTCAGCACCTTTCCAGGATTCTGGCACAGGATGTCTACTCGCGATGAGATTCAGTACCTGAAGGATGAAGAGGGCCCAAAGGCTCTGATCATGTAATAGTAAATCACCTGGAAGGCCGCCGGGACCCGCCGCCTTGCCTGGTGCGATGCTTGCAATGGCCGATAATAACTCTTTAAGCCCAAATGCTTCCCCCAGATCCGGAATCTTAAAAGTGGACAGCCAAGACCCCTGATCGGAGGGTGAACTCTCAACCCCTCCCGAGTACAAACCATGGAAATGTTCAAACCATTGGCGACCTGTAATATGGTTAGGAATTGGCTCTGCTCCCCTTCTCGTACTGACGTTAATGAGCTCCCAAAATGTGGTAGAATCCTTCAGCTGGACAGCGGATTTGAGCTCCTGCCAGTGTGCTTCTTCCCAGAAGCGCTTTGCTTGGTCTATTGTCCTGGAGTAAATCTTTCTCGCTAGACTTACTTTGGTCTGGTCTTTAGCTCTGGGGGCTGGTGATAGGTCCCGTCTCTTCTCCTGACATAAAGTGGAGTACCACATATTCGTTGCTTGTGGGGGGTGCGCTTTCCGGTCCCTATTGTCTTTTGTACGGAAGAACTCCCCTATCCTACCTATGGTCTCCTGGTATAGCCCGGAGAACATGGAATCCTGTGTAACCATGGGAGTAGTATTAAGTAATTCCAACTCCAAGGTCTTCTGCTCCCTCTGCTTAGCATCCATGTGCCACCTAAGGCGAAGGTTGCAATTGGATGGCTTTACCTCCCTTGTCGACAACATCGGGGTTCTATCCAACACTATAGATGTAGTGTCCTCCCCTCATCTAAGTTGCATTGAGAGGGGGTTATGATCGCTGTCTAGGTTTGGAATGACCTCCATGTCGATGAGGTCGGCCCATAGACCCACAACTAGCAATATATAATCGATGCGGGAGGGGGAGCTGATCCTGTTAAAAGTGTATGCTCCACAGGGGTCAGTGCGGGTCCTGCCATTAGCTGCTCTTAGGTTATGCTCCAAAGTCAGCGCGTTAATTTGTATGGCTCTTTGGGACCATTTCTTTATAGGCGCTAAATTAAGTGTGAGGGATGGCCCATTTAATGTCCTCATCTCTAGTGCCCAGGATGTCTTCTCCGCTCAGGGGTTCAAAAGTGCATTGAAATCGCCTGCAACAATAATCCCTGTATTAGTAGAGATAGCCAACAGCTCTGTGCCTAGGACTGTTAGAATAGATGCTGTTTGGGCACCTGGAGACCCTCTAGCATAAATATTAAAATCTCCAAGTGTGCAACGTTTTTATCCCCTCTGACGGTCAGATGCAAGATATCCTGGGAAGGGGTATTCAGTTTGGAGACCGACCAATTCAACCTGATGTTTAACCATATAAGGAGCCCCCCCCGAAGGGGTCCTCTACCTGAGCTAATCGCGGGGATGTAGTATGTAGTAAACCCCGGCATGTAAAGGGGGACCAGGCTCCATGTCTCCTGGAACAGGCAGATGTCATATTTGCCAATAAATTAATTCCATTCAAGAAGAGCTAATTTTTTTTGTAGCCCTGCTATATTCTAGGAGAGCAGCTGGATTACCCCCACAGTTTTGTTCCTAAGATTGGCATATCTCGCCTCTCCTCGCCCAGGTAGTTCAGGATTGTCGATTGTGATCTCCCTTATGATCTCACATGCTGCTCCTCCTAGCTCTAACGGGCCAGAACCCACAGCTTCACCTCTTGATGGATAGACCTCAGGGACCTGGGGGAGATCATCAGGCCGAGCCTCCACTAGTCAATCGACTAGGCACAGCCCGGAGCCCCCATCCTCCCACTCCACTAACCAACGTGGGAAGCGGCAGATCTGGATAGCTGAGTGCTCAGGGGGGGATGATCTAAATTCAAGGGCCAATAGATTCTCTGCAATCATGGGGTCGGAGAACTGTATCTCAATGCAGTCGGTCTTAGAATCGGCCATTGTGACCCACCTCACTTTGGCTATATCCTCCCGTGAAATGGATCTGCATCCCCTTGTGTAACTCAACCAGTGCATAGCTTTGTTGTGAATAGACTCGCTGCTTTCATAGCCCCCCTCTGTGGCCAATCTTGGGACCTGTGTCATGTATATTGTTGACCTGTTATTGTTGGGCCACGAGTTAGATCGCCTTGCAGTCCTGTACAAGTACCTGGGGTATTAGGAATCGAGTTGGAAGGGGCCGGGCAGTGGATGTCAACCATAGGAGAAGCCTTTCCCAGAGTTCGCCCCTTGGGTACCCTGGGTCTCACGGAGTCAGCATATGTTCTAGTGGTGGGAGATTTTGTTTTTGTCCCCACGGGACCCCGTGCTCGATGGGCTGGTGGAGGGGGGAAACTGGGAGAAGAACCCCTAGGAAGGTCTATTTTTGCCCTTTCGGATGTTGTATTAGGCCCACGGGGAAGAGATGGAGCAGGAGCAGCGAGGGTGGCCTCTCGACCATCCATTAAACCCTCAACCTTTTAACCTAGGGATGACACAATTATTTCCAGGTCTCTAATCCTCTCTAATAGCTCTAACTTGTTGAGCCCACACAGATTGCAACTAGCCATGTTCTCTGTAGTTGCGTTGTCAAGGTGTCCCCCCGGTGGTATTGGGATGGTATCATCAGGTTCCAGGTCGAGAGGGGCAAACCTATTCGAGCAGGGTACCGAGGGGGCCAGGGCATGACCTCGGTCAGACCCCCCGGAGAATCGGCAGCTGGAACTAGGTTTGTAATGCAAGTTGAGTCGAGTCCTTCTTTCATCTGGGCTGTTGTACTATACTCAACGCTTACAAGATGCTTAACAGAATTTTGTTTGGAAAACATGGAGAGAATTATTTTTCCTTGTGCCGGGGACACGATTTTGATGCTATTTTGCCCCAGGACATCTTCGCATTCGTTGACTAATTCTTCTATTCTTGTTAACACGCAGTTCATCGCTGCATGGGGCACCTTTTTTTCTTTTTTCCCATTTTTGGTTGTAGGCACCCCCCCACCCTCCATCACCTTCCTTTTCCCCATATCAATAGTGTATCAGAAGGAAAGAAAAAAGGGATGGGCATAGACAAAGCTTCCCCGCCAGGACAAGCAAACACTCCCTTACAATGGGGTAAACTTAGTCAGGCAATTAAAGTTCATAAAGTCCCTCTGCTGACAGCTATAATTACACAGTACCTTTGGCGGCTAGGTGTGGCAAATAGCAAATGCAAGAGGCGGGACCCGGCCCAGCCTCCTCCAGCCCCCGACGGCCACAGACGGCCCGCCCTTTGCCCGGGCTTAGGCCGGCGGCGCCCGCTCCTGTCCCGCGGGGCGGAAGTGAGCCGGTGTCCTGGGGGTGGGGCTGCTGGTCCGCTGCATGCAGCCTCCTGGGATAGGTAGTCCTGCTGCGTCCCCCGCTCTCCCCAAACAAACTGGAGACGCAAGGAGTATTTCAAGATCCTGTAGTTCCGTAGTTTGTGGATTTGAGGTTCGGTGGTTCTGAACCCGTTCAATAAAGGTCATCGGAAATAGACGATTTTGGTGTCAGTGGACCGCAAATCACGAGTGCGGTATGTACGAGTGTTTTCGCATTAATCGATTAATGAGAACACTATGTATTTAGGGATTTCGTTTGAACCCTCGGGTTCCATTTTGTGAACGGCAGCCATTTTGTGTGGTTGCCCTCACATAGGCCTATGACTGCGGCCAAGCGAGTCCTTGGGACACGTACACCTTAGCTGACTTCTGAATGACCTGGCCGAACTGACTCCCTTGCCCGAGGCTGACCTCGCTGAACCAGTTCCTTGTTAAGCAGCTGGTCAGATAAAGATCAAAGAGCAGGACATGCCGAAGTTTACAGCACACTGCACCCACCTTTCTATCTTGCTTCCAATCTTTTTCTGCTCCTTCCTTTATGACATAATCACTGATTTGGGTTGAGGTTTTATGATGGGTTTGTCCGGCCTGATCGAACAAGAAATTGGAATGTGCTTGGTCATTTCTGGTGGGCTGGACAACGAAAAGTGGGATTGTCATCATGCGATATGTATGAAATGTCACCATGTGATTGGCTAGTTTGTGTGTAACTGATGCCACCTTTGGAATGTGATTTTTGCCATAAAAGACCATGCTCCGCTCATTGAATTTGTGCAGTCTCTAGCGAACCACCCGTGTTGTGCTTCGTAGATCTCTGTTCCTGGTTGCAGCCAATAAACTTTGGTCTTTGACGTCATCAAGAAGCGTCCAGTGTCTCTGTTTGCCAAGGCAGGGGAACTCGAAGGCATCGGGCGTTTTCCCTGGCGCCGCTAGGTTCTAAAAACCTGGTCCTTCAGTTGGCGCCCAACGTTGGGCGACTTAAGCGGTACCGGTCCAAGCCCGAAGATCGTGGAGAGCTTCGTGTGGAAATTCTGAAGGAAGGCCTGCCACTTCATCGACCCCTGTATGTCGTCGTGGTCCGAAAGTCTTTGCTGCGAGGTTCTCCGCTTTCCGACGGCTACGAAGGACTGCTGCCCTGACTGTCGCCCTGTCTTGGAGCCCTAGACGATTTGTAGAGCGAGACGTTTGACGGGTCTTCTGGTGACGCCATCGACATTTCAGTTAAGTATGAGTGGAGCGTCTCCCAGTCCTTAGTTTGTTTGGTATCCCTTTGTGGATCGCTTTGATTTGGTACCTGCAGGCCCCAAAGCCAAGGGACTCGTGTATTCACGAGACTATCGTTTTCAGATTTTCCCTTGAAGTTTGAAGCTAGACTAGTGAGCGAAGATGCCTGGTCTTAGCAGACTTGGAAAGGTATTTGGATGTGGTTGTTCTAAGGATTCCCGGTTAGAGAATTTGTGTCCGGTTCCTCCGATTGGAACTCCTACATATGAACTCTATGTGAAGCATGGTGTAGCTCCTATTGGTTATAAGGACGTCTGGGTAAAATATACGAAAAAAGACGGTGTCCTACAGTGGCCCCGTTACGGTAGCTTTGAAACTGAGATTTTAGATAATCTCGAAGTTAAACTGTTCAAAAAGAAAGCCCGGCCGGCAATGTTTGACTCTTTCCGCATATGGCGCAAAGGAGCCAAACAGAAAGAAATTAAATTAGCGAAGAAGAATAAAAGAGAACGAGGTTTGTCAATGGTACAAGCTGCTATAGCAAATAGGGATAATGAGGAAGAGCAAGAGAGCGAACAGATGCTTAGGGTTAGGAAGTTAGCGGTAGATAAATGCTACCCAGTTTTGCTGCGTAAAGAGCAGGAATAAAAGAAAGATCTTGCGAAAGATCCTTTAATGTCACATATGTTGAGTTCGCCACCCCCTTATGCACAAACTGCTACGGCGCCGCCACTACCAGTTGTAGTTCCACAACCTCCGGTTGTTGTGCCACCTGCAATTCCTCCACAGCCAGCTCCTCTTCCGTTGGCTACTATTCCTTTGGCGCAGCCTCCTCAGGGGCCGCCAACTTTGCTTCCTTCTTCGTCCGCTACTCCTACGCCTATCTATAATGCTCCTTTTGTTCCGACTTTGGATTTTTCTACTATTGTTCCGTCTTCTCTTATTCTTTCACCTTCTCCTTCTGCTAGACAGAGAATGACTGCTGCAGTTTCTGGTTTCCTTTCTCCTTTGTTGGGACCATTGGGTATGTCTCCTGTTAGTGAGCGTAGACAATCACGTAGTCAGTTGCCTGATACAGATGAACGTACAGTTTAGGATCATTTGGCGCATAAATGGATTACGTACGCTTCTCAGTATGATCTTGAGGGTGTTATGGATGTCTTCCTTCAATTGGAAGCACCAAAGCAACGGTACGTCTTTGACATGATGTGTGTGTTCCTCCATGAACAATGGGTTGAAGAAGTAGGTAAAGCTCCTAATGAGTTGTACCGTATACATTCTGAATTTGCGAAAGGGACCGTTGTGGGTCCTCATGATGTTGGGAGAGCAGTTGCGACTATCTTGTTATTTCGTAGTGACACTGCTTCTGAGCGATGGTTTGAGCCTGATTCGTCAGTTAGGAGAGCTGCGCGTCAATATCCGATGCGTGAGGTTCCTCCAGTTTGGAGACCTCAGGATGGAAATGTTGCTGCACATTTTCAACGAGTTTGGGTAGATGTTTTTTGGAAGCATGTTGAAGTTTTAGCAATTAAGCAGTCTTTGCCTGATCCGCGCAAAAATCCAGCAGGACATTATAAAGAGCTCACTCAGACTGTGAGTTTGTGCATCATGAACTTAGCAGACATAGATATATTGTTTGGAAATGTTGTTCCACAGCCTATTTGGGGTAGGATTCGTCATACGGATCATGATCAAGAATTGGGCGATACATGGGTTAATATTAGTGCTGCGAATGATAGACAAGTAGGAGGTGCTAAACCTGAAGATATCATTACTCAACTCCCTGGTAGGATTATTAATTATATGAAGACTTTAATGCCTAAAGTGCGTGTTAATTGGGACAAGTTGTCTGCTTGTAAGCAGAAGAAAGATGAGACGGTGTCTGACTTTTTTACACGGTTTGAAGAGACCTTTGTAGATCATAGTGGTCAGGATATGGCTACTGAAGGTGGCCAGAGATTGTTTGTCGACAAATTTGTACATAATTTGCTTCCTGACTTATGCAATAAGCTGAAAGAGTCTGAGTGCTTGGGCTGTTTCCACGTAGGCGCAGATTTTAGCTACGGCCCAGTACTATGAAAATAGGCACACAGATGAGATAGAGAAAGCGGATAAGAAGACTAAGGAATTGAAGACTAAAGTTCTTCTACAACAAGCTTATCCACCCTGTACTAATAATCAATGCGATTATCAGCAGAATCAGCAATATTCGAGAATCTCGCAAAGGAACGAGTCTTCTCGACAGCGTTTTCCATTTGGGCCTAATCAGTGTGCGTATTGTAAAGAAGAGGGCCATTTCAAGAATAGTTATCCGGTTGTGTTACAGCGCACGAACAGTGTTTCTGGTGTAAGAGGTTGAGGTGCTCAACAAGCACTTAGAGGTAGAGGTCGCGGACAGAATGGGCGTTCTTTGCCTCCACAGAACTCAATGAACAGTTTTGATCAGCAGCAGGGTTCGTCTGGTAGGACAGCTCAGTTCTATACGGACGATTATTACGTTGAAGGTGAGGAAGTGGATGGTAACGATTGCTAGGACAGCCATGGACAAAGAGAGGGAGTTGTTTCAGTTCCAGTAGATCAGAGTGGACCTTATGTTGAAGTGATTGCATCAGGTGTGTCAGAGCCTTTTCTGTTAGACACACCTGATGCAATCTGCTACAAAGAGTTCTATAATACACTCTAAACTCCCTGGCGCACCTTTGTCTGGCTTTGAGAATGTTTCTGTAGGTTTTTCTGGCGCCCCGGTTACGAATCCAATTTCTGCTCCGTTGTCTCTTTCTGTTGGACCTCGTAAATTTGAAGCACCCCTCATTTTGACTACAGGTTGTGGTGAGAACTTGTTGGGATTGGATGTATTGAAGAGATTGTATGCAACGTTGTATTGTTCTCCATCAGGAGAACATCTTACGTTGGGTGAGAGAGTGATCTCTCCGATGTACATATCGAAAGACAGACTTCCACCTGAATTGTCTTCTTTACCAGATTCATTGTGGGCTACTGGTCCGAACGATGTCGGTCTTTTAGAGATTCATCCATATGTTGTGACACTGAAGTCGAATGCTAAGTTACCGCGCATTCCACAGTACCGTATCTCGAGTGATGGTGAGCGTGCACTTTTAGCGATTATTTATGATCTGATTGAAAAAGGTGTGATTGAGGAAACGAGAGGTAATGTGTACAATAGTCCCGTTTTGCCTGTTCTGAAGAGAACTGATTCTTCACAGCCTCCTGCATTTAGGTTTGTGATCGATCTTCGCGAAGTGAACAAGATTGTTGTTCCACAGTTTCCTGTTGTGCCTGATATTACCGCTTTGTTGACTCTGATTCCGGCTACGGCCACATGGTTTTCGGTGATTGACTTGAAGAATGCTTTCTTCAGCATCCCGATTGCCATGGAGAGTAGAGACATCTTTGGATTCTCTTTAGGAGGACAAAGTTTCCGCTTTAAGCGCGCTCCTCAAGGCTATTGTGAGAGTCCATCGATCTATAGCCAAGCTTTGAAAACACAACTTGATCTGTTGGTTTTACCAGATGGTGCTGCCCTTATTCAATATGTTGACGACTTGTTAGTTGCTACTGACAATGAAGAGATTTGTAGAGAAGCCACATTGTCGTCGTTACGCCACTTGTCTGATTTTCATCACAAAGTTTCTCTCTCCAAGTTGCAATATTGTCGACAAGAAGTAACCTACTTAGGTCACCTCTTATCGAAGGAGGGAAGGAAACTGACCCCAGAGAGAATTCAAGCTATTGCGAAAATTAGTGTTCCTACAACACAGAGAGAAGTACGTGCGTTTTTGGGTATTACGTCGTACTGTAGACAGTGGATCCCGAATTTTTCTTTGTTAGCGAAGCCTTTGAAAGCTCTTACTGTTAAGGATACTCCAAATCCTATTTCTTGGACTGACGAATGTCAGAAGAGCTTTTCCGAATTACGCAATGCGTTGTGTTCGGCTCCTGTGTTGGGTACCCCCGACTACAGTAAGCCTTTCACATTGTATGTCCATGAGAGAGAGGGATGTGCATTGTCAGTTTTGACTCAACAGTTTGGCGATGAGCAACGTCCATGTGCGTATTTTTTGTCGACTTTAGATCCGGTAGCTAGAGCGTTGCTGATTTGCTTGAGAGCTACGGCGGCAGCGGCTGTTTCGATTCGACAGTCTGCTGGTTTGGTTATGGACAACACGTTGATCGTAATGGTTCCACATGCAGTGGATACCTTGTTGAACAGTACCAAGACACAGCACTTAACTAGTGCTCGGTTGTTGGGTTACGAGTTGACCTTGTTAGCGAGTCATGCGCACATTAAACGATGCAACACGTTGAATCCAGCCACGTTGTTGCCGATTTCAGTTGAGACAGATAATGTTGAAGAACAGCATGATTGTTTTCTGAGAACTGAGGAAGAAACGAAAGGGAGGATAGGCCTTAGGGATACTCCTCTTCCAGAGTGTGATGGTACTTTGTGGGTTGATGGTTCGTGCTTTAAGTTGCCGAATGGTGATACGACTGCGGCATATGGTGTTACGACTTTGCATAGGATTGTTGAAGCTGCACGTATCCCACATAATCCAGCTCAAGCAGCAGAGTTGATTGCATTAACGAGAGCATGTGTGTTGGCGAAAGGAAAACGAGTGAATGTGTACACTGACAGGCAGTATGCGTTTGGTGTGGCTCATAGCTTTGGACGTTTGTGGCGTGAACGTGGGTTTTTGACTTCGCAAAGATCCAACATGGGCAGGTGGTGAATGAGCTTCTTGAATCACTTACTTTGCCGTTACAAGTAGCGATTGTGAAATGTAGTGCCCATAAGAAAGTTACGGATGATGTTGGTCGCGGAAATGCGTTTGCGGATGAAGTTGCGAAAGAAACTGCGAGTAATGTGATGAGCCGAATGTATGTTGCAGGTCCGCCGAGATGGGTTCCAGAGAAAAGTATGTGTGAAGATACGATTGAGAGTGTGAAATCCATCCAAGCTGAGGCTACAGAGAAAGAGTTGAATGAATGGAGAGAAAGTAAGAGTAGATTGGATTCGAATGGTTGTTGGACTGATTTGTCTGAGCATCAAAGATGGTTGTTGCCTGACGCGTATGTGCTTCCAGTTGTTACAATGGCTCATGGGATGGCACATATCAGTGTGAAAGGGATTTGCAAGTTGTTGGCTCCGGTTTGGCAGAAAGTGGGAATTCCCAAATGTGCAGAGAATTTGGTTAAGAACTGTATGGTGTGTTTGATGTACAATCCTGGTAAGGGAACTCCAACACCAGCTGGTCATTTTACTCCTCCTACGTATCCGTTTGAGGCTTTGCAGCTAGATTTCTTCCACATGGAGAGGTGCAACAACCTGAAATATGTTTTGGTGGTTGTTTGCTCCTTTTCTAGATGGGTGGAAGCTTACCCTTTGAAGGACAATACTGCCTTGTCCACAGTGAAAGCCCTAATAAAGGACTTTTTCCAGAGATTTGGTTTGCCGAGAATTATCTGGAGTGACAATGGGAGTGAATTTGTGGGTCAAGTGATGAAGAGAGTTTGTGAGGGATTAGGAATCCGGCAGAAGTTTCATGCTGCAAATCACCCCCAATCAGCTGGTTTAGTCGAGTGCTATAATGGCACTCTGAAGTTAAAGTTGGCCAAAATCCAAGCGAGCACTGGTTTACAATGGCCAGATGCTTTGCCTTTAGCACTCCTGTCCACAAGAATGACTGTGCATTCGCAAATGGGTTTGAGTCCGTATGAGGTTGTGTTTGGTCGCCCGACGAATATTTGGGGCGTACCAAGACCAACAAAGTTTAGTGACCTCGAGTACCCTGTGTTGCTTGATTACTTGCACGAACTGATGGCTAAACTGCGTGTTTTACACCAACAGGTTTTTGAGAGTTTACCACAAGCTTCTGAAGATCCAGGCCATGCCATTGAACCTGGCAATTGGGTCTTCATCAAAAACTTCCAGCGGAATAAAAACGATCAGCCCCGTTGGACAGGACCACATCTAGTTCTCCTGTCTACACGTTCTGCAGTTCGAGTGCAAGGCAAGAAACACTGGATCCACGGCGTACACTGGAAACGGGCTCCATTGCCCTTACCGTACGACCGTTGGGTCCAGGAAGGACTCCCAGACTCTGAAACCGAAACTGTGCCACGATTTTTGCCATTCAGCGATGCTCGTCTGATTGGAACAAACTCTGAGAAAGAAAGTGACGATCTTCTGCAAGAAGCTGTGCCTCCTTTGAATCAATTGAACACTACTGAGTCTGAGCTTCTGTTCAAAGAACAAACATTTCCTGGAAAAGATCGTTATAATTTGCGACCAAGAGTCGTGGGACTAATAACATAAATGAAGTTTTTATGATTTTTCTGTTTACAGGTTAACTCTCCACCGAGGATCTACTTATTTTTGTTTTTCGTTCCGCCATGCGGGTTCAGCTGTAGGGTCGCGGTTGATAAGTCTTTGGAGTGCAAGCCTGAGACACTAGGTCGAAGGTTCTGGTTGGCCTAAGAGAGTTGCCCTGGGTTGACAGAGGCATTCCTTAGCATAGAACACCCTACCATCGCGAGCAGCATATTTAGTTAGGATGGATTTCTTCGAGTTGGAGAGACCTGTAAGGACAATGAATTTCAAGAATAAGATACACAAACTAATCACACAGAAAAGATTTTTAATACCATGCTTGTTTTTGCTATTGAGTTTAATGATATTTTTAATTGGTTATGTGACATTCTCTTTTAAAGTGACGTTTATTCCCACTGTGCAACCTACACCTACACCTACTATTTCTTCTCATTCTTTTCACCCTTTGCCTGAACATGAGGTAGTTAGACGACTAGAATTTGCCAATAATTCCTTTATTCAACTTTTGCACCAACACCAGTTAGTGATGAATACAACAAATTGTTGGATTTGTGGTCTAATGCCCCATACGACCGATAAAGGTATTCCGTACTTGGTTTTGCCTTTTAGCTTAAATGGTTCTATTTGGGCTTGCAGAACGATGTTTATCTATGCCCATAGTGTCTATCCCCAACGTTCAGTGAAAGATAACCCGAAGAATAGTGCTCTGGTCAAGGGTATAGTCGATATGATTAGAGGGATTAGTTCGTATGAGACTATTCCGAGAGATGAGACACAAGCATACATTGGTTGGAACGTTACTGGATATGGAGTAAGTCTGAGTGTTAACCAGCGAGCGAAAAGTTCTCCACCGATTTGGATAGTGCCCCATCAGGGGTCGCTATTGTCTGCAGGGTAATGGCAAGAATCTGAGAGCTCAGCTATGGAAGAGCGTTTGTACTGACACCTATGTATTTACGTCTCAGACTTCCCCAGCATTTCTAGCCACTAAGGGTACTTATTTTGTCTGCTACGACAAAGCATATACATGGTTGCCCCCTGACTTTTCGGGCACATGTTTTGTTTCCTTCCTGTTGCCTCCCACTTTTACAGCTGCGGCAGATTACCATAAGACGAGAGTTGCTAGAGGTGTCTTCAGTCAGGAAGACACTGCAGGGCAAGAGTTGGGAGATTTCTTTAAGGGTTTTCTGCCGTTCTGGGGACCAATGGCTAACAGCAGGAATATTCGCCAGTTGACGAGAGTGGTTGAGTCCACCATAGTCAAAACTGCCGGTGCCCTTAGTAACTTGACTGCTGAGCTCCAGTCGGATAGACTTATGACACTTCAGAATAGGGTTGCTCTTGATGTCATACTAGCAGACAGAGGTGGAGTATGTAAACTGATTCAATCGAGCTGCTGCGTTTTCATTCCAGACAACGCTCCGACAGTCTTCCAGGCCATTTCCAAGTTACATAAGATCTCCGATTCTGTCCATTTAGATAAAGGAGATTGGTCGTTAATGGGATGGTTATGGGGATTGATATCCACTTGGGGATGGAAGATTCTGATGGTCATTGGGATGGTCTTAGCTATCATTTCCTGTTCTGTCTCTGTGTACAGTGTGCTCCTGCTATTTGTGACCTTTGTGCTACTTCGTGTGCAAGGAGACCTGTCCAGAGAGAGGTACTAAGTACTAGGATGATGCTACAGCAACATATCGATGATCTGATGATGATAGACCTAGATTCAGATTGACATGAGTTTGGGTTTGTTGCCTATGTAAGGGCAAAAGGAGGGTCTGTATTTCCGTAGTTTGTGGATCTGAGGTTCGGTGGTTCCGAACCCGTTCAATAAAGGTCGTCGGAAATAGACGATTTTGGTGTCAGCGGACCGCAAATCACGAGTGCGGTATGTACGAGTGTTTTCGCATTAATTGATCAATGAGAACACTATGTATTTAGGGATTTCATTTGAACCCTCGGCTTCCATTTTGTGAACAGCAGCCATTTTGTGTGGTTGCCCTCACATAGGCCGATGACTACGGCCAAGCGTGTCCTTGGGACACGTACACCTTAGCTGACTTCTGAATGACCTGGCCGAACTGACTCCCTTGCCCGAGGCTGACATCGCTGAACCAGTTCCTTGTTAAGCAGCTGGTCAGATAAAGATCAAAGAGCAGGACGTGCCGAAGTTTACAGCACACTGCACCCACCTTTCTATATTGCTTCCAATCTGTTTCTGCTCCTTCCTTTACGACATAATCACTGATTTGGGTTGAAGTTTTATGTTGGGTTTGTCCGGCCTGATCGAACAAGAAATTGGAATGTGCTTGGCCATTTCTGGTGGGCTGGACAATGGAAAGTGGGATTGTCGTCATGCGATATGTTTGAAATGTCACCATGTGATTGGCTAGTTTGTGTGTAACTGATGCCACCTTTGGAATTTGATTTTTGGCATAAAAGACCATGCTCCGCTCATTGAATTTGTGCAGTCTCTAGCGAACCACCCGTGTTGTGCTTCGTAGATCTCTGTTCCTGGTTGCAGCCAATAAACTTTGGTCTTTGACGTCATCAAGAAGCGTCCCGTGTCTCTGTTTGCCAAGGCAGGGGAACTCGAAGGCATCAGGCGTTTTCCCTGGCGCCGCTAGGTTCTAAAAACCTGGTCCTTCAATCCCCGGTGTCGTGGGGTGGGGCTGCTGGTCCGCTGCTCGCAGCCTCCTGGGACAGGAGGTCCTGCTGTGTCCCCCGCTCTCCCCAAACAAACTGGTGCCTTAGGATCGATGCGTCTCCCACGAAGCGGGAGGCTCGAGGAGTATTTCAAGATCCCCGGTGTCCTGGGGTGGGGCTGCTGGTCCGCTGCTCACAGCCTTCTGGGACAGGTAGTCCTGCTGCGTCCCCCGCTCTCCACAAACAAACTGGTGCCTTAGGATCGATGCGTCTTATTATGTATTATGATATATTTTTATTCCGTGACAAAAGAGAAGAAAACAAAGAGGGCGGAGGCCCAACGGTCTTGGATAGGAACTGCCCCTGCCTACTAGTCGGCGGCAGCTCGGATTATAACATCCACATGAGCAGCCTTTTTAACATGCTTCAGGCCTGCCACTGCAGCCTTTGGTTGCACCTTTAAACTGCCATTTCAACCTGGCAAAATAGACCTTTAATCACAAGAGTTGTTGGAATGCACACCCACTTATCGAGTTCTTCAAAATGCTCAAGGCAATGTAAAGCGTGCTAAACTGGAATGTGCTTTGTCCTTGCACTAGAATATCCAACGTAACTGCTGGAGCCTCGTTAGGTTCCCCAACACAAGTATGACCAGCTTTTATATGTACCATACAATAAAGTACCAACCATATTTTTCAATGTTTCTAATGTTTTTAGTCCAACAGTAATGCAAGTTTGTACAACGTACTCCAAAAAGTAAACGATTTTTAATCTCATCAGTTTCACGAGTGCCAATCAGGCTTTATTCCACAACATTTAGAAATGCATCCCTTCTCATAATTTAAAGTGAAGATGGCTTTCCCATTGCATTTTGGACTAATGCTTTGCAGTACTTTGCATCAAGTGGTATCCAATAGGTAGTACATGGATGTTCGCATGCTACCACCCACTTTTTTTTCACACAAAGCCCTAGCCACTAACAATGGTGGAAATGGCTTTGAGCTAAAACAAATCCCATCTCTTCGAGGCAGGTGCTAACAAGGACACATGTTTCAATTTTTCTTAACTTTTCGAACATTACGGGTATGCTGCACTGTGCAGCACCCACACAATGTCAGAAACATTTTAAAGTAAGTCTAAGCATAGTATGTTGCAGTGAACGGTAGCCTTCCAGTACACAACGTATGCTAGACCTCACACACTTGCCTTTGCACTAAATAGCTCGTTTGATTGGTGTGCAGGGAGTGACAAAAGCAGCACTGCATCTTGACAGCTATGGCTCTACACTGCAACTTTGGTTGCTGCTCACTGCATAACCTTTTACTAAATCTGCCCCTTGATCTCCCTAAGTTCTTTGAAGCATGTCTTAAAATCCACCCTCAGTGTGCCAGCCTCACCCCTTATTCCTACTAGAAACTGGTGCATGAATTCTTTCGTGTTGAAGAGGCAACTTCTGACAGCACCAATTTACAAAGGGGAGTCCCGTGTGGCTGTTGTCCGGACATTTTTGTTCTTCTTGGTCTGCTTCAACCTCAGCATATCCTTCATTGAAGGTTCCTTTTTGACCCTACTGCTCGTCATTACTGAAGGTCTGTTCTGGGGCCCTGCCTGATACTGCATTAACTGTGCACAGTAGCAATATGGTAGGTGATGATGGTCTGGTGCTGATGCCAATATGTTTGCCTGCAAGGAAATATGAGGGTCCAAGCATCTCTTACTGTTCCTTGAGGAAGACAACCCCATGTGCACTAACATCCTCGAGAGGGTTGCACAAGCAAGCTCTTTGTTACACAATGTGCAAGCAGGGATCTCTGATACTGGATCACGCCCCAGCCGCTGCAAACTCCAGCCCTCCAGGATTAGTGTGCGTGGTTGTGCCATTCCTTATGCCATGCCCTAACTCCATGTAAAAACCACAGTTGATGGACAGAATGCAGAACAATGTCATACATTCACCCCAGTACAGAGATCTTGGCCTAAATCCATCGTTTTTTTGCAGTCCACACCACCCCAGTTCAGACATGGCCATGTGCAAATCAGCCTTGACCCTGTGCCTCATGGGAACAGTCCAGCCCGAACTGCCAAGCCATGTCTTTCCTGGACCGGAATCAAGCATCCTAGGACCGGTTTCTGGCTATCAGCTGTCTTCAGCCAGGATAGCTTGACTCCAGTGGTGTGGAGAGCATGGGACTCACGCCTGAGCACACCCATCCCACTCGGTGTGACAAATGCAAAAACCAGTTGATGGACAGAATGCAGAACAATGTCATACATTCAGCCCAGTACAGAGATCTGGGCCTAAATCCATAATTTTTTTGCACTCCACACCACCCCAGTTCAGACATGGCCATATGCAAATCAGCCTTGACCCTGTGCCTCATGGGAACAGTCCAGCCCGAACTGCCAAGCCATGTCTTTCCTGGACCGGAATCAAGCATCCTAGGACTGGTTTCTGGCTATCAGCTGTCTTTAGCCAGGATAGCTTGACTCCAATGGTTTGGAGAGCATGGGACTCACGTCTGAGCATACCCATCCCACTTGGGTTGACAAATGCAAAAACCACAGTTGATGGACAGAATACAGAACAAAGTCATACATTCACCCAAGTACAGAGCTCTGGGACTAAATCCATCGTTTTTTTTGCACTCACACCACCCCAGTTCAGACATGGCCATATGCAAATCAGCCTTGACCCTGTACCCTATGGGTATGCTCAGAAGTGAGTCCCATGCTCTCCACACCACTGAAGTCAAGCTATCCTGGCTGAAGATGGCTGATAGCCAGAAACCGGTCCTAGGATGCTTGATTCCGGTCCAGGAAAGACATGGCTTGGCAGTTCGGGCTGAACTGTTCCCATGAGGCACAGGGTCAAGACTGATTTGCATATGGCCATGTCTGAACTGGGGTGGTGTGGAGTGCAAAAAAACGATGGATTTAGGCCCAGATCTCTGTACTGGGGTGAATGTATGAAATTGTTCTGCATTCTGTCCATCAACTGTGGTTTTTGCATATGCCCTAACTCCAGTTACTTGCCAGCTGGAGTCAACCATAGCAAGAGTCTGTGTCAGATGAGAGTCAGCTTGTTAAGTGCAAGGAGGTGCATCTGCCCCAAATGTTACAGGTAGCCACGGATGCTACAGAGATACTGTGTATCTTGAAGAGTCAAATACTAGATTGAATAATATGTCTTCCTTTATAAATGAGAATTGAAGTATCCCTATTGATAGAATGATTATAGAAACTTTTCAATGCTGAATTTACTTGCATCATCAGGTTTAGGGGAACCTTGGGCCCAAACAGATGAAGAGCCAGTGGGCCTTCGCTTTGTACAAGATTCTTCATAACTACATCTCATGGGAATATTTGTAAATCCAGGTTGCTCCCATCAATCACGATTTTGTACTGATGAAGACCTGCCCAAAAAGTTTTAATTGGCCTTTTCCTATCTAGGGTCGAAACGTCGACAACCCCCTTCTCTACAGCTTGGACTGACTAAATGCTCCACGGAGGAACACCATTGATTCATACACTGTACCCCTCTACTGTGGATGGGCATTCATTATTTCAAAAGAAAGGGCGCCAGGCAGGCTCAGTGCTATATATATGTTATTGTAAATTGTTGAGTTTAAATTGACCTTCACTTTCATTCTTTTTTGTCACTTATGTGCGAACACTTTTTTCCAAGCACTTGTATTCTACACAATGGAGCAACCATGAAATGTAAATCATGTATACATACGTATCTGATCCAATTTGAATACAGTTTTGAATTCAGTTCGATTTATTCTGTTGTGTGTTGTGATGTTAGTGTACTCTTCCCTTTAATGAAGAATGGTACGCTCCTTCTTTTTTGGATTAAGGATATGTGACTACTGTTATAGACTCATGATAGCCCAATTTATTTTACATATCCTTGGAATATCCGCAGGGCCAATTGTTGTTTGTATCACTCAGTACCCAGGTCCTAAGCCCTATTGGGTTACCCCATTGTTATGTAATTGCCAAATGGTCCATGGGCCTGGTGATTTTATAAATGGTCGATTGATCTTGCACCCACTCCTCTTCGTCTGTTCCTCTGCACCAAAGCCAAAGGATGCTTCCTTTCCTTCGCCCCTTGGGAGGTGTCTTCTGTGCTGGCGCTCTGTGGTTGGCTTGATGGAGTGGCAGTGCTCAGGCTGGTGGCAACTGCTTGCGCACTTGCTTCATGCAGTAGGACTCAGTCGGCAGGCTCCCAACCACTGTTGCCCTGTATTATTGGCCTTCTTCCCACAGGGTTCTAATGGACATCATTTAGGGACGCCAGGGGTCACATTTGCGACCTCTAGCTTGCCCTTTAAGACCCCCCCGCACTACCCTTGCGACCCTTGTCTTAGGAGACAGCTAAAGTAGTGTCAAGAATGCTAAACTGGGCTTTTCTGAGCTTTTTTAGGTCTCGCTGCGTCAGCGCGCATGCCCTGCTCAGAGAGACATTTAGAAGCTGCTTTGGGAAGTGCTTCCAAAGCAGCGACAAGCTTGCTAGAACAGGAACAAGCATGCGCGCTTGCGCACGCATCCCTTCTGTGTTTTACCTCACAATGACTTTCGCTTTCACAGCGATCGTGATCGCGATGACTTTTGTGGCCAATGCTTGTTATACATTAATCAGAGGCACTTTTAGTTTTATCTTAGCATAACACACTTCCTATATAATTTCTAAACTACAGCTCAACATTCTGTCTACCGTGAGCTCTCCCTAGAGCTCTGTGCAAAGACTCTGTTTGGAATAGATTGGCATTCATTACCAGAGTATTTTCATTCCTTCATCAAGCACTCCTCCCACGTTTGTATGCTTTAGTCACAATCTCGAGCAGACATAACCGTGTTTGGCAAGTGCAGACGAGTTTTGCTAATTATAAATCAGAAATGCCTCACTTTTACATCCCCGTCACTGTACATGCTGCCGTTCCCACGCGATGTTATTTCACCTGGCTTTGAAAGATTCCCAATAATTCTTTGAAAATTCGGTTTTGATCGTTGAGTGCTCTCTGTGCCTCTAACCCACCCTCAGCCCTCCTCCCAAGCCTCCGCTCTCTTAGAACACCTGCAGCAAGATAACACTGTCAGGGCCGGGCTGACCATAGAGGGCACCGGGCAATCTCCCATTGCGCCGCACGGGTGGGGGCCGGCAAAGAGCTCGGCGGCACCTTCAACCACCCCAGGTGGCGGGAAAGGTGGGGGGGCGGCCAAGCACTTAGCCAGGGCCGGTTGTGGTTCCCAGTCCGGCACTGAACACTGTCACAAAGGGTTTTAAAATAATCCGACATCTGAGCCTACAACTTCACCTAGCATTGGCTCGAGGGATATGCGGATGTGACACCTTGCTGTTAACGCTGAACGCATTTCTCAGACAGGACAAAGCTTTGAAACCGGGTCAAAGGTCATCACATTTGCGCTGTCAAAGCTAAGCCTCTGTTGGGTTTATATACAATCTTTGGCACACCGAGCCACCACTGAATTCCACTAGGAAAGGAATATATTTACAGGAACACGGAAAAGGCAGCTGTAATCAGAGTGGAAAATTTACATGAGTGCGCACTCACATCGACAGCTAACATGCTTGTGTATAATCATATGTGCACACACAAAGATACACACATTCGTTTACAGCCACCTCCGCCCTCCAAGATTGAGGGGTACATTTATCAAAGATTTACGTTGCCTGTGCACCACGCAAGGGAGTGCAAGTCGACACATCTCAAGTTCGATTTATCAAGCCAAGCAAGGCCACTTTGCATGGGCCTCAGTGGCTTGATAAATCTAGAGTAAATGTAACGCAGCACAAATCTCTATGTTACATTACTCTACCCATGGATGTGTTATATGGGTAAAGCGTGGGTGTTCCCACCCATCCATCCACCCATAGATTTTGGCACATTCCCAGATTTACCATTACTGGTAGACCTGGGAATGTGTCAAAATTCTAAGCATCCCCACTGGAGGCGTAGTTCCCACTTGTTTGTTTTTGTTTGGGTTTCACCATGAATTTACATTCAATAAGAGCGTATCTGTTTTTAACTCAGTTTCGACTTCGAGCATGCTTCGCTTTCCTTTTGTGATGCATGTGTGGCCCGTCACAAACATTCCCTTCAGAGGCGGTAAACCACATGTTTTTTGGGTAATCTCGGCGCGCTTTTTATGTCAAGCTATTTATAGTTCTGAACTATTGCAGGGGAAACAACCACTCTTGAACAAGCGGATTCCTCCCCGGATTCCATGCAGTTCATGTGAGAAATGCGCGTGTACAGAAATCCGCTCCCCCACCAAGCAAGACAAGCCAAGAACATCAAAGCGACCGGCCGCTTTGAGTCCATTTGCCACCAGCCACTTCATGCGCTCCGCATGTCATAAACAGGACCATCTGCTCGTGAATGCTGGCATGCTTGCCCAGCCTCCTCACAGCGCTCGTGGCACATGCATTCCTTTATTGAGGACTCGTAATGCACCCTCGTACTTCCTCTTAGCCCTGAATTTCCTACTCCCGCACTTGAGTGAGTAGCACTAATCTTTTAAGTGAAGTGACTGACTCTGAGCAGTATAAGAATTGGCTTGGTAGTTTGGTCTGCCCTGTTCCCATGATGCACTGGGCCAGGGACAGACTCATTTGCATGTAGCCAGGTTCTGAGCTGGGATGGTGCAGTGAGCTAAAAAACGGTGATGGATCAAGCCCTGATCTGTTGACTGGGCATGAGTGTTCTGTTTAATTCAGATACTCTGTCCATCACCACTGCCTTTTCTGAATCGTTTTGTCCACCGTAAGCGTAGAAGGGTATACTCAGATGTGAGTCCCTTGCTCATTGCACCATCAGGATTCAAGCAAGCCGGGCCGAAGACGGCTCTAATGCCAGAAACCGGTCCCCGGAAGCTTGTTTCCTTCCCAGTATAAGAATTGGCTTGGTAGTTTCACTCCCAGGTCCCGGACATGTATTTTTTGTGTTTATTGCGTCTTACTTGGTGCTGGGCTCTTGATAACTGGGCTCTGGAACTGCGAAGCAAGCATGACTCCAGGGCCAGAATTCCATCACTTGCTAACAAGGTCCATTTTTAACCAACGTAGGAGTGTCATAGCTCGATCATCGATAGCTAGCCCTTTACATCTGGCGTCATGATGCCACCACATTGTAAAATAATCTTGAGCATATTATATTTTTTACCAATATCGGGTTTTTGCACTCGATTGGTTTTGTCAAAGTAAAATACGCTACAGCCGGGAAATTCTAGATGTCATTTTCTCTCACACACACTCTCTCACACACACTCTCTCACACACTCTCTCACACACTCTCTCACACACACACTCTCACCCACACACTCTCTCACACTCTCTCTCTCACACACACACACATGCACACACTCTCTCTCACACACACACACTCTCTCTCCCACACACACACTCTCTCTCACAATCTTTCTCTCTCACACTCTCTCACTCACACACTCTCTCACTCACACACACTCTCTCACTCACACACACTCTCACACACTCTCTCTTGCACACTCTCTCTCACACACTCACACACACTCTCTCTCTCACACACACACACACTCTCTCACACACACACACTCTCTCTCTCACACACACACACTCTCTCACACACACACACACACTCTTTCTCTCTCACACACATACACACTTTCTCTCTCACACTCTCTCACTCTCACACACTCTCTCACTCACACACTCTCTCTCACTCACACACACTCTCACATGCACTCTCTCACTCACACACACTCTCTCACACACTCTCTACATCACACTCTCTCTCTCACGCTCTCGCACACTCTCTCTCACACACACACACTCTCTCTCACTCACACTCTCTCACACACACTCTCTCTCACAAACTCTCTCTCACACACTCTCTCTCTCTCACACACACACTCTCTCTCTCACACACACTCTCTCTCTCTCTCTTTTGTAAAGCCCTTTCCTCCATGAAAAGTGGCTCCCCGGCCGATCCTGCGCCCATGTATGTACTCAAGAAGATCGCAGACACGATTGCCCCTGTGGCAACAGAACTCCTTAATGCCTCCTTTTCTTGTGGAGTCGTGCCACCCAGCTGGAAACAGGCAAGGGTTAAAACCCTTTTAAAAAAACCGGGCCTCGATCCCACGGACCTGGCCAACTCCCGCCCGATCTCACTGCTACCCGGTCTTAGTAAGATCGCGGAAAGAATGGTAAATCAGCAGCTTTCCGGATTTCTGGAGAATAATCAACTGCTGAACAACTCTCAAACCGGCTTTCGACCGGGGCAAGGGACAGACACAGCCCTTTTAGTAGTAGCAGAAGAGGCAAGGTGCATCTTAGATTCAGGAGGATCCGCTGTTATGATCCTCCTGGATCTGAGCGCTGCATTTGATACGGTGGATCATAAAATTCTAACGCACCGTCTCGCCAAGGTGGGCGTTGCAGGAATGGCCCTTAAGTGGCTCACATCCTTTCTGAATAATCGATCTTTCAGAGTTTGGGAAGGTGGTCTGCTGTCCAAATCCACCCCCCTCCAGTGTGGTGTCCCTCAGGGCTCGTCATTGAGCCCTACTCTGTTCAACGTTTATATGGCCCCACTGGAGGAAGTAGTCGCCCCCTTTGGGATTAAAACAGTCACCTATGCGGACGACACCCAATTAGTCGTCTCGCTTACCCAACAAGAAGGATGTTTGGAAAATCTCTCCGCCTGCCTTGTCGAGATATTCTCATGGATGTCCAGTTCGCGGCTCAAACTCAATGGAGCGAAAACTGAGATTATGCTCCTTGGGCATCATCTCACATCTCTCCCTAAAGCCGCATGGCCTGCCTGCCTAGGTGAGCTGCCTAATCCAAAAGAAAAAATCAAAAGCTTAGGGGTGTGGCTTGAGCCCGATCTGACTTTTAAGGCCCATGCCCAGAAAGTTGCAGGGACCTGTTTCGGACTGCTCCGCTCAGTGCGGAAAGTGCTCCCTCTTCTGCCCCCCCAGTCCAGGACACTGCTAATTCAAGGGTTAATACTATCGAGACTCGACTATAGTAACGCCCTGTTTCTGGCTGCCCCGGAAGCCACCCTTAACATTCTTCAACGGGTGCAGAATGCAGCAGCCAGGATCCTTGCAGGTACATCTAGAAGATCTTCAGCCAGACCAGCCCTGAGCGCACTCCATTGGCTCCCAATACGCGAAAGAGTCATCTTTAAAGCGCTATGCGTCACCCACAAGGCTCTGCAGGGCAAAGGACCCCCGATTCTCAGGAGTCTGATATGCCCTTATAAACCATCCCGGGCTCTCCGGTCGGAGCATGGCAATCTTGCAAGGGTCCCCAGAGTGAGGAAGGCACGTACAGGGGGTCGCCGGTTTTCTTTAAATGCAGCAAAAAATTGGAATTCTCTCCCCAACTGGATCCGTGCAGAACCTTGTCATCTGAAGTTTCGAAAGGCACTTAAAACTTTTCTTTTTCCCAAGGACCCTTAATTACTGGTTTCCTCCTCAGTCTGCTGTTCGTTCTATTTTTTGTTAGCGCTGGGACGCTTTCGGGCAGCCATGCGCTTTATAAATATAATTTCATTTCATTTCATTTCATTTCATTTCATTTCACACACTCACTCTCTCTCTCACACATACTGTCTCTCACACACACACTCTCTCTCACACACACTCTCTCTCACACACACTCTCTCTCACACACACACACACACACACACTCACACACACTCTCTCTCTCTCACACACACACACACTCTCACACACACACTCTCTCCCTCACACACACACACACTCTCTCTCACACACACACTCTCTCTCTCACACACAAACACTCTCACACACACACTCTCTCACACACACTCTCTCTCACACACACTCTCTCTCACACACTCTCTCTCACACTCTCTATCACACTCTCTATCACACACACACTCTCTCTCTTTCACACACACTCTCTCTCACACACACACTCTCTCACACACACTCTCTCTCTCACACTCTCTCTCTCACACTCTCTCTCTCACACTCTCTCTCCCACACTCTCTCTCACACACTCTGTCTCACACTCTCTCTCTCCCACACTCTCTCACATACACACACACTCTCTCTCTCACACATACACACACACTCACTCTCACACACACACTCACTCTCTCACACATACACACTCTCTCACACACACTCTTTCTCTCTCACACACACACACTCTTTCTCTCTCACACACTCTCACTCACACGCACTGCGCACAACATTTAGACAGTTAATGTAGCTCGTAATAATTGGGAGCTGCAGACGTAGACACACTTTGAGTTATACTTCAATGTGCTTGTTTGCTCACATAGTCATGCTTGATCTCACTCATGACATGAATATGTGATTTGGCAACACTTTTTAATCACTCTGAGCATGCACTATAGTTTACCTTGACTTGATGTAATTTCACGTTCTTCATGGGCAGTTACCCAGTGCTAAACAATGCTGACAGTGCATGGCAAAGTCGTGCTGTCTGAACAAACATATTTTTGGCTTTGTGAACCTGTGACCTTGGCAGTATCCTAGCACCCAAATATTCAAAATAACTTATGTATAGTGAATGGCATGCTGGTCTACCTAATAACTTATAATAGGTGATTTTAATGAGCGCCCCTCTCTTGGGTCAAGTGCCCACATGCTAAGCCATCCTAGTAAAGCAATCGGCACAACGTTTTAGAGCAATGTATATGTACATCAGATGGAATGTGTGCTGTCCAACACCCCTTTAGTTATCTTTTACCCCTTCATTCTGCATCTCCACGCCAACCCTTCTTTCACCCCTCTTCTCTCCTTTCTCTTTCCTACCCTCTATCTATCCTCCTTATTACCTTCCCACAGCATCACTCAACACCACAGCATCACTCAGCATCACTCAACGCCACAGCACCACTCAATGCCACAGAATCACTCAACGCCACAGAACCACTCAATGCCACAGCATCACTCAACACCACAGCACCACACAACCCCACAGCATCACTCAATGCAACAGCATCACTCAGCGCCACAGCACCACTCGGCACACTGAATGCCACAACACCCCTCAAAGCCACAGCGCCACTCAATGCCACAACACCACTCAATGCCACAGCACCATTTAGCGCACAGCATCCCGCAACGCCACAGCATTATTCAATGCCACAGCATCACTCAATGCCACAGCATCACTCCACACCACCCAACGCCACAGCAACACTCAACGCCACAGCACCACTCAACACCACAGCACCACTCAACACCACAGCACCACTCAATACCACAGCACCACTCAACACCACTGCATCACTCAATGCCACAGCAACACTCAATGCCACAGCATCACTCAACGACACAGCATCACTCAATGCCACAGCATCACTCAACGCCACTGCATCACTCAATGCCACAGCATCACTCAGCACCACTGAATGCACACAGCATCACTCAGCACCACTGAATGCCACAGCATCACTCAGCACCACTGAACGCCACAGCATCACTCAGCACCACTGAACGCCAGAGCATCACTCAGCACCACTGAAGGGAACAGCATCACTCAGCACCAATGAACGCCACAACGTTTTAACAACAACTGGTTCTAATATGCTCTCTCAATGTTTCACGCTTTATTACAAATGTCACAAAAAGATGTTAATATTTTACTGCTGTTCTTGGATTTTCATCACAATAAAATATACTGCACATAATCTTCCCAAAAGTTATTTACAAAAGTTTAAGCTATTGCCATTATAAATTACAATACCTTTTAATTAAGTATTAATTATCAAAAAAATAAAAGCCATTGTTATTTGTAATAATAATACATGTAAGTCATGTAAATACAACACATATTGCATTACAAATGCTATAGGTGTCACGTTTTCAGAAGTTAAAACTATTGGCATTGTAAAAGACAAAGCTATTAATTTTGCTATTTTCAAAACCAACACATAAATAAAATATTTGTCATTTACTATACCAATAGCTCAAAATTTCCTAAAGCGAGACCTATTGCATTGCAAACGCTTGTTTTACTGCTTAGTTCTTCAGCGTGCGCTCAAACGAGGGGCCGAGGGACTCGGGCCAGCCGGCTGCACGCCGTGAAGAATCCAGCCGCACGCTAGACGCCATGTCTTTGTCTCCAGCCCTTTCAACAAGCACTGGCGTTGCCAATAGGTCTCGCAGTAGGAAAGTTGGAGCTATTGGTTTTGTAAATGACAAAGCACTTTAGGTTTTTAAAATAAAAACAAAAATAAAAGGCAATATTTGCAATTGTAATAGCTCCAACTTTCCAAATGCGAAACCTATTGGCAAGTGCTTGTTTCCACGTTAGTAGGAGCTGTAAACACTGGTGGTCCCGTGTGGGGTGGGGGGCAGGTCCTTACTAGCTCAGCTCATTAAAACCCAGGTGAGAGGAGGGAGCGTATAGCACGGGTGAGAGGAGGGAGCGTACAGCACGGGTGAGAGGAGGGAGCGTACAGCACGGGTGAGAGGAGGGAGCGTACAGCACGGGTGAGAGGAGAGAGCGTACAGCACGGGTGAGAGGCTCGTGAGGGGGTGCTGGCCCAATCTACCAAAGGTGGCTAACAATGAGCGGGTCTGCTGCCCGGGGTGTTGTCGGGTGCTTTGGGCGAGTAGAGTGGCTTTGAAAAAAGTATTCTGTAGACAGAAGTACACAGGTCCCGAGGATTCACACGTCTCACGCTCATAGGTAAAAATGTCTCACCAGCGGGTAAATCACTCGAGCAATGAAAGTCACACAGATTCATCGGACGGATAATCGTTTAGGGAGAAGTGTCTGCGTGTGCTTTTGAATCTGTCTTTGTGTATTGTGATAATGTGTTGTGGATTGTGTCTGTAGTCTTAACTTCAGAAGTGGTGCTCGCCCAAACCACCAAAACACAGCTCAACTATCAGGCATATGCATAATCCACACCAAGTTACGCAATTTACTTACATGAGCACATGAACAGAGCCGGTCCTAGGCCTTCTGAGGCCCCGGGCGAAAGGGAAGATGTGAGGCCCCTCTAAGTGCCTTACTGCCGGCGCGAGTGCGCTTTTCCCTGCTCTGCGGGGCCGGCAGGGGGCCCCCTGAGCGCGAGGCCCTGGGCAGCTGCCCATACCGCCCATGCCTAGGACCGGCCCTGCACATGAACATGCATTTCTCTTTACAATACACATTTACAAATCAAGTTTTCACGTAATGTCCTTGAATTGCCTGTTTGTGTATTCCTTTGTGTGTCTATGTGTGCGCCAATGTGTCTGCGTACATAAGTTTGAATGTCAGGGTGTATTTGTGCGTGATTGTGTGTGTGGGCAAATCTATTTTTCTGTATGCATGTTTGTATTGCATCTTTCTGTTTGTGCGTCTGTGTGTCTCTGCGTACTTACGTTTGCATGTATTGTGGGTGTGGCAGTGTGTATTTGTGCGCGACTGTCTGTGCCGGCGAGTCTATTTTTCTTTACCTCTATACGTGCCTGTATGTGTGTCTTTCTGGATGTGCGTCAGTGTGTGTCAGAGAACTTAAGTCTGAATGTTTGTGTGTGTGTGTTTGCCAGTGTGTATTTGTGCGTGTGGGCAAGTTTATTTTTCTGTGTGTGTTTTATTCGTGGTTGTATTCCAACATTTCCATGTGCATCGTAAACTGTTGACTCTATAAAACCCGAAGTGCCGGTTTTCCTGCGTGTTTGTTTCACGCACTAGAGTGAGTTGATATCAGTGTGGAAGTTCCCGTATTTTTTAAACGGCTCCATCGTCGTGCAAGTGAGGCGCAAATTTATAAAGCACAGAGAGAACGCGCGCTCCTTACCACACAAAATACTACTTAAATTCACCGACCAGTCCAAGCAGGGCAACATTTGCAGTGGTAGCTGGTAGGGAACGGTGGAGGCAGGGCGGGGGAATGTGACGTCAGGGAAACTGATACAGGAGGGAAGCCGGATGGGGGCGGGAGAGCCTGGTGGGGGGGCGTGAATGCGCGAGGGGAGGCGTGTGAGAGTACTTTTAAATTTGACTGTATATGTATGCCTGTCTGTCTGTGCGCGTGCGCTTGTATGTAAATGAATGGAACTAAGTGTATCCCAGTTTTTTGGGATGGGATTCCCTAAGGTCGCCATTTTGTAACGTTAAACAGCGCACACAACAAACCAACATTTCCATGTGCATTGTAAACTGTTGCCTCTATAAATCCCGAAGTGCTGGTTTTCCAGCGTGTTTGTTTTACGCACTAGAGTGAGTTGATGTCAGTGTGGAAGTTCCCGTATTTTTTAAACGGCTCCATCGTCGTGCAAGTGAGGCGCAAATTTATAAAGCACACGGAGAACGCGCGCTCCTTACTACACAAAATACTACTTAAATTCACCGACCAGTCCAAGCAGGGCAACATTTGCAGTGGTAGCTGGTAGGGAACGGTGGAGGCAGGGCGGGGGAATGTGACGTCAGGGAAACTGATACAGGAGGGAACTGAAAGTAAGGCCGGCCTGCGGCCGGCCATGAATAATTAGGGGAGGAGAAGCCGGGAAACTGAAAGTACGGCCGGCCTGCCATGAATAATTAGGGGAGGAGAAGCCCTTTGATGTGCTGTGCTGGGCGTGAATGCACGTGCTTGTTGCTCACGTGATTCACGTGAACTTCAAGAAAACCGCGGCTGAAATCCCTTGGTTTGACGAGGATTTTGCCGACATGAATTCTCGCTCCGCTCAATGCGCTTGTGCGCATTGATAGGTCGCGAGACCTAAAAACTGAGCAAAGGTCTGAGTCAGAGAGGACCTTCCAGGCAAGATGGATAAAGACACCCTGGTGTGCAGTGTCGCAGCAGCGGTAGGTCCATTAACCTGAATAATTTTCTGGACGAGATCAGAATCTATGAGCCGCAGGCAACAACATATGCATCTCTGCAGCCCGCACATAAACCCACTGAGTCACCTCACAGGCAATAAAACTGATAACCTGAAGATTACACATGGGGGCAGATTGCAATTAAACGTGCAATATATTGCACCTGATCAATAATGATACCAAGGAATTCGTTGTTAATGGGGGCGATAAATGGTACCTAATTTTCCAGATATTATGGAATAACATGCCGATTTTGGTGTTTGCCACACCAAAAGCCGCATGGTACGGTAAAAACCGTACATATGTCCTCTGTTATTTTAAGATGGTTTATTTACCGTATCGCATGCGTTAAATAAAACTAGTAATCAGGGCCATGGAAGTCTGCAACAGGTATGTGGTATCCCTCGTGCTTCACTTACACAATACAGAGCTAATTATTTTTCTTCTGGTGTCTTCTTTTCTTTTATTGTCATTCTCAATTTTCTGTCCCTTTTGTCATATTCAGTTTACTTTCTTTTCTTTGTGTCTACGGTGTTTCCCTTTATCTTTCCTCTTAAGTTTGTCGTTTTATTTTTTTCTGATTTCTCTTTCTTCTTATTCTCCTACTTTTCGTTTGTGGTGCACTGGTCTAGCTCCGTCCCCTAGTGGAGTAAAACAAAATGATGCCCCCTGCAGAATATGATGGTGGGCCTGAGTCACCATATCTCAAAAATATTCATTGGGTTTGAACTGAATTGTGGGCCTGAGAATAGTTGGATGGGGCATGCCCCACAAGGGCTTCAGTGGCCTGCATTACGCCACTGTGTTCTACTTTTGTCAATGGGCTTTCATCTGCCAAAGGCTGTGTTTATGGTGTCTTTTGAGTTCATTTTGTGCCTGTTATTTCTTTGATCTAACATATTAGATGACTCGCCAGGAACACAGCACTGCAATCTTGAATCTTTCATTTCAGAAATCCTTGATTTCAGTGGTGTGAGTGCAAGTGGTTCAGTTGAAATGGACTACAAATCCCAGAATACATCACCAGGTTGTTAACCGCAATCCCAGGGCTGGAAAGTATGTCTCTGATGCAGGCATGTGAAGCAGGGGAAGCTTCTTCCCTCTTCTGTGCTGCAGGGAATGTATTGAAAAAACACAGTGGCTGTTGCTATGCAACCAAGGGAACCAGCACAGAACGGATCCAAGGTTCAACAGCTTCCTGACTGACAAGAGTAACAAGCATTGGCATCGTCAATAGGTCTCGCTTTTGGGTCCTTATAAGTATTTAGTTATGCAGCACAATATCCTTGGTGCAACAACATTAACTGTTGCATGGTTAAACACATAAGGCCCCAAAGGTGAGACCTATTGGCTATACCAATGCTTGTTCTTTTAATTATGTTTAACTCGCAGTGAACATTAACATGTTGCCTGCCATAAAATACATTCAACAGTGAAACTAAAGTGCAGTGAAACGAAATGTTATTACCTGTGACATGTGGGACCTGGGCTGGGCTGTTTTTGCAGCGCGCATCTCCAGCAAGAACTTAGCACAGTGGCAAACTGAATATAACAAAACGTGTTACGTAATTCCAGAGAGTAGAGAGAAAAGTAGTGTTAAGAGAGAAACGAGGGAGCAGCAGAGGGAGCTGCAGAGAGAATGAAAAATAAAGAAGCAACCGAGAGAGATGGAAAGATAAAGAGCTATATGTTGTATAGATAGAGACAGATAGGTGTGAAAGAGAGAAAGAGCTCAGTTCAAGACAGACAGCAAAAAAGAGACAGCTGAAAAAAGGAAAGACCCGAGATGTCACAAACAGGTGAGAAAGGTACGATAGAGACAAAGAGATATATGTTGGACAGAGACTGTTGTGAGAGGAGAAGAGAGAAGTTTAAGATAGAGTTTTGAGACAGCTGACAGACATTGGGCAAGAGAGCGATGTGACAAGCATTTAAACGAGAAAGGCGCAAAAGAGAGGGGAGACAGGAATGAGAAAAGGGCTAAAAAAGAGACAGGCCAGAAAATCACTGCAGATAGAGGATCGGGTAAGAAAGAGGCATCTAAGAGATAGGTGTGAGGAAGGGAAAGAGATGGGTGAGGAAGTAAGAGGTTGAGAGAGGTGAAAGAAGTAATAAGGAAACTGGTGAGAGACGGGTGAAAAGGCAATTCATAGAGGGGTGAAAAGGGAGACAGGTGGGACAGACTTTGAGAGAGATAGTATGAAATAGGTGAAGGGGTAAAGAGAAAGTGACACAATACCTAAGATGGAGGGAGACAGGTAAGAGAGCGAGGGCTGATAAAGAGATAGCACCTTAGATACAAAGAGCTGAGAGAGACAGGGAGGATTGACAGGTGAGGTGTAGATGGCAAAGAGCTGCAGGAAAGGAGACAGCAGAAACAGAAACGGAACATGTTGATAGACATACGAGGGGAAGACATGGGTGCCTTGATGAGGAGACATATGATGAGAGGAGAGCAGGTGAGAGTAAGATCATAAAGACAGCACCTAAGCTCTTTATAAGCCTTGCACTTATGTCATCAGAGTAAAGTGTCATGTGGTATCACTTCCTAGGATGAAATTAGGTGAAAGTTTGTATGATGTCACTTCCTGTGATGTAACTGGGGGTAGTCATGTCACATCCGCTACCCCTGGGATTATGGGGAATTGACGACCATGAAGGTGCTTGGTCAGTTTGGTGAAATTGGAGCCCTGAGGCACGATAAAAGTGTAGAAACAGGGAAAAAGAAGAAGGACCAATGATACACAGGTGGCTGATTTCCCTGCAGGCCACTCCACTCCCGATCCCCCTCCCCCACGCGCCCAACCACCCACCCCCACCCCCAATCATGCTCATTATTGACATAAGGACACCACAAATACAATTTTCTGAATCTATTCCATGCACAATATTTGAAGAGAGCTTACAGCTGGCTGAGGCAACTACTTTCAACTTTTTAATTGTGTTTGTCAGGGAAAGAACATGTGTGCTCTTCTACAACCTTCCCCTGGTAAGCAAATAATCATTTTGTGAGAACAGAAAGAGGTATCAGGGCAGGAACTATAAAACGAGAATGGCTGCCCAGCTGCAGTGACTCATCACAATGTTTCCATAACAGAAGACTGGATCAGGGGGGCGTGGCCGAGCCAGCCAAGATGGCGGGCTCTTCTTTCTGAGGCTCCGGCTGGCAGCCCGCGTTCACAACATTAACCTAAACCCCTTGCACATGTCAGTCAACTAATGGGCAGCACCGGAGTCCGGATGGTGTAGGGACGACTCCTGTGCCACCAAATACCTGGTACTGGCTGTGACTGCCGGGCCCCGGGGGAAGCAAAGTCGCAGACTAGTCTTCCCCCGGGGTCATTCGCGCGAGATAGGACAGGCAGGGAAAGGGGTGGAGTTAGGGGGTGGGTATATAGGCGCAGGGGAGGAAGGGAACTTCCTCTTACTGCGCCTGGCACCATCGGGAGGGAAGGAAAGAAAGGGAGTTGAGTGTGGAGCAAATTTATCGATTAGTTCAGGCAGTCAGTGTTCGGTTAGTTTTTCAGCGTCGGGGGCTGTTACACGGCAGCTGTTCTTTTCACTTCTCACGCCGGAAGCGTGAGATTCGTCTCGATGTCGGGAGTGTCGTCCGAGGAGGTCAGGGCGGCCCTGCTGCTGCTCGCGGGGGCTGGTCGCGAGGATCTACTTCAGCCAGGTGTGTTGGGGCAGGCATGGGTGGGGCCACCAGGGGCACGCGCGCCGCCTCGGCCGGTGTCAAGGCCGCAGTGGTTGCCTGTCTTGAAGACGAGCCAGACGCTCGTGGTAACGGGAGCGATCGGAGGGGGGGCGGAGCGCCCAGGGACCCGGCGAGGGAAGCGAAAGAGCCTCCGATCGAGTTTCTGCCTGGGGCCACAGGGGCTGTAGTGAGGGGCGCGGCCCCCACGGCTGAGCTTTTAGGGCCTGCCCACATGCCGGCCGGTGCTGTGGAGGGGGAGGGGCAGGGGGATAGCCTTGAGCGGACTACTTTGGTCACGGAGGGAGCGGTGGGGGGGGCGCATGACCCCTGTGCTGGTAGAGCAGCCTGCCCCCCCACCCCCGGATTAGTAATGGGCGGGGACACTGTGAGGGAGGATGATGGTCAGAAGGAGGAGGCCCCCATCGACCTGTCCACTGGCTCCAGGGCTGGCACACCTGCCCCGGCGAGGCAGGGGGCGGTGGGGGACCCTGGGGACCGGGGCGGGCTGCCTACCCTGGTTTCCATGGGAGGGGGGCCTGGCTGGGTGACTGGGATGCCCCAGGTGGGTTTCTTCCCCCCGGGGGCTGAATTCTATGGCTACTGCCCGCACCCGCCCCCACAGATTTGGGGCGCCACTTCCTGGGAGGATAGGGCCAGGGGGGGAGAGGACCCTGGAACAGATCCAGGAGGTCAGGTGGGCCGAACAGACTACGGTCAGAGTGGGGGCTGTGTGGGGCCATGAGGTTGAGGGCCCGCCCACCCCGACCTCTGAGGAGGAGAGGGAAGCGGAGCTGGAGGAAGAGCTTAGGAGAGTCAGGGCCAGAAAGTCATCGCAGGACCCCCCTCCCCAGAGGGTTATGGCAGGAGTAGGGACGGCCAGGACGGCTTTGAGGCCCGATGGTGCTGGGGCCGGCTCAGGTTGGAGCGATGTTAGACGGACCTGGAGGGTCGTCCGAGGACAAGGGGAGAGGTCTCCGGGGAGAGCCGTCTCCAGCGATCGTACAGACGAGTAACTTCCCCCCCCCACAGATGTACACCACACAAAGATAAGGTTTAACGTTCTTTATAAGCAATCTTGAAGTACGATAGAATGGTACAAGGAGGTCAGGACTCAGGGGTCCCCTCGATTCTAGTCTCTTGGATGGGAAAGGGGGTAGCGGGACAGTCTTGTTACCAATCTGGTAGATGCGATGATAAGATGGATAGCTCACAATCCTCGAGCTCGGCGTTCTAGGTGGACGGGCCGCGGCAGCGCCGGCAGGTCCCGAGATGATCGTAGGTAGCGACGGTCCGCGGCAGCGCCAGCAGGTCCCGGTGAAGGTGGTAGTTACAACGGTCCGCGGCAGCGCCAGCAGGTCCCGACGAGGATGAAGGATGCAGAAGGTTGCGGCAGCGCCAGCAGGCAGGACGATAGTTCACAAGGCAGGGCTACGGCAGCGCCAGTAGTCCGTCAAGGATGAGTTCTTCACGGGGTCTCTCGACTCCAGGATACAACTGCCTTCCTGCTCAGGAGCTGCCCCAGTTATAGTTCTGGCGCCCTTTGATGTCCGGACCCTCGCACTTGGAGGTCGGAAGGTCCGGGATGAGGGAGTCCAGACACCCAGCAGGGGGGTGGAGCCAGCGCCCGGGGAGGCTGGGGCGATCGGCACCTGGCGGGGGAGAGCCATCGACACTTCTTTCTCCCATTGACCTGCCAAGTGGTCCGTTCACCTCCTGGGTGGATGGTGGTGCCGGGATGTCGGGGCCTGGCCAGGCCCAGGGTTAGGGTCGAGCTGAGGCCATGCGGCCTCGTGGTGCAGTGTCCAAGATGGCGGCTGGGCCCAGGCAATGGTGCTGACGGTGGCCCGGGCCGATGTTCGGGGGCAGGCGTCCCGTAGGGGACGGGTTGCGGGTTGCTTCTGGGGGTAGCACCTGGAGAGCCGATGTCCGGGCTCTGTCATGCGGGGGGGGAGCGAGCCCTTCATGTGGCCTGTCCAACATGCGTCCCCCCAGCTGAAGGCGGGGAGAGTCACCCATCCTCTTGGGGACTCTCCTCGTCGAGGCGGAAAAAGCGTGACAGGCCATCCGCGTTGGCGTGGTTTTGGCCAGGTCGGTGTTCCACAGTGAAGTCCATCCCCTGCAGGGAGATGGACCAACGCAATAGTTTGGGATTTTCCCCCCGCATCTGCATTAGCCACTGCAGGGGCCGATGATCTGTTTGCACCCGGAAGTGGGTACCGAAGAGAAAGGGCCGGAGCTTCTTGAGGGCCCACACTACTGCGAAGGCCTCCCCCTCGATGGTGCTCCAGCGCTGTTCTCGGGCCAGTAGGCGTCTGCTGATAAATGCCACCGGTTGGTCAAGTCCTTCGGGGTTCAACTGGGAGAGGACCGCCCCGATGCCATGGTCGGAGGCATCTGTTTGTACGATGAATTCCCGGCTGTAGTCGGGGGCCTGGAGCACAGGGGCAGTGCACATGGCGGCCTTCAGCTTCTCGAAGGCCGCTTGACAGTCTGGAGTCCAGTTGACCTCCTTCGGGTAGTTTTTGGATGTGAGTTCTGTGAGGGGCCCCACAATGCTGCCATAGTCCCTCACAAACCGCCGGTAGTAGCCGGTGAGCCCCAAGAAGGCTCGGACCTCGGTTTGCGTGACTGGAGGCTGCCAGGACTGGATGGCAGTGATCTTGAGTTGAAGAGGGGCCACCAGACCACTTCCCACTTGGTGTCCGAGATAGGTCACGGACCCCTGACCAATTTGGCACTTGCTGGCCTTGATTGTGAGGCCGGCCTGTTGGAGGGCCTGCAGGACCTCTCGGAGGTGGCGGAGGTGGTCTGACCAGTGGTGGCTGTACACAGCGATATCGTCCAGGTAGGCGGCGCTGAACTCCTCGAGTCCCGCCAATACCTGGTTCACCAGTCGCTGAAAAGTAGCTGGAGCGTTCTGCATGCCGAATGGCATGACTTTAAAGTGGTAGTGGCCATCGGGGGTGGAAAAGGCGGATCGTTCTTGGGCCCGGGGTGTGAGACCGATCTGCCAGTAGCCCGCTGTCAGGTCGAAGATGCTGAGGTAGCGGGCAGCCCCCATGCGGTCGATCAGTTCATCTGCTCGGGGATGGGATGAGCGCCGGTTCTGGTGACAGCGTTCAGGCCCGTAAGTCGACGCAGAATCGGAGCTCAGGAGTGGTGCCGGGGGCAGCAGCTTTGGGGACCAGCACGACCGGGCTGGCCCAGGGGCTGTCCGAGGGCTCGATGACCCCGAGCGTGAGCATCTTTGACACTTCTTCTTGGATGCAGGCACGTACCCGATCTGGTACGCGGTACGCCCGATGTCTGATAGGGGGACTGTCCCCAGTGTCCACGTCGTGCAAGCACCAGGGGGTGACCCCGGGGGTGAGGGAAAACAGGGTCGCAAATTGCAGCAGGAGGTCTCGGCAGTCTTGGCGCTGTTCCGGGGTGAGGACATCTGAGAGGCGGACCCCGTCTACGGATCCATCTTTCTCACGGGTCTTTAGGAGATCAGGGAGAGGCTCGGAGTCTTCTTCCGCTCCACTGTCCGTAGCCATCAGGAGGCTGAGCTCCGAGCGCACAAAGTGGGGTTTGAGTCTGTTGGCGTGGAGGACCCCGAGGGGGTTCCGGGGAGATTCCATATCGATGAGATAGGTGACGGGGCTCTTGCGCTCGACCACTTTGAAGGGCCCCGTCCACTTGTCCTGCAAGGCACATGGTTCGGTGGGGGACATCACCCACACTTGTTGGCCAGGTTCGAATTCGATGGAGGAGGCATTTTGATCGTACCATCGCTTCATGTCCTCCTGACTGGCCTCAAGATTCGCTTTTGCCATTTCTCTGAATCGTCTGGTCTGATTGCGTAGGGTCAGGAGGTACTTGAAGACGTCTGGAGGGGTCTTCAGGGGGGCCATCTCCCAACCTTCTTTGACTAGGCTGAGGGGCCCTCGAACAGGGTGTCCGTACAAGAGTTCGAAAGGACTGAAGCCGAGGGACTTCTGGGGGACTTCTCGATAGGCGAAGAGGAGGCACGGGAGTAGCACATCCCACTGGCGACGGAGGGGCTCTTCCAACCCCCCGATCATTCCCTTGAGCGTGCGGTTGAACCGCTCGACTAGTCCGTTTCCTTGAGGGTGATAGGGGGTCGTGAATCGGTAGGTGACCCCGCACTGTTGCCAGAGGGATTTCATATATTTTGAAATAAAGTTTGTGCCTCTGTCGCTGACGACTTCTCGGGGGAAGCCCACCCGGGAGAAGATCCCCATTAAGGCCCGGCCGACCACCGGGGCTGTTACAGTTCGCAGGGGAACAGCCTCGGGGTAGCGGGTGGCGTGGTCCACCAGTACCAGGATGAACCGATGTCCTTGTGCTGTTCGGGGGTCCAGGGGCCCCACAATGTCTATTTCCACCCTCTCGAACGGGGTGGTGACAACTGGGAACGGTTGCAGAGGTGCTTTGAGTTTGCGGCCGCTCTTCCCGCTGGCCTGGCACGTGGGGCAGGACCGGCAGTGGTTGAGGACGTCGTTTCTCATCTTTGGCCAGAAAAAGTGGGTCACCAGGCGACTGTAGGTTTTGTCCTGTCCCAGGTGTCCCGCCAGAGGGACATCGTGAGCCAAATTCAACAAGAAGTCTCTAAAACGGAGGGGCACCACCAACACTCGACTGGCCCCTAACTCCGCGATTCTTTGTTCACTATACAACAGGTCGTTGTCCCAATAGATCCAATGGGCTCCGGCGGTGTCTCCCGCGCTCTGGGCGAGGGCTTGCTGTCGTAGTCCCTCGAGGGAGAGACAGGTCTTCTGCTCCTGACGGAACTGTTCCTGGGTGGGTCGGGAAGGTCCTGGAGCTGAGCGAGCCCTTCGGGGGTTTGCTCAGGGGGGTTGGTGAGGTCGGTGTCCTCCACTGGAGCGACCGGGGGAGGAGGTGCTGGCCATTCTGGTTCTTCAGGTCGGGAGATGGCCCGGGCGGCCATGGACCGAGTGGTTACGCATGCCCAGTCCGGGAGGCCCAGCATCCCCAGGTGCTCTCTTCTTTCCACGGCGGCCCACGGGGAACTCTCAAGATCATTCCCCAGGAGACAGTCCATGGGGGCATCATCTCGGACCGTCACCTTCAACATGCCGGAGACTCCTCCCCATTCGAAGGGGACGCAGGCCATCCGACACAGACTCTCGGAATTGTCGGCTGAACGGACGGGGCAGAGGATGTTCGGCAGGATCTGTTCCGGGGTCACCAGGTGACAGCGGACGGCCGTCACACTGGCCCCCGTGTCACGTAGTGCTTCGGCCCTGCGCCCATTAATGTTCACCCACTGACTGTATTTTCTGGTGTTGGCGGGTAGGGGAGCCCGCGGGACCATGTCTCTTCCCCCTAGGCACGCTAGCACCATGGCGGCCGGTTCCCACTCGTGTTGTTCTTGTTCGCATTCTTCCTGTTCTTCGGAGATTTGCTCTCCCCCCAGGGCGGCGGCAGCTACCTGGCGGGGCCTCGGAGTCTGGTTCTGTGGACAGTTCGGGTCATTGGCGTAGTGGCCGACTCGCTGGCATCGGTGACACGTGACATTGGCTCGGAACCCCGGGCGCATTGGGGGGTTGCCCCGGCCGGCCGGGGGCGGGGTGCTGGTAGCGGGAGCAGCCGGGGCGGTGTCTCTTCCCCGTCCCTGGCCTCCTCCTCCTCCTCGGGGACGGTGCTGACCTTGGTTGTTCCTGTTCTGTTCGTGCGGCCCACTCCGGCCTACTCGGGTGCTCTCCCATCGGTCAGCCTCGGCGGCGAGCTGCCGTGGATCAGTCAATTTACTGTCGAGGAGGTGCTGCCTGAGCTCGACGAAGCAGTTGTTGGAGAGGTGCTCCCACACCATGAGATTAAAAAGTTGCTCGTAGGTCGTTACGTGGCTCCCCTTGATCCAACCCTCGAAGGCTCGGCTGAAATAGTTTACATATTCCACCCAAGTTGTACCCGGGATCCGGGTGCAGTCTCGGAACCTCTGGCGGTACATTTCGGGTGTGAGCCCATATCGAGTGAGGAGGGCAGCCTTCATGTGGTCATAGGATGTCATCAGATGGTCGGGGAGCTGTAACAGGGCATCGCGGCCTTCATTGACGAACGTCCCCCATAGACCGGCTCCCCAGTCACTTCGGTCGATCCGGTGGGAGGTCATGGCGATCTCGTAGGCCTTGAACCACTGTTGGATGTCGTCGTCTCGGAAATATTCTCGTACGACATCCTTGGGGATGTGGACCTTTTTTTCTGTCGCTCCTGGGGTGTGTGGTTGCTCGGGCACCCCCAGATCTTTGTTTTGCTTCCGTAGGTCTAATTCTGCCAGTTTGCGCTCGTGTTCGTACGCTAGTCTCTTTTCTTCGAGTTCTCTTTGCCTCTGTTTTTCTTCCCTTTCTTCTCGGAGCCCCAGATGTTCTAGGTTCAGTTTTTGTTCGGCTAATTTTAGTTCACCGTCCATTTTGAGCCGTGCCATTTCTAACTCATGTAGTCTGCTTCTTTCTCTCTCTTGGATCTCTTCCTGCGAGAGACCCGGGCTTCGCTCCTCGGGAGCCGTGGTGTTCCTTTCTGATGCTGCAATGTTTTGGTCCGGGGGTCTGACGGCCCCGGTTTCTGTCCAAGACTCAATGGCGTGCTTGAAATCGTCTTTAGTGCTCAGACCGGTGGTAGCAATGCCTAGTTCAATGCAAAATTGTTTCAACTCACGATGGCTGTACTCTTCCAATTTCTCTATCTGGAATTTCTCGGTGGATCCGCTCTCTTTGGTTGTCATTGTGGTTTAGTCGTGGGGTGAGCTACTCTCTGTACGATTACGCGTTGATTCGGATCGCGCCGCTGGCCACCAATGTTAGACGGACCTGGAGGGTCGGCCGAGGACAAGGGGAGAGGTCTCCAGGGAGAGCCGTCTCCAGCGATCGTACAGACGAGTAACTCCCCCCCCCCACAGATGTACACCACACAAAGATAAGGTTTAACGTTCTTTATAAGCAATCTTGAAGTACGATAGACTGGTACAAGGAGGTCAGGACTCAGGGGTACCCTCGATTCTAGTCTTTTGGATGGGAAAGGGGGTAGCGGGACAGTCTTGTTACCAATCTGGTAGATGCGATGATAAGATGGATAGCTCACAATCCTCGAGCTCGGCGTTCTAGGTGGACGGGCCGCGGCAGCGCCGGCAGGTCCCGAGATGATCGTAGGTAGCGACGGTCCGCGGCAGCGCCAGCAGGTCCCGGTGAAGGTGGTAGTTACAACGGTCCGCGGCAGCGCCAGCAGGTCCCAACGAGGATGAAGGATGCAGAAGGTTGCGGCAGCGCCAGCAGGCAGGACGATAGTTCACAAGGCAGGGCTACGGCAGCGCCAGTAGTCCGTCAAGGATGAGTTCTTCACGGGGTCTCTTGACTCCAGGATACAACTGCCTTCCTGCTCTGGAGCTGCCCCAGTTATAGGTCTGGCGCCCTTTGATGTCCGGACCCTCGCACTTGGAGGTCGGGAGGTCCGGGCTGAGGGAGTCCAGACACCCAGCAGGGGGGTGGAGCCAGCGCCCGGGGAGGCTGGGGCGATCGGCACCTGGCGGGGGAGAGCCATCGACACTTCTTTCTCCCATTGACCTGCCAAGTGGTCCGTTCACCTCCTGGGTGGATGGTGGTGCCGGGATGTCGGGGCCTGGCCAGGCCCAGGGTTAGGGTCGAGCTGAGGCCATGTGGCCTCGTGGTGCAGTGTCCAAGATGGCGGCTGGGCCCGGGCAATGGTGCTGACGGTGGCCCGGGCCAGGGATACAGAGATGTTCGGGGGCAGGCGTCCCGTAGGGGACGGGTTGCGGGTTGCTTCTGGGCGTAGCACCTGGAGAGCCGATGTCCGGGCTCTGTCATGCGGGGGGGAGCGAGCCCTTCATGTGGCCTGTCCAACAAGCGACCTAAGGGGTGGGAGGGGATCCAAGCCGGCGGCTGACGGCAGAGCCCGGGGGTGCCTGGCGGGGCGCAAGATGGCTCCGAGACGCAGGACAGAAGCAGTAGGGCAGTCTGCGGCGGCTGTCCCTCCACCGAGGGCTCGGGCTCCTGCGGCGCGTGTGGAGACTGGCATGCGTGTGCGGGGTGGTGTGCAGAAAGGTGTGAAGAGAGCTGTGAAGGAGGTGGAGAATGTGTGTGTGGATCTGGAACCGGTGCTTGAGTTGGACTATGGCGCGGAGAGTGATGAGCTGGAGGGCGGGGAGGTGCAGGATGACTTGGAAGGCTTAGGGGGCGCTGCGGACAACAGCGACCTTGGTGTTTTGCAGGCCCCGGCGTCAACGAAGACCAAGGCCAGGACGGCGGCGGTCCAGGTGACGGTGCCCAGAGGACGGCCCAGGGAGCGGAACGAGACACTCACAGGTGAGGGAGTCTGGTGGGCGGCCTGGGATGACGGTCCCCGGGGTGGGGAGGGGCGTAAGAGGACTTGCAGGTCGGTGGGAGTTGGCGATGGTTCAGTGCGGGAGAGGGAGAAGCCATCGGGCGGTCCACCTGAGGATGGTGAGAAGGTGGACGGTAAGTCAGTGACTTTGGGGGTGCAGACGGACAAAGGTGAGGGTAAAGAGGAGAAGGGAGTGAAGGTGCCGAATAAACTGTCATATATGGGGCTGGCTATGCCATTGGGTTCGCATCTCTCAGAGAAACTAAAGGATCGGATTTGGAGGCATGAGTTTGTGGATGTCTTTAAGTTACTACATAGGGAGGTGCAGGCAAAGGAAGGGTCCAAAGAGGAGGAGTTGAAGCTGACGAGGCGCCCTAGGGTGCCGGTGATGATGGAGAACTGGACGTCAGCGTTCTTGATTTATGCCAGTGTCTACTGCCAGAGGTATTTGGACAGGGCGATTGCGCTCTTCAAATACATGGACATCATTCGCAAGGCCCAGATGCAGTTTGGGGGTTTTGCCTGGCTGAGCTATGACGAGGAGTTTAGAGCCAGGGTCAGTGCGAATCCGGAAGAGTTGGGGGAAGTTGATCAGGAACTCTCGGTTCAGTGGATGGCATCTACGCACTCCACTGCATCTACACACACGGCCAGCGGCCTGCCGGTTGTGTATCGGTCCTTTCCGCCGCGTCCCGCCCAAAGCGGGGCGGGTGGAGGCACGGTACCCAACACCATCGTCTCGGGGCAACAGTCCAAGCCGGGGGGTTATTCCACGGGGGCCTGTTGGAGCTACAATAAAGGGTATTGTTCCCGGTACCCCTGTAAGTTCAAACACGAGTGCTCCAAATGCGGCGGGAAACATGCCCTTACTCAGTGCCTCACCCTCACCACACCCTCGGAGCAGTGTAGGAACACCAGAGGGCGGGGCCACCCTGGACAGAAGGGCGCCTACACCGGTTAGGGTGGAGGCGATGGCCCTGTGGCTCTCGTGCTACCCGGATCAGGAGGCGGCGGCGCGGCTCTTCTGGGGTTTCACGGAGGGTTTTAGAGTGGGCTATCAGGGTCCCAGGGAGCGACGTTGGGCCGACAATTTGAGATCTGCGAAGGAATTGCCGAGTGTAGTGGCTGCTAAGTTGAAGAAGGAGGCTGAGGAAGGAAGGGTGGCTGGCCCGTTTACTGACTGGCCTTTGGAGGATTTGATCGTCTCTCCATTGGGGGTGGTGCCGAAGAAAGAAGAAGGGGAGTTCAGGATGATACACCATCTATCATGGCCGGAGGGCCAGTCAGTGAACGACTTTATTGCAGAAGAAGATTCTAGAGTGCTCTATGCGTCGGTGGACGACGCGATCCGTCTGGTGAGGGTGTGTGGGGCAGGGGCTGAATTGGCGGATTTTTCGCTCTTAGGCATGCAGTTTGAGGGGGCCATCTACGTGGACAAGGTTCTGCCCATGGGGTGCGCCGTCTCCTGTGCTCTTTTTGAGCTGTTCAGCACTTTCCTGCAGTGGGTCATGGTGCGAGTCAGTGGGTGCCGTGAGGTCACTCACTACTTGGATGATTTCCTCTTCCTGGGGAGGGCAGAGTCCGGGAATTGCGGCAGGGCCCTGTCACGTCTTCAGGATTTGGCCCTTCAGTTTGGGGTGCCTTTGGCGCCGGAGAAGACGGCTGGTCCCAGCTGTTGCCTCACGTTCCTAGGGATCGAACTGGACTCGATGCAGTGGCTGGCGCGCCTCCCTGCAGCCAAGGTGGCGGAGATACTGGCATGTCTGGACTGGGCGGTGGGGGAAAAGCGGATTGCTTTGCGAGCGGTTCAGAAACTTCTGGGTTTCCTTAACTTTGCGTGTAGGGTAGTGCGTGCAGGGCGGACGTTCTGCAGGCGGCTCGGCATGGCCATGTCGGGGGCAGTGCTTCCACATCACAGAGTCAGGATTTCCATGGGAGTGAGGGCAGATTTGAGGACCTGGATTACATTCTTGCAAGACTTTAACGGTGTGTCCCTGGACTTTGATGAGGAGAGGGCGGTCTGGCAATGCCAAATTTACTCTGATGCGGCTGGGTCAGCGGGGTTTGGTGTTTTCTGGGACGGAAGGTGGTGTGCGGAGAGCTGGCCGGCTCAATGGCTCAAACAAGGGAGGAGCATTGCTTTCTTGGAATTCTTCCCTTTGCTGGTGGCACTGGAGGTCTGGGTGGAGGAATTTCGAAACAGGTCTGTGCTCTTCCATGTGGACAATATGACGGTTGTGGAGCTGGTGAATCATCAGAGGGCAAGGGACCTGAGAGTGCTGCGACTGTTGCGGAGGTTCATGTTGGCTTGTCTGCGGTTGAATGTGGTGTTTCGGGCTAAGCATGTCCCTGGAGCGAATAATGACATTGCGGATGCTTTGTCTCGTTCGCAGTGGCAGCGGTTCCGGCACCTGGCACCGGGAGCAGATACATGCAAGACCGAGCTGCCGGCCGGCATCTGGGCCTTGGGGGAGTGAGGATGATTGGACTGGTGGAAGGTTCACTTGCAGGGACCACGAGGAGCCTGTACCGTCTGGCATGGTCTGAATTTAGTGCTTTCATGGGCTGGACACTGGATGGCGTCGAGGGTGTTGACTTGAAGTGGGACAAGGGCTGAGGCGTTTTGTGTTGGATTGTATTGACAGGGGTTTGACTGTGGCTACGATCTCTGGTAAATTGGCAGGGATATCCTTTTACTGTGTTCTGTTTCTGGGTTTTGATCCAACCAAAGATGTGATCGTGAGTAGGATGTTGCGGGGTTGGGGCAGGGACCGCAGGAGTGGGGGGGGGGGGGGCAGGCTGCGGGAAGCAGTCACTTTTGAGTTATTGGTCCGGCTGGTTGGGGTGTTGCCGGAATGTTGTTACGACCTGGTTGAGGTTGGCCTTTTCCGTTTGTGTATGGTGTGGATGTTTTTTGGGGTGTTCAGGGTGTCTGAGTTGTTGGGTGCGAGGGGAATGGCTGGCAGGTTGTTTGAGGAGATTCGGGTAGATGGAGGTCGCTTGGGTATTTGGTTGCGGTGCTCGAAGACTGATCAGTTGGGCAGGGGTAAGTGGGTATGGCTGAACGAGACTGAGGGCGGGGCGGTATGCCCAGTGTTTGAATGGGGGTCTTTCCTGGGGACGGTGAGTGTGGCGCGTGGGGAGATTTTTTGTCACGCATCTGGCGCGAGAGTGACGGCAGGCCAGTTATTGGCAGTGTTGCGCAAGGCTTTGCGACGATTGGGCCTGGATGTGTCTGGTTTCGGGACACACTCTTTCAGAATCGGGGCTGCGACAGCTGCGGCCAGGTTGGGGTGGTCCTGGGACAGGATTAGGAGGATTGGACGATGGAAGTCCTGCTGTTGCGAGAGGTATGTGAGGAAGTGAGGTGTTCCCGGGCAGGTCGTTGGTTGAGTCATGCTGTTGTTTCCGGTTTCTAACATCTTTTTCTTCGTTGGTTGCGTGGGTGGACCGGGCAGTAAGACGGTGACATGGATTGTTGGGCACTCCTTCGTGCATTGGGCGTCCAAATATGCAGAGCAACAGGTTTACGGTCGTAACCTGGGACTGAAAGGACACTTGCACGAGGTACAATGGTGGGGCAAAGGTGGCATGCGATGGGGGGCACTACTACCCTGGCTCGCGAAGATGATCCCACAGAGGGGATGCCCTGATTTGTTGATAATACACCTGGGGGAAAATGACCTGGTGCAGCTGTCCGAATTGGCGCTTTTACAACTCATGCAACGGGACCTGGATGTGTTGAAAGCCAGGCTTGCAGGGACCTGCATTGCCTGGACAGAGTTGGTCCCCAGGAAAGTGTGGAGAGGGGCTATGAAACATGGGGCGATCGAAAAGGCACGAAGGAAGCTTAACAGGGCAATGAGACTTTACTGTGGTGACAAGGACATCAAAGTGATTGCACATGGGGGGATTCAACTCGAGGAACCTTTAGTTTTTAGGGACGACGGAGTACACTTGTCCCAGCTGGGCAATGCTTATTACATGATGGAGATGAGAGATGTGGTGAGCAAGTTATGGAATGAGGCTATCTGGTGCCGCAGGGAGTGAGTGCGAGTGTGTCTGGTGCAGGGAGCTGTCCTGAGAGGGGGGGTGGGGCAGGGAACCGCCCTACAGGGGGTTCCCTGGTTGGCGGTACTTGGAAGGGACAGGTGGGTCAAAAGCGGGCACACCCATCCCTTGGGGGGGGAGTTCGAATGGCGGATAGAGGCATGACTGGAAGGACGCAAGGAGCGAGCTGGATGACAAGTGATTGAGGGGCAGGAATAAAGTATGGTATGGAGCTTCTAGGGGTTTGTGATGAGGTGAAACGAGTGAAACGAATGAGAGGGGAGTGTGAGTGGGGGTTTGAGGTTATTTACGGTTTATGTTTACTGTTATGTACAGATTACGCAGTTCTGGTCTAATAAAATGGCCTTTTACGCTGACACTGCGTGGTCTGTTTATTGCGCGAAGCGTGCCTGAAGCACCCATCGGAGGATCCCCGCTACCGTTGAGCAAAATGGTGGACCAGCTGCTCAACGGCGCGACCAGACAGGGACCGGCGCGGGAACCAAGACCCTGGTGTTGATTCAGCGCAGACGGAGGGTGACAGCGGTAACGCCATGACTGAAGACACCAGGTACTTGAGCGACGACCCCTCGTCTGACCGCTGCAGAGGAGCCTCCATAATTGGAGGTGGAGTGAGGAGCGAGGCCCGCGACGCTGCGATGTCAGAGCGCCTCTGCCGGAGGTCCCCCCTTCCCCCCCTCTAAGGAGCGTTCGTGCATGCGGGGGGAACGGTGAGGGAGACGACCCGGGGACCTCCGCACTGGGGCCGCCTCTGCATCGACCCCAGACAGGGCTGATCCGAGCCCGTGACAGGAGCCCCTGAGCCCCTCCTGCGGATAAATTCTAGTGGCGAGAGTGCGGGGGAGGCGCCCAAGACTTGCTGCGGCCGAGGACAGATGGAATAGCGGGAGCGTCCGTATTAACGGGCGGGAGTGCAGCGCCCCGCACATAAACACTAAATGGGCAGGTAATACACGGTGCCAGCCCTGAAGCTCCTGGGCCCCGTACTAGGGAGCAAGACGCTCACACACCCCAGGCTCTTTGTGACCTGCGCTGAAGAGGGTGAGAGTGGAGTGAGGGAGCAGCAGACACCACGCTACACATACACCCACTAAGCTGGTGTTTTCTTGCCAGGAATACCCCAAAGTGGGAGCAGATAGAGCTCCTGGACTGCAGGCAGTGAGTGGGGCCCGGGCCCTGAAACATGGGGGGGCCCATATCTCCCCTGCCCCAGATTGCATCCAGAGGCACGCAAGGGGACAGAAGAGAAAGATGCGACAGACGCCGATAAAAGACCACTCCGGTGCTCCTAGTCCGGTACCCAAAAGGACAGCGCGACAGCCCCCTCACTGCGGGGCGGTGGGACTTGGGACAGGCAACCATCTAACAACATTGTGGGGAGCACTCCCTTGCATATGCACTCCTAGTACCGCAAAGCGCCTGACGACAGAGTGCCCCATAGGGGCATCTTCACAAGACTGAGCCACAATTGCATCACTGCGGCCTTGGCGGGGCACTGGACCACCTCTGGGACACGGACATTGCACACCAGCGTAGAGACAACTCACCAGGGTGCTCCTGACAGTTGGATCACAGGGAGGGGAACTGCGCACATTGCGGTGCTCTGTAGATGACGACGTCCAGGGGGGAATAGCCGTGCCGACCCGGAGTGCGTTGAAGGCCTCTGGTTGGGCATACTTGCATTGCAGCCATCCACGGAAACAAGGCCTGAATCGCGAGACATCAAACACCAACCGTCACAGGAGGAGCATAGAGTCCCCCATCATGGGTCGCCAGCGAGCGGTGGGGATGCCACATGCCTCGGAGCAACAGAGAGCAGCCCCTCCGATACCGGTAGTGACTAGATCACGAGAGGAACCTGCTAGCAAAGACTTTATGTCCAGAAAATTAGACCAGGTCCTTGCAGCCATAGAACACTCTAGAGTGGTGATGGAAAACAAATTCGACGTCCTGGCCACGGATCTCGACATCCTCCGGGACGATCACAGGAAACTGACGGACAAGGTGCTTCAGAGTAAAAAGACGGTGAAAGTAATGGAACTGCAAGTACAACAGCACCACAACGCTATAAAAGAATTGCAATCACGCATTAAGGTCCTGGAAAGCAAAACAGACAAATACATCACAGCCTGGATTGCAACATTCACGCCCGCAGATGAGCTGACCCCATATTTCTCCATAGAAAGGGTGCACAAGGGTCCCAGCACGCAAACCTAAATGGGGCCTGCCGCCTCAACCATTCCTCTTAAAACTCCTACATTACCAGGACAGGGACACCATTCTCCGTGCAGCTAGGCAACACGGAAGATTGCAAGTAGAAGATAAACAGGGGATGATGTTCCCGGACTATTCTCGAGCCGTACAACAACAAAGGGCCACCTTCATAGCAGTTAAGTGTACCCTGCATCAAAAGAACATACAGTACGCTCTCCTATTCCCTGCCAGATTCAAAACTATTCACAAGGGTGCCACACATTTCTTCACAGATCCAAAGGATGTGGACACCTGAGTGGAAAAACACATATCGCATCCTATGAATGCCACGGACACACAAAGTGGACAACCATCCAGACGGTCAGGACGGCGATTCCGAAGAGTCACCCTCACACAACTCAGTGTGCAGCCCAGCCTGGCGATGACCGGTTCTCTGGATCTCACGCAAATTATCACAGAACGTAGGAAAGCATTACAAGCAGTGGCAGCCCTGAACCCTCCGGAAAGAGGAACGGACTTGGAGAGAGGCCCACACCTGTTCAGCTCAGAGGACGAAGGCAGTGATGCACCCACGTCTCGGGAGGGCTCACTGACACCTCCATTTGTGACCCCCCCAAACAGCTGACATACTGATATAAAGGACAGATGGGGATCCGAGGCATATTGTAAGAGCGACATCGAACCGAATCACATGCAGCCAGGGTGACCTCCAATCCCAAAAGTGTGGCGTTGCAAACATCAAAACTGCCCCCTCGGAGGGTAACAACGAACGATAATCCAGCCCAACACCAGTAACTAAGAACAGAGGAGGTGCAAGGGTCACATTCCCAGTGTCTCTTATGAACGGGCGGCCACACTGATGAAGGTCGGGAGATGAAAAGCCACCACCCCACAGCAACAAACTAAAGTCTACATATGTTAACCAGTTTGTACGTATTTCCACGAGCAATAGGTCCCCCACATTGGGGATGTTCCCCAAAGTTATTGTTTGCCCTCCCTGTTATCCTTAATTCCCAGACATTCAACAGGCACAGAGACGAGAACAGATAATGCAGGCTTCTTGGGGGGTGGGCGGTGGGTGGGGCTTGACGGGTAGGGCAGATGGTATACATAGAGGGAGCATTCATTTATTCACATGATCCATGCCACATACAATCCCTAACACAGATATAAAATTCATCACACTAAACGTCAGGGGGATGCATACGGCTAATACAATACTCTGTCTACGCCTACATTAAGAGACAACGGGCCCAAGTGGCCCTCCTACAGGAGACACATTTGACAGACAAGGAAGTAGACCGCCTACACAAAAAATGGCGGGGCATTATCTGTGCCAGGACGTACTCTGCCTTTGTCTGAGGTACGCTTATATGGATTAGACCGGGGGTGCCATTCAAGGAACAAACACGTCTAATAGAAAAAGACGGGCGATATGTATTGACGGGGCTGTTGGAGGGGCAACCAATACTCATAGGGTGCATATACGCCCCCAATGTGGAACAAGATCCATATTGGGCCAAACTCACAAATGTATTGGCTCACCACACAACGATCCTGTGGCTCTTGGGAGGAGATTACAATTGCGTATTAGATGTACACTTAGATAGGTTGCACCCCCCTCCAGTCCACTCACCTGCACACAAATAGACCGAGTGCTTTCGGAGATTGATAGACCGCTGGGCATTGGTAGACGCCTGGAGAGCACAGAACCCGACTGCCAGGCTCTACTCCTTTCACTCCATCCCCGACAATTTGCGAGTTAGACTCAACAGGTTCTTGTGCTCTGCGTTGCTTCTGTCCAGGGTGCAGCAGGCAGATTATCTGGGCAGAATAGTGTCGGACCACGACGCGCACACAGTAACCCTTAGATGGAGACCACCCCACCTCCCCAGTACCAACATGAAAACTGCCCCAAGAATGCCTCAATGATCAGGCATTTTGCCACGCTCATGGGGAATATATCCAGGAACACTTTCTGCAGAATGCTGGTACGGCCTCCTCCAGATTAATAGAGTGGGGCGCATTCAAGGTCGGCGGCAAAGGCCACTGTATCCAACAGGCGGTGGGGGAGGACACTAGACGAGGCATTAAACAGGGCAAAGACAAAATTGGTGGAACAGTCCAAATATGTAGATCAGTGGACAACCAAGCTAAAGCAACTTTCAGCAGCTAAACTCTCACACGCGACGATGCGAGACCTACGCAAATACAATTTCCGCTGGTATGCAGGTAGGGCACACCGGGAGGGCGACAGAACGGGAGCAGTATTAGCTTGGTTAACCAACCAGGACAGAGCGACACACCCCATTACAAAACTCACAGACAGGAATGGGCATCTCAAACACTCCCAAATCGACATTTTACACATATTCCATGACTATTACACGGAAATATATAGAGCCCCAACGACGGAGGCAACACGGGAGCTGGCGCAGCTTATGGGCCCATCGACCATGCCTGAAGTCTCCTCCGCGGACAGGAAAGACTTAGACGGGAAGATCACACCCTTCGACATAAAGCATGCGATTGGCTCGTTGGCACAGACGAAGGCGCCGGGAATGGACGGCCTCCCACTCGAGTATTATAGCACGTTTGCGGCCCAAGTGGTGCCTCGGCTAGCAACTATGTATGAGGATGCAATGACCAGGGGTGTGCTGCCGGAATCACTTCACAAACCAATACTGGTGACATTCCCGAAACCCCACAGGGACACCACACTCCCAGCCTCTTACAGGCCGATAACACTCCTAAACGCAGACTGCAAGATCTTGGGGAAATTACTGGCCGACCACTACAGTCAAATCCTCCCATCCCGATACATCCTGATCAGTGTCGCTTTGTACCGCGACGTAACACCTCCCATAATTTGTGTAGGCTGTTCCATATTCAGGACAGAGCAAACAACCGATTCCCACGAGCGGCGTGCTTGATCTTAGATCTACAGAAAGCAGTCAAAACCCTAACGTGGACCCATCTGTTCGCAGTTCTCTGGACAATAAACATCGGCCCCACACTATTGGCGTAATTAACACAAGGAACAGGTTTTAAGTATACAAGAATTAATGGCACTCAAGCTGTATTGACGTAATATTTAGTGCTTAATGAATAAATCAGTTAGTGGTGCTGGCAGGCGAGGGGAGACCCTTGAGCCCCTCGAATTTCGTGTGAAACCAAGTCACACAAACAAAGAAAACACAAATTCCTGCGCACTCAGGACAGTATACACACACAATGTGTTAAGTAAATGCAAGAGAACAAACAAAGGAATAGGTCCCACGAAGGTTCTGGATTAAGTTTCCTCCTTTTAATAGGTCATCAAGGTTAGAGAAAATACACAGCCAGCCAACACGTGTTTCGTTGTAGACATACAAAAGTTTTTCTACAACTCTTCAGGGCTCAATGGCTGTATCCCAGGTGGGTAAGGCCCAATTCCGGTGATAATTCCAACCCGGAAGGATAACCAAGTTCAAAATCAGTATTAGATATTGGAATGTGGATGAGAGACCCTTGGTAAGGCCGATAGTATTAAAGCTCTTTAATGGTGAGGGAACGCCAGAGTAACCAAATTATTTGGGCAGGCAAAGGTATCCTGCACTTGCCTTTCGTTTATGTCGTAAGGAATAGAAATGTGATTCCAGGAGTATCCGGTAAAGACACGGGTGCGTGTCTAATAAGAATCAAGCGGCTGAATCGCCCTCGCTGTTCTGGCGTTCATGTTACGGAACACTATTGGCGTACACACAACTCCTGTACAGGGGCCTTGCCTCCATGGTAAGAGTCGGCAAGCTTATAGCAGCCCCATTCCCAGTGGAGCGGGGAACTAGACAGGGGTGCCCCCTTTTCGCTCTGGCATTGGAGCCCTTGGCTATAAGATTGCGAAGGGAGGGGGAGAAGTGGGGAATACCAATAGCGGATGTGATGCACTGTGTGTCATTATATGCACATGATCTTTTGATCTACGTCCGGGATGTTACGGGAAATCTAACCCCGTTGCAGGAATTTGGAGAGATCTCTGGACTCAGAATCAACTGGGTCGGCTGGCATGCTCGCAACTCTGCACGTCGGAAACGATTACTTTTATCGGCGAATATACAAACGACTCTAAGGAGTGGATGCTAAGACGTGAAATCTGGCCCTTGCTGCGCAATCGGAACAGGCGTTTTTGCACTGCTTCTGTTCTAGACTCGATAAACCCGGACCTGAGTCTCCGATCCTCCTGACCGGACCAGTACATCTACATTTTATCGAGCGGCGGCGCCTTCGCTGTCTAGAAAAACAACCTCTGAGCTGGCCTTATTGAAGATTGTGATTTTCTATCTTTTAATACCCCGGATTCTTGGCTGCTAGATAATTGTATGCCGTTTCCTCCGTCTCCCAATTCTCCTCTGTGTGCCCTGATGAAGGTGTGGCCTTAGACCGGGCATTGCACCGAAACGCGCGCTGGCGTTTTAGTTAGTCCTGTGATTTTTCCATCTTGTCTCCGATCCTGTGTCGGGAGATGACCCAGGACACAATAGCTGTACACCATCTGGCTACTGAACTATGATATGTATGTGATGATTCTTGAATGGATGAGTATGTATGAACCTATGGGGTTTTGGATGTTTTAGTCTGTGTGTTTGTGGATAAATCTGATTGAATGAACACAGGGGTTTGTAGGATGAGTTTAAGTTTTCTTGATGTATACCATTATCATGTATGTGTTGTGGATTTGGATTGATGATTTGTAAAGAAATGATATATTTATACGAGAAAAAATGAAATAAAATATGAATATTTTTCTATAACGGCTTGTGTGACTCTGACTCATTTTGGTTGGATTCACTTGAGCCATAATATTAATCTATAGGGGCAGACGTTGTTCTTTTTCAATTTAGCTGTTGTTTCTCCTGCTGGTCTGCACGAAATCTGTTCTTTCAGGGGGCCCCTCTTTGTATTGGTCAACTGGGGGAAGTCGTCAGTTTTCCCACTCGGCCCCCATTTGGCGCCTCAGAACATCGTGATAAGCACTCAGACATTGCAATGGAGCACAGCAGCCCAAAGATACTTGGGGGTGCGACTATATCATTCCCCAGAAGACCTCTATGAGGGTAACCATCGCAAGGCATTGGCGGCCTACAATCGGCGGTGGGTTTCTGGAAGACGCAACCTCTGCCGCCTATCGGACGCAGAGCCATAGCAAAAATGATAATGGTCTCCAGAATGCTATATTATTTCACAAACCTCCCAGTGATCCCACCGCGATCCTTATTCCGGGATTTAGACACGCTGCTCGCAACACTGATTTGGGTCGACGACCGGCATAGAGTAGCACTACGCATGCTATATTTGCCTACGACTAATGGAGGTTTGGGGGCTCCGTCCTCCGAGTCATATTTCCTCGCGGCACAGCTCCAGTGGTTATCTCATTGGACAGCAGAGAGGCACATAGGGGAAACATAGGGGAAACAATCACCGATGCTGGCAGGATACCCCTCTCCGCTATTAGAAGAATGTTGCTACCGGGCACCAAGCCGGCATGTACACATCCGCTGCAGGTTTCCATAGCCCACAAATGCATGATGCAAATACACTGAATGTCGAGGGGACAACTTCTGTACTCTCCATTGCTTCCCCTGGTGGGACTCCCCCGAAAGGAAGAATAATATACCGCGGGGCACTGCAAGTATGGACCGATCATGAAGTGACAGAGGTGGAAGCTCTATTTCATGAGGGGCAACTGAAAACATATGCCCAGATGGTCGAATGGTATGACCTACCACAAGGACAATTTCTGACGCATAGACAACTTTTAGACAGCGGTCGCCAATGCTGGGACCTACGGGACGGGGAGCCCCCGATACACCCAGTACTACCTACGATACTACGAATGGGGGTGGGCAGACACTTAGTCACATGGCACTACAAAGCGATATGGGAACTGACTAATGTCTCCCTAGACAGACTGCGGCAGTCTTGGGAAACCAATGTGGGCCGGCCATTCCATGACAAGGAGTGGAACCAAGCCCTGGAATATCCTAAAAATGTCTCCAGAAATGCACGTTTCAAAAACATACAGTTTAGATAAACGACACCATTACTATCCAGATACACGATTTACATGCCCCGTTTTCAGGCACTGGAGGCGAACTTTAGGCGCATGTTTTGGGATTGTCCATCCCTACAGCAATATTGGGACACAGTGATCATACACTTCAAACAACAGTCAACATCCTGAATATATCCACATGGAAGACATGCGCTTTAGGAGTCTTCTGGAAAAAGAAGTCCGAAAAATTACAATGGCGATTTGCGTCATTAGCCATCTTTATAGCGAAGAGAAAAATAGCCATGCATTGGAGAGCCCCTATAGGACCACCAGATGCAGCTTGGGTGGGGGCGGTGAACAAATGGGGGGCAGAAGAGGAGGAGATCTTGAGAGGAGGAGGTGAAAGGTACCCGCAAACACCCAATATCTATGGAGTGGGCGCAGTTACTAATTCAATTCAAACAGGATATAGCTGCAGAGGAGGCACCTCAGACAACACAGCCCCCATCCTGCCCCCCCTCCCAGCCTTCCAGGCCGCAGACCCCACTGCCGGGCGAGTGATACCCAGGCGGGAGGGCAGACTAGAGTAGATGGACGACACCACTGGGACTGTTGTTTACCCCAGAGGCCGCCCCCTCCCCACCCCGATGAACCCACGGCGCACCCCTCGGACCAGTAGCCAGCTCACGTACCACTCGTCACAACCACACGCCCTCGCCCGACCCTTGTATTTCTCCTCTCCTCTCAGTTTGGAAGATGCTTCATTCCACAGTTTATAGTTGAGTTTCTTCTCGGCGATGTGGAAGCCGACTTACCTGTAAAGTACCAATGGCCAGACGCATTACAAGGGATAACATACACAGATAGCGGTGAGGGGGCTGTACCAATCCTCACAACCATGTAACTCAAGGGACCAGACACAGCAGGATGCATCATCACATAACGAAGCGAATCAATAGTAGACCTAAGGGTGATGATATGTTACCGCACATGGAAGATTAGAACCTCAATAGAAGTGTTATTCTGTGAGTAATGTTGATGCTCCACAATTGCAAACACAATGGTTAACGGTGATCTATCTGCTGTCTAAAATGAGAATCCATAATATAAACCCCTAATCAAAAAAGATTTAAACAAAAAAAAAACAGAAGACTGGATTGGGCAAATGAATTAAAAGAAAACATGAAACTAGTCAGGCTTCCCATATCAACATATTTGTCAGTAAATAGCAATGCTACAAATGAAAACTCTGCCACATGGCTTAAAGAAAGGGGCGCAAGATTTTAAAAGTGTAGACATTGAAAAGTTCGTATGAAGTGCAGACCGATCCAAAACAAGGCTGCCAGGTATGCCACTGCCAAGCATAATGACGAGAAACACCCTTATCATTCCCGCCCCGTTTGCGACAGACCAGATCGAAAAGAACAAGAGAGAAGGGGACAGAACATGCAACCAGAGCAATTTGGGCTTCATGCCTCATCTAGCTGAGCACAGTACACCCTCGTGGATTGAATGACGAAAGAGCAAAGCTGACAATAAAAGAAATAACTTCAAGAAACCATTTTGCTATCCACGGTTAATGTAACAGGCTTTCATCATCAAAAACCAAAGAGCTTGTTTGTTCTTAAACGTATTTAATTAAAAAATAAGTACCGATCTGCAAAACTTCTAGTGCAACAATGCATTGTGAGTATATTCCATAAAAATACCCCCTAATGAAGTAAACAAAAACTATCTATTTACAATGATGAGTGAGAAAAAGTTTTTGGTAATACTATAAACCACCATTTCCACAGCTGTTATTCAAAATGTGTCGGATCTTCTCTCAAAATGTGCCGGATGATGAAATCTCACTTTTGTATATAAACGGAATACACATATCTCCTTGACTGCTGGTTTCGTTAAGTTTAGGAGAGATATTATAGCTGGTAACCATGACAGCACCTGCTCAGCGTATTATATATATATATATAAATATATCAGCGGGGTCTCAATCACAAGGGTGTACCCGTGTCCATGTATCTCGGTTCCAATCTCAGGATAATGGTCCTGAAGAAAGATAAATTAGTTTCAAAGTTTTATTCCTGCAACTTGGGCAAACAAATGTGTTTTGGCTGGTTGAATTCCTCGATTACAAGGCAACTCACATGAGATATATTGAGGGCACTACTGATACCAGGAGGCCATGCGAGTGGACACGCCCACTGTGGCAGGTATCATGAAGAATCCAGGTGCTCATAAACTGCAATTACTCTTCGCAGAATATCCGAGCCTATGACAAAGGGCTGGGGCCCGAAACGCGTCAGGTATTTGAACTCTGTTCGCTGTATCCAGCCTAACCACACTGCAGTTTTCATTAAATCTGTTGACTGAACTTACCTGTGGGTGCTCTACTATTTTGAGGCAACTCTGTTGATGGATGTTGTGTTGAACGGCTAGCCTAGCCGTGGAAGAAGCCCTGCTGTGTGTCTAGCGGACCTGGGAGGATGCCATACGGCGCACTCCACTTCAGGACAGGTGATGTAATGAAAACACGAGGATGACAGCGGTGTTGTGCAGGACAGCCCGACAGCCCACTTGGGACTTATTGTAAAATTCTTTTTGAGCGGAATGCAAGGCAACTCACATGAGATATATTGAGGGCACTACTGATACCAGGAGGCTATGCGAGTATCACAGCCTATGACAAAAGGCAGTGACCCGAAACGCATCGGCTATTTGAACTCTGTTCGCTGTATCCAGCCTACCCACGCTGCAGTTTTCATTAAATCTATTGGCAGAACTTACCTGTGTAGGCTCTTCTATTTTGAGGCAACTCTGTTGATGGATATATATATGTACTATTTACAGTGTAAAAGGGCCGACAGCAACACGCTTACCTGGCAGCCAAGATGGTGCATGCTGGGAGATGAAGTCTTCAAACAGAGGTGGAGGCGGAGCGTGCAGGAGACCAATCGGCGCTGCTGGGCTGCCACCAATGGCAGTAAGATGGATGACTGAAAGGCTTCAGGAGGCAGTTTGCAGTGTGTTTGGCATCAGAAGAAGGGACTTAACCCGAAACGCGTCATGCCGCCTGTACTGCCATTAAAGGTTCTTTCTCTGGCTCCCCGTTTGTGACCCTCTGATTCTTCCCCTGGAGGAGTGAGTCATTTGTTGGATGTTTTCACGCCATGCCCTGAGCGTGATTGAGGGTCCCGTCTCGATCTGTGGCCTGAGCAGCTGGGCTTCTGCTTTGCAGCATTCTCGTCGTTCCGAGGTATCGGATAGCTCAGACCCCCCGCAAGACAGGACACACAGCAGGAGTTCTGCAGGTGCAGCCCGTGATTACACGGAGGGACATCACTCACTGCAGTGAAGTCTCGACACCGCTTTGTGACTTTGAATTGCGGTGAGACGGCAAGGGGACCCGGGAGAGACCTTGATGCAGCAGGGACACTGTCAGAGGGAAACTGCCCCTATACCAGCCTTTTGACAATCGCCAGCACACTATTTACAGTGTAAAAGGGCCGACAGCAACACGCTTACCTGGCAGCCAAGATGGTGCATGCTGGGAGATGAAGTCTTCAAACAGAGGTTGAGGCGGAGCGTGCAGGAGACCAATCGGCGCTGCTGGGCTGCCACCAATGGCAGTAAGATGGATGACTGAAAGGCTTCAGGAGGCAGTTTGCAGTGTGTTTGGCATCAGAAGAAGGGACTTAACCCGAAACGCGTCATGCCGCCTGTACTGCCATTAAAGGTTCTTTCTTTGGCTCCCCGTTTGTGACCCTCTGATTCTTCCCCTGGAGGAGTGAGTCGTTTGTTGGATATATATATATATATATATATATATATATATATATATATATATATATATATATATCGGTCGAAAAAGGCGCAAGCTGAAACGCGTCCCACTTCTTGCTTTTGAAATGATAAATTAATATTCAATCACCTGAGAGTGTGGCACCTTCTTTTTCAATAAGGAAATACGAGCTGTGATTAATTCGTGGACCCGCCGCCACGGCAACGCCGCACCCGCTCTAGAGTGCTGAAGCGTATTTAGCTATTTGTATGATGATATTAACACTGGTCTTCACATTACCATTTTATCTTTTATACATTATATTGTATTGGTGGTTTTATTGTGATTGATTTTCTTTGTATATACAAAGGATTTAGCCGAATATCTTGATTTGTAATTTTATGTCACTCACATCTATAGTATTTCTTCTATGTTTATGATTGAGTAGGTGGGCGTTATAGGAGAACTAAACAGTATTTAAACTTGTGGTTTTTTGAGCATGTCATGTGATCAAGACCGGGTTTACCCGGTCGATACGCAGTATGCTGCTGTCTCTCTCGGAATAAAGCACTTCATTGCACTGTCAATGATTGTGGTCCGTACCTGATCACTCATGACAAGGTCAGTGACATCACTCATGACATCACTGATCACATCTCAAATGACATCACCGATGACATCATCCAGTGAATATGTGATTTTCTGAAATTTAAATATGTTTTATATATGTATATCTCAAGGTCGATGGAAGAATAAATGGGTATATAAGTGTCTAAATGGATGATTTTTTTGTCAAATTAATTGTATAACTGACTGATTCATTTTATTTTAGTGAATACATGGGTTAGTGAGTAATGTTTAAATATGTAAATATCTGTATCAGTCGCACACATTTCTTGAATAAGGGGCTGCATGGGTTGGTGAGTAGCTACATGAGTATCTATATAGGTTATTAGTTGTTTTTTTGAGTATCAGTATGAGTGTCTGAGTGTCTATATGGTTCGGTGGAGGATATTACTTAGCTCATAGATGCATGAATGAGTGACTCGCTGTTTGTATGTGTTTTGAAGACCACATATGTGCAGGACTGTATGGGTGGATGAGTGTGTGTATAGGTGTGTTAGTGAGTGAATGACTGTCTCAATACTGTCTTTATGAATAAGTACATATGGTTTAAACTACTATACATGAGTATTGGTGTATATAAGTGAGAATATATGAGAGTGAGAGATTGGAAGAGTTCCTGTATAACTAAGTATGTGTTTCTATAAGTGACTGTTTAAGAGAGTAAGTATGTGTCCATTTCTGTACAAATACGTGTAGTGGTGTGTGTTTATAGCCATATATGCAAGCAAATGGATGTTTGAAAGTTTATTTGCATGTGTAAGTATGTGTGTGAGTAACTCTATGTATGAGTTTAGGTGTGTAACAGGATGTATAGGTGTATGAGTACATATGATGAGTGAGTACATGTATGAGTGACTATATAGAACTGTTGGTGAATGAGTGGATGTGAATGTAGATTTTGGAATTGCTGAATAGGTTGTTCTAACTAGTATTGATATCTCCATTGTTTTGAAAATTTTAGTTTCTATTTTTCAATGTGTGTATCAAAGGTTTTATTAGGGTAAGAGGAATCGTGCCACTCTTTCACAAGGATGATGTCATCAGTGATGTCATGAGTGATGTCACTGACCATGTCATGAGTGATGTAGTATGTGACATCATCAGCAGTGCATTGCGGGCGGGCGAGTTATATTTAGCTGAACTAACTATAACGGGGGAATTTCAATGGTTTTGTATAAGTGAAATGTTCATCTAACTATAACATGTGTGAAACCTATGTTTTTTTCAGTGAATTTCTAAGGTTTTTTAAATGCTAATTCCTAACTATAACGTGGCTGAAACCTATGTTTTTTTCAGTGAATTTGAAAGGTTTTGTAAATGATAATTTTAAAATGTATTAATTATTATATGTCTTTCTTTTTATAGTAATTTCCTACATTTTTATTATAAATCCTTATATTTATTTTATTTTTGAAGTTACATTTCATATTTTTATTGTAAAATAATAACAAAAGTAAATTCAAAAAGATTGCACTGCTAGTGAAACTGCCTGGGTGAATTTGTAAGTGTTTATTAGGGGCAGATTTACAACCCCCTTGTGCCTCTTTTACACCACTGTTGCATCACTTTTCTGATGCAGTGGTGGTGCAAAAGATGCGCCATAGTGTGTGGTATTTAGAATGTGACATATCTGGGAGGTGCATCACATTGTAAATCCCTGTACCAGAAGGAGACATTCCTACATGGGGGGGTGGGGGGGGGGGGGTGAAGGGGGGCGTTCCGGCGCAGGAACACCTCCTAAAAGTTGCTGAGTCAAATCTACAGGATTTCACTTTGTCACTTTTGAGCTCATGCTGTGTCAAAACTCTGCACTAGATTGAAGCGGGTGTAAGGATTGACATAGCAATCTGAGCATAGGGACCCCAGAGCATTGCTGGACATGCGTTGCACTTGCAACATAACTCAAACAAAGCACCACCTTTACAGCACAGATACATCACATATCTGTGCCATTTTTGTCCCATGGTTCACCGCATTGTAAATACAGCGCATCCATGGTGGTGGTGTCACGGTGCACAATAACTGGCATATTCCTGGGGATATGCCAGTTATTGTAAATGTGCCCATCAGTGTTTTAATGTAGTGAATGGATTACTACATACCGATGAATGAGTCACTATAAAACTAAAACAGCAGTGACAGAGTGTTTGAAGGAAGTGTAAGGATACAAACTCGGGAATTGAAGGTATAAAAGACAAATCTGCAAGTACTTAGAAGACTGTATGCATAGTCTATAGGGGTTTGAAGCAGTCTATGACCTAAGGCCTATTTTAATGCATGAGTACTTAGGTAGTGAGTGGATGATTACAGTTCTGCAAGAAAAGAGCTTGATTGAATTTATAACAGCCTCAGTTTTACCACAGTATAAGATAAACTCCGACTGCTGAATTGCTCACTACAATATTGAAACAGTAGTGTGAGAGTGTTTGGTGAAAGTGTAAAGATACAGACTGAGGAATTGAAGGTATAAAAGACAAGTTTGCCGGTGCATAGAACTCTGCATGCATTGTCTATAGGTGTTTGAAGCAGTCCATGCCCTAAGGCACACTTTCCACCATGAGTATTTGGGTACTGGCTGAATGATTACAATTCTGCAAGGAGAGTGTGTGGCTGAATGTATAGCAGCTTTACTTTTACAGCAGTGTATAGATAAGCATATACTGCTGTATGGTTCACTAAAATACTGAAACAGTAGTGTAAGAGTGGTAAAAGTGTAATGATAAACACTGGGTAATTAAAGATATAAAAGGCAAGTTTGCTGCTGTATACAACAGTGAATGCATAGTCTATAATAATTTAAAGCAGGGGGATGGAGGGGCGTTCCGCTGCAGGAACACCTCCTAAAAGTGGCTGAGTGAAATATACAAGATTTCTCTTTGTCACTTTTGAACTCATGCTGCGTCAAAACCCTGCACTTGCTCGAAGCAGGTGAAAGAATTGACTCAGCATTGTGAGCATAGAGCCCCCGAGCATTACTAGAAATGCGTTGCACTTGCAACGCAACTTAAGCAATGCGCCACCTTCATGGCACAGATACATCACATATCTGTATCGTTTTTGCCCCATAGTGCACCACATTCTAAATACGGCACATCTATAGTGATGATGTCACAGTGCACAATAACTGGCATACCCCTGGGGATATGGCAGTTATTGTACATCTACCCATTAGTGTTTTAATATAGTGAATGGATTAGTACACACTGATCAATGAGTCACTACAAAACTATAATAGGAGTGACAGAGTGTTTGCTGGAAGTGTAAGGATAGAGACTGGGGAATTGAACATATAAAAGGCAAGTTTTCAGGTGCATAGAAGACTGCAAGTATAGTCTATAAGAGTTTAAAACAGTCCATGGCCTAAGGCCTACTTTGATCCATGACTACTTAGATACTGACTGGATGATTACAGTTGTCCAAAGAGAGAGTCGAGCTGAATGTATAACTGCTTCACTTTTAAAACAGTGTATAGATAAACACATACTGCTGTATGGCTCACTACAATACTGAAATAGAATGTTTGGAGGAAGTGTAAAGATAGAGACTGGGCAATTGAAAGTTTAAAAGTCAAGTTTGCAGGTGCATAGAAAAAGTAACTTATTATTTATTAATCTTCCCAACGCCCGAAGCGCCAGCACACCTTTCCGAGGGTAGGTTTACGATTTACAAATGCTAGCATTTTTTAAATTAAGAAGCATAATAATAACACATATTAATCCTTTTTTTTTTCTTCTAATGATAACGATATTTTTTTATGTCTTCTGTTTACACGTTTTTAATCATGAAAATGCAAAGAACATATTTTACTGAGTAACACTTTTTAAACTCTCCGACGTATGTAGATAATAAATACCTTATACGTGTTACGATCGAAATCGAAACCTTTACAGCTTCACAGTTTGTAACTTTTCCGAACACGTGCAGAAGAAAAACAGTTAAAACGTGAGCACGTGTAAACTGCAAAACGTGCCATCTAAATAGGCGGACCCACAGTTTCCTTCCGTAGACTACTACATAACCAAAAACAATATAACCCACACATACTGTGCAATTAGTTTCGTTTTCGCGAGTTATTTCTGAGTCGCCAATCTGTGTTGCAGGTTCCGTTTTCTAACATCGGATTCTCTTTTTGCGTCAACAAACATATTCCGGAGTTGTAAGTTGTTTCAATATGGCTTGTCATAGTACTTAGTTATGATTTGTGGCTATATATCAATATTTAAACATTTATATGTAAAATGTTATTGCATGTCTTTCGCTTTTTCTCTGTAACATCAGCAGCTTGTTTTTAGAAACAGAAAGATTATAACAAACATTGCTTCTTTTCTGACTCCTTTCACCTTATATATAGTGAGTTTGTATATTATAATATTGACACTGTACTTAGCTTGAGAGGTGTTGGTGACCCGTCGACGCCAACCCTAAACAATTACAATCAATGTCACCATCTCCCACTTGGTATTGTGTTTTCCCATAGAGATCACATACTGTTAATATGTATATTATAACATTAATAGTCTTGGTGATCTTAGTGGACTTCACGATCCGTCGTCACAAAGAGTAACGATAAGTAAGCAACGATACCGGCTTGCGGTTTTCAGTCTATTTTCCCCTTGTGATCATGTGCTGTGAGAATATATACATATGATCTCAAAAGAGTTTATGACCCGTCACCACAAAGATCAAACTTTTCATCTCCCGGAGAAAAGAAGTTCAGTAAATAATTACAGCTCGAAAGTATTTCATTATGGATGTTCTGTTAAATACATAACTTTATTTTCCTTTTCTTTTTACTGTAACAACATTATTAATCGTTATATTATAATAGATTGCCCTATTGCTACAGAAGAGGAATGGGAGATTTTTCAGCGCCATCTATAATATAACTTTCAAATATTAAAAAGTACTTGATCAGATATTTTTTTCAAGAAACATATTTTACGAAACTGCTTTTTAAAAAAATATAGCTATCATGCATACTTTACTTTAAATATTTAATTAACCCTACATTTCTGAATGTTATTTTCTAATTTCTATTCTTATTTGCGATTCCTATTCACCTTCTCCCTAAAGAATATATAGGACCTGTACTTTATATTATAACAGTGCCATCCTATATATTCTTTAGTGAGTATGTGATTTATTAGCAGAACAGTCTGCAACCTCTAAGCACTACGACAGCACATTCCTGAATTGTACAGAATACAAATTTGAAAAATAATAATGCATGCATTTCTATGTAATATGAAGTCATTTGTATTTAATTGTTTTTTACTTGTTCCCTTGATCTGACATAATGTAGTGCGAGAGTGTTTGTTGTAGCACTTCTATTCTACTTTATCTAAAAGTAACAGATGTCCTCTTACATCAAGAATGTGGGGCAAAAATGTTACAAACTGTAGCACAAAAAAGAAGTATATATCCACGCTTACCTTAACGCGGCCGTACGTCGTAAGAGGAAAGATGGTTTGAAGAGTTATACATTTTATAAAACAATATAGTACTGCACGCTAAAGGATAAAAGTCAGCACAATTATTGACCCTCTCCCAACCCTTAAAAGCCCCTGGGGCAGGTGGTAAATTAATCGAGACTGAATACGTTAGTACTGCCTAATGTGCTTACGCTACCAGGAAAACACAACAACAGTACAAGGCCCAGATTTCCATTGTCTTGATTTCTTAGTTGCAGGTCTAGTTGTCAGATCGACACACACACTCCCTCATGGCTGGTATACAACCACACAACACCCATCGAGCGCATTTGTCACTACACACGTGACCCTATGTATAAAAAAGATGGAGCGCACGTGTTGTACGCCATTTTAGAGTTGTTCCCAAAGTACTGAACAAGGGGCCTACTACTACATGCGTGGCCTCTTTGGTCACTGAGTTAGTGGTGCCCGAAGCACTGAGCGGGTGAAGAACCTGCAATGATGATGATGGGAGCAGGAGTATGTCGTTAGCCATAGCTATATCAAGACTCAGTACCATATATGAGACTTCTTTGTTTGAGATCAGGACTACATCATGCAAAAGGTGTCTTTTCCACGAAAAGGTGAGCAGTGAGGCTTGACTACGCATCGGAAGGAGTCAAAGGGTTGTAGCAGACTAGATACAAAAACGACTTAGTATTTCAGAAGAACGCACTTCTATATAGTGTATTAATTTACATGTATACATTTTTTCCCAATAGCAGGAACGTTTTTATAATCGCTGAAATGTCCGGAATATTACCAATACAAACAGTTCATAGAAATGTGAGAAGGAACGTGTATAAAAGCGTGATGTTATCTAACTCCAAATTAATATAGTAACAATTACCAATCATAACATCTTTCTTTTGATATCTTTCTCGCTCCAACAACACCAGGCCTACTTGGCAACTCATTTTAGTCACCATCTAAAAAAATATCTTATCAACCTCCGTATGGGCCTTCATGAATCTAAGGACCTACTACCTTCCTGGAAACCCCAATACGATTGCACAAAATGTTGACTCTGCGGATATCATACTGAATCTCTAGTTCATCTGTTTTGTGTATGTCCCTCCCTTATGGTATCTAGAAAATACTTTTTACGGGACATATTGAACAATTTGAAAATGAGAACTTGTCGCCAGGCTGTTATTTTCTGGCTGAGAGGTTCCTCCCCAATCCTGACTTGTCGGGGCCTCAAATTTATGATGGAAATTAGAAAGCAGTTACAGGCCTCCTCATGATCATTTTATATCGTCTAGTCCCCATCCTCTTTACTAGTGTCCCTTAGCCCACTTTATAAATCCCTACGATGTATATATATTTTGCCTTATTTTTGTTGAAGTGTTCGCCCACTTGGGCTATATTAATGTAAACAGCATATCACAGACTGCGTAAGGAATCACGTATAGCATATGACCAGTGATTTGGTTATATATTAAGATTATGTGAGGAGTGCTCCTTATATTTTGGAGCCTAGCACTTAAAATGTCTTTATTTATTGAGAGATGTATATATATATATTTTTCTATTGAGATTTATATGTATATTTTTTTTAATCAATATGTAGGTGTACATTTATGAAATAACTTGCAAATATGCATGATTTTAATTGTACATTCTATCGGATTTTTCTATATATTCTATTAGCAGTCTGGTCTATATATATTGTGTTCGTTGCATAGTCTGTTTTTCAGTTTCATTCTGCAATGTAACAGCTGTTTACAATCAAATGTTACCTGTCACTTTAAATTTGGCATGGGTCCGTAAGTAACGCGTCATGTGATCAAGGTCCAGGTCGGACCGAAACGCGTCATGGCGGCATACTGATGCGTGGCGAAATAACTTTAAATAAATAATGAAAAGCACGAAAAAATGGGTCCGCGTTTGTCTATCTGAGTCCTGGCTGGTGATTGGATTCTGAAGGATAGAGTACTGGAATATATATATATATATATATATATATATATATATATATATATATATAGATAATCTACTGGCTATCGCCAGTAGGTAGTTATTGTTAGGACCTAGTTTCTATAGGAAAGAGTTTTTTGTTTTTCCAATAACTTTGGCGTTGTTTGACGAATCATCTCCAAATTTTCAAAACTAGTGGGGCTCCGGTCAGCTCCGGTCTTGAAAGTTTCAGGGTGATTCCTCAAGCGGGGGCTGAGGAGTTTGGTGGTGTGGATGAAGGTGATGGAGTTTCCTGTTGTGAAGAGGGCGTGTCCTGCTGTGTGTGTGGGTTGGTCACGATCTGGCAGAGTCCAATATTGTGGAGGTTGTCCAGGAGGGATGTGGTGGTTAGTCTCCAGTGGGTTGTCGAGGTGGAAGTTGAGGTCTCCTAGCAGGGTGTAGTTGATGGATGCGATGGCATGCGGGGAGATGATGTCCTTGATGGAGTTGGCGAAAGGTTTACGGGGTCCAGGGGATCAGTAGATGATGGTTCCTCGGAGGGTGGCGGTAGGGCTGGTTAGTATCTTGAAGTGAAGATGTTCCATCAGGTCCAAAGCATTTCATGTCATAACTAAATATCTGTAGAATTTAAGATAAAGCAATAACAATCCATCCTTAAATGCCTATTAATGTAAACATATGTTTTTCACAATCAATATTTCAGGCCTAATGTGTTTGTCATACATTTTCCTAATAAAAACATGAGACATATAGCAACAGAAATATGTTTTTCTAGTGAACCAATCAGGCCTGTAGATGTTATAGTTGGCTTATCACCATAGCAATCTGAGGCCTCCTGCACTGACCGTAAGCTTTCCCACAAGGCAACAATCAGGCATACAGTCATAAAATTGCATAGTATACAAAATAATAGTTAGCAAAACAACATTTTATCTCTCATAAGAGGGGCTAGCGTTCCATGTAAGAAAATACATGTCTGTAGGCTTTAATACAGAGTTGTACTCCTATTCGATTTTAACATAAATTATTCACAATCAATATCTCAGACCTACTGCTTTGTCATAACTTTTCCATATAAACCATCAAGCTTATAACCTTTATCATTGGATTGCCACCATAACCAATGCATATCTCCTGTGTTGGTTTGCAAGCATTCCCACAGGATAACTAGTAGGTATACTGTAATACCATTGAAAATATATGTAAAATTTGGCTGTCAAAATATAAAGTCACTATTAATAGAGCCTAATAATGATTACCATGGTACAAATCTTCTATGCAGAAGATGTGTTTAGATGGGCCAGCAACGTGAAAGCCCTTGTAGTCTGTGATATTCCATGTAGCAAAATACCTGCTTACTGGCTTTAGCAGAGTGTAATAACATTCCTCCCTTAAAAGGCTTTTGTCTTTAATGCAGATTTTTCACAGCAACTAGGTCAGATCTTCTGGCTTTGTCATAATGTTTCAGAATAAACTGATCAAGCCTATGAAATCTAGCATTGCTTTTCCCTTTACCATTGGCTTAACACTTTACCCAAAATCAGCCTATTGAATTGGCATGAAGGGCAAGAACGTTTTTTTCAAGAAGCACACAACCTCTGCCCAATCAAAACCTGTACTCCCAGCTACCAGCATGTGGGCAGAGCCAAAGCCCCTCCTTTGGTAGTTCTTCTTAAAGCTCTTTTTTTTAGGAAATCACATAATGTCCGACTACAGATGTTTTGTTAAGCCAGACCCAAAAAGGTAACTGAGTGCACTGCCAGCAAATGTCAGACCAATCTCGGGCCAACCCACGACATTAGGCCCATGCAGGTTGCATAGAATCAATTATGACAGTCAAGAACAGCACACCAGATTTTATCTGCCTCTCATTTTGAAGGGCAGCCGTTCCAGAGCAGCCACCCTTGACATTTCTTGCAACCACCCCTAGGTTTTCAGCTTTTACTTGGAATTCCAGTCCCTTTAAATTATCCTCTTTCTAGCGTCACTTGCTTCTCTTGCTCAGAGCATCAGATGCTTTGGTAAAGCATGTTTAACTGGGGAGACCATGAATAAAAGAAGCAAGGTGAGGACTTGAAATCTCTACCAATAGATACACTGATGCACTGGAGGCCCTAGCGGGACAAAACATGCAACAAGTGCTGCCCCATCTCAAGGCAGGATCACAGGCAGTTGTTCGGGAGAAGGGGTACCAGCACATTGTTTTTCCTTTCATAGTGGGCCCGCTCCTTGATTTGTTCTGGGAAACCGAAGCGTTAGTGTTAGCCCATTAGTAGTGAGATGATCCTATGTGCAATTGAAAGGCAATCTCTGCCCTCTCACCCACTTAACCCGTATCGTAACAAAGGCTTCAGCAGCCTCCCAATCCCCCACAGTGCGGGGGCGGGGGGGCAACTACAGCGGGCCCCCTCAGTTCAGTACCCTGGCCTAAGAGCTCCTGAGTGAGTCAGGAGGAGGCCCCTCCATGTACTTTGCAGGGGGGGGGGGGGGCTCAAGTTTTGCTATGCCACTGCACTGGACCCTTGTGGAATTCAGGAACAAAACTTTATATTGCATGTCACTAGTCTGTCAAGTGACAAATGAGCCATTCCTTGCTTTTCAGCCAACAGCATGTTACATTGTGTGCTTGTGTTTTTGCCTTAATACCTTCTAGATGGGTTCAAATTCCAAGATAACGTTGGCTAAAATGCCAGAACTGGTCGAAGGAGTGATGTATGACATGGAGCCACTTGTCAAGTACGTTTTAAAATGTTACAAAGTCATCTAATCCATTTCAAAATCTACTTGTTTCACGTATAAAACCGAAAGTAAACTCTGCTTGGATATTGTGTGCAGGTTCACTCTTTCAGTCACATCATATATTAAGCTAAGCACTGACATTACAAATTGTTTTGTCTTTCGTGTAGAGGAACGTTTTCTTTTGAGCTTCACAACACAATAACGATACAACATGCATAACTGCAGTGCAGTTTTCTCCAACACAAATTATAAGCAAAGACCAGGTGGCAGTAGCAGGAGGAACAAATGCACTCATATAAGACAATTGCAACACAGGAAGCGAACACAGTTAGGAGGGAGTGAGAGAATTTAAAGCATTAATTCATTCTCTCCGTGAACATACAAGTAGCAGAGCACACCTGGAAGAAAGAGTTAAACCCCTAACAGAATTACAATACATTCATGTACTCACATAGGATGATAAAACCCACCTTCCTAGCATTTTATGGCGCATCCCTGGCTTCCACATCTACCACTGCAAACATCCAGGAGTACTATTATTCACTGGTTGTACAGCCTCCTAGTTATGGGTTCCCTAGTTTTGATAAGGCTATGTCCTTTATATCAACATTTATGTTCTCCCTTCGTTAGACCTATATTAAACGTGTGTGTGGGTGAGCAAAAAAAGAAGTGTACTGGTTTACAGGGCATCCTATGCAACTATGAAACCGCGAGGGAAAGTGGATTCCAGCAACAGGAGTTGTATATGTATATATATTTTTTTTCGCTCGGTTTTCTCCTACTTTGGTAAAAGAATGGACCACACTCGGTGATTCAGTATACTCCACAAATTTATTTTATGTTAAATAGAAAAAAGGACGCGTTTCGGCCTCGCACCTTTTTCAACTGTGGGTTGCACCATATGTAAACCTTTCATTTAAATAAAGTTACACGGTCAGTTCAAAATGATGTCACATCCTCTGGTAAGTAAACAGATACGACTGACCAAAATTCATACATTATTTACAGCGGCCATCTTGGAGTGCGTTTTCATTCCTTTATCTACAACTCCTTTTTACGACCTGTTGAAAAAACCAAAAGGTATTAAGCCCTGGATGGGCATGATTGATACACCAGTTTGTGACCAAATATAATTTCATAGACCACAATCATCAGTCAATGATTCAAAATATCATTAGACTGTCCATGATTACATACAATTCAGATAGATTATACTCATTACATAGTGACACAGTGAAGAGCTCTATATACATAATTGCATCTAGTGAGAATGAGGCCCAGTGAAAAAACAACATGTTGTCAATCTATTGACCTAGATGTATGGCCAATTCTTCTTCAGTATTCAACCCTCGTGGAGCCTTGGTTTGAAGATCTATAATAAACCTCGATTCCAATCTACGCAGTTGCAACTCTCTGTTACCACCCTGATCTTTTATAGGTGCTTGGTCAAGGCAAAAGAACTTCAAGAGGTTGCGGTCACTTTTGTGCTTTTGGGCAAAGTGTGTCGCAACGGGGTAGTTCGGGTCGTTGTGTTGATTGGCTCTAGCATGTTGTAGAACTCTTTTCTTTACCGGGTGAATTGTGCTCCCGATGTAAAACAATTTTCACAGGCATTCTATGCAATAGACACAGAATGGACTGGTGCATGTTAGAAATGTACTGGTAGGTCTGACTTTAGATGTCCCTGGTATCTACCTTAGGACTGGCTTTACAGGCTTTACATTGTTGACATGGGAAAAACCCTGTCAGGTTCCCCAATCTCCGTGTCCTAGGTACTGAGTCGAAATGACTCTGCACCAGAATATCTTTCAGTGATCTGTTTCTGCTATAGGTGATTTTAGGGTGGCTAGATAGATCCTTTCCAATCACACCATCTGTTTTTAAAATATTCCAATTACGAACGATAGTTCGATGAATCAATTGTGAATCTTTGGAGAAGGTTGTGATAAAGCGGGGAGTATACCCTCTTCTTTGCTGGCCCTACTCTGTTCTTTAAATAAGCTTTGTCTTGGAGTTTGCTTGACTATGTCATAAGCTTTTTGTAAAGTCTCATCCGAATACCCTCTTGATCTAAATCTCAACATCGACTCTCGTGATACACTTTCAAAGTCTGTTTCTAGTGTGCAATTCCTCTTTAAATGCAGCAGTTCCCCATATGGGATGCTGTTTTTCAAGGGTTTCGGGTGACAACTACTTGCTTCTAGAGTAGAATTCCCCGCAGAATTTTAGGAAAATTTATTCCTATATGTGGTGTTTACATTTCCTATTTCTTACACAGAAACTATGGACAAGTTCTAATAAGGTCTCATAAACAGTATAGGGTCAAAGTTTATTCTATCAGTGCTTAGCCCACATGGACCCACATCTCTTCCTCGTTATTCAGCCCAATTGGTACCTTAGTTTGCAATTTGATGATATATGTGGATTCTAATGTCCGTAGTTTTTTTTTACATTATCCCCCCCTCTCTTGGATTTGGATTTGGTAATCTGATCCAAACAGAAAAAGGTTAGGAGGCCTGCTGTTACTGTCATGTTCTTTCTCAAAATGACGTGCGACAGGGTAATTATGATCTTTATTGTTAATGGCCTTGAGATGTTCAAGAATTCTTTTTTTTGGTGGGATGGATCATGCTTCCCACATATTTATTGCTGCACGGACAGATCAAACAGTAGACTGTGTAGTCTGAATTACAATTGAGGAGTTTGGTGATTGCCACTTTTGCTATTCTCCCTGGTACTGTGTACTCTTTAACGTTGTGGCTGTTTCTACAAGCTTTACACTTCATACAGGGGAAGAATCCTGTCACTGGTATCAATTTCTTCTTTTTGGGCTCATATTGGCTATTTACCAAATGGTCCCTTAAAGAATTTCCTCTCCTGTATGTGACTAAGGGATATTCAGGTAGTATCTTTCCCACTACACTATCTGATTTCATTATCTTCCAGTTTATTCTCAAAATCTGGTAGACTGCTGAGGATTTTTCAGTGAAGTTAGTAATTAGTCTCACATTTTGGTCTTCAGTCTTGATTTTATCCCTCAGTAGTAAAGTTCTTTCTGTTGCATTGCATCTCCGTTCTGCTTTCTCAAGAAAGCCAATGCAATACCCTCTCTTTCGGAATCTCTCTTTAGCTTGAGCTAGCGCCTTGTCACACTCATTTGTTGTTGAACAATTCCGTTTCATTCTCAGAAAGTCACCCGTCGGAATGTTACTCACCACTCTTTTGGGGTGATAACTCCCTGCGTGCAGAATAGTATTTCCTGCCGTGGCCTTTCGATAAAGTGCAGTTTCTAAGTTTTTGTTTTCAATATATACTCTAAGATTCAAATAAACCACTTCCTTAGCACGAATGCAACTAGTGAATTTCAAGTTCATATCGTTCTTATTCAGGGCATTTATGAAGATTACAGCCTCACTCTTTGGACCACGCCACAAGATGAAGAGATCATCTATGTATCGCGTCCAAAGAGCGATGTTTTCCATCCATTTCTCGTTGGAACCCGCCCGGCCACTTGCTTCTCCCAACAGCCAATTAAGAGGTTTACATAACTGGGGGCGAAGCACGTGCCCATTGCAGTTCCCTGCTTCTGCAGATACAGCTGCCCTGAAAATACAAAGATGTTATTGTAGAGACAACATCTGGCAAGTTCCATCAACATTTGATTATGTTTCTGAAATTTCAAGGGTCTTTTGTTTAAAAAGAAATTCATGGCAGATAGGCCTTTCTCATGATCAATAGATGTATAGAGACTTGTGATGTCTAGGGTTATTAACAGCATGTCCGGTTCCCAGCTTGTCCCATCGATGATACGTAAAAAGTCTTTAGTGTCTTTTAGATACGAGTTCAAGTCTTTGACCATAGGTGAAATTAAATTATCAATGTACATCGATGTATTCTCTAAGAGACTCTTTTTGGATGATACAATTGGCCTACCTGGTGGCCATGTCTTGCTTTTATGAACTTTAGCAAGTGATAGAACGTGGCTAATTCTGGGTGGTCACATTTAAGAAAATTCCAATCCTCCTGATCCAGTGTTCCTTCATCATCTTCTTTGAGTTTCTTTATTGCATCCCATTGATCTTTCGTTACATTTCTTCTTTTCCCATTGAATTTCTCGGTTTGCAGTCTTTTCAGGTCCTCTATGACGATTTCTTGAAATGTGTCGATGGGGTCATATGGTGTTCTGGGTATTGTTTTGGACTTTCTTTTCAAAGTACTTTTGCAGCTTCTTTTGCTGATGTCTGTCTCTTCTAGCATTTGTGTGGCATTATTTTCCATGTATCCTTCCTCCTCATTCATCTCATTGAGGAGCTGAACAGTTTCTGATCCTACTAATTGGTCAAATAATTCTTTGTATTCTGTGGTTTGTGTTTTGCCTCTTCCAGGATGTAAGACATGCAGTTTCATCAATTTGACTTTGAGAATGAACTGGTATAAGTCTATGCGCATTTGTGTGTAATCATAGGCAGGAGTAGGGCAAAATGTTAGGCCCAATTTTAAAACAGTTAATTCCATTTCCCGTAGAACTCTGTCTGACAGATTAATCACTGTGTATTTTCGTTGTCGTTTACCTCCACTGTCCCCCCCGTTTGCTGCTTGTCATAACTGGGGTGGACCGTCCTGTTTCAGTTTTTTTTTGCACCTCCTCGTTTTTCTCCTCTTCCTTCCGGTGGATGTGTGCGTGGGACTGGTCGTTCTCTCAAGCCCCTCATCAGTTCATATTCTTGAAAAAAAGTTGTTGCACATTGTGCAGTGCCTCTGTCTTCACTGTCACGAGTTACTTGTTCTCCCTCAGATGCCTCTACTTCAGATTCTGAAGTGCTTGGAGGAGTACGTTTATTCAATTGGGTCTTTTTTAGTTCCTTCCTTGGAGCATCATATTTCTTTGCGAATGTCAGAATGCGTCCACTCACATAATCTCTTTCGTCTCTTAGGAACTGTGTTTGCTTTCTTGTTTTTATAGTTGTTTCATATTCTCACAAACGCTTTCTCATCAATTCACGTAATTCCTCACTTTTTTTCACATCCTTTTCATTCGTAATTTTCTTTTCAATTTTCTTTATTTCTTCCTGAAAATTCGCTCTGTCAACCCACGCATATTTAGGAAGAATCTTGAGCATAACACATGTCACTTCTGTTGTGTATTCCATCCATTCTTTCAATAATGCAAGATTCGGGGTTTCATATGAGGGTACAGTATAAATGCGGAGACCTCGAGGTACTCTACCTAAATCCACATATTTTTGCAAACTGGTGGCTTCCCAACAATTACGAATTGCAACACAGGAAGCTAACACAGTAAAGAGAGAGTGAGAGAAGTTAAAGCATTAATGCATTCTCTCCTTGAACATACAAGTAGCAGAGCACACCTGAAGGAAAGAGTTAAACCCCTAACAGAATTATAATACATTCATGTACTCACATAGGATGATGAAACCCGCCTTCCTAGCATTGTATGGCTCATCCCTGGCTTCCACATCTACCACTGTAAACATCCAGGAGTACTATTATTCACTAGTTGTACAGCCTCCTAGTTATGGGTTCCCTAGTTTTGATAAGGCTATGTCCTTTATATCAACAGTTATGTTCTCCCTTCGTTAAACCTATATTAAACTTGTGTGTGGGTGAGAGAAAAAAAAGTGTACTGGTTTACAGAGCATGCTATGCAACTATGAAACCGTGAAGGAAAGTGGATTCCGGCAACAGGAGTTGTTTTCATATATATATATGTGTATATATACATATATATATATATATATATTTTTTATTATATACACATATATATATATATATATATATATATATATATATATATATCAACAGTCCTGACACCTCGGAACCTCCAGGTCCAAAATCAGGTACAGACCTCCAAACAACGTGCTCCAAACAATAAAGTTTTTAGTGCATAATCTTTATTTGCAGTTTATCCAGCTTGACGCGTTTCGGCTGCGAGGCAGCAGCCTTGATCACATGACACCCCGGACGTGTGCTCATCTTAAATAGTAACGCTTCCTGGTTAGGCTAGGTTGCTTAGCAAGTAAAAACAGAAGACATACTACATATAGTCACATGAATATCCTGGATCCAAGCAAACAAAACACATGGAAAATCATTAATACTAGCAAATAAAACATAAATATGTTTTAAAACCAGATAATAATTTTACGATAAAAAATCCAATACAAAAGGTCAGTATTATTAAAAACCTGTAAAAAATCAGAGTCAATCAATATTGTTATTTGTCCTTGTTGCAAATGGAGGCCAAGTGGCAGAAGAATGAAACCATTGTTGTTTTTTTAGATCCATTATAGATAAATTCAGATTCAGTATCACTTGCAGATACAACCAACTCCTTAAAATAAAGTGCTAGTGCAAAATCACAAATTTCCCAATGTGCAAAATAGTGCATAACATCAAGGAAGACCATGATACTAAAATTCATATCAAAATAGATTCCAGGATAATAAGTTAAAAAATTATACAAAGAGATACCAAGGTCATACAATGCTCTAATCTATAAAAAAACTATAGTTGGTAAAGTGCCTGTGCAAACTAGTAATGGAAAAGTTTCCTCACAGTAATTCATTCATTATAAAACAAGTCCTGTTAGTACGATCAATTGGTTTTGCAGTGACGATGAGAAAAACAACAATACTATAACAGAAGATAGAGTAAGGGAGGCATGTGCTAAAGGAAAGTTCGCAAGTCCTCCCCCATGTTGAGCCCATTAGGGATTCTTGTGTCTAACATTAGAATGTATTTAGATTCCAGTTGTCTAAGCTGTTTTTCTCTGTTTCCTCCCCTGATGTTTTTAGGTACAGAGTCTATGATGTAATAGCTTAAATCTTTCAAATCTTTAGCATGTATGAGCTTAAAGTGACGAGCAACTGGGTAGTTATTATCAGAGTTTACTATAGCTCTCAAATGCTGCAAAATACGGACATATGCTTGCAATTTTGTACTCTCAACATGCTTTAAATTACAGGTACATTCGAGTACATATATGACATAGTCGGTACGACATGTGTTTAGACCCTGAATTTTAATGGGAGTTGATTGAACTATAGATTGATATTCAGTGGTATTAACCCAGAATTTACAAGCTCTGCACGAGATGCATTTATAAAATCCTGATCTGTTTGATAACCAGTTGTTATTGATTACTACTTCTGGGCTAGATTTAACTAACGCATCCCTCATTGAGGGTCCCCTTCTGAACGTGATACAGGGTTGTGCAGGAAGCAGTTGTGACAATGTGATATCCATTTTTAGGATGGGCCAATATTTTTAAATTATTGCCTTCACCTTCCTTTCTTCTATATTTAAGGTGGTTATTAGTCTGATGGGTTCGGGGGTCAGTGGGTCACCTCCAACATCCATGCCTCTTTTTAAACTACTGGGGTTCATAGCTTTAAGAAATTCCTCTCTGGATTGGCAGTTAGCTTTTTCTTCCGCTTCTTTAAGCGGCAGCACATGCAGTATCACATTTGTCACAGTAACAGTTCCCTGCCAGAAGGCTCCTAGCCTCTCCCTCGCCTGCCACACCTTCCAGGGTAGAGCAAGAGACCTCAGCACTTCCCCTAAACCCAGCCTGGCAGCAGGCAGAGTCCATTGGTGCTTCCTTCCTCTCCCCTGAAAGAGCCACAGGGACCAGACCTTGTCCCCTGAAGGAGAGAGTCTGCGCCCTGCACTGGGGTGACCCTAAGCCCTTCCTCCGCCCGCCCCTCTGTGCACAGGGCAGCGGTGGGGACTACAGGCAGCGTGGGAGGGGAGGGACTGACGGCAGAGGGGACAGGTCCGCAGGAACAGGCAGGGAAAGGAAACAAAGCTCGGGCAGATACGGCGGGGTGCTACTGACCGGCACTGGGGGAGGGACAGCAAGGGGTGCAGAGGGAGCCGGGTGAAAAGTGCAGACACCGGTTGGGGTGCTGTGACAAGATGCCCGTAAAGACACTAAAAGTGCAGAGGGATTCAGTGACACTGGAAGTGCCGGGCGTGGGGGCGCAATGACAGTGGGGTTGCAAAGAAGGCGTGGGTGCAGAGACAGTGGGGTGTAGAGGCAGAGAGGTGTAGCAAAGCTAACGGTGCATAGAAAGTGGGTACAGAGACATTAAGAGCGGGGACACCAGGGGTGTAAAGACACCTTTGCTTCAGAGACACTAGTGCACACGCAGCACAGTGGAGAGAGAGGCGCTGTAGAGGCGTAGACAGCAGGAGAGCTGCCACTAGAACATTGGTGCAGCAGCAGCAGCTGGTATGCACCAGCGATGCAAGAACACCAAGGGGTGAAGAGGCACCACAGATAAGCGTGCGCATGTCACAGCTTGGTTGTGCACCAGTTATTCCAACACCTACAATAACAAGCCTAGAAGTGGTGCACGAGCACACTTGTGCCTGCCACGGCAAAAGTGAAAGCGCCATGTTTGCCTATCTGTTTCTACTTAACACGACCGCGAGACGCAGAGCGATAATTAGAAACATTTGGCACTCATGCTCGCTCCCGCGGACCCTAGGTCATAGAACAGAGACGGCGGGACATGCAGCCCCTTTGGGCCAATTGCCTTCTGTCTTTCCTAGAAAGATAGCACGCTAACCCCAATCTTAAGTGATAAATTCCAAGCACACACACGTGTTTGGATATTTAAAAGCCCTTACAAAATGCCTCACAGAGCAGCGCATGTGCGATGACTCAGGCGAGACCTAACAACACTCCTCTACCGACCACACACCCTACACAGTGTAGGTGCTACCCATGTACGCAAGACCTTCAGTGCTCCACATGGGTGTAATAAGTGCTATATAAAGCTACAACACAAGCAGTACATCAGTTCAAACACAGCTTCCTGTTCCTGGATTGTAGATTACATAAACACTCACTGGAATGTATGCGTACACTGTGAGACTGTGAATATTCTTCTTCCCACTGCTCACACCTTGCATGTCTTGTGGCCATAAATATTAACAATAAACACACAGAATAGTGATTAAGAAGCCTGAGCCATAGTTTCTTTGACTTTTCTGCTTTTCCCTATTTTAAGTGTGCTATTCCTCATAATAACTTAAGGGCAGGGTCTTAACTCCAGTTGCATAACACAACATCTTGTGACCCCTTGCAGTGTGATGAAGTGCCCCGCAGACCCCTATGTCTCACAAATATTCATAGTCCAGTACCAAAAAGAATGGGTATGATGGGCACAGCTGAATCGACAGACGAAGGGCCCAGCGCGGCACTGCCTAATTGCGGGAGAGCGTGGCAGAGGGTCGAGTGGCAAGAGCAGGGCCCCACCAGATAGCCTGTGCAACCGCGAGTTCCAGCCCCCGCGCATGAGATAGCGCAGGGCTGACTGAGCCACAAGGAAATTCCTGAGTGCAGCAGGGCAGAGTACAGCTGCCAAGAGCCTACGGACCTCTACCTCATGCAACCACCTTTGCTCTGCAGGGCAGAGCACAACTGCCAGAAGCCTACAGACCTCTACAAAGTGGAAACACCTTTGACCAGCAGGGCAGAGAACAACTGCTAGAAGCCCACAGACCTCTATCGTGTGGAATCGCCTTTGAATGTGGAGCAGAGCACAGCTGACAGAGCCCTGCAGTCCCGCACCAAGTGCTCCTGACCAGTGGCACGTTCCAAGTAAGTGCTGGGAGTACCTGCTTGCCTGCCCATATGAGAAGCCCTCCCACAGAGACTTCCCTGCACCTCTCCACCTTGTTGCCATGGGCAGTCCTTGCAGACGTGCCTATTACAAGTCTGACAGGAACATAGCTCACAGGGTACCTCAGGACTGTCCTCTGAGGGAGTAGAAGAGTGGTGTGTGTATACACACCAGCCATTGCACACGAGGGTCCAGACCATACAACCAAAAGCCACGTATACCTGGCAGTCTCTGCACACCCATCCTGATCGCTTCTGCCCCAGTGTCTCTAGCCTACACCGGGAGGAACACGGACCTACAGCCCAGTCAGGATGTGTGTACAAACATTTTCCCTTACAAATTAAGCCCCCTTTCTGCCAAAACCGGGTGAACCTGCCATGAAATGGGAGGACTGGAAAGGGTACTTTCTAAATTACTTGTCAGCCCTGGAGGACGAAGGGGAGGAGGCATTTTCAAGCAAACACAGGAAGAAAATTCTTTTGCGCAACCTGGGGCCGGAAGGTCTTAGAGTGTACAAGCATATGGTAAAGAAGACTATGTCTTTCAACATGCGTTGGATGACTTGGATAGTCAATACCAACCGGTGGTGTGTAAGGGCATAGACTACTATAATTTCTTTCAACGGAAACAAACAGGCACGGAGTCCGTGGAAGATCACATGGCGGTGCTTAAAAGGTTAGCGATCATGTGCAAGTTCGGACACCTCCACGATGAACTGGTGCATGACCAGATAATAATGCATACGGTCATTACCATCATTCAGGAAAAGCTATGGGTCAGAGGAGATGCCCCCCTAAATGAGATCATTGCTATGGTCAAGAAAGGTGAACTATCTAAACGGTGCGCCGAGGCAGCGAAAAAGGACTGTGCCAGTAAGACCACTGTGTGCAAAGTGACTGACATCAAAACACAGCACAGCAAACCTCCACCCAGTGACCACAAGAATACATGTTACAGGTGCTGCAGCCCATCGCACACGGCCAATTACAGACGGTGTCCAGCTTTTCGTGTCAAATGCTCTTATTGTGGTGTGATGAGTCACTTTGGGAAAGTGTGTAGACCCAAGCCCCGCAACACCTCTGTAAAATGTGTCCTACAGGATTCTGACACGGAAGGGATGGAGGGTGAAGCTGAGGAAGACTGTGTTCTCTGCATTAATGACCAGGTTCTTGGTATTGATTGCAACAGCACCAAGAAACCCTCTTGCTTATTGTCCATAGGGGGTGTACAAGATCCCAAGGTATCAGTCTCAGTAGGTCACCATACACCATCATCCAACGCAGTATTTGGGAGAGGGACTTCGTACCCGCCTTAGGCACTCACCTACACCCCACAGATGGCCACCCCGGCACCTTCACGGGAGAGAGAATTCCCATGGTAGGTTTCCGGCCACACCGTTTTGAGTTCAAGGGGAGGACCTCCGAAGTTAAACTGTATGTGGCGGGAAATGGGCCGGCTGTACTAGGCTGGGCAGACCAAGGGGCACTAGGGATCCAATTAAACCCAGGTGGTGCCACACAGGTACTCATGACAGACAATCCACAGACAAGTGAAGACAAAGCATGGAAAAATGACTTCCCAGCAGTTTTTGGAGGCATCATTGTCAAGCTCACCAAATTCACACATAGGATTTGCCTTAAGGAAGGGGCAACACCTGTATTCCATAAAGTAAGGAACATCCCATTCAACTGCAGGGAGGCAGTTCAAATGGAACTACAGCGCCTCGAAGACAACTGGGTGATTGAGCCAATCGAGAGTGCAGAATGGTTGGCGCCCTTGGTGGTCGCACGCAAACCCAATGGTTAGTGCGCCTCTGCCTCGACCTGCGGGAACTCAACAAAAACATCCTAGTAGACAAATTCCCCCTGCCCAAAATCAACGAAATGTTGGCTCAGACCAAGGGGATCAAATGGGTCTCGACCATCGACTACACAACGGCCTACCATCAAATCTCGCTCCACTCCGCCTGTCGGAAACTAACATCATTCATCACACCATTCGGATGCTACAGGTTCCGGCGGATGCCCTTCGGTCTAGCGTCTGCTTCATTGGTGTTTCAGAAACTGATGCACAAGCTGTTCAAAGACATCAGCAGAGTGCAGTACTTCCAGGATGACATCCTGATCATGGGCAAGACCAAATTAGATCACGATGCAAAACTCTCAACAGTATTATGCATCCTGTCACGGAACAGCCTCACAGCAGAGTGGGACGAGTGCAAATTTTGCCTGCACGCCGTCACCTACTTAGGACATGAAATAAGCGACAAAGGCATCTCTCCCAAGAGGGCAACGTGGTAGCAATCAAGTCAGCACCTACGCCTCAAAACAAGGAAGAAGTGTGTTCCTTCCTCGGATTGGCCAAATTTTATAGTAAGTTTGTACAACACTTCGCCACCAAGATACACCATACACGCCAAATCCTCAAAGAGTAGAATGCCTTCGTCTGGTTCAGTAAAGCCAATGAAGATTTTTTGCTAATCAAGAACGACATTTGTGACGCCGTGCCCCTACATGGCTTTGACCAAGCCCCCCTCTCCATCCTCACCACCAAAGCCAGCGACAAAGGACTGGGAGCAGTCCGGTCACAAAGGTCCACAGATGACGCCATGACTACCATCAGCTTTGCATCTTGTAATCTGGCCCCCAACGAGGAGAAGTTCAGCGTCATCAAGAAAGAGATGCTGGCAGCCATCTGGGCGATGGAAAAATTCCGATAGTTTCTCTGGGGTTCCAAGTTCCTCCTCAGGATGGACCACAAGCCGCTGGTTAAACTCCTCACGTCCAGCGGACATGCCAGCGCCACTCCGCGCATCGAGAAAATGACACTCAGGTTATTGGACTTCGTGTATGTCGTAGAATACATACCCGGCAATAAAAACAAAGTGGCGGATTACCTCAGCAGATCGGCGGCGATGGAGAGTGCGCCCACGCATACTGATAGGGACGAGTACACAATTGCCTTCACCAATGACCACGAAGAGGTCATAAGCGCACAGGATTGGAAGGAAGCGTATGACAAAGATCCCTGTCTCCAGAGTGTGAAAAGATTCGCAGGGGTGGCCAGAGAAGAAGCACTTGGACGCCGACCTCAGGAAATTCTGGGAAGTGCGGGAGGAGCTGTCAATTAGCGAAAACGCCATGTTCCTTTTGCGAGGAGACAAAGTGATACCTCCACAACAATTAGTGGAACGCCTTCTCACAATCTTGCATGAGAGCCACTTAGGAATCGTGAAGACGAAAAATCGAGTTAAACAATCTTATTGGTGGCCTGCTGGCGACAGCCAAGTAGAGAAGCATGTACGAGCCTGCAAGCAATGCAATAACGAGGACAAGGCACAAACTATGTTACGACCACCATTGGGGAAGTTCGCCACTCCCACCAGCCCATGGGAAGAACTGTCGGTCGACATTCTGGGACCTATACTCGACACGTGGGGTGTCCCCAAGTACCATTGTGTTGATGGACCGATACTCCAAGTGGGCGGAATTAGAACTGTGTCAAAATGTGGACACTGACAAGATTGTAGCCTTCCACACAGCTATATTCTTGAGAGAGGGTATTCCAAAAGTCATTACAAGCGACAATGGCCCCCACTTCCCCTCTGAGAAATGGACTGCAGTCATGAAAAGGAATGAAATTGTGACCAAACACACCCCAGTATACCATCCTGCCAGAAATGGCCTCGCAGAGAGGTTTAACAGGGTGATCATGGGGTCCGTGCAAGCGGCAATCAGCGCAGGAAATAATTGGGAGACAGAAATTAGACACACTGTATGGGCATATCACATAACTCCCACAGCTACAGGATATAGCCCTTTTAAGATTCTACGGGGTCGAGACCCGTTCACACAAGACAACACAGTGTGGATGAGCCTGAGGCTGCAAAGTAAGTGGTCCCCAGCGGTAGTCCGCAGCAATTTGGACAAAGCCCAGAAAATGTACACTGACCACTACAATAAGAAGCACAGGCTGAGCAACGTCTCGCTAGAAAAGGGGGAGTGGGTTCGAGTGAAGCTAGTACAACTGTGAAGAAAAGGCAACAGCAAGTTCAGCGAACCTCTGCAAGTCAAAGAAGCCTACACACGGTCAGCCCTTTTAAGCGGAAAATTATGGTCCAACAGCAGGATGGATAAGTGCAAGAAAGTGATGGGATTGAGCAAGAGATTTGCTCCACCAAGCACCAGTAACATTGGTTGGGAGTCAGATAATGAGGAGTACGGCTTAGAGACGGACACACAGAACAAAGATACAACAAGTGATAATGAAAATAGAAGCAGGAATACACAATAACCCCATTACAGGGCCCACTCCGGAAACAGACATGTTACCAAAATCACAGCCAACACAAGTTGTAGTTTGTTGTGATCGTTTGTTAGCCGCAGTTATATTACCATTATATACCAACTAATTTGTCTATCCCCTGGGCATCACTCTTATTGCCAGGGTCATAAATCATTATCATGGCATATCATAAATCATGTGTCATACATCATCTATATGTCATAAATCATTGGTGTCATGATAAATCGGACGTCATAACTGATTAGCGTCAACTGTCATAAATCATTTGTCATAAATCATGTTGTTGGGCACAAATCATTTTGTCGGTCATAAATCATTTGTCTGTCATCACTTATTTGCATATCAGTGGATCATACATCATGTGTCGTAAATCATTTGTGTACCATAAATCATGTGTGTCATGGACCGCCATAATGTGGACATTATAAATCATTTGTATTACATTGTTGTCACTCATTTGTCATCCATCATTCTTGGTCATAAATCATATGCTTGTCATGCCTCCTCTACATATCCTAGAATCGTGAATCACCATGACAGTTCATTATTCCGCTCTCCTATAGGCGTATCTCCTTTCTTGGCACATTTGTGGTCCAATTTGTTCTGTTGGTTTCCCCGCCCCTTTGCGTGTGGGGGTAGCCTCTCTCCAGAGTTAGGCCCAAACTCATTACCTTGCTAGTCTCTTTTTGTGCCCTGCCAACCGCTGGGTCTGGGCTGCGAGCGCTGTCTCTGTCTGCTACCCCCTTTTGTCCAGCCTACTCACCCTGCCATTTGACATCCCAGTGTGAGTGGCCCTCCATAACCATACGATGTACCTCTCTTATCCGCCACGCCGCCAGGGAGGCTTACGTCTTCCTGCGGATCTCCCCTTTCCTGTGACGCTCATAGCTCCACTTTTGCTGCTCTCTTCATGCAGCCTGCTGTCGGTGGCATGCTCTGCTCCCTTCTTGGTGTTATAGAGTGGATCACCATTCGGCTTCATCAGCATCGTCTCAGCTCGCCTTGGGCCATACACTCGCCATGGGCCATACATGAAAAATAAAATTGGGAGACAGTCAGCTGCAGCTTATGGAGGCCTGATACAGCCCCTTACGCCAGATAAACTCACCCCCTTCACCACTGCCCCTTACTGGTTCCCCGTACTAACTCACTGGGTATCAACTGGCAGCAGGCAGCTGGCCCGCCCCTTGTGCAATTGATACCAGCAAGAAAACTTGGTCTGCAGCCATGGACTTTGGCGAATGGCTTGTGATCTACGGTATCTCACCAGCTGCTTGTCCCTGAGTGGTCCCCCAGCACCACAGCTGGCTACCCATCCACGTGGTGATATGGACCACTGTTTCCTGTTGCTCCACCAAATTGGTGTCCCTAAAATGTTGCCATAGAAAGCGTGCCTACCCCCTGAGACCGGGCACACTCAGCACCCCAATGGAAAGAACACCGTAACCTGCCAGGTAATGCAAGCAATGGCAATGCTTGTGATCTCTAAGCCCCCACCTGGTGCAAATACTGTCACCTCCGCTCAAACGAATTTTGCCATGTGTAAGATTCTTGCAAGAACATTAATGCTCGATTGACGTAGTGGTCCCTCCTCGGGGGATACATACATGTTTGTATGTCAGCCATTTCCCATGGTAGAGTTGGCCAACCACTCAGATCCACTACTCGAGACTCGATAGTGGTCCGTGTCAGAAAATAAACAGGGTTGATTTGCTTATATGCTTTCATAGTATCCTTGGCCTGTCTTAGCAGCTCAAGCGAGACGGACTACCTGACTGCGTTTCTCGGTAGGAATTAGAAAGGAGCTTACTGACTGTATTCCAAACTGTTGGCCTCGAGCGGTGCACTTGAAGGAGCCCGGCCTCGTTCTGCGTTACGGGAGACTTCCTGTTACCTTTCCACTCAGGCCCCATGAACACCAGCATGGCTGTGGCATCGTTTACCATATATTATTCTCCTGGCTACAGGGGGCGTATGTTATTTGCTTGTTTTCTAGGCCAGACCCCTGCTTGCGTGATGACGCAAATACAATCTCTAGGCAGATTTTTTCTGCCATTGTGTAATCTATTGAGCCGAACCCTGGTCTCGGTCGGGCAGTGACTCTAACCTTGACCCCTGACTCACGCCGGTAGCTTTAAAGCTGTCACAGACTGTAGTGGAGGCAGTCCCCGCTGGGGTAAGTAAGGCTGTTCCGATGAGATACATTTGTATTGTAAACCTACTCCTATTGCTAGTGCTAGTTCGATCTATTGAATTCCTGGCACTAGGTGAACAGCAGTTGTGTTGAAGCTAAGCAACTTTTTATTTATTTATCTATTTATTTTTGTGCGGGGGGCTGGGCTTCCCGAGTCACTGGCTGCTTGATCCGACGCGAGCCCTGATGCCATATATCCCACAATTCGCCCCTGTGGCGCGAGCTTCTTAAGCCACCTAGATTGGCCTTTCCCCCAGGTGGGCGGTCATAGCCATTTCGCCGATTGACTAAATGCTTTGTTTGACTCGGAATCCCGAGCGGGTGATTTGTGAAGGATAAATGGCATGCATGAGAATTAGGTCTGTTGCTGGTCAGTGTACGCTAGAGGGCGCTGTTATCTTACGATACAGTTTTTTTTTTAAACCCCCACTATTGCAGTGCGCCCGCCTGCATCTTCCAGGACTGTTGGGAGCTCGCATCAAATTAGTATTATTATCTTTTCTGCGAAATTGCTACCACCAAGCTCCTCCTTTCGTCTCAGTGCGTATTAAGTATCGCTGACCCCAATAGTACTATACCTCTACTTGTACTTTGTACACTTTTGTAACCTGCACATTTGTCACTTTGTCGTGTTTATATGTAGGACCCTAATTCAATATTCCTGATTTATGCCCTTGTGAGGTTATAATCAATAATACCCTGATAAAGGCATAAGAATCAGATCCATATTCAGTAATAGCCCATGCAGTCCAAAGCACAGCACGGCTACTCCCATCGACTCCTAGAAAGCACAACGCGTTCTTTAAACAAACCAAGCCTCCAGCAGCCCGGGATATCCCCCCTGCTTTTGTTTTGATTTGAACAAGAACTCCAGAAAGAACTGTTAGTTCTTAGTGACGTCTTATGTCCAACCTTACGTCAATCCCGGCACCTTCCAGGTATAAAATACCAACAGTTGCCTTAAGCAAACACACGGTGGTGGTTTGGAGCAGAGCGGCCATCTACTTGCCCGAGAGCCCAGCTGATGCAAGAGCCCACGGAAGCCGCCCCTCCTGTTTGACGCACTGAGAGAGACGCTGTCTTTTTCTCCAGCCGAGAAAATCCAGCTCCGGTGTTTCCAGCCCACTCTTGTGGGTGGCTGGGATATCGAGTCCTGAGGAATGAGACACCAGACCTCCCACATTCTATTACCAAGGTACGGAGCTGACTAAACCCTTACGAGAATTCTTGAATGCAGATTCTTGGCAAAACTATTTTAACCAACTTAACTTAAACTGCTGCTCACTCATCCCTTCCCATGTATTAGGCTTAGGTCAGGTACACCGGGGTAGGCTTAGTTAGAAGCACCAGTTGAGTACGTTAGTCAATGTATTTGTGTATGTATATATTTTATCCATTTTAAAGTATCATATGGCTAAGAAACCATATCAATGCTTTTACAGTATTATTTCATAATACTACTTTTACTGTACGCACTTTACTTTACTTTAAGTATTGCAATTGTGGCAATTAATTTCTCTTGCATGAGAAAGAAGACTGCTCAATAAATAACACCTTTTATTGAAAACGCCCGTCTCTCTATTTCTCTGCCCTCTGGTGAAACTAAGTATGCACAGTTGACTTAGCAAAATAGCTGTCTATTGTTTTCACACAACTCTAGAAATACACTCTTATTCTGAGGGAGCAAAGTTGTCATGTTTATGCGGTTGTCGGAAACTGAATCCCTTCTTGTCTGAGCCAGGGAAGTTTATTCCTCCCTATTCATTCAAGAAAGTTTTCAGTGACCTCTGAGCTAGCTGGCGCAAACCTAAATTAAGTTTAACATAGTCAGTAGAGACCTAGATGACCTCAGTCCTACGTGTACACTGCTGTTTATGTTATTCCAATGCGCAGAGCCTATTGGGAAAATAGGAACTACACTACAACTTTTTCTTCCTGTAATGTACTTTTGCTACCTCTTGTATTTTGTTTGCTCACAATTGTCACTTTTGCCTCATGTAACTTAATGTTTGCTCTTGTAATTTGTTCACTTGTAATTTTCTCCTCATGTATCATTACTGTTCCTATTGTGAATCGCTTTGACACCTTCGGGTAAAGTCCGCGATATATAAAAACGCATAAATAAATGCATAAAATCGTGTCCTTTGGGCAGACATATCGCCAACGCGAAGGGCACCTGAGCGCGGTGTTCCCTCGTGTTTTTTTTTTGCGTGCAAATTCCCTGTTTATCTTTGACGGAGACTCACCACTGCACTCGTCTCTCAGCAGCCACTTTTGACCCTTGAAATACTTCTGATTCCTGGATACCTTAACTTTCTCAACGCCGATACCCTACTTTCCTCCACACCAGAGCCCCTCCGTTCCCTTCAATTCTAGTAAGCACATCTTACCTGTACTACATGTGCCCATCTTTTCTGGTGAGTCCCGACTGTACACGACTGTGCTATGCCTCGGCAAAGCGTAACAGCCAGGGCAAGCCCTGTTCCCCAGTCCCCCTGCAATTCTCCAATTTAGAGCGGGTTTGTTAAACCAAATAGATTGATATCTCCTCCTATTAAATAAATACTTGCTTTTTCCATCTCACTGGTGATTTGGGGGGGATAATTGACCTGCTGCACAATTAGGTTTGGTGCAGGGCAGTGAACGCTAGAGGGCGCTGTTATCTTATAATCAATGTTCCCTCTAATTTTTTCGGGAACACCTTGCTGGTCCTTACCGCTGCCATCACCTGCCGCCACAAGCTCCTGCTGCTGGCCTTGGTCTCCCCCCGCTGCCGCAGCCGCCACTGGACATCGTAGAGAAACTGCCGGGAGGAGTGGCCACATCCCCAAAGAGCCTTTGCGGCTGACGTCGCCGTCAATCAGCATGCGCCCGGAGGCACTTCAAAAAGACCTGAGAGCCCCAGGGGAGCGGGAGCTCTTTTCAGGAACCCCTTGCTGGTCCTTACCGCTGGCATCACCTGCCGCCACAAGCCCCTGCTGCTGGCCCTGGTCTCCCCCCGCTGCCGCAGCCGCCACTGGACATCGTAGCGCGGCTACCGGGAGGAGGGGACCACATCCCCCAAGAGCCTTTGCGGCTGATGCCACCGTCAATCAGCATGCGCCCAGAGGTGCTTCAAAAGACCTGAGAGCCCCGGGGGAGCGGGAGCTCTTTTCGGGAACACCTTGCTGGTCCTTACCGCTGCCATCACCTGCCATCACAAGCCCCTGCTGCTGGCCCTGGTCTCCCCCTGCTGCGGCAGCCGCCACTGGACATCGTAGCACGGCTGTCGGGAGGAGGGGACCACATCCCCCAAGAGCCTTTGTGGCTGACGCCGCCGTCAATCAGAGTGCGCCCAGAGGTGCTACAAAAAGACCTGAGAGCCCCCGCATCGCGGGACGCGCGAGGGATCGCGCCGGTAGATGCCCGGGACAAGGGCGGGACCGTCTACAGCCGTCCGAGGCCGGAGGAGGCTGGGCTGGGCCACCCCCCTTGATATTACCCCTCAAAGGTACTGTGCTTTCTTTATCCTTTATCCGTGAATTCCCCTGGTCCAATCCACTCACACAATGGGGAAAAGGAAATCCACAGAGGATGTGAATGAGGGTCCGGGCGTAAAACCTAGAAAGGGAAAAAAACCTAGGAATATGAAATCCAAGTCCCGCAGGAAACCAACATCTCATGCAGGGGTAAATTGTGTGATGGATCGCATTAACGATCAGATTGAGGAATGTGAGGAATTATTAACTGCTAATCCTCCATTATGTGGTAGGAGACAAGGGGGTGGATGCCCCGGACATTGTTACAATCTCTTTAAGGGGCTAGGAAAATTAAATCCATTCAAGGTGAAACTACATATTGATGAGCGAGTGACTCCGGTGGCGGAACATCACAGGAAGGTACCGTTCCATTTACAGCAGGCTGTCGATCAGAACTCCAGGACCTGCTACAGACTGACATCATTGAGCGCGCCTCGGGACCAACTCCATGGGTGTCACCTGTAGTGGCTGTACCGAAGAAGGGGCAGGATAACAAAGTGCGCCTGTGCGTAGACATGCGGGCACCTAACGTGGCCATTGAGAGAGAACGCCACCCTGGGCCACACATCAGTGATATGATCGCTCGTCTCAACGGAGCCACAATATTCTCGAAACTCGACCTCAATAAGGGGTACCATCAGCTAGAGCTGCACGACAAGTCACGCTACATTACCACCTTTACAACATATCAAGGGCTCTTCCTCTACAAGCGTTTGAACTTTGGTATCTCGTCAGTGGCTGAAATATTTCGAGAGGCTATCAGGCATGTGATCCAAGGGATCCCCAATGCATTCAATTACAGTGACGATCTGCTGGTGTTCGGAAAAGATCAGACCGAACACGACACGGCTCTAGACAGAGTATGCCACGCACTACTGAAGGCAAATGAAAAATTTCCTAGCTATCGTAACGGAAAGTTTCAATTCTATTAAGGACAAGGAGGCGAGGATTATGCAGTCCTTTCTTCTCTTTATTCAAATAGCAAATTTAAAGTGGACCAATAAGAAAACTTTTACATAAACTTCAACTCCCATGAGCACATGGGCCACAGTGTCCATAACAACTGCCATCCAATCACGGGGCTGTCCACTGTACAATCGGTCCTGACGTCCCTTCCTCTTCCTCTTCTTGTCTGCGAGGAAAGATTCCCAGGGCGTACATCATTCCTTCTGGTCTAGTCCTAAACCAATACAAGACAACCGTTATCCTGATTCTTTTCCGTATACGGAAGCAGAGAAAACAATATACAGAGTTGCGTAGCCAGGTAAATTTGAAAAATGTCTTAAGTGAGCTCAGAATAATCACACATGCTCCTAAAAACCTGATAATGAAATACTTCAGTCTCACAATCAACATGAAACAAATACAGTTGCATTAACATTATCAAACCCATTCAAAAGACTTACTTACTGAAACTACGGAGATTCCGGGTGGGTGAGACCAACGAGTCTCGGGAGGGATAATCCTCGCCTCCTTGTCCTTAATAGAATTGAAACTTTCCGTTACGATAGCTAGGAAATTTTTCATTCTATGTCAGGACGGAGGCGAGGATTATGCAGGTTTAAAGCCTGTCCACCACCAATTCCGCTGCACCACAGATGGGTTTGAAGTAAAATTTCTTGAATATGGACTCAGAGGACCAGTCCGCTGCGGCCATAATATCCTCTAAGCGGCTGCCCACTTGAATAGCCTTAGAAGCCATTGCTCCTCTCGTGGAGTGAGCTCCAAATCTGGTCACGTCCACCCCCGCCTCGATCATGATCCAACGGACCCACCTGGCGATGGTTGGAGAGGAAACTGCTTTGAACGGTTTCTGCAAAGCAATGAGGAGTTGACGTTCTCCCGGGAGGCGGTATTCTGACGTCAAGTCCTCATACGCCTTGAGGCACCGTACCACACAGAGTTTGGGTTGGTCTGGAAAAGAAGGGTAAGATACCGACCTGATACTAGTCTTCGTTCTTCTAGCCACCGTAAAGGTGACTCCGTCCGGGGTGAACGCCCGTGCAGTAATATCCAAAGCCTTAACGTCGGAGACACGTTTGCACGAAACCAAACAGAGCAAGATTGCCAACTTGGCAGATAACTCCTTTCTGGAGAGATATTGATTGTCTCTCCAAGAACAGAGGAAACGGAGAACGATATTGACGTCCCAAAGGGAGTCATATCTGGGCTCCGGGGGCTTAGACAGCCGGGTACCCTTCATCAACCTACAAACCCAAGGGTGTTCACCTGCCGGTCTCCCATCGATAGGGGCGTGCCCAGCCGAGATGGCTGATCTGAAAGAATTGATAGTCCGATAGGCTAGTCCTGAATGAACTAATTCAGCTAGAAAGTTCAAGATGTAGCTAACATCTGCCCCCACGGGATCGGTGTGTCTTCCCAAACACCAACAACGCCACCGTTGCCAAGCCGAGCGGTACCTCTTGATCGTCCCAGGAGCCCAGGCTCTGCGGATGAGGTCCTCAGCCTCTGCCGAAAGTCGGCCGTCCTGCCAGTGTCCCCGGAAATCTTCCATGCCATGAGCCGCAAGACTCCCTGGATCACCAGAGGATGAGGTTCCCCCTGAGGGTTCGAGAGCAACGAAGGGAACAAGGGCAGTAGAATGGGACAATCCCATGACAGATCCAACAGAGAGGGGAACCACGCCTGAGCTCTCCAGAAGGGCGTCACCAAGATCATGGCAGCTCGTTGACGGCGAACCTGAGCCGCTACTCGCGGAATCATGAGAAAGGGGGGAAACGCATACGTTTGTTCCTGAGCCCAATTCTGCAAGAACGCGTCGACCGCTGACACTTCCGGATCCGGTCTCCAACTCACGAATCTCGGGAGTTGACGATTGAGACGGGATGCAAACAGGTCCAATGAACATGGACCCCACCTGGTCATCAAAGCCTGGAAGACTGATCGTTCCAGTCGCCAGTCGCTGAAATCCTGGAAGTGCCTGGATTGCCAGTCCGCAATGGAGTTCTGCCTGCCCGGCAAGTATTCCGCCGTCACCGAAATCTGTTTCTCCAGACAATAATGCCAAAAGTCCTTCGCCAGGTTCGCCAAGGCTTGAGAACGTGGACCGCCCAGGCGATTGATATACTGTACTGCTGACACATTGTCCATGCGTAGCAGAATGCAGCATGATACTTTGTTCCGTGTTAGGGATCGCAAAGCGAAGGAACCCGCCAGAAGTTCCAGACAATTGATATGGAGGTGAAGCTCCTCCTCCGACCACAGACCTCCCATCGTGATGTTGCCGCATCGAGCACCCCAGCCCGCTCTGCTGGCATCAGACTCGATGACCAGGTCTGGGCTGGAACCGAAAATCGCTCTCCCGTTCCACGCACTCATGTGGTCTATCCACCAACGCAATTCCGTCCTCGTTTCCTCCGTGAGGGAGATAAGTTCGGAGTACGTGAGCCCCCTCCTGAGGTGCAGTGCCTTTAATCGCTGCAGGGCCCTGTAGTGAAGAGGGCCCGGGAAGATCGCTTGGATCGAGGAGGAGAGGAGACCCATGATGCGAGCCAATTGGCGTAGAGAAATCCTGTCCTTCTGAAGGACATGGGAGAGTTCTTTGCGGATTTTGGTTACTTTCTGAGAGGGGAGGCTGAGAGAAGCCGAGACAGAGTCTATCTGGAATCCCAGAAACGTAATCTGAGTCGACGGTCGGAGAACGGACTTCTGGGCGTTGATCACAAAGCCCAGATCCTGGAGTAATGCAATAGTCATGTTCAAATCCAACTGGAGACGCTCTGACGATTGATTCATAATCAATATATCGTCCAGATAAATGATTAGTCGAATGCCCCTCTCGCGAAGGGTCTCCACCACCGGACGAAGGAGTTTCGTAAAGCACCATGGGGCCGATGATAGGCCGAAGGGTAGGGCTTGAAACTCGAAGATTGTGTCCTTCCAAAGAAACTGGAGGAACCTCCGGTGTGGAGGGAAGATCGGAACCGTTAGGTAGGCGTCCTTTAAGTCCAGACGCACCATCCAGTCCCCCTGGAGGAGGAGATCGCGTAGTAGGTGGATCCCCTCCATCTTGAAGTGGCGATATACCAACCACTCGTTGAATTCCCGTAAGTTTATTACCGGGCGAAATCCTACGTCCCTCTTTTGGACTAGGAAGATGTTGCTCAAGAAGCCCGCCGGGTGTAACCGTGACAGTCGGATCGCCCCTTTCCTGAGTAGGTCTGTTACCTCTTTGTCGATCAGGAGTCTGTCTTCCGAAGAGAAAACGAGGGGACGAGGGTGCACCCTCTGATGGGGAGTTCCGTAGAATTCTATCTGGAAACCCCACACCGTTTGGAGAACCCAAGGGTCTGAGGTGATCCTGCACCAGTTGTGAAAGTGGTGTTGTAACCTCCCCCCTAAAACGGACGGGGAAAAAAGGATAACACTCACCGGATGGACCTCCAGGTGCATTGGCTCCGCCACGGTAGCCCCTGCCGCGCCCTCTGCCGGCGCCTCTACTGGGGTAGAAATTACCCTGTCGGCCGTCGTTCCATCCATTGTTACGACGTTGCTGGTTTCTATTGTTGGGACCTTGCTGCTGCTGGCGGCCGGAGGAGCGGCCCCTACCTCTTCTGGCCCCTCCAAAAACCTGTCCGGGAAAAATCTTTTTAATTGACGTTTGTGCCCTGTCCAAGGCAGAAAAGGTAGTGACGAACTTATTCAATTCCTTGATAAATGGTTCGCCAAACAGTTTGCCCTGTGCAATGGGTCCCGCTTCTGAGGTGGCCAAGTCACCTAACTTGGGGTCGATTTTAATGAGGAGAGACCTCCTCCGCTCTGCCACTAATGCACAATTTGCGTTGCCCAAAAAGCATAAGCTCTCTGGGCCCAACCTGCCACGATCTCCGTGGACATCGCGGTCCCCGACTCTTTGGCCCTCTCGGCCAGCTGGATAATCTGAGTTATAGGTCCCACTGCGTCCAGGAGCTTATCCTGACAGTTGCGCCAGGAGCGGTCTATACCCTTCTTGGGGTCCCTCATGAATTTGGCAAAAAACGCGCAGAGCTTCTCATCAATATCCGGGGTGATTGCCACCCTGCCTTCCAATTTCGGGCGAGGGCACTCGCCCCGCATGCGGGTCCTAACCTCCCTCTCAAGGGGTTGGCGAACTTTGCTCGCGACATACTTCGCCACCTTAGGATCAGGGATCCATTCCGATGATCTGGGATGGTAAATTCTGGTCGGATCAAACATGTCAGACTTATCGTCACCCTCCTGGGATTCTGAGGAGTGAGAGGCCGGGCGCCAAGGGTGACCCGAGTAATCATCCTCATCCCCTGAGGAGGCGTCGTCATCAGTAACACCCTCTCCCTCCATGGGGAAACCATACTCCTGGTCCGTGTCCGGGGCGACCTCGTCGCCAGTCTCTCCGGGGTAAAACTCCTCCCGGCAGGGTATATTCTTCAACGTCCGCGCACTCTTACGGAAGGATTCTCGAAGGCGATCGAATTCCTCCAGGTGCCCCGCGTGACGTTTCCCTGAAACTTTGCCACCACCCTGCCCTCCTTTGGGGTCACGGTCGCCAGGCGCTGAGCCCCCAAACACCCCGGGGATGCTCTGGGCGAGTGCGTCCACTCTCTCCCTCAACGGCGCTAGGACAGAGTCCAACGCCTGCGAGAGCGCGCGACCAACCGCAGGTGGTAAGGGTTGGGAGACACAAAGCTCCTCAGCCTCCTGAGCGGAGGTGTGTAATTGTTCACAAGTTTGCATTGTGGAGGGTGTGAACACCTATCACCTCTTAAGATACTGAGGTAGCCCCCTCGCCGGTGTTCAGGACGTTATAAGCGTGACAAAATCAACAGACTTGTCAAGATAGATGCGGTACCACTAGGCGGCCACCAGGTGGCGCAGCGCCGAAGCCCGCGTCAATGACAGTCAAGCCGAAGCCGCGTCAATTACAGCCAAGCCGAAGCCGGTGTCTGGCGAGGGTTGGTGAGGCTAAGGGAACTCCAGCCTCAACGCGCCTACAGCCCGAGCGAAGACCGCTAACGCAGCCCTTCACACGAGGCGGGCGCCCCACAGAGTTAGGGAAACGCCGAAGCGCGTCTCCACACGCTCCGCGATCCAGCGGCAGAGACGGCGCAGGCAGCGCCTGTCGCTCGTTAAAACTGCTGAATAAAGCGCTGACACACAGCGCGAACAATGTTAACACAAGGCAAGCCACAGAAGCAGAAAAACTGCACAGGATAAACTCTTAACAATGAATAACACCAAACGTCAGAAAAACGTGAAATGACTTATCTGACGAGCAGAGAAGAAAGAGGAAGAGGAAGGGACGTCAGGACCGATTATACAGTGGACAGCCCCGTGATTGGATGGCAGTTGTTATGGACACTGTGGCCCATGTGCTCATGGGAGTTGAAGTTTATGTAAAAGTTTTCTTATTGGTCCACTTTAAATTTGCTATTTGAATAAAGAGAAGAAAGGACTGCATAATCCTCGCCTCCGTCCTGACATAGAATTTGACTTTGAATGCAGCAAAATGCGAGTTCCACAGGTCAACTTTGAAATTCTACGGACATATCTTTTCTAAAGATGGCATGAAGCCGGATCCAGAAGGGTGTCTGCTCTCGAGGATACACCAACACCGCGTGATGTCAGTGACCTCCGTTCCTTCCTTGGGATGGCAAGCTACTGTGCACGATATATCCAGGACTTCGCCACCATCAGCCACCCTCTTAGAGAGTTCACTCGTCATGGTCAACCCTTTACATGGACAGCTGCTTGTGACCACTCCTTACACAAAATCAAGCTGGCTTACTTCGATGCAAAGAAACGAAATGAAGTCACGGTTGACGCCAGCCCGGTGGGCCTTGGCGCCATCCTAGCGCAGTATCAGGAGGACTCAGAACAGCGCCACATCATTGCCTATGCCAGTCGCAGTCTCACCAACACTGAGAAACGATACTCTCAACCGTAGAAAGAGAGTCTGGCGGTGGTATGGGCCTGCGAACACTTCCACCTCTTCGTCTACGGCAAACACTTTACCATCATTACAGACCACCAAGCTCTCGTCACCATCTTTGGTAACCAAAAAGCCAAGATGCCTCCGCGCATTGAACGATGGGGACTGGGACTCCAAGACTACATATACACCATTGTCCACAAGCCAGGGAAGTCGGAAAATCCAGCGGACTACATGTCCTGACACCCTAGGACAACCACCAGTGGGGAGCACTCACTGGCTGAGGGCTATATTCACTTTGTCATTGACACGGCATGCCCGCCCACAGTTACTCTAGCAGCAATCCAAGAAGCATCCGCCCAGGATCCCATCCTTCAAGATGTCACGGATCGCATACGTAACAACTCATGGCGACACCTGAAAGACATGTCTCAGGACTCTGGCCAGAAAGCCCAGGAACTGTCTGCGTTCAAACACATTCATGAGGAACTTTCTATCAGTGAAGACGGTTTGATCTTGAGAGGTGGGAGGATTGTCATTCCCCAAAGACTAAGGCAAGGAGTAATCAATCTCGTTCATGAGGGCCACAGAGGGATAAGTGCCACGAAAAAGGCTCTACGAGAACGGGTCTGGTTTCATGGTAGAAACCACACTCAAAGACTGTGTTTCGTGCCAGCTAGTAAGCCGTGAGGAACCTCCCGCTCCTTTACAAATGTCAGAACTACCAGAAGGAGTATGGCAGCAAGTCGCAGTCGACTTCTTGGGCCCTCTAAAATCCAGCCAATACATCATTGCCAGCATGGACGAGTACTCCCGGTTTCCCTTTGCACACCTGATATCATCCACCAAAGCAACCGCAGTAATTCCAGTTCTCAATGAAACATTCGCAGCATGGGGCATCCCATTGCGAGTCAAATCGGACAGCGGACCACCGTTCAATAGACACGAATTCGCAGAATTCGCAAAACACCTTAACTTCAAACATCAAAAGATCACACCCCTATGGCCCCAAGCCAACGGCATGGTAGAACGCTTTATGGGGACATTGAAGAAAGCAGGCAACAAGCGGAACTGAATCACCGGGACATCCAACAAGCCCTGAATGAAGTGCTAAGAGCATACCGCACCACGCCTCATAACACAACCAACCGATGCCCAGCCACTTTGATGCTGGGAAGAGTCCCACGCACTGGACTGCCCACCCTGGACAGTGCACTACGACCAAAAGTTACGAATGTTGATCACGAGACACTGGTCAAAATAGATCACGACAAGAAACTACAAATGAAGACATATGCTGATCAACGCAGACATGCAAGACACACCGACATCCAAGTAGGAGACTGGGTGATGGTCCGACGTGACCGAAAAACAAAAGCAGACAGCCGCTACCTCGCCCATCCTCTGAAGGGTAGCCGCCGGAAAGGAACCATGATTACAGCAGAAGGTGATCACAAACGGATCACTCGGAATATTTCACAGTTCAAGAAATGCAACCCTCATGGACGACATGAAAGTCAATACTGGGAGTCCACCACTGACTCAGAAAGCAGAAGCAGTGATCAAAGTCATCCCAGTCAGGCAAGACAGGATAACAGCGTGCAACGCCGAACCAGGTCACCAGAACAGGCTGACCGCCCCAGGCGACAGACCAGACGGCCAGTGCGCCTCATTGAAGTGATCTAAGAAGCAGTAAGACTTTGTACAAAAGGGGGAGATGTCATATCGTGACTGCCTGACCCCTGTTTGCGACAGGACAGGCAGGCAGGAAGGGGCGTGGGGAGGAAGAGGAAGTGAAGAGAAGGGGAAGTTGGTTAGGAGCAGAACACGGTAGAACAAAGACGTGTCAGATAATACTCCCGGCTCCTGTGGATATGTACGCTTACTTGGCGCCCACAGACCTGAACAGACCGGCGGACCCCCACAAAGTTTGCGCGTCAGGGGCCCTACTCCGATATGTAGGATGGGGCCCTGAGATGTTCTACCTGGCCCACAACCTCCTGATTGTGGTTGGAGGCCTCCGCCGAATCATGCCCCATAGTCCATTCAGTGGGCTCTAGCCAGCCATTCCCATACTGCCACCGGACAGAGGGCTGCTGTATCACAATTATTTTCTTTTTTTTTTGCTTCAGCCACGAGCAGCATTTCGAAGGCTCCTGCTGCAAAGTTATTGCCCGAGCTGTGAGCCGGCGCACCTCCATCCTTTTGTCGTCCACTCGAAAATCCTTCTGCGCCGCTCCCCAGCTCCACGATTTAGTGACGAGCTGCACCAGGGGAGCGGCGTCTTATACTCCCCCACAATCTTCCCGCCATGAACAGTCAGTTCTGCCATTTTGGGGAGGATCAAACCTCACCTGGCTCCCCCATTTGCCAGGTGCCTAGGCGAGTTTTTTGCTGCAACGAAAGCGCCCCCCTTTTGGTTCTGGGTGCTTCTCGGTGGCTAGGACCGGATCCTTCCCGGGCTCTGGCGTCCGTTATGGTGCTGGCCCTCAAGGCCCCCTTCGGGGGCGGCCTCTGCAAGAACAGAGGAACACAGAAACCACACGACAAGGCAGGCCACAAGTGGACCAAGGTACCAGAGAAACCAGACACATTGCAACAAGCCTCCACAGCTCCCAAAGGAAAACAGCTAGAGAGTCCAAGGGAAACCAGAGCCTACTCGAGTGAGATGCACACTAGCACCCACTACACGCCCCTGCAGAGGCAGGACAGTAGTGTTAACCAAACGATACAGATAATAGGATATGTAAAATTGTGGTATGCTGTGTTTGCCTTTCCCCGCCCCTGCTCACGTAATACCTAAACTTCTTATAGCACAAGTGCCCGGAACCCTTGGCACCACGCTTTGTTACAGTTCTTGTTATGGCGTTGTTACAGGGGGGAGATATGTGATGTAGCGCTCTAGTCGCCAGCACCACATGATGCCTTCGCGCATGCTGGGAGCAGATGCCTGCACCAGGAGGCGCGCAGAGTGTAGTATTAACCCTGGCGCTCTCCCGCAAATAATAAACGTCTTGTTTCAGCGCACTCTAGTGTCCGTCATTATTGCAGTGCGTCAAACAACTTCCTCACCAATGCATTCTGTGCCCAGCCCCACTGCAGGGGGACAACCCGGGTTCATGACGTAAGCAGCCAGGCTGCCTTTCTTTACCTGGTATTAAAAATGATGGAATAAAAATGCTGTAGTGATTGTTTACATTATTTTACAGTTCGGACTGTCACAGTGCTAATTATTCACATTATTTTACAATTCTCTGGACTGGGTTGCAGGTGCGGAGCCTCGGTCCGTTGATCCTGGGCGACCAAAAGCCCAGCATTTTTATTCCGCCATTTTAATATTAACTTTTAAGGGCGTCATTGATTGAAGTGGCGGAAAAGTTCCTCATCAGTTGCTTTCTCTGTCCTCCCCTCTGCCCACTTCAGGGCTGTTTACCCTGTAAGTTATGTCGATCTTCCCCTATATCAGTATTTGGTTCAATAGGTTTGCTCATGCTGCTTATAGTATGTGCACACAGCGTGCCGTTCCGTACGCAAGAGGTCTGTGATCTGCCCTCCAACCGAAGTTGCATCACACAGACAATAGAACAATGTTAAATAAGGGAACTGCATTTTTAATGGTGTATTTCATTTCTTGTGCCACCAGAATGACATGGCGCTAGACCAAAAGTAAAAAAAATCTTACATTTCAGCTTCAAATTATTTTGCCTTCAGTCATTCTGTGAAGTCGGGGTGCAAATAAATGTATCGACACCTGAGGCCAAAGCTTTACTAGGCCGATGTGAGTGACCTTTGTGGAAAGAGTCCGTTTCCCGCGCGCAGTTCCCAGTGGGCAGACGGTTCACAGCTCAATTAGCTCTAATTGCACGCTGACTGGAAGCCTCATTGGAGAGCCACGGGGCTGGGTTGGCATGGAGAACCAACTGTCCTCGCATCCCCCAGGGGTGTCCAGGTTAGGGTTACACAGTGGTGTCAGCAGCCGCCCACTATGCATTGTAAACAAAAGCATGTGTCCTTGGCAGAGAAGGGCTTCCTCATTGACCCTTGCCTTCTGGAGCTGAGGTGTTTTAATACCACTAAGGTGTGCATGTAACAAAGCCGTGCACTTATTGACTTTTGTCGAAGCTGCTGGCGTGCTGAATTTGTACTTCAGCCGTGGCTCTGTGCCAGTCCGTGGCAGAAGCAGGAGAGCTGGCAGATGCACTAGGTATTACCAGTGGCCGGAGGCTGAATGTAGTAGCCCAGGACCCCAAAGGACCGTTCCTCCACTGAAAACATTACAGGGGCGATGCTACGGTAGCCCTAACAATCGACTTTGTTTGTCCTAAAGTGTACCAACGTGTATTATGTTGAAAAACAACACACTTTTGCACACAATGCAAGCATGAGATAAAGAATTTAATGTGAGAAAAAGTGTGATAACAACACACTTTTGCACACAATGCAAGCATGAGATAAAGAATTTAATGTGAGAAAAAGTGTGATAACAACACACTTTTGCACACAATGCAAGCATGAGATAAAGAATTTAATGTGAGGAAAAGTGTGATTATTGATTGTATTGTTTAGACATAAGATAGTCCCTCATACATTGTATTGGAATCATTTCACAGGAGGTGAACGGATACATCTAAACAGCCAAAGGTATGATAATGTCACTACAATCCTCCTCTAGCTGATCCAAAACTTGACTGACAATGCCTCAAGCCAATGGGACGAAGGGGGTTCACTCAACGTCTATTCTGTGTAGTTTACACAAGGGTTTGGTTTCGCCAGAACTAAGCATAAATTCCAGGCGGGCAAGGGGTTTTATATGGGAGACCTCCTGAAATGGAAGTATGCGCATTATGCAGATTAAGGTACTCCTGTCTTGTGCTTATTGCTCTGAATACAGGTCCACGGGGTTTCAAGCATAGATGCATAACGTATTATTTGCGCAGGGCAAGGATATAAGAAATTGATTTGGCACACATTTGCTGAATATATAATAAGGGGCATTGAAAATAAACGTTAGCTGAAACTACTTCAAAATGTGTTACAGGTGATCAGGAGCAGAATTAGTTTCTTTAATTTCTTATTACATAAGCACATCAGTTTGTTTGACTTTTGTCTAGAGAAAATCAATAAGTGCTGTACCAGTGTCTAAAAACATCTTATTTATGGGTTTGAGAAAATGTAAAATCCTCTTTCATGAGGAAGTATGGAATTCAGGGGAGAACCTAAATGAAGACATTCTTTCAGTATATTGAATTCCTCCAATGGATTCTCTTCTGAACTAAGCATGATCTCTTAGTAGCAGAGGCTTGTATTTTACCTCCCAACTTGAAATCAAGGCAAAAATCTTTCCCACAAGCATTTTTCCCATGTCTTAAGGCTCACTAGGCTGAAATGGTGGAAATAAATTTGCTTCATTTGTTGAACCAGGGCTAATCAACATGTGCTATTGCCTGCGGAATCTAGATTATAAACCTCAGTACATCATTTGATCCATGGCTCCACATGTTACTCTGCCAATGGTAAGCAAGCATCAATCTGTAGTAGATATTTATTGAAGTCTTTTTTCCAGTTCTTTTGCCACATGGAGTCATTACTGTGCCTGATGAATAATGTAGGCCGCACTGCTTCTGTAATTCTTTCTCCTACCAATATGGGTCAATAATTTTCCATCAGATCATGTTTTGAACAGGCCAATAACATTAAAGCCTTGAATAAAACACCTGCTCCCCCACTTTATGAAGAATCAGTTGGACGGGCACTTATTAAAACTAAATATGAGGAAAAGTGACCAGTAAAAATTTAATATTTTCCCTGACATTCCCTTGATAGCTATTTTAGCTGGGACCACCCGCCAGTGGTGCAGCAGTCCCGCATTGGCAATTAGGATGCCACCGCCACGGTGGCGGTGGCATCCCCCATCCACAACATTGTGGTGGGCGGTGCACACAGCAGCGGCCACCACAATGCTGTGGCTGAACCTTGTGCATTTGCATGAACAATGTGGCAGGCACAGCGCGGTGCCTGCCATGTTGTGCATGCAAATGCAGGGGGGTACCATAGGTACCCCCCATGTGCACCCCCACAGCCCCAACACCCTGGGGGCCCAAAACGGGCCCCCACATGCAGACACCGCATGCCTGTCCATAGCGGCAACACTGCCATGGAAAGGCACATCATCGCCTGCAACTTAATATGGATGGCGGTGTCTTGCAGACACCGCCACCATATCAAGCTCCTTTTCCGCACGGTCGACTCGTCGACGGATGGAAAACTAGCAGACTTTCTTTCCGTCCGCTGGGGTCCACCCCGCCATCGTAATATGGCGGGGGAAAATGGGATGCGGGCGGTGGTAAATGACGGGCAGATCGCCACCGCCATGAGGGCGGTGGCGATCCGCCCGACATACTAATAGACCCCATAGTGTGGTTGGGAATTGAATGTATTTGCATTAGATTAACTGAGAGACTGGTTCTCTGAGCTTAAAATGGGCTTTATCAGTGCACCTCTAAGACTGGTGTATCTGTATAGAAGAAGAAAAAGTAAAGAAATGTCTGTGCCGTAAAAAGGCTATAAGGGTCTGGATTGGTGGGGATCAACTGGATCTCTATTTTTTCTGCTTTTTTTTCTCCTTTTGGTTATTTCTGTACTTCATTTATTTTGCAGTCTTTTCTTCTGCATTCAGTAGGGATTCATAATTTTATCTTTCCTATTGAACCTACAAACATAAACTTGAGTACAGTCAGTCAGTCAAACACCTTTATTTCGCCAACTAAAATGATGGCATAAACAGTATTCTACCAGGAAAACATTTTCAGTATTACAATATGCAAAAATTACTGGTATTGAGCATAGAATCACATTTAAAGACAATATTCCCATTCTACTAATTAAATATAAAATAAACACACAGTTATTTACACAATTCATATCTTAGTTAGATAACAGATTGGCAAATTGATCTTCTCTTCACTAAAGCAGACAGGAAAAATGACGCCAATGAAGAACATATAAAAGGATCAGGTAATAACTAGGTAAAAAAGCGCCACACGATACTGTCTAAAATTCAGTTTACACATAACAGGGACAACGTACCTTTACCTTTGTTCATGATAGAATTTACAAAAAAATAAAAAATGTAAGTCATTCTAAATAGATTGATCATCACATGTGCAAAAAGGCAGTTCAGAGATTGCGCAGGTTTTAGGAGGAAGGCCCAACATCAGTGGGATATAATTTAACCGAAATTCACCAGAATATATTTATGTTGCAAGTTAGTGACACATTATAAATAGGTTGTATTCACATCCATTGACATTATACTTGGGACGGCGAGAAATGCTATAACTGATGATAACCTAAGGTTATCAGATATATTGCTTACAAGTTATAGCAGTCTTTTAATGATGCTTAATAGTAAACCTTGGAAATAAAAAAAAGCAAGTTACATAACTTACAAAGGACTGTCGATAAAGGATATTATTTGGACTGTAGCTAGTATGCAACATCTCATTATTAGCCTCATTATGATGTCGGTTGAATCGCAACTGACAGGCCGTTCATTGAGGTCTGACCGACAATTGCTGCTGCAGTCCGACCGCCACAATAAAATGCACAGCGGTCAGAAGGACCAACTGACGCTTCCGACGGGTCAGTCGGAATGTAATTCCCTACAATAAGGGCAGTGCCTGCTCAGGTACTGCCGTAGGGATTACAATGTCTCTTTCAGACAGCCCTGTAGTCGGCTGTTGAAAGGCTATCAGAAACAGAAATTGGGAGCCACTAGTAGGGCCTCCATCCCTCTGTGGCCCCCCAAAACATCCATAGCCCGCATGCCAAGCACCACAGGGGTGACTGGCACACGGTGCATGGCTGTTTGAAAACATCCATTTTGCCAATGCGGCTTGTGCTGTGGCCCTTTTCTGACTGCAGGGAAAGCCACAATGGAAACATTTAAGTTCATGACTACCTCATGGGCAGTCCCATCCTTATTTGTTAGATGGAACCCCAGACTACTAGTTGGACGGTTCCCATTCAGACACAATGCCGGTCATATGCATGTCTGTCTGGCATCGCAATAAGCCTCTATATGTTCACAAAAGGTAAAAAGTAAATATAGAAGCCAAATAAGAGATGAGATTGACTAGATTTCTGCAAATTAGATGATAACCTCAAAAATATCAACATCCTATACTTATAAAGTAAATGACAAAAATGTCAAACCAAAAATATCGATGTCACTAAGATTGTTGCCAAAATATTGTTTTTTATGTGTGTAAACATAAATAGTAAACATTAAATATATGTAACAGTCAGAGGAGGAGCTTCGCGCGCGCCCAAGATGGCCGAGTGAATTTAGGGCTCCCGAGACCCCCGTTGCCCCCCGGATATATCCTGTCATTTATCCTTTTCACTATATTGTGATTCTTGTTGCGGAATCGAAGAAGTATCAGACGCTGCAAACCGCATCCCGATCAAGCCCCGGGATCCGAAGTTTGCGGCCTGCATGAGCTGGAAGCTCGGAACTTGGGTTGGCATTGTGCCCGTGCAGTAGTGCAACAACAACGGCACTGAAGACCAGAAGTGGCGGGTCCTGCCCCAAGCCGGGACTTGGTTTCATTCCTGTGGTGGCTGGGACGCTCTTGGCAACCCTACCGGGTTATGCAACGGACGAAGGTGGAGATCCTGTGAGAAGACTGTGGCTTACTTTATGTAGACATGTTAAGACATGTTAACAGTCGAAAAACCTGAATCATCGAAATCAAAGACTTTGTCTATACATCGTGCCAGTGATGGTGCTGGGGTCTGCGTACTTGCCGATTATCAGGCATAGCGCTACTGTGGACAGTAAGCAGAATAATCAACAGGATCGAAAGCGAAGATCTTTATGTCCGCCTAACTATATCAATCGTACAGTGACGCCACCCCACAACGGGAAACTGGTAGCTGTCTCTTTGGACTCTCCTAAAATAGCGGACAAACGGCAATCGAAGAACGCTAGATGGACAAGATATACCCAGTCCAACAACATGGATCGATATGCGCAATCCAAAGGGTCGCCAAGTGGAATGGGGAAACCGCAAGAAGGGGCAAGAGAGACCTCAGTCTTGACAGTAGAGCCTACGTTACAGGAAGTTATGGCCGCCATTGATGGGGTGAAATCCTCCCTCGGTCAGAAGATGGAGACTCTGGCTCATAAACTGGACACAGTATCTATCGAAGTTAACTTGATCTGGGCTGATCTCACGAAAACGAGTGAGAAGGTGAAATCCCCGGACATCAAGACGGCCAGTCATATTCAATTTTAGGGACAGAGACACTATCCTGCAGGCCTCCAGATCTGAGGGCCCCCTGAAGTATGAAAACTCGTCCATCGGCTTTTTCCCAGACTTCACACAGAAAGTCCAGAAGCAGAGAATGAACTTTATGGGTGTCAAATGGAAGCTTCGTGACAAGGGACTTAAGTATGCTATACCCAGCCAAGCTGAGAGTCGAACTTGATGAACGGGTCTACTTCTTCGATAAGCCGGAAATTGCCTCGGATTCGTTGGACACCTTAGCCGCTCAGGAAGAATCCCAGAGTCAAAGTAGAGAAGGTGAAGAGGGTTCGCAAGAACAAGAATAAGTACTGTTATCATGTGATCCAGGGCCGGTTGGGGAACGGACTATTGATATAATGTTTCCGATGCTGTGTTTATTATAATAATGTAAGGGGGTTAACGGGACATCGGCTGGTCTTTCGCCTCCTCAGATTTACTTTTTGGTCGTTTAGTTTAGATGATGGGGCGACAGGCACACTGCAAGTTGGGGAGGTGCAATAGTCGTAAGCAGGGGTGCAGGGTGGGGGTTGAAGACAAGGGAAGTTTGGGGGAGGGAGTTTCTTTGTTGTTTTTTGTGTTCGCTCAAGGCATGGCGTATCAAGGTTTGGTGTCGAATAGTTGCTTCTCTATGGTGCAGGGATCGGAGAAGTGTTGGATCCACTTCATGTTTCAGGATGGGGGATAGGGGGTTGAGGGTGTTGAGTTGGAATGTGAATGGGTTAGGGGATAAAATTAAAAAGTGTGGTTCTGCAGTTCCTCAAACGTCACAACCCTGATGTGGTCCTACTCCAGGAAACGCACCTTGTAGGAAATGCATGTAGGCGATGCATAGAAAGGGATATCGCCTGATAGCTCATGCGGGATTAACTTCAGGTTCCAGGGGAGTAGGGATCTTGCTTTAAAAATCACTCCTGATTGTAGTAGACTCGATTACGGAAGATGATAGGGGACGATGCATAGCAGTATCAGGGCGATGGGAGGGAAACACTCTTTCCTTGGTCTCGATATATGTCCCCCCAGGTCTGCAAACGACTACTTTTTCTGCATTAGGGAAGGTTCTTCTGGACCTCCAGAGGGGATTGATGATTCTGGGATGAGATTTCAATACCGTTGTCTCGGGCGCCATGGACAGACATCTGTCCCGAGACGTAGGGCGGACGCAAAGATGTTGCCACTTGAAACCAAGAAGGTGTTGAGTCTCAGGGTGTACGGGCAGGAGTCTGAACGCTGACTCAATGTCTGCTTTCGTCAACAAAGCTCCCCTCCCTGCCCTCCGAACCATATCTACAGCCATGTCAAAGGAGCAGTACGAGACAGCGCAAGAGCCCTCTTCTAGCCAGAAGTTCACTGAATCACCCTCCGGGTACGAGAGGTGCTGAATCAACCTGAAAGCCCCTGGTTCCTTCTTAGGGACCACCCCCAAGGGAGAGACCAGAAAGTTCAAGAGGGGTGGTGCAGGAGGAAGCCCGCCACCCTCCCCTAGGTCTAATTCCTTCCTAACTTTTGCTCCCACCACCTCAGTGTGGTCCCTGGTTGACCTGAGATTCTCAGCATCCCTGTTGACCAGCGGCCCTTGATAAGGAATTCTGAAACCTTCCAAGAACCCTTCCGCTAGCAGGCTCTTTGGCATTGGGGTATTCCTGAAGTTGGGGTAGCAGGTTCGGAATGTCAATGGGTGAGGGCCCTTTGGCCAGGCAAGTTCCTGATAGCGTACCGAGTGGAGGCAAACAAACTATGGCCCCATCAGGAGTGGGTAAATCGGCTGGGGAGGGGGGAAGGGGGTTTGGTTGGGTCCTTCGTAACTCGGCCGGCCAATAGTCTTACTTATCCTGTCTAGCGGGCCCCGATGAAGGTTCCCGCTTATCGCATGCTGTTGCAGGATGGGTACCACCGCACTTGCTGCATGTGTGGGAGAATCTGCAAGCTTTCCCCCAGGTCCATGTCCCCCCATTGTAAAGCCTGCATGATCCAGTGAATGGTCTTCTAGCTCCCTGCTTCTGTCCCCAGCCGCGGCATCCCCGAAAGGACTGCCTAAACTGACCCTTTTTGTCCTGCTTTTGTGCCTTACTCCACTCCACCTTCTTGTAGCTGCTGGTCGCCTTCTCACTGGACTCGGCCTCCCTTTGCTCATGTGCTGCATCCATAGCTTCACCTCCATCTGGTTCCATCCCAGATCTGGGCAAATGGCTATCTTTTCCCTGAATTCAGAATTGTATCTGTACCACCTCATGCCCCCATTCCTCTCTGCCTCATTGGTAATAATGCTAGCATATTGGAACAGCCCTGGTCCCTGCTCTGGGAAAAACTCCATTACTACCGCTGCCAAGATAGCAAATGCCTGTGCCCATGTTTTAATCGACATCTCCGGCCATGCCTGAAAACGCACTTTCTTGTTGTCGTCCTTCCGCCCATTCTCCTCGTGTCCACCCCTTCTGCGCCATGCATTAGCAGTGTGAAAATGTCAATGAACACTCTACGCCGTATGCCTTCCTTAGCTGCTAATGGTACCTGCCATGCTAGGGAGCACTGACCAGACAACAGAGGGGCCACCGTCACTAATGGCCCCGGCACCGCTGGCGTCATCTGTATTGCTGCCCTTGGGGTGGTGCTGGTCGCTGCAAGGGGTGGGGGTGGGGGTGGGATGAGCGCCACCACCATGGCATTCGCCAGTGGTGGAGCAGGCGCTGTTGTGGGATGCATAAACAGCTCTGTCCCTTGCTGACACTAAGTCTCTTGTGGTGCCCCCTGTCCAGTCTGACCCTACGTTGTTACCGCGTGAACTCGGGGCCGCCTGTGCTCCCAAAGTAATTTCCCCCCCAACCCACACCTGTGAGATGGTTGTGCCCACCTGTGCCTGACTTGGTGGAGCTGCGGCCACCGGTCCAACGCCGCTGTTTGTGCTAACCACCCCACCGATGTTTCTGGCAGCCCGAAGGCCAGATCTTACTTCGGTCATAAAGTCTGCTAGCGTGTTTGTGAGCTTACCAAGGTCCTCACATGTAGCAAAATTCGACGGGGGGTACCATTGGTCCAGCTGCTGGGGGTGGCGAGGGAGGCGCTGGCATGACTATTGGCCTCGACTGTTCAGTGTTCCGACTCCTTGCTGGCAAAGGTTCTGCTGGAAAGTCTCTGACTTTGTGCCTGTGGACCCTTTTTGACCTGGTGGGCCCTGTCTTTGCTGTGGGTTCGTGCCCCGTAGGGGTAACAGACATGACGATCACAGAATCACCCGGGCTGTTTGCTCTCAATAGCTCACTGGCCCAAGCAACGCCTTTCGCCCTGACCATTTCCATCACGGCTGCCAGCTGCGCATCTTGGGAGGTTCCAGGCAGTGAATCCTCCACCTAAGACGGTTGCGAAAAAAGCGGGGGTATCTCTGGCTATTCATTCAGGCGCTTCGGGCTAATTTCTCCTGAAAAAGAAATGGAGCAGTAAACCAGCGGCCTCACCGAATGTGGCAGTCTGGCCTATGTGTCCCTTCTAGTGTTTCTCCCCCGATCCCCAAGCTCTACTTACTTTGCTACTTTGTTGAAAGATCGGCCTGACCCCACAGACCCTCATGTCGGGATGGGGGGGGGGGGCGCCTGGGGGCGAGGGCAGGTGGAGGGGCAATTCTGGATGAAATCCTGCGGGCAAAGAATGGCGATATTTACAAAAACACACCTCTAGCTGCCCTCGAGCATACTCCTTGCCATCCCTTTCTATCGCATCCCTGCTGCTAGCCCCCTGGATATCCCCCCCAGTTTCGTTAGCAGCCTCAACGAGCCCCTTGTGCATACCACGCACCCCTTTAGTATTACCTCCACCAAATGCCTTCCGTGGACTGAACTTCACCCAAAATGTGACGGATATCGAAGAGTACCGGCGAGGCTGAAAAAGAAAGACAGAACTCTTGAGTACGCCTACCTGACAACAGTGCCTAGGGTACCTGGTGCACAGCATGGTCCCGGGGCAGCTTTCCTGCTGGGACCTTCCAAACTTCCCTTCAAGGCTTTAGCTGCCGCCAACCTTCAGCATGTGAACCATGTGCCCATCCTATCAATTCTGCTGAAACGAACTGCCAGCTGAGGGACCCTAACATGCATCACCTCTCCCAAATTACCTGCTCCTATAGTGCTTGAGTGGCGCTTAGGTTGATCAGAATTGCCTCATATCCTTCTGACCTGCACAGAAATTAACAGGTGATTAGGCGCACACAATCGTAATTGGAGCTTAAGACCCCACGTGCCCTTAATTCCTAATTATACATTGGTCCTAAAGCTAAGCTGCAAAATGTGTTTACAGAGCTGGAAGCATGAACGCTAGGGCAAGTCTACTGTTGACCTGCCACACTATAATGGGGGACTCGTTCTGCGGAACTGCTGCCCCCGACCCCTGCGTCAAAAGATCCCTCCGATTTTAACCTAAATGTCCGCCATAGATTCCTCCTCCCATGCGATGCGCAGAGTGCTCGGTATCAGCACTCAGCCCCATTTCGCCCGAATCAACCCCCTCCAAGGTTGTTACCGGCACTCAGGGCATTCCTGTACGCCATGCAGGGCCGGTCCTAGGCCTTCTGAGGCCCCGGGCGAAAGGGAAGATGTGAGGCCCCCCTAGTTGAATATTGCGTCACAAGAAGTGACATCACAGAAAGTAACATCACAGTACTATTGATCTTATTTGGCATCACTGAAGTCACGCTAGGTGTACGTTGCGCTCTATAAATAATTTTAAACTCAAACACACCCACACACAACCACACACAACCACACAACCACACACACAATCACAACCACAACATCACAACACCACACAACCACACACAACCACACACAAACACACACACACAACCACAACACCACAACCACAACACCACACACAACCACACACACACAACCACACCACACACACCACACACACACAACCACACACACACACACACCCAACCACACACACACACGCACAACCACACACGCACAACCACACACGCACAACCACACACGCACAACCACACACACACCACACACACAACTACACAAACAACCACACACACACACAACCACACACACACAACCACACCAAGCATTGGCATAGCCAATAGGTCTCGCCTTTGGGAACTTATAAGTGTTTAGCCATGCAACAGTTAATGTGGTTGCACCAAAGATATTGTGCTGCATAACTAAATACTTAGAAGGTCCCAAAAGCGAGACCTATTGGCTATGCCAATGCTTGTTTTTATAACCCATAATACGCAAACCCAGTCACAGTAGTGTGTTTTTACATGACAACATGTGGAGTCAAGAAGACAGTACTACCCTGGTCAGTTCCAGGGATTCAAAGATCATTAAATGTAACTGAGACACTTCATTGTATATTTGGCCTGTGTCAACGAAATTCCAGCTCTAAAACAACACAATCATGGGAGAGCATCCAGATGCATACTTATCTCCAAGGTATCAGACCTGGGACGTAAGGTGCTCGAACTATCTAGTAAAAATAAAATATTTACATTCTAAAACTATATGGTTGATGTTGAAGCACTAAAGATCAATTTGGATATTACTGAACACGTATTTGAATCACGGGGATGTTTGTCACCAAAAGATACATATAATAATGCTAAAACGTTAGGTATTAACCTCTGGCACAGCTGAAAACTGTTGTGGGCGGAGAATGAGCACGGTAGCCAAGGATGTTAAAGCGAGCCCCAGGTCAAAATTTAAAGCGTAGAGCACTTTTTTAAAAGGTCCACTATACTTAAACGGCAAGGTGCTGTTGCGTTCTACTAGTAACTTATGAACGTGGTGTCCACGGCAACTGATTTTGCTTCACTTACTTTTTAACGTCTCTGCTTCCTGCCCAATAGCCACCGATGGCTAAGGTGCCCACTGCCATGACAAAGATGATAACCATATTGTAGTCCAGGACAGGCTCAATAGAGGCATACATTGCCACCTTCACTGACTTGCCAAATGTAACACCAATATATGAATGAGTCCTACTTAAAACGTACACTCCAGCTGCGCTTTCTGAAACAGACACCAAAGGCTACAAGGCCCAGGGAAGGGGGCCCCCACATTATGACCTTGCTGCTCCATCCAGTGCTTGAAGGCCTTGGGAGGGGGGCCCCCTACCATGGGCCTTCAAGCAGTAACAAGGCACTTCCCAAGACACTGCTGAGAGCTCATCAGAGTACAAAAATAACAACAACAAAAACCTCAGTTGAAGGGGTGTTCTTTAATAGTGGACAGAAAATAAAGTGGTAGCTGTACCTAGCTTAGATGGCAACGAGAACAGTAAATATTTTTATGTTTTGTATGTAATACTGCCCCCCTGTGTCAGATCAGTATGAGTCAGATAGTGTTTCTGCACAAATGAATTAATTGCTTTTAAGTTATCGAGCTAGGAAGAATGTATTGACCACTGTATGTCACAGGCATTATTATTACCTAACTTTAGCTGTATTCAATGAAGATGAGAGACACTGCCCTATCAAGATTCCTCCCCTCACCCACCTACTTTTACCTGTGTCCGGCTTGTGCTGGAACCAAAGGGGCCTTCTGTTGCCAAGATATAAAATGCACAATCAGCGCCGATAATGGCCGGTACTTAACCGAGGCGCTGCCCTGCCCCTGACATTGTGAGGCCAACATAATTGCTGGCCCAGCCATTGTGCCGTCCCCCATTCAGGTTGTCGCTTCCCCCACCCGTAATGTAATCAGGTGAGGCAGGGGGCCCTGTGGTGGGCTGAGGAGGTGTGAACTTTCACAGGGGCGCGAGGCCCCCTGAGCGCGAGGCCCTGTGCAGCTGCCCACACTGCCCATGCCTAGCGCCGGCCCTGACGCCATGTACCTGCCCTCTGCAATCCCCCTGGATCCTCGGGGGTGGAAGCCCGATTGAGCCGCTACTACAGAAGGTGGCCCATGCGAAGCCCCCCTTCGGGCTATGTACTACTATGGTCAAAATAATCCTGCTCCCCAATGAGACTTGCGTATTACGCTAGTTGAACTGCGCCTTGCATCTGCGAGCGCGCCCGGATAGCCGCGTGCTACTACACTGCTTCTAGTGCATTCCTCTTCCTAGTAGAGAGACTGATTTGCGAACTTCATCACTTCTTTTAAATGCGGTAAGTTTCAGCGCCATTCATTTGTGGCCTGTAACAATCCTATCGTACTGTAGTGCCACTCTAGAGAATTCCGTATGCCGCGTTCTACGCCCGACGGTGCGGGAAGCGAATCTATTCCTGAACGCGCAGGCCCCTTTGTAATACCTGTGCCCTTGGCCCGTCGTGTGTGGGAGCCACAGCCATGGCATGAAACCCCGGCATATATATGTGACCGAGCATAGTTTGAGTCATGCCCTGTCAGTGCGCGTATTCGCCTCCTGAAAGTTATTTATTTGTGCCACCGACATGTGTTTTCAATGAGGCATTTCCCACCCGTTACAAGTTGCACCGAAAGCGCCCTGTGATTGTATAATTAATGAAACTTGAGGCGAGGAGGAATTCACCTTGGGGGACGGGCGAAATGTACTGTTCAGACCCCTCACGAGCTGGCGTGGCCGGGCCCTCATGGTGCGGGTGGTGGCAGGGGATGATGCTTAAATGCCTCTCGCGACCATCATGCTTCATGTTTCCACTTACTTCACAACCCTGCCTGAAATCCAACTTGTGACCATCGGGCACTGCGGACGTCAGTGGCAGCATTAAACTAGCTTAGCCGTCGGTATGTCGGCGAGGGGGCGGAGAGATGTAAAGTATGAATGTAATGTATGTGTCTTGTAAAGCGCACTGCTGCCCTGAGGAGTCGTGGCGCTGTAGACCGCTGGGGAACCCGTCCTGGCCATCCCTGTGAGATGGTCCCTACTGGGTATCTCCAAGGTGAAACCAGGCATCCCGGCGAATGTGGGGAGCCGTTGTGGAGATGAGGCAAGCTAATGCCCAGAGTTGCCGAGTGTGATCCCTGGTTATAGTAGGCACCGAGGCGAGAATTATCGAGTCTGCTGACCCTGGTCCATGACCCTGCCGCGTCGGGAATTGAACCCTGGTCCTGGGCCGTTTTCTGCTTCCGGGTCTGCCGCCTCTAACCAGTGAGCCACACCACTCCACGTAGTGGCCGGTGAACCCGGATCACCGGACAGCGGCCATGCCTTGACAGACACCGGGTCCATCCCCGCATGTCTGGAGGAGCCTGCTGATGGAAGCCTTGGCACCCCATCTTCCCCGCCCTAGCCGGTGACGCTCACTGCGCCGGTGCCCAGGGGGACCCAGATGCACCTCCGGATTTACTCTATCAGTCATCTATTCCGCAACCCGAGCCGAGCCTGCAGGAAAACCCCCGCACTGGGGGCCACAGCTCCGAAACCGACCCTGACCCCGAAGGAGGGGACTCTCCCCCTGCGGATCACCCCTCTCCAGCCGAAGCGCCTCACCCTCTAACTCCCCTCCACGCCCTGAGCCCGCAGCTCTCTGAGGGCCCTAGGTGGACAACGGCGACCCCCGGGCCCCACAGCAACTGCCCCAGATCACACCGCCAACAGCGGCCCGCAACTAAGCAGGCCGCCTAGCCCAGCTACGACCCCTAAAGGGGGGGAGCGAGCAGAAGGGGGGTGAGAAGGTAGTCCGTGGTAGTCCGTGTCTCTTTGGGAAGCCGAGCACAACAGGGACGGGACCACGAAAAGATTGCGTGTCCCCTAGCGAGGCGACCACGGCGCGTCCGGTGCATCAAAGAGGCTAGTAAGAGGGCGATGGGGACTTAAGTACCCCTTGCCCTGCCTACCTGGTGCACCGGACTTGACGTCTCGCCCATGTCCCCTCACCGGTTTCCTCCTCTCCACCACCCTCCCCGTTGGGGACAGAGAGGGGGTAGGGGAAATGGGCGGGGGAAGCCCAATGTTACTAGAGGGCCGCCCTCTTGAGTGGCCACCTACGGTGGCCTCGGGGGGCCTCATTTCCAAGGGGGGTCTCTCTCTCTCAGCATGTGGAAATATTCAGGCAGACAGGCAGGGCGCTGACAGGTACCTATTGAACGGGTGGGTGTTTTGGGGCGGGGCCAAGAGGTTAATTTTAAGGCGAGATAGTTGTGAGGTGCGTCTTTTTTGGTCCGATTTATTATGGAGCAAAACATGGGGGTACATTAAATACAATTAATCAAGGTGTTTGGTACTACTGGGGTTTTGGCCTGGCAGGGGGAGAGTGCTCTTGTGGGCATAGGCGAGGAAGAAACAGTTTTGGATGCTGGAGTGTGTCTGACTGAGCTCAAGCAGTTTGGGCGGCGAAGCAGCGATTTCCAGGTTTTCTAAAGTCTCTGTGGACAAATAGACTGCGAGTGAATATCTATTTGTCTCTTCTTATGTTGCCGCTTTGGGTCTGCTGCGGCGTTGCAGTTGTGACTAGCGCCAAGTTAGAGTGCCACCTGTTCGCATCAGACATTATAGGATCACCTGTTGTAGGCAAAGGGGAGCTGGACAGGGGGGCGGGTTCGAATTTGTAGGAGGCGGGCAGAGGGACAGAAATGTGCGCATGCGGCAGATAATGCCAATGCAGGGTACAGGGGGGATGAGGTGGACACTGTGGGACCTCCAGGGATTCCTTGATAATGGTTCTTTAAATGGTCCCATACTCAACGGTACAGAGTACTGCCACTTTTTCATTTGCTCCCATCGAGTACCGGCACTTTTTCTCACGAGGGCCTGGTTGTGACGCAGGTGGCTTCTCAATCACGGTGGAGGCCTGGGCTGGGCCAGGAGAGCAGCTGCGCCGGCCACCAATGCACAGTGATCTGCCTGTCCTGCTCTGGAAGCCATCCGAGCAAGGTGTGGCTGCAGGGAGGTTCCTTCATCCTTTGCGCTTACACAGCGCGCGCAGACAGGTGGCTGCAAAACCTAATGGTCGAGGGTCTGAGAGGTAACACAGCGCTGCTGCAATAACGCTTCTGTGGCACAAACCGCCAGATGTAAACTGCTGCCATTAGACCTTTTAACACACATTCATTCGCAGTACATCTATCACAAGACAAGATGCGGAGCACCTTGTAAAAGTAAAATACTTGATACTGTGAGTCTACAAAACACATACAAACATTTTTTCCAGTTAAAAAAAGACTGTTGCCTGCGGTGGGTTGTCATGGACAGAACAAAAGGTTTGTGAGTGCTTCACTATCTCTAACCATCGCTCCAGAACTGAATTTCCTTCTTTGGATGTGCGAATAATATGAAGATGAAGATGAATGAAGATACCTCCCCAATCTTAAAAAAACTTCTCCTTCTCCATAGGCCATGCCGCAGGAGAAGTTTTTTTAAGATTGGGGAGGTATCTTCATTGGTTTTATCTATACCGGACAGCTAGGTGGGAGGTTGAATGCTTAAAATCCTCCATAAAAAGAGTATATTTATCTTTGGACCTGCGTTAGTCGTATCTTGAAAATCAGTATGATAGGACTAATCGGTATAAGGGGTACACATATATATATATTTCATAATTACCAGCGCTATGCGGTAATGTTCTTTAAATACTGTTTTCCCTTGGCACAGTATGCAAGGTGAATATTTTACACGGACTCTAGAAGCAAGGCGGGGTAGTCAAATTAGTTGGCTTCGTTTTCCATTGACGATTTTTTATCATTCTTACTTTATAGAACTGAGGATTAATGCATTGCACTGAACTTGTCTGGAGCCTGAAACGGCCAATTCAAGCAAAGTTACAAATTTTGGATACCTCCGAGAATCCCAATTGGATAAGGTACACGATTTCTCATATGTGGTTTCTTCAGTTTAATGCTTTCGGTTTAGGGTGATGAATAGCCAAGTTATAATACAAACGATCAAGCTGGACAAGGAAGTATGGTGTCTTGACAGGGATCAATCTTTTTCTGCTCTAGGGTAACTGTATAAGAAAGCGAATATTGGAGGATCTCTCATCGACTTGCTAGGACGTGGAATAGAATTTTCCACGCTAGGTAATTGAAAATTATTTGAATATATAAAATATGTTTTCTCAAACTTTGTTGAGTCACTGGTGTGGTGGTTTAATAAAAATGTAGGTGCAATGTGTGTTTTGTTGAGTGTCTTTATGAGCCAAACTAGCCTTCTTCCCTGGCTGTGGTCTAGATATTGATCTTTGCTTACCGAGTGTCTGTTAAAACCAAGTAGGTTGACATGTGCATTAAATGGCTGTTATCCCATGCAGTTTTTTAGCTTCACAAAGATTGGTGAGATGTGGTGTTTTGTAGATATGGGTCATTTGGGTCTTTATATTCTCTGTTGTTGTTCATCACTTCACGAAATTGTGGTTTTTAATGTGGGTGTTCTCATGGCAGATTTTATCAATATCTGAATACCATACTGGGGTTGATTTTCTTTTCCGGCTTGAGAACGTTTCCACCACTACCCATATGGTGAAGGGTACATGATTGTATTTGTGATTTTTATGCATTATCAATGATCTGTTGTTTTTAACAGCCATGATGAAGCCCGCTGGGGTGAAACGCGTTGGCTGTGTGGATCAAGAATAAAAAAGATTTATCTATGAAGACAAGTTTCCTTAATAATCTGTTTGATTTGTGCATATACTGTATGCTATTTATTATGTGCCTCTTTGAGCGATTCTATTCCTACTATAATAAAGCCCTGGTCAGGAGATGGGGCTGATTACAAATTATGGGGCTTATTTACAAGCCCCTTGCGCCGCCTGTACGTCCCTTTTTCCCATATTAAAAGTTAAGCACATGCGGCACAAGGGGCTTGGAGATAAGCCCCTTGATATCTTTTCGGTGCCTGCACCAAAACAATGTGTACAAATGACCACTTGGGGGTGAAAAATAGATGAACATTTTCGGTTTTCCTGCTTTTGGCGCCTGATCACGTTTGTGAGTTACACGCAGATACCTAGTCATGAATTAGATGCATTAGCGTTTGATAAAAATTGAGCCATTTACTTCCTTGTGGCATGTAAGCCCAGACGGTTTAGCACTGGCTGCAAACATGTCTGTTCAAAGAGCTTATAACGCTTACCACTGGGCTTCCCTCCTCTTCCGTTCAAGGTGGATAAAACAGGGATCAGTGAGTTTGGTAACAAGACTCCATATTATTCGCACATCCAAAGAAGGAAATTCAGTTCTGGAGCGATGGTTAGAGATAGTGAAGCACGCACAAACCTTTTGTTCTGTCCATGACAACCCACCGCAGGCAACAGTATTTTTTTAACTGGAAAAAATGTTTGTATGTGTTTTGTAGACTCACAGTATCACGTATTTTACTTTTACAAGGTGCTACGCATCTTGTCTTGTGATAGATGTACTGGCGAATGAATGTGTGTTAAAAGGTCTAATGGCAGCAATTTACATATGGCGGTTTCTGCCACAGAAGCGTCATTGCAGCAGCGCTGTGTTACCTCTCAGACCCTCGACCATTAGGTTTTGCAGCCACCTGTCTGCACGCGCTGTGTAAGCACAAAGGATGAAGGAACCTCCCTGCAGCCACACCTTGCTCGGATGGCTTCCAGAGCAGGACAGGCAGATCACTGTGCATTGGTGGCCGGCGCAGCTGCTCTCCTGGCCCAGCCCAGGCCTCCACCGTGATTGAGAAGCCGCCTGCGTCACAACCAGGCCCTCGGGAGCAAAAGTGCCGGTACTCAATAGGAGCAAATGAAAAAGTGCCAGTACTCTGTACCGTTGAGTATGGGCCCATTTAAAGAACCAATATCAAGGAATCCCTGGAGGTCCCACCGTGTCCTCCTCATCCCCTCTGTACCCTGCATTGCCATTATCTGCCGCATGCGCACATTTCTGTCCCTCTGCCCGCCTCCTACAAATTCGAACCCGCCCCCCTGTCCAGCTCCCCGTTGCCTACAACAGGTAATCCTATAATGTCTGATGCGAACAGGTGGCACTCTAACTTGGCGCTAGACACAACTGCAACGCCGCAGCAGACCCAAAGCGGTAACATAAGCATGGCTTTAAGTGGGATGAAAAAACTGGGGGGTCTCTCAAAGGGGCGTGGCTTTAAATCACTTACGCAAAAAATCTGTGCTTAGCATAGTGTGCGCCGAACTTGAATTTTGCTGTTTCCGTCATTGCATCCAGATATTTGATACAAGTAACATCATAACGACAATAAGTAAGTAATATTGGCTTTGTCAATGGTTATTACTTGCAGAAGATAAATAAGCTGCAACTATGACTTGTATATAATATTGACAAAGCTCCTACTTAAATCCTTGGTGACCCTACCACAATGTTGCTGCTCCTGAGTTTCAGAAAGAGAAGGGAAATCCAGAAAGAAAATGACTCTTAAAGGATTTCCCCTCCCCCACTACGCTCCCCTGGCATGACGCCATGCTGTAACTTCGCTACTACTGAGAAGTGAGCAGTGTGAGCAGCGCACATCCATGTGCCTGGTGCTGTCTCGAAACGGGTCTCAATCAGGCTTTGTTTTGAGCCATGGCACTTTTTTCCGGAATGCAGTGACAGCAAACAGCGGTCATTGCAGTCCGGGAAAAAAAACGGGCGGCCTGTGTCAGGGCTCAAAACAGAGCCCGATAGAGACCCGTTTCGAGGCCCTCTGAAAAAAACTGCCGGTGCTCAGACCCCTTGAGACCCGGCCCACTTAGGAGAGACAAATAGATATTCACTCGGAGTCTATTTGTCCACAGAGACTTTAGACAACCTGGAAATCGCTGCTTCGCCGCCCAAACTGCTTGAGCTCAGTCAGACACGGTCCAGCTTCCAAAACTGTTTCTTCCTCACCTATGCCCACGAGAGCACTCTCCCCCTGCCAGGCCAAAACCCTAGCAGTACCAAACACCTTGCTTAATTGTATTTAATGTACCCCCATGTTTTGCTCCATAATAAATCGGACCAAAAAAGACGCACCTCACAACTATCTCGCCTTAAAATGAACCTCTTGGCCCTGCCCAAAAACACCCACCCGTTCAATAGGTACCTGTCAGCGCCCTGCCTGTCTGCCTGAATATTTCCACATGCTGAAAGAGAGAGAGCCCCCTCTTGGAAATGCGGCCCCCAGAGGCCACCGTAGGTGGCCACTCCAGAAGGCGGCCCTCTAGTAACATTGGGCACCAGGTAGGCAGGGCAAAGGGTACTTAAGTCCCCATCGCCATCTTACTAGCCTCTTTGTTGCACCGGACGCGCCATGGTCGCCTCGCTAGGGGACACGCAATCTTTTCGTGGTCCCTTCCCTGTTGTGCTTGGCTTCCCAAAGAGACACGGACTACCTGTTCGGTGAGTGCGGCTCTTGTCACCCCCCTTCTGCTCGCCTCCCCCTTTAGGGGTCGTAGCTGGGCTAGGCGGCCTGCTTAGTTGCGGGCCGCTGTTGGCGGGGTGATCTGGGGCAGTTGCTGTGGGGCCTGGGGGTCGCCGTTGTCCACCTAGGGCCCTCAGAGAGCTGCAGGCTCAGGGCATGGAGGGACGTTAAAGGGCGAGGCGCTCTGGCTGGAGAGGGGTGATCCGCAGGGGGAGAGTCCCCTCCTTCGGGGTCGGCGTCGGTGCCGGAGCAGTGGCTCCCAGTGAGGGGGTTTTCCTGCAGGCTCAGCTCGGGTTGTGGAATAGATGCCTGATAGAGTAAATCCGGAGATGCATCTGAGTCCCCCTGGGCCCCGGCACGGTGAGCGTCACGGGCTAGGGCGGGGAGCAGGGGCGCCAAGGCTTCCATCAGCAGGCTGCTCCAGACATGCGGGGATAGACCCGGTGTCTGTCCAGGCATGACCGCCGTCCGGTGATCCGGGTTTGCCGGCCATCTCTCCACCCCCTCTGTTGCCGACATACCGACGGCTAAGCTAGTTCAATGCTGCCACCGACGTCCGCAGTGCCCGATGGTCACAAGTTAGATTTCAGGCAGGGTTGTGAATTAAGTGGAAACATGAAGCATGATGGTCGCAAGAGGCATTTAAGCACCATCCACTGCCACTTCCTGCACCATGAGGGCCCGGCCACGCCAGCTCGTGAGGGGTCTGAACAGTACATTTCACCCGTCCCCTAAGGCGAATTCCTCCTTGCCTCAAGTTTTGTTAATTACGCAGTCACAGGGCGCTTTCGGTGCAACTTGTAACGGGTGGGAAATGCCTCATTGAAAAAACATGTCGGTGGCACAAATAAATAACTTTCAGGAGGCGAATACGGGCACTGACAGGGCATGACTCAAACTATGCTCAGTCACATATATATGCTGGGGGTTTCATGCCATTGGGCTGTGGCTCCCACACACAACGGGCCAAGGGCACAGGTATTACAAAGGGGCCTGCGCATTCAGGAATAGTTACGCTTCCCGCACCGTCGGGCGTAGAACGCAGCATACAGAATTCTCTAGACTGGTACTACAGTACGATAGGATTGTTACAGGCCACAAATGAATGGCGCTGAAACTTTAATACAGCATTTAAAAGAAGTGATGAAGTTCGCGAATCAATCTCTCTACTAGGAAGAGGAATGCACCAGAAGCAGTGTAGCACGCGGCTATCCGGGCGCGCTCGCAGATGCAAGGCGCAGTTTAACTAGCGTATTACGCAAGTCTCATTGGGGAGCAGGATTATTTTGACCATAGTAGTACATAGCCCGAATGGGGGGCTTCGCATGGGCCACCTTCTGTAGTAGCGGCTCAATCGGGCTTCCACCCCGGAGGATCCAGGGGGATTGCAGAGGGCAGGTACATGGCGTACAGGAATGCCCTGAGTGCCGGTAACAACCTTGGAGGGGGTTGATTCGGGAGAAATGGGGCTGAGTGCTGATACCGAGCACTCTGCGCATCGCATGTGAGGAGGAATCTATGGCGGACATTTAGGTTAAAATCGGAGGGATCTTTTGACGCAGGGGTCGGGGGCAGCAGTTCCGCGGAACGCGCTCCCCATTATAGTGTAGCAGGCCAACAGTCAGACCCCCCAGGATATAGCGGCATGGATTGGCAAATTTAGCGGCACAAAAATGAAAATTTAGCGGCATTTAGTGACGTTTTATTTTGGGTTTTTTGCAACACCAAACACAGATATCTTACTGTTTGAGTTATTTGACAACATGGAGCTATGTACATTTTGTTTATTTACAATTCAGCCCATTTGTTTTAGTTAAAAGGCATGTTAATCTTGGCCATGTACGTTCAGTTCTTCTGAGCACTCCACAATGCGCAACATTAAAAAAATCTGCCTTTCTGCCTGTAATTTTGCTTCCCCGGTCTCTCTGCCTTTGGGATTCGCTCTTTCCTTTTCATCAGCTGCCATTTTCAGCAGCATGGAGTAATTTCATGGCTCGTTGCAAGCGCTGAAAACCTTTGAAACCACAAATGCTAACCTACCTGGCCTGCAGCCATTTAGGAAACAGAGGCCAAGCACTTTCTACTTCCAGCCTGTGCATAATTTCACTTCTATCTATATTTATTTGACATTGAGCTGGGTAATGCCAATTTTTTTTTATAAATCATGGGCAAGCTGCTTTTATTTCTCTCTACCCCCCCAACACTCCAGAACTGCTTCTTGAACCACCATCCCCTTATGCCAACCTCCCCCCTTTCCCCTAACCTAGCAGATCTTTACACTTTCTATAACCACCAACTGGGGCTACCATCCTTTTTGTGCAGATTTCCAGCCCCATACACTCATCACACTCAGTCTGCACACCTTCTCCACCTCTCCCTCTGCTCTACCCCCCCGACTTTCTGCCTTCCTATGTCCCACTTCCATCCCCTCCCCTCCCACTCCAGACCTCACCTTTCTCTCCCTCAGCCAGAAGTCATAACTTCTATTTTATTTAATGTATGCACAGATAATTCTCTCTCCGCCTCAGCTGCATCGACAAGTACTTCCAATCAACATCTCTTGACTAATCTCCCTCCATTCTTTATTCCTACATCCACCCTCGCTCCATGCTCTCCCTCTCAAGTTGAAACCCCCCCCCCCTGAACCCATCGAACAGCCTAACTTTCCGTTTCCAGCTCTTCACTCGGTAGAAAATAAACAGCCATTTAGGAAACAGAGGCAAAACACTTTCTACTTCCAGCCTGTGCATAATTTCACTTCTATCTATATTTATTTTACATTGAGCTGGCTAATGCCAATTTCAGTAATTGCAACTCTATAAAAACTTGCCTATCTCCCTATGTGTGCAGCGGGCCCCCACCAGCGTGAAGGACGGACGTACCTCCTGTCTGTGTTCTGTTCGCCGGCCGGCTTTCCTCCTGCTCCGAGTCCGCTTCCCTGGTCTCTGAGGAAGAGTCTTCGTGTGTGTCGCTGCCGCTTCGTGCTCTCTCCCCCTCTTGCTGGTGTGGTGCTGGTCTTCTCCCTCTCTCGGCCGCCGTCTTCGACCTCCTCGCTCCTTCTCTTCTCGCCGCAAAATCAATCCTGGGGGGAATTGGAAAATGGGTGCCTCGCTCCTTCTCTTTTAAGGCGGAAACGGGTGGAGGAAAGATGGCGAACGGTGGAAACGGCAAATTTCGCGGCCTTTTTGCCAAATATCGGGGCATTTCCAGAGATCGGCCGATTTTGCTATTTTTTTGCAAATAGCAAAATCGCGATAAGCTGGAGGGTCTGAACAGTAGACTTGCCTTAGCGTTCATGCTTCCAGCTCTGTAAACGCATTTTGCAGCTTAGCTTAGGACCAATGTATAATTAGGAATTAAGGGCACGTGGTGTCTCAAGCTCCAATTACGATTGTGTGTGCCTAATCACCTGTTAATTTCTGTGCAGGTCAGAAGGATATGAGGCAATTCTGATCAACCTAAGCGCCACTCAAGCACTATAGGAGCTGGTAATTTGGGAGAGGTGATGCATGTTGGGGTCCCACAGCTGGCAGTTCGTTTCAGCAGAATTGATAGGATGGGCACATGGTTCACATGTTGAAGGTTGGCGGCAGCTATGGCCTTGAAGGGAAGTTTGGAAGGTCCCAGCAGGAAAGCTGCCCGGGACCATGCCGTGCACCAGGTACCCTAGGCACTGTTGTCAGGTAGGCGTACTCAAGTGTTCTGTCTTTCTTTTTCAGCCTCGCCGGTACTCTTTGATATTCGTCACATTTTGGGTGAAGTTCAGTTCAAGGAAGGCATTTGGTGGAGGTAATACTAAAGGGGTGCGTGGTATGCACAAGGGGCTCGTTGAGGCTGCTAACGAAACTGGGGGGATATCCAGGGGGCTAGCGGCAGGGATGCGATAGGAAGGGATGGCAAGGAGTATGCTCGAGGGCAGCTAGAGGTGTGTTTTTGTAAATATCACCATTCTTTCCCCGCAGGATTTCATCCAGAATTGCCCCTTCACCTGCCCTCGCCCGCGGCGCCCCCCCCCCCCATCCCGACGTGAGGGTCTGTGGGGTCAGGCCGATCTTTCAACAAAGTAGCAAAGTAAGTAGAGCTTGGGGATCGGGGGAGAAACACTAGAAGGGACACACAGGCCAGACTGCCACATTCGGTGAGGCCGCTGGTTTTGCTATATTTCTTTTTCAGGAGAAATTAGCCCGAAGCGCCGGAATGAATAGCCAGGGATCCCCCCGCTTTTTTCGCAAACATCTCAGGTGGAGGATTCACTGCCTGGAACCTCCCAAGATGCGCAGCTGGCAGCCGTGATGGAAATGGTCAGGGCGAAAGGCGTGGCTTGGGCCAGTGAGCTATTGAGAGCAAACAGCCCGGGTGATTCTGAAATCGTCATGTCTGTTACCCCTACGGGGCACGAACCCGCAGAAGAGACCGGACCCACCAGGTCAAAAAGGGTCCACAGGCACACAGTCAGAGACTTTCCAGCAGAACCTTTGCCAGCAAGGAGTCGGAACACTGAACAGTCGAGGCCAATAGTCATGCCAGCGCCTCCCTCGCCACCCCCCGCAGCTGGACCAATGGTACACCCGTCAAATTTTGCTACATGTGAGGACCTTGGTAAGCTCACAAACACGTTAGCAAACTTTATGACCGAAGTAAGAGCTGGCCTTCGGGCTGCCAGAAACATTGGTGGAGTGGTTAGCACAAACAGTGCGTTGGGCCGGTGGCCGCAGCTCCACCAAGTCAGGCACAGGTGGGCACAACCATCTCACAGGTGTGGGTTGGGGGGGAAATTTCTTTGGGAGCACAGGCGGCCCAGAGTTGACGCGGCAACAACGTAGGGTCAGACGGGACAGGGGGCACCACAAGAGACTTACACTGTCAGCAAAGAACGGCGAAATACCTATGGCCATGCCCGTAGCGGGGTAGCGGGCACAGCCATAGGTATTTCACCGTCCTTTTAACAGCGGAACTAATACGTTCTAGTTGAGGACAATTCCTCCTCTGCCCCCCGATGCCTTAAAGACATCTAATACGAGTCTCTCTTTTCTTGAGCCCACCGATTTTTGGTAGAGGCTCACACTTTGAAGCAGAATATTATTTTTGCATTTCCTCACAGGAATCTAGGATTGGGTACGCCTTTTAGGGGGTGTAGACCGTTCATTTGCTTGTTTTTTTGGTCTTGAAGAAAACCTGGCACTTCCCACTATAAGGTTGAAACATGTAGACCAGACCACTTGCAGAGATACTCTTGGTCATAACTACCCTCAAAGTATCTCCACATTGTTTTTAATATTGTCCAGTTGCTCACTAATAAAATATAGTTCTTGAGTTTATACCAGGACAATTTTTAACATCCTTTTTTTGCACTCAAACACAAACCAGCTCCACTGTAATTCAGGTGTTGTAGCACACCCTGGTGACATTCGGTCATCAGAGTGGACCCCAATGATGAAGCATGTCACCACTAGGTTGGTGAGTGAGGGGTTTTTATAAAAGGAAGAATTTTTCCTTTTTTCCAACATACATCCCATTAAGATTTTTTTGAATCTTTATGGTGATACTCCTTTTTTGTTTGCTACATTCACTGCAACATGCAGGCTTTACAATGGGGGGACATGTACCTGTGGAAAGCTTGCAGATTCTCCCACACATGCAGCGAGTGCGGTGGTACCCATCCCGCAACAGCATGCGATAAGCGGGAACCTTCATCGGGGCCCGCTAGACAGGATAAGTAAGACTATTGGCCGGCCGAGTATCGAAGGACCCAACCAAACCCCCTTCCTCCCCTCCGCAGCCGGTTTACCCACTCCTGATGGGGCCATAGTTTGTTTGCCTCCACTCGGTGCGCTATCAGGAACTTGCCTGGCCAAAGGGCGCTCACCCATTGACATTCCGAACCTGCTACCCCTACTTCGGGAATACCCCAATGCCAAAGACAAGAGCGTGCTAGCGGAAGGGTTCTTGGAAGGTTTCAGAATTCCTTATCAAGGGCCTCTGGTCAACAGGGATGCTGAGTATCTCAAGTCAACCAGGGACCACCCGAGGTGGTGGGAGCAAAAGTTAGGAAGGAATTAGACCTAGGGGAGGGTGGCGGGCTTCCTCTGGCACCCCCCTCTCGAACTTTGTGGTCTCTCCCTTGGGGTGGTCCCTAAGAAGGAACCAGGAGCTTTCAGGTAGGTTGATCCAGCACCTCTCGTACCCGGTGGTGATTCAGTGAACTTCTGGCTAGAAGAGGGCTCTTGCACTGTCTCGTACTGCTCCTTTGACATGGCTGTAGATATGGTTCGGAGGGCAGGGAGGGGAGCTTTGTTTGCGAAAGCAGACATTGAGTCAGCGTTCAGACTCCTGCCCGTACACCCTGAGAGTCAACACCTTCTTGGTTTCAAGTGGCAAGGTGAATTATTTTTCAATAGATGCATGCCAATGGGCTGTGCGGTGTCTTGTGCCTTTTTCGAAGCCTTTAGCTCGTTCCTACAGTGGGCTCTCTCGCTGAGATATAATGTGGAGAGAGTGACCCACTACCTGGACGACTTTCTGTTCGTTGGGGGAGTGGGTACGCAAGAATGCAGCCAGGGACTCCAAGCTTTCCAGGATTTGGCCCGACACTTAGGGGTGCCACTAGCACCCGGCAAGACAGAAGGCCCTGCGCAGGGCCTCACTTTTTTGGGCATTGAGTTGGACACGGTCAAAAATGTGTCAAGACTCCCTGCTGAGAAGGTGCAGGAACTTCAACTGGACATTCGGTCTTTGCTGGGGAAAGACAAGGCGCCTCTGGGTGTTATCCAGAGCCTACTGGGCAAACTTAACTTTGCAGCCAGTGTGATTCCGGTGGGGAGGGTTTTTGCTAGGAGGTTGGCCAGAGCCACGGCTAAAGTTGCAAAGAAACACCACTTTGTCAAGCTCTCTCTAGGTCTGAAGAAGGACTTGGCAATGTGGGGCGAGTTCCTGTCCCAGTTCAATGGTACGGTTATCTGGAAGGCCCCATGGGTGGACAGTCCGGAACTGAGCATGTTCACTGACGCTTCAGGGAGAGAGGGCTTTGGGGCAATCCTGGGTGAACAATGGTGTGCACAGGAATGGCCCAACGCCTGGCGCAAGCGCGGAATAACCTCCAAAATCACTGTCCTTGAGCTCTTACCCATTGTCATCGCACTTCACCTTTGGTCAGAGATCCTGTCAGACAGAAAGGTCCTATTCTGGTCTGACAACATGGCTGTAGTAGAGGCAATCAATGGGCAGACAGCCAAGTGCCCGTTGGTACTCTGCTTGCTGAGAGAGTTGGCTAGAGGGAGCCTGCGCTGCAACATCGAGTGTAGGGCCAGACATATAGAGGGGGTCAAGAATGTGGCAGCTGATGCGCTCTCTCGTTTCCAGTGGCACCAGTTCCGGGAGGCTTGGCCGCAGGCAAGAGCAGAGATGACCCCCTTCCCGGCAACCCTCTGGCAAATCTTGGAGTGGAGCAAGCATTGAGAGCCCTGGGGGAGAGGTCCTTGGCTCCAGGCACCAGGAAACATTATGGGAACCAGCTGAATTATTTCAACAAAGTGGTGAACGCATTGGGCTTAGCTGAGATACCATTGGAGGGCAGAGTACAGGCATTTGTGGTATGGGCAAAGAAACCGGGTAAATCACATTCCTGGGCTTGTGGGCATCTGGCGGCCATCAGTCATGATGCTAGGTTGAAAGGAGGTCAAGACCCAGCCAAGTCCTTTGTCATCAGGGCGGCCTTGAAAGGTTGGGCCAGGGAGGAGCCTAGGGTCCCAGACAGCAGGTCCCCCATAGATTTCCCCATATTACAGGCTATGGTGGGTGTACTAGGCGTGGTCACACACTCGCCCTTCGAGGCTTCCCTATTTGCGGCAGCATTCTGCTTAACCTTCTTCGGGGCCTTCCGCATCAGCGAGCTGGTGGCACGCTCGAGAGCTGATTCATCTGGGGATGCCTTGGGTGTAGCCGACATCAGCCTAGATTACAAGTTGACTGTTCATCTCAGGAAATCTAAGACAGGTCAGGTAGGCAAGGGAGTAGATGTGGTACTAAGTCCGTTGGGTGACCCCAGATATTGCCCGGTGGCAAAGGTCAGAGAGTACTTGGCGCTGCGCCCAGGGGCACCCGGTTATTTATTGATCCACGAGGACAGGGGTCCATTAACAAAGTATCAGATGGAGCCCATCATGGGGGCATGCTTGTCCAGGGCGGGCATCCTTCGATCGGGCAAAATATACTCATGTCACTCATTTAGGATTGGCGCTGCCACGTCGGCATTCACATCAGGCATGGGACCGGCAGAGGTTAGGAAGGTGGGACGCTGGGAGTCCCAATGCTATAAATGTTATATCCGCCCTTGAACGCGTCTATGTGGTTGAAATGGCTTGCAGAGTCGTGTAATATTTTTGTTTGCAGTGATTGCAGTGTTTTACTATTGCGTGATGTAGATGTCAACAAAAACACCAAGTTGAAACGTGTCCTTTGTTTTGTCAGGGTCCAAAGTTTGGGTCATTGGGCACTCGGCTATTTCAAGGTTAGCCCGTTAGGCAGCGATCAGGAACTGGACGCATGGATTTCCACAGACTAAGTTTGAGTAGTTGGGGCACCCGGGGATGCGTTGGAACAGCCTCATGAACAGACTCGAGCACTCGCTAGCAACGTTAGGAGCCCACCCAAACTGTTTGGTGATGGGGGGCAATGACCTTACTACCTCTGGAAGGACTTTATTGCTACACAGGATGAAGTGTGATTTGGGTGAGGTTAGCAAGCGCATGGGGCAGTCTGAGGTCTTGTGGTCAGAGATAGTGCCATGTAGGGTGTGGCGCGGTGCGAAATCATTACAGGCGGTTGAGCGATCCAGGAGACGAGTCAACTGCTCCATGCGTAGGTTCACGGAGCAGAGGGTACTGGGGTTCAGCAGACACGAAATGATCCAGGAGAGGGTCAAAGAGTACTATGAAGAGGATGGGGTCCACCTATCACCAGTGGGATGGAATTATTCCTGTTAGACCTGCAGGAAGCGTTACAGTTGAGAGGTTGTAGGTAAGGACAAAGGAGAGGGTAGTGTGGGGGGCCCTGTCAGCGACGGTGGCCGCCGCCAGGGCAGTGGCGGAGTTACAGGGCGATCTGGAAGCAGATGAGTACAGAAGGGTACCTCAACGTGGCACATAGGGGTGCCAGAGCCTAACACCAGGGGCCTCATGTGCCACACTTCTCTTCTTCTACATAACGTTGTATGTAATAAACCTGCAGCAGCTTTTCCCAAGTTAACACTTGTGTGGTGTGTGTTACTTGCGGGATGCATGCTATGATGTTACTATGCGGCCGCCCGAGGCCACCGTAGGTGCCACTCAAGAGGGCGGCCCTCTAGTAACATTGGGCTTCCCCCGCTCATTTCCTCCCACCCCCTCTCTGTCCCCAACGGGGAGGGTGGTGGAGAGGAGGAGACCGGTGAGGGGACGCGGGCGAGACGTCACGCCCGGGGCACCAGGTAGGCAGGGCAAGGGGTACTTAAGTCCCTATCGCCATCTTACTAGCCTCTTTGTTGAACCGTACGCGCCATTGTCGCCTCGCTAGGGGACACGAAATCTCCCCCCCCTACCGCTTACCCGGCGTGTGGGCAAGGGGGATATGGCCAGAACCTTTTATTATTTTCTTTATCGTTGCAGGCGTAGTTACAGGGTGATCTGGAAGCAGATGGGTACAGAAGGGTACCTCAGCGTGGCACATAGGGGTACCAGAACCTAACACCAGGGGCCTCATGGGAGGTTCCTGGAACCTATGTCGGCACTCCAGTAGTCCTTCAGGCGGTTGTGGGCCTGAGCAAGCGGGGGCTTGCCTAGCTACGCTCCGCCCCGAGAGGGGTGTGAGGCATAAGGACCAATAGTCAGGTGATCCTCGAAGGATTACCAGTAGGGGCAGCACAGAGGTGGGCCGCCACAGTGCTGCCTGGCTCCTCAGGCGGGTAGGTGGCTAGAATGCTGCCTGCCCTTGGATCACCCGTAAGCAAACACACAATGATTACATAACGTTGTATGTAATAAACCTGCAGCAGCTTTTCCCAAGTTAACACTCGTGTGGTGTGTCTTATTTGTGGGATCCATGTTATGAGGGGTGGTGGCCTGTTGCCATGATGTTACTATCCACAGCCCGTCCTTGCGTGCCAAAACCCGTGCGATCCTGAGCAGATCTCATCATTATGGGCCGTTCTATAGTGTAATGTATAATTCTCAGGGCTTCCCACATGTTAAAATACTGTTTTGCATGCATATTGCATTCCGTGCAGCGCATACCAGGCAGCCTTTCAAGGCGCCTCCTAAAGCTGTCTTTGGGTACAATCTCCTGATGTGCGATGCCAAGGTAGTCTTGTAAATTAGACATTTAAAAGACGCCAAGCTTGTTTCCAGGGAGCCCCTTTAGCGAGAGAGCCGTTTTCATGTTTACTTGATGTATTAAACACCTATATTGAATGGCAGAAGCGGTAAAACACCAGCCAGGCGGCAGTTATGCTAACACGCATTTAGTTTACCTGTGTTTCCAGCCATACCCTTAATTATATCGAGCACGCCCCTCTGTCAGCCCCCAACCCCCTCCCCCCCACGTTTTTATTGTACAGTCCATGCTCCCTTCACATCTCTAGCATTGTACAATGTTAGTTTCCCTATTTGCACGAGGAATACCCTTCGTTGGGCATTTTCTTTCTAGTTAAAGTAACCATGTTGCGTTTTATGAAACGTCATTTTATATGTCCTTGCATTGTGTATAATTATGCAATCGCGCTCTATAGGTTCATTTCGTCCCCAGTTATGCCACCATGACTCCGATTGGTGCCTAGTTGCTGCACTGAATCAACCCTTGATAGGGGGCCCTCCTAAGAGGGCGGCCACCGTTAGTGCCACAAGATGGCACATTCACCAGCATTGCAGTGTTTGGGGCACCCGAGTGTGTCCCCCCTGTGACGTCACTTCCGGGAGAACAGGGGGAGGGGGAGAGGTACTTATACCTCTCCTGCCCTCCGAGAGCCCTCTTTTTTTTGTTTCTCGTCGGCGGTGGCCCTACTGCCTGGCTGCCCAGACGCTGTTTTGTAAGTGAATGTTGCAGCGAGGTCGGAATGTTGCCCGGGAAATGCGGATCTGCTTGCACGGTGAGTGCATATCCCCCCCCCCCGCCCAGTCCCCCCCTCTTGGGGATTGTATCAGGGCTGGGTGGACTGCATGGGTGCAGGCCGCTGTTTGGGGGGGGGGGGGGGGGGGGGGGGGGTTCCGGCAGCTCCCGCTTGGCCACGGGTGTCGATACTGGGCTCCCCGGCCCTGAGTGGGCACTGTTAGTGGAAGTCACGGGGGCAGCTGTGTCTGCGCCCCCCGTTTTTTCATTTTCCGTCAGGGGAGGACTTGGGGCAGCTCCCGCCTTCGAGCCTGAATTGGCCTGCGGGGTCTCTTCCTTGTGGGGTCTGTGGCCAATGCCTGATTGGGACGGCTACGGGGGAGGGATGTAGCAGGCATTTTAGATGGGCCCTCAGGTGCACGGGGCTCCAGGTGCCAGAGACCGGGACCCGGTTACACTCCAGAGCTCCTCTAGTGTGTGGTCAGAGCGGGAAAGGCTCCTGTTAGTCTCTGAGAGGCTGTAATGAGAGGTTTCTATAAAAAGTCGAGCAGCAGCCGCCCTCATTCCCCATACCCTTGCCGGGCACGCCTCTGATGAATGCACAAGTGAAGCGCCTGGAGGCAGGCCTACCAGAGAGGGAGCTACAAACAGAGCCTGCCTCTTGCACCGAGCTGCCTCCCCGCGGGGCAGGCGCAGTCATTCGCGAGAGCTAAGGATGCGATGCTGCTGCATACCTCCGGTTCCTCTCTCTGAAATGCATTTTCTCCCACAGGTAGAAAGCAGCCCCCTCCAGCGCCAGAGACTGCAGCGTGCAGAGTGTTCCTAAAACCCCAGAAGGCCCTGGTTTTAGGTTTCTTAACCTGTGAGTAATAATACGGATATACTGAGATACAACCTACATGCTTTGAAGCTCCACAGACTCCTGTGTGGGGACTAGTTCGGGGTCCCAAAGTTATCTGGCGCCCCTGCTAACCATCTGTGGGTGTGTGACTCACTGTGGCGAAGGCAAGTCTGTGGCTCATAGCTGCGGTTTATCATGGCAGGCTACAGCGTTTGTGACCCGTTATATGCTGTTGACAGTCAGCACCAGTGGCGCAATAGGTTAGCGCGCTGTACTTATATGACAGTACTTGCTGAGGTTCGGAGTTCAGGCCCCGGAGCAGTCTCTATAAGACAGGATTGGAAACCATCGTTTGCCGGGGTAATATTTTGTGTGCAATTTTGCGTATATGGCTCCCTTGTGCCCCAGCCCCCAACCCTCGGGGCCACGAGCGGTTTTAAAAATGGCGGCCAATTTTAAAGAATGCCTGTACTAGACCCCGGCGTGTTGAGGCAGCGTGTTAATAATGCTACTATAGATAGTATACCCTAGATTGTAGTAGTTTGTCTTGTGTCCCGAGGAGCGCCAATTTTTTCGGTAATGATCCATTTCGACTAATCGGCATTCGGCAGCCAATGGCACTGCCGGTAGCGCGCTTGACGAGGCTCTCAGTACCTCTAGGCCCGCAAGTTCGCGGCTGCGGGCCACCGCGATTGATTTATGCCGGTGCCCATAGTTTAAGGTTGCACCCTTCTGTATTTACACGGCCAAGATGCATTCGACTAAGGGTGTATCTGGTTCCTGGTATCAGCCCCGAAACTGTGGAACACCTTGCCTCAGTCAATTCGAACCTGTACTTCCCTCCGGGCTTTTCGTAAACAGTTAAAAACATGGCTGTTTAATCAGTAATTCCATAGCTCATGCACAACCAGTGGAGAATATGATGTATATGTTCATAGCGCCGAGACGCCTTCGGGCCATTGTTCGCGCTTTATCAAATTTCATAAATAAATATCTCTTCTGCTGGTCAGATCATTTAATTATAATATTGAAAAGTTTTACATGTGTTTGGCTAACCTGTGTTTACTTCTAGGAAGTGTCTTACAATATCATTCACGCTTTGAGGAATGGGTGACGTACACTCTGGAACAGGACTGGGGGCAAACGTCGACAACGCACAGGGGGCAATGGGACTGAAACACAGGGTTCGGCATCTACTTTTACTTTGTACACTTTTGTCGCTTGCGCGCATGCCGCTTTTTCCTCCTGTAATTTACCATCTGCTACCTCTTGTATTTTGTTTGCTCGTGGTGGTTGCTTTTGCCTCATGTGACTTGGTTTCTTGTTTGTCATTTGTTCACTTGTGGTTTTCTCCCCATGTGTCAATGCTGTTCCTGTGTGGGGCGCTCTGACGGAGACAGCGCATGCATCTTGGTGCTCTCTTCCCTGCTGGCCGGTGCATGGGGGGGATGTAGGGGGAGGCACGCGAATGTTCCGTTCTCATGGCGCCTTGCCTGGTGGGGGATGTGCAGGTTCCACCCCATGGGCGTATTCCAATTGTAGCCAACTGGTGAGTATTTGCAGCAGGTATCTCCAGTGCAATATTTGGATGTTTTCTCTTGTAAAACAACTGTTGAATCTGGCCTAATTATGCACGATAGACAACCGGCTGATGCCTGCATGAGCGCATATCTCGGTGTTTCCACGTTATTCACCCTGAAGTAAGTGTACGCGCACACGCGGATTCGCGTCTCCTCCGCTTAGAGAAACACGCAACCGGCTTTTTCCGGAGCACTCCCTTACCGGCTTAAACACATTTCAAGCACGCGAACGCTACCTAGCTACCCAAGTCCCATCACCCGGCTTTACACGCTAACCTTTTTTGTATAGTTTTTCTTTATAAATGAATCTCGCCACAACCCCTCCACTCCATTAGTTGGTGTTCGTTTTTTAACTTGTGTTTTGCACCAAGAGCACTTGTAGAGTAACCCTATGTTACACTATCACATCACCCCTGCTACCACTTTACGTATTCTTCCTCCTCAGCCTGTCCGTGATCAAGGGCTGGACAGCCCGAAATGCATTGGATATAACTGTTCAGGTGTCCAACGATGTTGTCCTATGATATGCACTGAATATCAGAAAAATAACTAACATGGAATAAATAAAACGATATTGAAGAAAATAAACGTCATGTTTCACATGAATCCTTGAAGCACCTTTGATGATCATTATTGGTGTGCCTCGTTGGGGATGTACCTGCGGTTTCCGCAAGCACAACTCTACAGCATTATCCAGTGGTGTGCAGACGGAGAACACCACCCTTTGAGAGCACCCTAAACTTTAACAACCTTGTATCAACATCTATTTCAATCCAGTTGTGCACCCCCCACACTCTCTTCTAATTATGTATTTCTCATGCAATAAGTGGTGTGTTCTCTTTTAAAACAACTGGTGAGTCGGGGCAAATCATTCATCCCCTGTGCCATAATTGAATGTGTTCTCTTGTTAAACCACTGGTGATCCTGGGGAAATCATGCATCTCCTGGTGCTCAAGTAAGGGGCTCTGATCGAATTAGCAATATGCTTACCAATCAATGCGGATTATGGGCTTTTTCATGTATTTGTTCTCTGTTCCGAAACGCACGGGTTTCTTTCTCTGATGGTCAAACCACGCCTAGCAGGCTGGCCTGCCAGGGCTCGGAGCAGGTACAGGGGAAGAGCACACTGGGGCCTGTGTGTGGGGCTCTGGGTCAGCACGTCCAGGAATGGAGTGTAACCTTTTTCTATTCTCAGGACCATCGGATCAAGAACGCAGGCACCACTCAGAGAAGGGCAGCTGGGAACAGAAGCAGGAATGGCCAGGGCGTGCTCCTGGCTCGGAGCCTGAAAGCTGTTCCTTGTTAAGTGCTCATGGGGGTGCCAGACACCCCAGGGAGGAGTGTCAGGACGCGCCTGGGGCATTGTTAACATTCTACTTTTTCTCCTCGCACGCAGAATTACTTACTGTCACTCGAATGCACCGAAGCTAAAAAGTCCAACACCGTGCCTGTGTAAGTGAGTACTGTGTTTTGGGGTACCTCTTATACACAGTGCCCCTTGCCTTCCAGAACGTGTGCACCGCGGTGTGATGGTTTCAAGTAATGGCTCAGGGTCCTTCCCACGTTTCTTGTCAATAATTGGACGTGACATGCAGTCCTGTTTTTCATACCTCTACCGTGTGATCCGCTGATTGATTTTGGCTTTTGTGGCTGCCATGGGGGGCGGCTCGTATCATCAGACATGTCACGGGCACACTGGGCGCCCATTCAAATCTCCAACAGCAAGGAGGTCTGTGCGCCCCCCGAGCTTGGGAGAGGTGTCCAGATTTCCACTGTTGCGGCTCCACCACATCTGAGGCTTTGGGAGACACGGGCTGTGGAGGAAAGGGGGCGGGCCAGGCTTCAGCTCTATGGGCGATTCACCTGTGGAAATGCTTGGAACTGTTGTCTATGCCTGGCATTTTCGGTGCCATGTAATGCTTACTATGCATATTGGTAATTCGATTTTAGTGCAGCTACGTCTTGTCGTGCTTGCATTATACCAACAGGGTCATGAGACCTGGTTGTGTAGATGAATGCATGTTTGGAAAAGGACAAGGGCGTCCCCACACAAAAGACACACACAGTAAGAGTGTGTCACTTCTATTGAGTGCACCCTATAGTGAGTATTTTACTCTAAGAACAGCACTGTGTCCAGTGGGGAGACTTTCCCCAGCTGATTTAAGGTATGCGTGAAAATGAGAATCCTATCATTCTATCCATAAACAGAGGTTCCAAATTGGGCCTCATGAGCATTGGACTTCTTAGTCCAAGGGAAAGGTAAACACCATTAGTTTTGTTCAAGCGTAGGAACGCATAGTAATAAGGATCGATGTGTTCCCTGAATGGGAGGAGAAAATTAAATCATATGTGTGAAAAGAATTTGAAATAGTGAAATACCAAGACTTTGTGTTAAAGTTTGATGCCCTTTGAATAAGAGATGTTTTAAAAAACAATGCTATAGCTGCTAGAGGTGTGACCACTTAGAGCTTTTTATCTATTGGATATCTGCACCAATGTAAGAAAAGTAACTCTGTGTTTTTTTAAATCTTTTTAAATCTATCTAGAATCAGTCCTGAAGAAGGTAGACAAACAATACCGAAACGCCGCGTCGACTTGTGATTCTTTGTTTTTTAATTCGTTTTTTACAAAATGTATAATCATGTTTTTAAAATTTGTATACTGTATAAATGATCAACTTTGTTTTGAAATGCAATAAATGTATGGCAGAGGTTTACGAAACTTATGGTGTGGAAAACATCTCTTTTTAATTGTATTTGTGTTATTCATTAAATATTGCAGATTTTAATGCTTATGTTTGAATTGAATATATAGTTAAAAATAGGCCTTTTTACTAAAGACTTGGCAGCTGTAGATACATAGGAATATTAATACACAGAATTCGCCTCCCCAGTTGAAATACGCTTTTAGAAATTGGATTTCAAGGCTTGTAACTTTACCTTTCCCGCCGTATTGACGGCATGCTGTTCTTAGAGTAAAATACTCACTATAGGGTGCACTCAATAGAAGTGAGACACACTCTTACTGTGTGTGTCTTTTGTGTGGGGACGCCCTTGTCCTTTTCCAGATCTACTATCCCCCCAGTCCCCTATTAGCCTGTGCGGGGTCCTCCTTTAATTTCACAACTATACACTCGGCTTGTAAGCTGAGGAGGTCTTTTTAGTCCTATTGCAAATTGGCAAAGAGGTAAAAAAATTTAAAAAATACCTCCATACTTAATATAACAAGTATACCTAAAAATCCTCAACATGGAAGGTATAAAAACATACAGTTTTTCGGAAGATCAATTCGATAGATTGATAAATAAGAGATCACGTAACACCACCACAATAAGATTGGATAAAAGTGATGAGGAACAATGGGAAAAATTGTGGAACCTAAGAAAGAAAGTAATAAGAGCGGAATTACATGCAGAATTCCTAGTGGAATACTGTAAGAATGGGATTATTCCTAAGGGTCTACAAGTGACCAATGAACCAGGGATCTTCATTACAGACAAAAAATTCATAGATAAATGGACACTTGTGGCAAACAGGTGCAGTAGAGATTGGATCTTGCTTATTGTAGAAACAGCGGAGGAATTTAGAATTATTGAAAAGAAAGAGATAGAAGATATGGAGATTCAATTGAGGGAAAGTACAGCATTAGACAACGCAAAAGCTAAATTAAAAGAAATTCAAAATGATGTTGATAGTTATAGTGAATATTTGATTAAAAAGAAGAGTAATAAATTAAAAAAAGATATAGAAAACTATAACCCAGAAATTGTTTACCCATATCTCCAGAAAGACTTCTATGACCGTCCCAAGGAGAATTTCCAACCCCGTAGACAGTGGCAAAACCAACCCAGAAACCAATCTAAAAAACGTGTGAGATTCTTTGACTCCTCATATAGTAGCACAGATTCAGAGGGGGAATTAGGAAATGAAAAACATCAACAAGAGGGAGAGACAAACAGACAACAGCAAACAACTACAAAAGAGGGTCTAGCTTTTTTAGACAGGCGCAACCAAATGTTTGGACAACAGAGAGGGAGAGGGAGGGGCAAAAACAATTACAATCAGACACAATACACTCAAGCCCAAAACCCTCAACGTCCTCGAACCAGGAGCCAGAAACAGTGGGACTAGTAGAAAATAAAAAAGCAGCTGTCATCAATCTGTCTGATCATGAATTAACCTCAATAGAAACCAAATTATTTGAGAAGGGACTAGGATATGCAATATGCTCACCTGTAGATAGATATGCCCTGGAAAGAGACCTGCAAAACTTTTTCAGAAAAGTAAGACTCCAAATTTTCTTTGAAGGTAAAGAGAAACTTGTGAGACAAAATAAATCTGGGTTAAAAAATAAGTCCACATGGGTCCCCCCACTTAATGCCGTACACAAAGATGTAGAGGCTTTTGAAAGATCTGTCGATAAAAGCATAGATAATCTTTTGAAACAAAAAAACTGGACATCATACAATCTGACTATGGAAGAGAAAAAGGCACTAAAATCTTTGGAACAGGACAATACCCTAACAGTGAAGCCGGCTGACAAGGGTGGAAGTGTTGTACTCATGAACAGTCATGATTACGACAACAGAATGCTTAAACTACTAAATAATAATGACCACTATAAAAAATCCAATAGGGAGGAATGGCAAACTCTGAAGGGCGAAATCGAAAGAATGCTGAGACTGGCAAAGGAGGATGAAATTATATGCGAAGAAGAATTCGCATTTATGTTGAATAAGGACCCACTGATTCCGGCACTGTACGGCCTTCCGAAGGTGCACAAAGATATCTGTGACCCCCCCATGAGACCAATAGTATCATGTATAGGGTCATTAACCGAGCCTCTGAGCAAGTATGTGGAGGTATTCTTACAACCCCTCGTGCAACAACAAAAATCCTATGTGAAGGACACCACCTCCATGATTAAGAGAATTGAAAACTTAAGCTTCAATCCAGAGTCACAAGTATTGGTGACTCTGGATATTGAAGCTTTATATACTAACATCCCTCAGGACAACACCATTGAAATCATGGAAGAGATCCTTAGAGACAGTCAACAGGACTTAACGGACCATCAGACATTTATAATTGACTGTATCACCATAATCCTCAAAAATAATATTTTTCTATATAAGGACAACCTCTTTAGGCAGATCAAGGGGACCAGCATGGGGGCCACTTGTGCCCCCAGTCTGGCATGTTTGTATGTATCTAAATTCGAGGAGAAACATGTCTACAATATAGCTGCCCCATTTTACGAAAACATTTCGGAATGGGGTCGCTATATTGATGATATTTTCTTTATATGGACAGGAGAAATGGATGCCCTCAACGAGTTCCTTGTCTGGTTAAACCTGGGAGATGTGAATTTGAGATTCACATCACATATCAGCAGGAGCCAGGTAGAATTCTTAGATATCATTATCAGACACCAAGATGGACAACTGGTGGTAGAACTGTACACGAAACAAACCGACAGAAATAGTATGTTACACTACGAAAGTAACCATCCAGCGTCACAGAAAAACAATATCCCTTTCGGTCAGTTCCTTCGCCTAAGAAGAAATTGTACCTCAATGGCAGATTATGAAACTCATGCCATGAACCTAAAAGAAAAATTCCTAAAAAGAGGGTACCCGAAGAGAATGATTAGACATGCTTTTAAACGAGCCAAATATTTTAACAGAGAAAATCTTTTTAGTCCAAAAAGCAAGAGCCAGAATACAATACAGCCAATCATGTTTGTGACTAACTTCTCACAAGTAAGCTATAAGGTTAAAAACATAATAAACAGAAACTGGCATCTTATTTCAGATAAAGCACATGTTCCTATCCCTAAGCCTGTGTTCTCGTACCGAAGAAACAGAACAATCAGGAACTCTTTAGTACATACATACAAAGAGAACCCCAAAAATCTTCAAACCACGATTGATGGCAATCCTCTACCAACGTGGACCCACCCTTGCATGGGTTGCGTAAACTGCACCAATATCATCAAAGGTAGCAAGGTGACTGTGAATGGAAAAACGATATACATCAAAAGTTTTATTAATTGTAGAACTAAAAACGCTATCTATCTTATCCAATGTCCCTGCAATAAGCCCTACATAGGGGAAACATCTAGGTAACTCAGACTGCGCTTAAATGAGCATCGATCAGCGCTCAGAACGAACAAAACAGGAGCGCCCCTCACTGAGCACTGGAGGGAGGCTGACCACAAGATTGAAGATTTAAAATGGTGCGGTCTAGAAAAGATATCTGAGAATATCAGAGGTGGAAACCAAAACAACAAGAGGAAAAGAAGGGAGCAATTCTACATGTCGACCCTCAATAGTGTGAGGTGCGGTTTAAACTCAAGGGAAGATTGGGAAAAAAGAATCCAATAAAAAGCAAAAATTGTCCTCGGATAATAGAGTAGTATAAAGATAGTAAAGTGAATACACCCACGATCTGAATAAAACTTGGGGCCCTGGGATTTATCATCTGTGACCAGAGGACTAATAAGAATAAATTTTCTCACATACAACATTTTTTTTTTCATATGAGAGGGGCAAAAGTAGGCGGGCCAATATTTAAATAATCAAGCACCAAATTAACTCATATTTAGTGCTGCTGGTATAGAGTTAAATAATGAAAATTAGCGTAAATAACGAGAGGAAACAATTGCACTCTCGTACATGTATGCCTTTAGCTAACGGTAAATAGAGCCCTGGTAAAAGCTAAAATAATGATGTGGGTTACATTAAAACATTATTAATACAAATTAGTGGATGTGATCATATGAGCCTATAAGAAATGTATATATGACATAAACAACTATACGTCATTATAATGTGAAACCGACCCACGAATTAGAAGGGAGATATAACATCACAGGAGCCCATGTGAAACTAGTACTGAACTTGGCCTTTTTATATAAGTGGTCAAAGTAAAATACCATGCAATAAATAGACAAACGCATTCGGTAAGTGCAGGTAAACGCGTTAGGTTACCAGGCAACTGACACTCCAATCACAACGAAGGAAATATACTGGATGCGCAAATAATAGAGCGGGTACGTAATGAGAGAAAAAGCGTTCGGTTACTATAGCAACCTTACGGTGATTGGCCCAATATGATCCAATAAGGACCTAGGGGAAGAACGCCCAATCACAGCGCGGGTAACATAAAGCTCCGCTGTAGGAGCAAACATTCAGTGCTCTTTGCGGCCCGGACCACACCGGCTGAAGGACATATTGACAGACTGCCAGGATACAGGAGCAGGGAGGCCGATTGCATAACTAAAGGTAAAGGCAACTAAAAACTAGGGTTCATTGAAGTCCTGATCAGATTTAGAAGCCCTCTTGTAATTCGAGCGTTAATAACCAAATAATTACCTTAAAATCCAATGTATTCATCTTAAATTATGTTAAATTCTGACACATAATAATTTAACCCATTTCTCTCTTGTGGCATACAGCATGAGAGAGTTTATAAGTAAAAAAAATGTGGAAGCAGGAATAGTAATTAAACCGACAATATAGCACGCTTGATGTATAAATTCTATATTTTGTATTGTCCAATATAGAACGGACTTTCTATCCATAACGGATTGACTTGGAAGCAACATATCCTTGAAATTGCGCCAGTCATCTAATCTTTAATGGTGAGTGATCCCCCCCATGTTTAACGTGTACTATCATCAAGTTGGTTTCCAAAAACGTAGACCTAAATGTGCTAATATGAAACAATTACAATTCCCCAGGGTCATTGATCAAACCCATAACTGAAAATACGGTGGCTCCTCCTGGTAGTCCAAGACCAAGTAAACTTACCTTGAAAATCAGGTATTGAAAATTTATAAGCACATATAGAGAAAATATTTTGTCTTTTTTCTGAGGTATGAAACATAATCTACCTTGATCATACATTGTAATAAGATTTTTTGCGATCAACCCATAGTGCAGAGATGTATTGAAAACATCGCACTTATGTATCTATCTTATCTAGTGACATCACAACTGAGAAATAGAATCCGGAAATAGGCCCAGTAATTTGAAGACAACAGGGTTCTGAACTGAAGCAAACTGTGTCCAGTGGGGAGACTTTCCCCAGCTGATTTAAGGTATGCGTGAAAATGAGAATCCTATCATTCTATACATAAACAGAGGTTCCAAATTGGGCCTCATGAGCATTGGACTTCTTAGTCCAAGGGAAAGGTAAACACCATTAGTTTTATTCAAGCGTAGGAACGCATAGTAATAAGGATCGATGTGTTCCCTGAATGGGAGGAGAAAATTAAATCATATGTGTGAAAAGAATTTGAAATAGTGAAATACCAAGACTTTGTGTTAAAGTTTGATGCCCTTTGAATAAGAGATGTTTTAAAAAACAATGCTATAGCTGCTAGAGGTGTGACCACTTAGAGCTTTTTATCTATTGGATATCTGCACCAATGTAAGAAAAGTAACTCTGTGTTTTTTAAAATCTTTTTAAATCTATCTAGAATCAGTCCTGAAGAAGGTAGACAAACAGAATACCAAAACGCCGCGTCGACTTGTGATTCTTTGTTTTTTAATTAGTTTTTTACAAAATGTATAATCATGTTTTTAAAATTTGTATACTGTATAAATGATCAACTTTGTTTTGAAATGCAATAAATGTATTACAGAGGTTTACGAAACTTATGGTGTGGAAAACATCTCTTTTTAATTGTATTTGTGTTATTCATTAAATATTGCAGATTTTAATGCTTATGTTTGAATTGAATATATAGTTAAAAATAGGCCTTTTTACTAAAGACTTGGCAGCTGTAGATACATAGGAATATTAATACACAGAATTCGCCTCCCCAGTTGAAATACGCTTTTAGAAATTGGATTTCAAGGCTTGTAACTTTACCTTTCCCGCCGTATTGACGGCATGCTGTTCTTAGAGTAAAATACTCACTATAGGGTGCACTCAATAGAAGTGAGACACACTCTTACTGTGTGTGTCTTTTGTGTGGGGACGCCCTTGTCCTTTTCCAGATCTACTATCCCCCCAGTCCCCTATTAGCCTGTGCGGGGTCCTCCTTTAATTTCACAACCATGAATGCATGTTGTCTTTACTCGCTAACATCGTTCAGGGGTATGGCTCTATGGTTTCCAGCAGATAGATCAAGTTGTTCGACATGGCCTTGGAGTTAATCGCATGTCCATCACTATATCATTTTCGACTGGTGATACAAGTCAGGGATAGGACGCGTGGGGGCATTGTCATCGCTGGATTGGTTAAGTCATGCGAATCATTGGCTTGCGTCTCGGATGCCTGCATGCGCAGCCCAGGTGCTAGGGAACTGTTGTCCCATTGTTGTGACGTTAACGGTTGCCTGTGGAGGGTCTGCTGTTCCGGTCATTCCACAGTGGTGTTTCTATATGCATTGACAAGGTGACAACCCGGTTCAGACCTCTTGTAGGGGAGAGTAGATGCATTGTTAAGTATAGAGGTTTTGCAATTACCATAACATCTTTACACATCAGCCCACAGTTGTGCTTAATTACCGTATGCGACTACAGGCCTCAGCTCATAGGTGACAGGAGGAGTAACCACATGTGTAGATGGGCAGAAGACTTGTATGGTACTCATTGGGGGGTGCCTAGGGGACTTGTCCAGATTTCTCTGAAGATCTCTCCTAGCGCTGCGTGACTCCCCGTGAGTGAGCCCAGGCTTCCCCCTACTGCCGCATTCTTGCCGCTGCCCTGCAGCTAAGTATTCCGCTCTCCTTTGGTGGCTCCTCTGTGCCTGCTTATCCTCGCTGTTTGCATCATATTTCTGACTTGCCCCCTCGTGTTTAGGTTTCTTCTCTGCCTGTATTTTGTCGCTGTTATTATACTTGTGTCTTGCCCCCTCGTATTTAGACTGTTGTGCCTGTATTTGCCTCTGTTTCCACTGTACTCGTGACCTGCCCCCTCGCCTCTATCTTCCCGCTGTTCCCCGCCGCTGCTCCCCTGCGGCCCGCCCCTTTCCTTCTGTACCCCTTCCCACTCGCCGCCCCGCTCCTGCCTCCCAGCTGCTCCTCCCTCCCACTTCGCCATTTATGGCGGAGCCCACGCGTACGCCCAGCGTTCACGCGCCGCTGGTGCACTGAAGGCAAGCCTGTCTACGCCCGTCTGTGCCTGGACTGCGCCCAGCGCCAGAAACCCTAGTCCTCGACGATGCCAGCGCACCCAACGGACTTACGACACCGCCACCCTCCACGCACTCAACGCCGGCCGGAACCCCGCCTGCTACCGAGCCACCCCGAAACGCACCCACGGACCCTTCACCTGCCACGCCTGCAAACTCACCTGCCTCCGAACCTGCACCGCACCCCCCAAGCCGAGCACCAGCAACAACCACCTCAAGTGCATCCTGCTCAATACCCGCTCCGACCACAGGCTCGCCATCCAACTCTGGAACCTCCTCAACACAACATCACCAGATGTCGCCTTCCTCACAAAAACCTGGATGAACGCCTCATCAGCCCCCGACATCACCATAGCCATCCCGGATGGCTACAAAATCACCCGGAGGGACCGCGTCAACCAAACCGGAGGAGGCCTCACCATCATCCACAGAAACACCATCCGCATCACGACCAACTCCGAGGACACCCTCACCGCCGCCGAGCACCTTCACTTCCAGATACACACCGACCCCAAGACCACCCTCAGAGGCACTCTCATCTACAGACCCCCCGGGACCACGCACACAATTCAGCGAAGCCATCGAAGACTTCGTCCGTCCGCACGCCCTCACCTCCTCAGACTACATTCTCCTAGGGGACCTCAACTTCCACCTAGAGAACAACAAGGACCGCAACACCGCCGCCCTGCTGGGCAACCTCACCAACCTCGGACTCAAGCAACTGGTGAACACCCCCACCCACTATGCCGGCCACACGCTTGACCCAGTCTTCTCTTCCAGCAAGCACATCTCCTTCAGCCACTCCACCGGACTACACTGGACAGATCACAGCTGCGTCCACTTCAACTTCCGGAGAACAACGACCCACCACCACACGCAACAGGTTCACCGTAGAAGCTGGAGCAAGATCACCGCCGACCAGCTCACCGCCGACCAGCTCACCACCGCCCTCGGCCAGAACCCACCCACCAGCACAACGGACCCCAACGAAGCAGCCCGCAACCTCACACAGTGGCTCACCAACTGCCCCAACGACCACGCACCACTGAAGAACCCTCCCAGCAGACCCGGCAGCAGGAAAGCCCCGTGGTTCACCAACGACCTCAAAAACTCCAAGAAAACCTGCCGCTCCCTAGAGAAAGCCTGGCGCCACGACCAGACAACAGAAAACAAGACAGCCCTCAGGAACGCCACACGCAAACACCACTAGTTGATCCGCACCACCAAATGGACTACATTCAAAGAACGACTGGACAACAACACCCACAACAGCAAGGAACTCTTCAGCATCGTGAAAGCTCTCCAACCCCAGTGCCTGCAACAACGATATCACACCCACGCAAGACCTCTGCGACTCACTCGCCTCGTTCTTCCACCGCAAGATCGTCAACATACACAACAGCTTCGGCACACAGACCACGCACCCAACCACCGAACTAACGCCCCTCCACCACCACCCTCTGCACCTGGACCCCTGTCTCCACCGAAGACACCACCTGCCTGATGAACACCATCCACTCCGGCTCCCCTACTGACCCCTGCCGACACCACATCTTCAACAAAGCAAACTCAATCATCGCACCCCAACTCCGGAACATCATCAACAGCTCCTTCGCATCCGCCACCTTCCCCGAGAGCTGGAAACATGCTGAGCGCCCTCCTGAAGATACCCACCGCGGACCCCACGGACCTCAAGAACTTCCGACCCATCTCGTTCCTCCCTTTCCCGGCCAAAGTCATCGAGAAGACCGTCAACAGATAACTCTCCGCCTTCCTCGAGACCAACGGATCCCTCGACCCCTCACAGTCCGGTTTCGGAGCAAACCACAGCACCGAGACCGCCCTCATCGCAGCTACAGACGACATCAGGTCCCTGCTCGACAACGGGGAAATGGCTGCCCTCATCCTCCTAGAACTCTCAGCAGCCTTCGACACTGTATGCCACCGCACCCTGACACAGCGCCTCAGCAACACCAGAATCCAAGGAGCGGCCCTGGAGTGGATCATCTTGTTCCTCGCCGGAAGAACCCAGAGAGTCTGCCTCTCCCCGTTCCGATCCGCGGCCACCGAAGTCATCTGCGGCGTTCCGCAAGGATCCTCACTCAGCCCCACCCTCTTCAACGTCAACATGAGCCCTCTCGCAGCCATCGCACGCCAACACAACCTTAACATCATCTTCTACGCCGACGATACCCAACTGATCCTCTCCCTCAGCAACGACCCCGCCACCACAAGAGCCTGCCTCCAGGAAGGAATGAAAGACGTCGCGGAACGGATGAAGCTCAGCCGTCTGAAACTGAACTCAGACAAGAGGGGGAGTTGGGGACGCACCCTGTTCTCTAGTCTCATGATGGCAGCGGGCAGCCCTTCAGACGGGCACGGTCATCTTTTAGTTGCAAGAACCCTGAACTTCAGGTGTTCCCCAATCAAAACACTTTATAGCGCAGCACGTGCCCTTGCACTGAACCCCACCCCCTCCCAGAGGAACGGAAAAGGGGGGGCACCCCTGATGGTGAACAACCCTCGGCCCGGCCATGGACGCAGCGCCGACTAGTGCCAGGCAGCGCCCTCCCATCCTCCCTAATGTGTAGGAATGCCAAGGGATCCCCTGGCAGGCCCACCCTCCCTAACAGAGCCACTTTTTGTTGGGGGGGTGGGGCTGATTCTCCCAGCAATATGCAGAGTGGAGATGCAGGGTCTCTACGAAGGGATGAAAACACAACATAGCCTTGTTAGCAAGTATATGGTGTTTTAAAGACCTGTGAAGTACTCTGGTGCGGCTGTGTGTGTGCCCGGGAAGCGGTCTCAGCCCTGGCTGACACACACGAGGTCGGGGAGGGGGTTGCTGAGAGCCCAATGGGCGTTGCGTGCCTGGGTTCCACTCACTGGGGGTGGCGTCTCTAAAGCTCATAGTCCAGAAATATCCCCCACCCTTCGGGAAGGAGGGGGTGGGAAAATGGGGGTTGAAGCAGGGGCATTTCTTCACTGCTCCCCGGCTATACAACTTCCTGCGTTTCAACCACTCTCACCCTCTCTCCTGCTCCCACCCCATCCCTTCATTATATTTAATCCTGGAGTATGTGGTTTAAAGCGGAAGACACCCAAAGTGCCAGCCGAGTATCACAGGGAGTAAATGACAGAGCATCTGAACCGGTTTGTCCTCACAGTGTACCCTTTACACACTAGCTTTCCTTGCTCTCCCCTCCCATCCACAGCCCACACTGGGTGCCCATGCCACACACCAATGCTGTTATTCACAAGAGGCCAATGCTGGCACTCTATAGCAGAAGTATGCCAAGGTACCACTAGTTAACCATCAGCAAGAGGCGCTGCTGCTCCTGCAGGTCCCTAAAGGTGGCCAATGACTGGAAGAGAGAGGCGGCAACAGTCTGGTTCTCACAGTGAGGCCACGATGCTGGCACAGGCCTTGGCACAGACCTGGGCGGCCCTCGGCAGGACCTATGAAGAGCAGCCCTACAAATGGGTTTCGGGAGCCAGTAACCTGCAAGGATTTGTAGGATTATGTAGGTGTTTCCTACAAATAAAATACTGATTGCGGTCATGTGCTAACTTTGTATCATGCATACGGGTTGCTAGAGTTCAGCAGGCCGCGTGAAGACCACGGTCTTTGAGGCCAACTCGTGTCCCAGCATTCTTAAGTCTCACTTACTGGGTCGTTGTGACTCTGCCCTCTATTGGTTCCAATCTGGTTGTGTTCCACTCTAAACCATATTTCTCAGCACAACTTTTTCTGAATTCAAGAACGGTTCTTCTTCTTGATTGCTTATTTTTGGTAGATCTCTTAGTTTGCCTCACTTAATAGCATATGCATTTAATTATGTTACATAGGGCTCTGATATTAATAACCCAGATCAATCTCTATACATGATCTTTCAGGTTTTCTATCATCATGGCTTCCTGACAAAGGCTGCATAGCCGAAATGTGCGCAGGTCACATCGGTTACACTATAAACCATGTTGTACTTTCATATGTTCCATCTTAACAAGCCGAACTGCTCCTGAAAAATCAGTCTTCATCTACTGGAATGTTCAGTCCTTAAACAAATTGTAATCAATGACGATATAATTGTTACTTGATGCACATGATTAACCCCTTCGATGCTGATGGCTGCCCCCAGCCGTCATGCATCACGGTGGGCGTGTGCTGATGACGCCTGGGGGCCGTCATGAATCCGCCCACTTCAAAAAACGCCGCACAGGCGCAGAATCGCGGCCGCGCCCAAGTGGTTAAAATACAATCTATTGAAATTTGTATCCACGTTTATAGACATAGAAAAACCTATATGAATATACATACTGAATAGACTGATTCCCTATACTAATTAGTATTTAAACATGCATTCATAATAAAAGGATGAATGTTGAAGTGTGACTGAATACATAGGCTGGTTCCACCATAAATTAGATGGAAGAATGTAATGTTTTTTTAAATTATTCAAAAATATTAAAATATTTATTTGAATCGTGTATTTATTGAATGTAGACTGAAAGTTTGATATTAACAAATTGTTTTCTAATACATATTTTGATATGGGTTTTTGTATTTATATGTATATATGTTTGCCCATCCTTTCATTAGTTACCTAAGTAGTTGTACTTCCAATTGTTGTTTATGCCCGGACTTAGGAACGTATCCATTGACAGGGATACCCCCGTTGTCTGTACAATTGTGAAGACCACCGACTGCATCATTGGACTGCCATAGGCCGAGGAGCGGATTTAAACAGACTATTGCGTTCCCAAAAAACGTCCTAAACCTGAATCGTAGGTACTTTCGTTCAGATTAGGGAGTTAGGAAGCCAGGATATACCAGTTTGGAAACAATTGTCAGTACTGAAGGACAAGGAATCTTTCACAACGGCACGACGAATGGATGATTTTGAGGGAATATAAAACAGCTAATTCCCAAATTTATTTAGAAACACAATGGACTTTAAAACTAAAAATAGTTTTCACTAAAGCTCATTATGGCCTTCTTCCATGGTTATCTCATGCAATGCTATGGCAACCTACAACAAAACCTATGCATTGTAGACTATGCAAAAAGGGAGAGTAAAGAACAAGTTACTTACCTTCGGTAACGCTTTTTCTGGTAGATTCAATATCTGCCTATGGATTCCTCACCTTGTGAATATCCCCCTGGGTCAGCAACATTCGGAAATTCTTTTTGTAGCTTTGCGCCGACGTGGACCCGGACGTCAGAGGCACGGCATCGCTCGCGACTCCACTGACGCCACTGACGCCTATATTAGGCCCAAGCCGGTTGTGATGACATCAGTTCCGCCCTTTTTTCCGTGCCTTCGAGGCACACGGACGGACCAATGACAGTAGACATATACACCGTATACGCAGTACCAATATCAAGGTAACACACACAGTGTGAAGTAAATGCAATAAAACATTTGACAATAAAAATAAATACATAATAGAAACACTGGCATAGAAGAGTGGACAACGGGGAGGCGGGTGGTTCAGTGAGGAATCCATAGGCAGATATTGTATCTACCAGAAAAAGCGTTACCGAAGGTAAGTAACTTGTTCTTCTGATAGATACATCTGCCGTGTGGATTCCTCACCTTGTGAATAGAGTCCCACAGCAGTCCCCACTCCCGGAGGGTGTCCACTCTTCTAAACCAGGAAATCCTGAAGGGCAGAGCGCGCAAAGTGGCCGTCCCTCCTCACCTCGGAATCCAAGCAGTAATGCTTCGCGAAAGTGTGGAGGGAAGACCAAGTTGCCGCCCTACAAATATCCTCTACAGGAACACCTCTAGCCAATGCAGAGGTTGACGACTTAGCTCTTGTAGAATGAGCCCTTATACCCTCTGGAGGTTCCTTACCGGCCAAAGAGTAGCAGATCTTTATACAGAGGACAATCCATCTCAAAGTTATTTTATGGACCACTCTTCCTTTCTTGCAGCCAGCAAAGCCAATGAAGAGCTGGTCATCCAACCGACAGTCTTTAGATCTGTCCAAGTAAAAGGACACCGCCCTCTTGGGGTCCAGACGGTGCAACCTCTCCTCCTTGGAAGGGTGTGGGGGAGGATAAAAGGAAGGGAGGGTAACAGATTGACCAAGGTGGAAAGGAGTTACCACCTTAGGCAGAAAAGCAGCCCTGGTCCTAAGAACCATTCGATCAGCATGAATGGACAAGAAAGGGGGCTTGGAACTAAGAGCTTGAAGCTCACTTACCCTCCTTGCCGAGGTTATTGCAACGAGGAAAACTGTCTTAAGAGTCAAAAGCCTCATAGGACATTTGTGAAGAGGCTCAAAGGGAGCACCCATCAGAAAGGCCAAAACAAGATTTAAGTCCCACTGAGGCACAACAAAAGGAGTAGGAGGGAACTTATTCGTAAGGCCCTTCAAAAACCTTAAAACCACAGGAGATTTAAAAAGAGAAGGGTGGTCAGGCAAGCAGAGAAAAGCTGACAGCGCTGAAAGATAGCCCTTCACTGTGGCAACAGCAAGTCCCTAATGCGCCAGAGAAAGGGCAAACTGAAGAACATCAGACAAATGGGCTCTCAAAGGGTCTATAGACTTCTCTCCACACCAAGAGACAAATTTAGACCACCTATAAGAATAAATGGACTTAGTGGAGTCACGCCTGGCTGACAAGAGGACATCCACCACGTCAGGCGGGAGAGAAAAAGAACTCAAGTTGCCCCGTTCAATCTCCAGGCATGAAGGTGTAAGGTCTGGAGGTGGGGGTGTGGAACCTGCCCCTCCATCTGGGAGAGGAGATCTGCCCTGTGAGGGAGACGGAGCGGCGGGTGAGAGGAGAGGTGGAGAAGGTCGGAGTACCACACCCTTCTTGGCCAATCCGGGGCGATCAATATGACTTGGGCCCGGTCTTGGCGAATTTTCCTCAGAACCCGAGGAATCAAGGGTATGGGAGGAAACGCGTAAAGGATCTTCGAGTCCCAAATCAACTGAAACGCATCCCCCAAAGCTCCTTGCATCGGATACTGGAGACTGCAGAATAACAGGCAGTGAGCATTCTCGCGAGTGGCGAACAGGTCCACCGGAGGAGTCCCCCACATCTGAAAGATGCCATGAACAATCTGCGGGTGAAGCCTCCACTCGTGGTCGGCAGAGAACTGCTGACTGAGACTGTCTGCACGAACGTTCTGAACTCCGGCTTGATGATTTGCCATCAGACAAATCTGATGGTCCTGAACCCAGGACCAAAGACGCAGAGCCTCTCTGAAAAGACACTGCGACCCCACTTCTCCCTGCTTGTTGATGTACCACATCGCGGTCGTGTTGTCCGTCAGGACCTGAACTGACCACCCGCGAAGGGAAGGGAGGAAGGCCTTGAACGCCAGACGTATCGCCCGTAATTCCAGCAGGTTGATGTGAAGCAACCTTTCCTCTGGAGACTAAAGACCCTTGACCTCCAGGTCCCCCAGATGAGCACCCCACCCTAGAGTGGATGCATCCGTTACCACTGTGGTCACCGATGGAGGTAGATGAAAAGGCTTTCCTTGCGAAAGATTGCCTTCCTTGCTCCACCAAGATAGATCCGCTGCAGTTTCTCTGGAGATCCTCACTGACTCCCTGAGATCCCCGTTGTGCTGATACCACTGCCTGCGGAGGCACCACTGGAGTGCCCTCATGTGCCAGCGTGCATGATTGACCAACAGAATGCAAGAAGCCATCAGACCGAGCAGACATAAGACCTTCAGGACAGGAACAACCACTCCATTGAAGAATAAAGGAATCATTTCCTGTATGTCGCGAATCCTTTGAGGAGGAGGGAATGCACGACATACAGTACTGTCCAGTACCGCACCTATGAACAGGTTGCGCTGGAAGGGCACCAGGTGAGACTTGGGTACATTTATCGAAAAACCCAACCTGTGCAACAACTGAGTTGTCTCTTGCAGATGATGGAGCACTATCTCCGGAGATTCCGCTTTGATCAGCCAATCGTCCAGATACGGGAATACAGGTATGTGCTGCCACCACAGCTATCACCTTGGTGAAGACTCGAGGCGCAGTAGCAAGACCAAACGGAAGGACCGCAAACTGGTAGTGTTGCGACCCAACCGTGAAACGGAGATACTTTCTGTGCGACTTCAGGATTGGGATATGAAAATACACATCCTGCAAGTCGAGCGATACCATCCAGTCTTCTTCCAGCAGCGCTTGAAGAACCTGAGCAAGCGTGAGCATCTTGAACTTCTCCTGTTTCAGGTAAAGGTTCAAGATCCTGAGATCCAGAATTGGCCAAAGCCTGCCATCCTTTTTGGGGATCAGGAAATATCGGGAGTAGCATCCCTGACCCCTCTCCTGCTCCGGAACCACCTCTATCGCACCTTTTCGAAACAGTGCCAGGACTTCTTCCTGCAGGAGAAGCAGGTGGTCCTCCAAACAATAACCCTGGCAAGGAGGATAATTTGGGGGAAACTCCCGAAAGAGAAGAGCATACCCATTCTCTACAAGATTGAGAACCCAAAGATCCGATGTTATCAATTCCCAATCTTGAAGAAAATGGGTAAGCCAGCTCCCCACTGGGCCCACATGATCCGGAATGGCGGATCTAGGGCTGCTTTGCTGCGGAGGCTGGGGGCTGGGGAAGAAGGGGAAGAAGAGGAAGCGTTACGGCCCCGGGCCCAAGCCCTCTGCTTGCCTCTATAAGATCTATACAACATTTTTTGCTGCTGCTGCTGGGTTGACTTATAGGTTCGAAAAGAAGATCTGCTAAATCCTCTTGAACGTCTACCAAAAGTGCCCCTGGTCTGAAGGCCCAACGACTTTGCTGTCGCCCTGCTGTCTTTAAAGCGTTCCAAAGCAGTGTCCGCTTTTTTCCAAACAATCCAGACCCGTCAAATGGAAGATCCATTAATGCCGCCTGGACATCTGTGGAAAACTCACTTGACTTCAGCCATGCAGCCCTTCTTGTCGCTACGGAAGAACCCATGACCCTAGCCACAGAGTCTGCCGTGTCCAATCCACTTTGAATAACCTGCCTTGCTGCAGCTTGAGTATCAGAAATTACCTCTTGGAAGTCTTTTCTATTCTCTTCAGCCACCTTGGGCACCAACAGTTTCACAGTGTCCATAAGAGCGTGGATATAACGCCCCATCAAGCAGGTAGCATTCGTGGATTTCAAAGCCATACTGGCAGAGGAGAAAACCTTCTTAGCAGCCTGATCCAGCTTCCTCGACTCCTTTTCCGCTGGGACCTGCGGAAATGCACCCGTAGATCTTTTGGAACAGGCAGCCTGCACCACCAAACTCTCTGGTAGAGGATGAGAGGTTAAAAACTCCGGGTCTTCAGGAGCTGCCCTATACCTCCGAGCTACAGCCCTAGATACAGCAGGAGCGGATACAGGTTTTTTCCAAATCTCCAAAATTGGATCCTTTAAGGCATCATTAAAAGGCAGCAACGGTTCAGTCACTGATGAAGGAGAGTGAAGGACCTCCGTGAGCAGATTAGATTTAAATTCCGCAGTTGGTAGAGCAATGTTCAACAAACCTGCAGCCTTCTTTATCACAACATGATAAGGCGTCACATCCCTTGAGGGCTCATCAGAAACCGAAACAAGGTCCCATTCAGGAGACAGTTCTAGGCCACTAGCCACAGTAAGGTCCTCAAAAGGGTCCTCAGACTCCTGTAGTTCGCCTTCCTCCAGATTTTCCTCTCGATATCTTTCCTCCCCCATCAACCTCTGGGCCTCACGCCTTGATCTTTGCTTCACATTCGAAGCCGACGGATCCGCAATCGACTCCGACGGAGCCGGAGCCGGCGTCGAACCCGACGTCGGACGAGGAAGAGATCCACGATGTCGTTCAGGGTTCGGCTTCAAAGTTGATGGGACTGGCGTCGACGGAATCGGAGACATCGACCTCAAAGGTTTCGGAGTCGAAGGCCTCGCCGGATTCGGATAATGCCAATGCGGAGTCGGACCCGGCATAAAGGGCACAGGTGCATAGGATTGAGGAACACCCAGACCATATGCCATCGGACCCATGGGACCAGCAGGAGCCCCAGAGGGATACATAGCCCTTGAATAAATTCCGAACATCGCATTCAGGAAATGCGAAGGATCCTGATCTGGAAAGGCTGGATACGAACCCCCAGGTGGATCTCGAGGGCGCAGAGTCGATGCGACGTCGACCTCCTCTTCAGGCTGGTGCACCGGAGTCGACAGACCTTCGGGCAACGGGGCCTCTCCCTCTCCAACCACTTCCTCCTCACCTTCATCCTCCCGACCGAAAGGATGGGATGGGTCCGGAGAAGGAACAGCTTTCTGCTTCGGCGAACTCTGAATTCGCATGCGATGCCTCAACCTCGACATCCTGTTCCTCCGAAGCCGAAGATACCACCACTTTCTCGACCAGCTTCACCTGCGACTTCGGCTTGGAACCCGACTCCTTCCTCGATCGATGTCGGGATTCATGGGTTCTCTTTTTATGCTTCTTCTTCGAAGACCTTGAAGCATGGGCTGAGGACGAATCCGATCGCGACCTCGAGCGAGACCTTGACTTCGAGCGGCGAGTCCGCGATCTTGATTTCTTCTTTTGCTTTCCTTCTTTAAACTTGGCAACCAGAAGTTTTGCTTCTCTTTCCCGGAGGGCCTTTAGTGTCATCTTCCTGCAGGATTGGCAGTCCTCGACGTCGTGGTTGGAGCTCAGACACCACAAACAGCATTCATGTGGGTCTGTGATGGACATTATCTTATTACATTCTCCGCAGGTCTTAAACCCGGTCTTCTTCGAGGACATGTTGAAAGAAAGTGAAGACAAAGACTAGAAACAAATAGCAAGTAACAAAGTTACAGTCAAGGCTACAGACGATCCCAGAAAACGTTAGCGTCGACGACGCGGAAAAAATGGAACTGATGTCATCACGCCGGCGTGGGCCTATTATAGGCGTCGGTGATGTCAGCGGAGTCGCGAGCGATGCCGTGCCTCTATGACTTCCGGGTCCACGTCGGCGCGAAGCTACAAACATAATTTCCGAATGTTGCTGACGCAGGGGGATATTCACAAGGTGAGGAATCCACACTGCAGATGTATCTATCAGAAACATCATTCACTTAACTTGCGAATGTCTAGACGTGATGGAAGAAAGGAGGCTACTACGAAATAAATGTAATATCCGATATCTGTGGAATTCGAACTTGAGGGAAAGCGCTCATAATATGTTTCAATTCAACAGATATAGAGTTGTACGCTGCTTTTGTTAAATTCATGCTACTAGCAAAAAAGGAAATAAGTCTCTGGTGAATAGTCTGAAGTAAACTTGGAAGATGGAACAAAAATCTTGTGTGTATAATAGAAGAAACAAAAAATAAGGGCCATGTTTGGTTGTTTTTACATGTGTGAGAATAGTAGGAAACCCCGACAAAGCTATTTGTTCAAAGTGCATTCATTTTTTACAATTGCTGATATTTTAAAATGTGTATATTGTATGATTTTAAATAATTAAACAATAAAATTATTCATTAATGTTTGCAGTTTGGAAATCAATAGTCCTGAGAAGCAGCCATCTTGTGTTTACCAATTGTATAAGCGGTGGAATCAAGAGCAGTGATGTAGTGTGGAACCAGTGTTCAATATTTTGAGCCTTTGCTCCAACAGGCCTTATAGATAATGCAGTGTCTTAAATGTGACCTTTGAATCAACTGGGGGACAGTGGAGGTATTTCACATGCCTCTTGGCATGGACTTAACTTCATGTTCAGACACCTCTTGGTGGCTTGGTTCTGGCGTCTTTAAAAGCTATTAATCAGCTTCCTTGTGATTTCTATTTACATCACCTTCCAGTAGTCTAGGAGCCCACACAAACCATCTTGTTGCATCAATCGGATGGGACAGTTGAAAGAGGGAGAATTTCTCGGAGTATGAAGAGGTGTTGATTTGGGGTTGAAAAAAGGTCTCTACTCGGAAATGAACAGGTTTTCGTCTTTCACAGTGGTGAAGTTTACAAGCCTACTATGAAAGTTAGAAAATTGGGGCATGCTCCAATGTCTCAATTTTCCCCTTGTAAAACAGGGTTCATATATGTCCAGACGTGGGTCCTTTGCTCACGTTGCCACTGGATTCAAGCTAGCCTGGCTGATGAGGGATGTTACCCTGAAACCGGTCCCAGGATGCTTGTTTCCAGTTCAGGGAAGCCCTGGTTTGGCAGTTCGGGCTGGACTGTAACCAAGGGGCAAAGGGTCAAGGCTGATTTGCATATAGCTGGGTCTTAACGGAGGTGGCAAAGTGAGCTTAAGAACCATGATGGGTTCAACCCAGATCTGTGACTGGGGGGTGAGTGTCTGAAAAGTTTCAGCGCTCCATCCATCATCTCCTTGTATTTGCCATATATTCCTTCACCATGAATTCAAAAAGACTTAGAACACAAAAAACACAAATATTATGCTATGTATATTTGTAGTGGGGCTCATTCATGAAGGGTATCCTGGGGCAGAGAACTGAAAAAAAGGAATTACTACGAATAGTCTGGAGGCAACGGGTGATTAGAAAAGTCAGGTTTAAAGTTTTTCTATACCGCCATGGATACATAAATTCTCTCATCTTTAGTCTTGTACCCTAGGACTTGTAAACAGTGAAGGAGATGGATAAGACAAGTTCATTCCAGGCGTTCACGGATAGATAGGAAAAAGAGCGACTTCTAGACCTGATGGGATGGATAAGAGGAGCAAGAGCAAGCAGGAGAGAGGAGAACTGCAGGAGTCTAGTCAGGGTGCAGGAATGGATTCTGTCGCCGAGGAAGTGAATGCCTTGGTTGCAAAGCACCCTGTAGGTATAGCAGAGGTGTTCATAAACGGCTTTCCTGTGATGGGTAGCCAATGGAGTGTATGCAGGTGCATAGAAATGGAAGTAAGATGAAGAAGATTCAGCACAAGTCTTGCAGCTACATTGTTTACCATCTAACAAAGTGGCCTGCATCTTTTGGCCTTGCCGATTAGAAACTTAGGACTGGTTTATAGCCTTGCATGATGGCCAAGGCCCTGACCTCTGCCACACTGGCTGAGAACGACCTCCTCCTAGAGCTCATGTATGGCACTGTCTGCTAAAACTCAATTGGCACCTATTGTCAAAAAGAAAGATTTTCAAAGGAGTCTGACATCTAGCCTTACACAAGATGTTTTTTCTTCTTTTTCAGGCTTTTTGCGATATTAGTCAAATCAATAGGTTCGCTCTGCATCAGCTGGCCTCCTCAAGCTCGCCTTAATCAAGAGATAACAAGCAGGAGGCCGTGCCTTCCCTTATACTGCAGCAACATTTTGGATTACCCTCCCCCACCCACCACTATTCATGCTCAAGTCTATCTTAATGCCTTTTTGTACACAATTGAAACTTCGGGCCGGATTACGAGTTTAGCGCAGGTGCGCCCAGCTCTCTGCGGGCACAGCTGCGCCAAACCCAAACAAGGACCGCCCGCCATATTAAGAGTTGAACTTGTGTTCGGCGGACAGTCCTTCCCCTTTAATGGCCGCGCCTGGAAAACAGGCACTGCAATGGGAACGGCTAAAAAGTTCCAGCACTGCATGGACGGTAACGCCCACGCCATGCTGGATCTTTGGGGATATACAGACGGGGGGCACATCTTGTGCCCCCCTGAGTGTATCCATTTGGCGGGGAGGGCATGGGGTCCTTTAGAGTCTTCTTTGTTCCTCCACAGCCAGCCTTTTGATGGTGGGGTAGTGGCGGAACTTCGAATATGCTCCTGAAAATACTACATTTTGGAGCACCTCCTCCACTGCCAGGGAACTACTGTTCCCTGGTGCAGCCAGCAGTCCTCTGCTGCAATGATTTTGCAAGTCGTAATGTGGCAGACTGATCACCGCCACCTGAAGTCTGGCAGTCGCAAGACCGCCAGACTCGCAATCAGGCCCATAGTTCTTTATTAACTCTCTCATAGCGTAAAGCCTCCAATTTGCTCGAGCTGTATCTTGACGCTACTGTGTTTTTAAGGGTTGTTGTTCGACTCTACACATGCAACTTAAATTCCATTCTTTAGCCTGCCCAAGAGAAATAAATAGGAAGTGGCACACATCCATCTATTAACGCAGTCATTTTTACACTCAAAGGCTAGAAAATCATACACAGAATGATTTGATGAAGTTAGAATGTAAGTGATAAAGACGAGTATCAAAGAGTGAAACATTTACAACATTTTAACCATAAAAGAAAATGTATTTATAAGTATCTTTTAAACATTTATGACCTGAATGAATGAATGTAACCCTTTCCATGCGGCCGCGATTCCCCTGGTGTGCTGTAAACAACACGAACAGGGGCGGGCCGTGACGAACCCCAGCAGTCATCAGCACACGAGTGCATGACGGCTGGGGTTCGTCATCAGCATGGAAGGGGTTAATGAGTACTAAGACATAGCGACTCGTTGCTCTACTTAAAAAATATTATCCTTAGCAATGAACAAAGATAACTAACAGACCAACCTCCCAGAGACTTACATTTCCAAATACTTTAAAGTACACTTTGAGACAACTCATTTGTAAGGCTGAAATTAGTGTTTTAAATAGATTTTACTTTTCTCTCACTTTACTGGCAACTAAACAGTGAAATTAGTTTCTTGTTTATGTATATGTCCCTTATAGATACCTCTTTAAAAACACCTAAAAGGACATCTATTTAAATGGCCTCGTTTACCCGTGTACCATATAATTTTGCGCTGTCACACTATTTTGTAATGTTTGATCTGCAAAATGCTTTGGAAATTGACTTAAACAGAAATATGCAGAAGTAAAATGATACAAAAACTACATTTAACTATGAAATACTACACGTGCACTATAAACTAAACATAGCACATTCACATTTGAGCCTATAAACAATACTTCTGATTTATTAAAATCCTTTTGGTTAGGATAATGAACATTTCTGCATTTTAACAAAAACGCTGCATCTTCTAGAACTGTATTTCCTGTGTTAGCAAACTATGCACACAACTAGGCCCTAATGCCATCTTTCTTTTCAAATCAGCCGTGTTTTCATTTCTTATTCTTACACCACACACACACTGCAAAATGTGAACCAATGCTTTGTGATGACCTTTTCTTGGTGAGATTCAAAAGAAGTTGACTAACTCGTAACTTTCAAAGGTCTCCTACTACTCAACTTAGAATCCATTCATACGAGTTTGTTATTGTTTTATGGAGCATGATTCGCACATTCACAACCGATGACATTAGGTCAGAACAGGGCAAATTAAAATTAATTTAAGGAATAATGCTTGGATGGAGGCACTAGATGAAGTTGTGTTATCCTGTACCAAGATTGGCTACATTTGATCACATTATGCTGACTCTGCAGTTTGCATGGACTTCTATTATGCATGTCTCTATAAAAGATAATACATTTAGGGTAAGCCAGACTTTGGCTCCCTTTGTCAGTTTCTCATACTTGGAACTTCGAGAATTTTGCATATTTGCACATTTGCACATGCTGCATCTACTGCTTTAAACTTTGCTGGCCTTCATGGCAATTGAATTCTGTATTTAATGCTAATTTCCATAGGAGTGCTTATGATGAATTTTGACAGATTTTCAGATTTCTATATGTTTGCCTTCTCTATTGTGTCTAAAAATATCTAAACACGCCCTTCTCTTTTACATTTTGGTACGGACTCCAGAGAGCCCATTTTATGAAATGCTAATTATTTCACTTGTGTTTGGGTGCTGCTAGTGACACACTGCCTCATATGTTCTTTAGGTTTAACACCATCCCTGATCCTGTGTAGGCACTTTTATCTTAAACTCTCGAACAAAGATAGCGTCAACATAGTCCACAGGAACGCCGTAGTTGATTGACCTTTTTTAATAAGAAACAAAGAAATACAACTGTTGAAAAGTTTTGTTTATTAGGGGATTGCACTGTCACAACTCTTGAAAAAAGTTTCTAGTATGTTTTACAGTGTACAAATCTGTAGTACATTTTATGATCTGGAAACTGTTGAGCGATTCACAAAATTCAGAACAAGTACATTTTGCTCTGCCAACACACGTTTTGCTGTCTAAAACACAGCCACATAGACTTGTTTATCATCCATACCAAAACTGGTAATTTTCCCAAAAGAAAGATTAAGGTACAAATAAAATCTAAGCACATATATACTATACTAAGTAGAAATCAATTTCATCCCGTTACTGATTTGGTCCTCTAGTGATAAATACTTGCTATGTATACAGATCATTCTACGACAGTGAATCCTGTCTTCAAAGCACTTAAGGAATATTGCAGCTGAGTTTCGAAGTCTTAAAAATGATCAAAAATAAATAGAACTTAAACCCATATCCAAACAAAGGGTTTGTACAAGTAATTTTTATTATTCCCGTTTGAGGATCTCGGTATTACGTATTCCAACTAACATCATATGATTGTCTAACCGGGAATCATAGAAAGAAGGTACAATCTAGGTTTGTTTCGATGTAAAAATATTATACTAGTGCGTTTACTTTTTATCTCACTCCAATTGTCCTCATTCAAACTTAAAAACGCATAAGAAGCCAAATAATTCCAAGATTGTTGATAGAACATAGCTTGTAATGACGTAAAAGGAGCAAAAACAGAAGACAATAAATGTCTGATCCAAGGGGGGAGGCCTGGGATGACGAGCTATTTTGTTTCCATTGACTAAACTTCACCCTCTGGGCCTATTGTTTCATCTCCTTTTCATAGTAACAGCCTTGGGAGCTGAGATCTCGGAGTTGATTTAGAAAGATAAAAGTCTGTTTATGGTGGAGGTCCTCAAGCATTTTACCACCATGTCTAGTAGGTCAAACACCAAGAGCACATTTCACTCCAGTAGCAATTGAATGTTTTATATGAACCGACCTCAGGGTAAAGCTAGAAGGAAGAAAAGCTTTATATAGGTTTAAGATTTGGAGACTTAAAAGTATTACTACTGGAAAAAAAGGTTACACATTTCTCTAAAAAAAATAGAAACAGAAAAACACGTATAACGAACAGAAGAAAGGTCAATTCTACAAAATATTCAATAGTTTTGAACCATTCTCCATACAATTCCGGATGGTAACAATTGCTCGCTCTCTCTCTCTTGAGACATCCAATCAAATTGTGCACAATATTTCTTTCCAAGCTTCTTAGGAGCCGTACCGATCCTAAAAAATAATACAAGTAAACAGATTTGTAATCATTGTATAATAAATTCAAAAGTAAACATCAAGTTTCACATCAACACTGTAGATACATAGACGGGTCCGCATGCATCAGAGGCTTGGATCCCAGGGTCTACTCAACCATTCATTCTCCCAAACGGCAAAAATTAGTACCACTGAGTTGGGTTACAATACACAAAGGTTATTAGCATGAAGATACCTATCAGTCTGAACTTGAGGCTTTATGTTAAGGTAAACATAAAAGTATAAAATGCTATTATTTCGATTTTAAGATGTCCAATTACAGCCACCTTTTTGAAAGCATAAAACGAAACTTCAAGAAAAAAACCATACGAACACTTGCAAAATATAGCGTGGATTGACAGGGTTGCCCGCGATACAATTAACTTCTGATATTTAACCTTTGGAGTAACTGACAGGTCAGCGTCCAATCCACCTCCCTGAAACATGGAAATCTATACTTGTATGAATGGTTGAGGTTTTCAGAAGCGGTCTTTAAGAGCCTTCAATCAATGGGCCTCGGTGCTATAAACCGACTGATGGATTATCAGAGGCGAAAGGAGGTGTCAATAAGCCTTGCACAATCTGATAACCAAGACAGACACATTTGAGTAAACAGCAAACAGGAAGCCCCGTGGGCCCAAGAGTGACCTACAAGTGTCCACATCCTCCTGGCGCGTGAGCGTGGCCCTATAACCCTTTTAGTGGATTTAGGCTACTACTCAGTGAATACGGCTAATAGTGTGGACTTCTGAAAGGCTTACGTAAAAAATCTATATTTAATTCTTTATAATATTGCAACAGTTACGTATTATTTTCTATTTATACGTCCAAACCCCTTCACACCCGCCTGCATCAATGGCTAACACGGTTAGCCTAACAGGCTTTCCCTAAGTCCTACAACAAGGGGTAATAACTGAACTACAGGGCTGGTATTTACCGCTCCCTCAGTAACATAAAACCGCACAGATAGGATCTTTTCAAATATTACACTTATTTTCTGGTCTAAATCGAAATAATATTTTATAACAAATCTGCACAGGATGGATGAAGCGGTTTCTCCTTGCAAGAGACAGGAACCCTCTTCTGTCCAGATGTGGGGGTTTCATTCTCAACTCAGACCTGACCTATAACAATCATCGCCTTGGTCGCTATTCTTCAATGAACGAGGCCTTAACACCATCGATGCTCATGACGATCTCAGCTCGTCATGAGGTACACCTCTCGTACACTCATGACGAGCTGAGCTCGTCATGAACAATGGGATTTTAAAAAATTCAGCATTGACGATGAATTTCCTAAGCACTGATGTGGTTAAGACTGAAACACACAGGGTTTGGGGACCGGGCTGGTGGGAAGAGATTGAAATTTCGTGTAGGTTTAGAGTGAGCAGAAGCTTTCAGTATGGCCGAGGCCCAGTTGCTTAAAATCACGTAGTGGCCCTTTATGTGAGACTGGCCACTACAGGACTCAACAGCAGACTGCAGGTTGGGCAGATGCTTTCAAGGGTAGAGGGACTACCGACCACCCTTGCAAGTGGACCATGGGGGCAGCACTCCACCAGCATCAACGCTCAGCTCATCACCGCCTGCTTTGACAGATTGTAAGATATGAAAGGCACTCATACTTGAGAAGAGATGCGATAATGCCATGTAGAGTTGAAGCGAGTGCTGTGGTACTCACTAAAAGGATCTCCTAAAAACACATAATGAAAGTCAATAACTGGAAAGAATGCAGCAAGCGGTGGTCACAGCTGCTACAGGACACTAGCCATCTATTACCATGGTTATTGCACCCCAAACCTTAACGGGCCACTTCTTGCCACTACATACAAAGGAAACCTCTCAGACATAAGATATAGGGAGGATCTGAAGATATGCAGACTCCGTAGCCCGTAGAACTGCAGATACCGCTAGCCTCGTTACCTCACTTGGACATAGAAGTCCTTCCTATTATGCAATTTTGGGGACTATCATAGGCAGAAACAGTGTGTCTGTGTCCATTACCACGTTTCCTCACCCCTGGAGTTTCACCTAGAGATTTCACCTGTTTTTAGCTTTTAACTTTGACCCCTTATTCGGGCACTACAAATATGACACATGTAAAGAGTGCAAACTATGCATTGAGCCAAAATCTTTTGAGTACAAATGTGTAATTTGAATGACTTGACCAATTATAACAGTATGCATGTGGAATATTGGACTGTCAGTGAACATTGTTAGGTAAGGCAAACAAAGGAGAGAATCAAACCAAGAATACTGCAACTTTGCAGCTGGATTAAATGCAGAACAACTGGGGCATTTCAAATCAAAGAAGCATGCCCCTGATGCTTTGAGGTGGCTTATCACAGAGAGAGTGGACAATAGTCCACAAGATGGGGAGATATCGACAATTCAATATGTGTGAATGCAAAGAGATACATTGGATTCAATGAACTATGGGCTCAATTAAAAGGAGGAGTGGGGTAAGGGAACTATCTTCCATCATTTTTCTTACTTGCACTGAATGCTGTGGCTAATAGTTGACCAAAACTCAATATACTTAACCACCAACAAAGACTAATATTGAGCTGCTTTCTCTCTTTCTCCGACTTGCACACAATCAAATTTATTGTAGATTAATTTGTCTTTCTTCTATGGTTATGCCACAATGGTGTTTCGAACTAATGGCCTCAATTGATACAGGATGGAGGTTAATTTGCATTCCCTTTTTTAGAGTGAGATTTCTTCTGTCTATTCTCTGGACTGTAACATTTATAAAGTTTTGCAAAAACTTTCTACAAAACTTACCCTTCATTTCCCATTTGAACATTTTACATACTCACATTTATAGTGTGACCAACTAACTTGCAATTTTATTTATTTTTCTTTTACACTAATGTGGTGCTGACTGAAATTTGCACCCTCACACGTTTGCGTATTTCTTTCTATATAAAGATGTAACATGCATGCACGTGTTCGATGCAGCTGCATGCACGTGTTCGATGCAGCTAAATACAGAATTCTTTCTAATGGGCACTGAGGAATTCTCTTTTTAGGCCACTGGATGGTATTTTTCGATCATTTGCTGATGTCGGACAATTTTTTTTAGTCATCTAATTTCTAACCTTTTGTGAGGGATGTTTTGGCCTATGACTAACACAAAGGGGTTTGTGAGTATTTGTACGCATGCAGTACTGATATATATATATCCAATTACCACTCCGGTGCTAGTTCCACCCAAAGGAGAAAAACACGAACTCCAGAAAAATCTATCTATCTATCTATCTATCTATCTATCTATCTATCTATCTATCTATCTATCTATCTATATATATATATATATATATATATATATATATATATATATATATATATATATATATAAGAAATGCCCACTACAACGAGACCTTTTCCACGAATAACAACAACGCATGCATTACAACGCAGGTGTGGTTACCACGAATAGCCTTTACCACGCATACTTTTACTACGAGATAAGTAGTAAAGGCATGTGTGTTAAAGGCTAAAATTAAAAAAGTGGTGGGGGGGGGGTGCCCCCCCAAAAAAATGTGTGATAAAAAAGGGGGGACCTGGTGGGGGGAGGGAGATTCCCCCTCCTGAAAAAAGCCCGCACCTGTTTAAGTAGCGATGTGGGGGCAATCGGGAGGCAATCTGCGTCGTTAGAGGAAACGGAACGACACTTCAGTTTCCTCTTTACGTCGTGCAACGTCAGCTCGGAAGATCATGGTGAAAAGACAACATGGAGAGGTAAGGGGAATTTTACAATAAAAAAAATAACGCAGGGGTCCGATTTTGGGTTCAGGGGAGGGGTATTTGTAAGAAGGGTTTAGAAGTGAGGGAATAACCTTTATTAAGAGTATGTCCTCACCATGCATGAATTTACAACGAAAATCGTTGTAAAAGAATATTCATGGTAAAGGTTATGCGTGGGAATGGCATTCGCGTTGTCATGCATGCGTGGTAAAGGCATGCGTTGCAATGGAATGTTTTAGAATGTCTCACTCTCACACACACACTCACAAAACAAAGGTTAAAGGGACGTTATAGTTAGGCTCAGGTTTCACTCGTACAAAACCAGTGATATTCAGTAGTTCTTGTTAGCTGAGCCAACTATAACTCGCTCCCACGCAATGCACTGCTTACAAACTCAAATATTACATCACTCATGACATGGTCATTGACATCATTGGTGAGTAAGTAAGTGGCTGTTTAAGGTTAGTGAGTGTGTGTGTGTGTATGATGGGCTATATGGGTGAATGAGCGTGTATGGCTGAGTCAGTGAGTGAGTGCATGTGTCAGTGGTATATAGGTGAGTAGCTGGGTATGTGAAAGGCAGTATAGCTAAGTGATGGGGGATGTGAGTGACTGTATGGGTAAGTGAGTGAATGTGACAGTGGCTGTATTGGTGAGGTGGAGCTTGCGTCAGTGACTGTATAGGGTGAGTAAGGATGTGTTAGCATCTTAGTGAGTGTGTGTGTGTGAGAGAAAGACTGTATGGGTGAGGAAGTGGCTGGGTAACTGACTGGATGGGTGAGTGAGTAGGTGTGTGGGTAGCTCTATGGGTGACTGACTCAGAGTGTGAGTGGCTGTATGTGTGTTGTATCAGTGAGTGAGTAGATGTGTGTGTAGATTTTATGAGTCAGTGAGTGGGTGTGTAAGCACTGGTATGGGTCTGTGATTGTTTTTTTTTTTATAAATGGTTGATTGGGTGCATGAAAGGTTCTATGGGGGTGTGAGTGGGTGCGGTAGTAATTTTGTTGATGATGTCAACAGTGAGGTCATTTGAGATGTCTTCATTGATGTCACTGACCAGGTTATAAGTGATGTAATAGGTGAGGTCATAAGTAGTGCATTGCGGGGGCACGAGTTATAGTTAGCTCAGCTAACTAGAACTGCTGAATTTCACTGGTTTTATAAGAGCAAAACCTCAGCCTAACTAGAACGTCCGTGCAACCTTGGTTTTTTCAGTGAATTTCTAAGGTTTAAACATAAAATTAATTACCTAACTATAAAGTCCCTGTAATCTTGTTTTTTTCCGGTGATTTGTTTTGTTTTTTAAAGTAGTAATGGCGTTTGGAGAGTGGTGGAGAAAGGGGGCAGGGACTCTGACCAGCTTTCAGGAATCCCACTGTGTAGAACTTACAGAAAGTGCCAGGAGGGCATCTTTGCCCCCAAGTTTCCTCCGAATCCAAAAGGACTTCATTCCCCAACGAGTCATGCACCAGGAGACACGTTTGTAGAGTGGTGGAGAAAGGGGACGTGGCCTCTGCAGACCTCTTAGCAATCCCGCTGTGTGTGACTTACTGGAGGTAACAGGAGGGATTGTTCGCCCCAAGGACCATCAGCAGCCAAGCAGACTTCAACCCCCAACCTGTAGAGCCCCCCCGCCCGAGGCTAGGTATTTTTAAAATTGGGAGGGGGCCGCACGGCCCCCTCCCTAGCCAGATAATGGCCATAGGGACACCACCCCCTGGGGCCCGCCTTTTTCTTGTGTTTTTTTTAAATAAAGGAATGGTGTGTGCCCCTTCCCTAAGCTGATTTTTGCCCCAATGACCGAATCACCCGGGCCGACCCTTTTTAAAAAATTAAATCATTTTTTTGTTTTAAACGGGAAGATGGCAGCGTGGACCCCTCCTGGGCCAATTTTTGATTCACGGCCCCCCTCCCCTGGGGTCTGGCCACACTACTGGCTGCCCTAGTCCCACCCAGCCCACCCAGTTTTTAGGTAGAGCTTAGAGTCAGCGCGCATACACTGCTCTGTGAGACTTGTTGTGGTGGAGTAGGAAATAGAAGCCCTGCACACTCTCCACCAATATTTGCCATTGGCTTGTGTTTCCTAAATGCTGGCTTTTGATTCGTAAATAGGCTTGTTAGTCCGTCCATAGTACCGCCTCGTCTTCATTTGTCACCTCCCATGGCGACTGGCCCTTTTACTTTGGTTGTTGCATTGTACCTGTTATTTTGTCTTTAACCACTATTTTCTTTATCAAGATTTTCTTACTGCAGGCACAACGTGCTTTGGTGCCTTCTTTACAACCCCACCCACTGACCCTCCCTCCCGTTGTCTGTGCCTTCTTTACCCCCGTGCCTTCTTTACCCCCTCCCTCCCATTGTCCGTTACTTCTTTACCCCCCTCCCCACCCTCACTTCAAGAGTCCAATCCGCCTTTTGCAGCACTGCAGGACACAGACTCTGTAGAGCCAGGTGGCCTGACCATCAAGGGGGGCTGGGAGCCCAAGGGCTTTCTGGCTGCGGGGGGGGGGGGGGCAGGCAGGTCCTGGTTGCACTGCTGGAGTCTTAAAGGGGAGATTTTGATTTCTGATGTAAGTGGCAGCAGTTCTTAATAAAGTGCTTACTATTCATTTCAACGTTTTAGTATGACGTATGCTTTGATAGTAAGAAGGTGAAAGCTGTGCTTCCAGCTGGATCGATTACGTTGTGAATTACATTTGTGTTTTTCACCCTCCTCCTGGAAAGCGTAATAAAACCTACAGTAAGATTAGTTTTTTGTAAAAATAAATTGGGAAGGAGGGTTAACTCGCTCTCTTGGTCCTGGTTATGAGGCAGCATATATTCAGGGCTGGGCCAGCTGTCCACTGTGCCTCGCTGCCTCCTCCCGATGGGCTGCATGCCATGAGGTGTTCAGACAAAAATAAGATGCCAGGATGACCCCAGGGGCTAACGGACAGCTCAGAAGCTCCATGTGTGAGCCCCCCCCCTTCAGTGTTCTACATATAAAGGGGGCACCCTCAGCTTGTCAGCTCGAGGGTAGTGAGGAAATAGAAATTTTTAGGTAAACCTATGTGTCCCCCACTCGCACCCCATCCATACACACGTGTCCCATGTATGTCATGTAATTCCTTTTCTGTGCCTGCTAGAAAGACGCATATGCATTTGCGTCCAACGTTAACATGTCAGTTATACAGTTCTCCAAGAAAATCACGTTAATTAGGCTTCTAGGCCTATGGTGCCAACGTCTTTACATGGTGCACTTTTGAATAAAGCACACGTTTTCTCCATGTTTTCTGGCCCAGTCGAGCCAGACCCTTAATCGAGGCTCCGAGTTCTTTTCTGCCTCTGAAAGCTGCAGTTTAGGTATGCATCCCTGACCTCTGCCTTACTTCCTGCTCAGACGAGCGGTGCCCGGCTCGGCCTGGTCTGCTTGCCAAGACGATGTTTTACCTACAAGTTATCTGCTCAGCCTCCTCGAAAACACATTCCAGCCTAGTGAAATAGGTAAACATATTCCCGGCTGCAGAGCAAAGGGCCCTGCCTTCCTGTCTCCATGCAAGTAATTTACTGCTCTCGTTACCATGGTAGGCCCATGGCCCCCGCACTCTACATGAAGATCCATATGCACGCACTAGCATTCAGTGATGAACGGCCTCTGCCCGAGAGACCTTTTACTCCAGACACTACATCCTCAAAACAGAAGATATCAGATATGCTGTATGTGCAGGTCGTTCTGACATCCCAGACATTAGTCTCCTCTACTAGTGCTAAAGTCAAAGCCCCCAGCTCTCCCCAGTTACACGTCATGCTCAGTTGCGCGCGCATCTGTAACAAAAGTTTCTGCTGATTCTGCAAACTTTCTCTAAGCATCCACCCACATGTGACGTTTCTTGTGACGATTCTCTGACATGTCAAGTGTACGCCTTCTTACACGCCTCCTGTTACGCACATGTGTTCTTATCTCTCTTTTCACCTGTTACGCCTACTGTATTCATTTCAATTATACTGTTTTACTATATATAATGTGTGATGTTAATAAAATGTTGAATGTCCCTTCCTGAACCTTAGTGGTGACGGAACCCGATGTCCCATGCCTCGAGGCATTTCATTAAAGCCCGTATGACTCAGATACCACGGACTCTGCCTCTCATTTGATTGAGCTATCCTTATTGACATTTAATGTAATAAAAAATTGTACGGTAAAATTATTTACCACATAATTCTGGCGCCCGAATAGGGACCCCCCTTCCCCACTCGCCGGCGATGTACCGCAGGCCTTGACCCCTACGGACCCCTGACGGAACCAGTGCACTCCTGCGGGTTTTCCTGCCATCTCCCTCAGGCCCACGGAGGAGACGGAGACTGCGACCCGGCATCCAGACGAGGCGGTGAGGAATGCGGAGGATCCCGACCAGAGCCCCTAGTCGAGAGAGCAAGGTCCGAGGTATCCGGAGGCCCACCTGTTCCGAGGCGCATGCGTAGTAGCAGCCAGACGTCGTAGCAGTCCAGTCCAGTCCAGTTTCTGAGGCCTTCAGTTTTTGCTTCCCGGTGAGTACCGTTGTTGGGAACGCATCTAGACGGGTCCATTAATTTGTGCCCGGTCAAGACAGGTCTGGGTACACAGACCTGGTCCAGACGTGTTCATTTAGGTGGACACGGTATGACGTGTCTCTTCATGGGACCGGTATTGTCTGTACTGTTTTAGCAGTGCATCTAGTAATCCAGTGATTCAGTATTCTAGTATTGTATCTCGAGATTTCAGTATTCATGTGTCTTCTATGTACCAGGTAATATCCGTCTGAAATGTTTTAATGTGGTTTAATGTCGTGGTATGAATGACTGTTTGCTATTCATTACTGTGTTTATTGTGTTCACGTTTAAATCAATCCGAAAATGCCGATGTTCTCGAAATTACGTCAGATAGGAACTAGGAAAGGGATACTCGAAGAAGCAGTTCCCGTCCCGCCTAGGGACACTTCAGGACATTTTATGTACCATAAGCATGGCTTAGATGCCATACTGTACCTAGATTTGTGGGTGGATTATACTAAAGATCTGGAAGAGAAGTATAGATGGCCTGTCTCAGGGACATGGGATGCTGATTGCATCATGAGAGTAGAAGAAGCATTATGGAAAAAGAAAGCCAGACAATCCCAGAAAGATGCCATAGAATTATGGCGTAAAGAAGCGCATAGAAGAACAGAGAAAGAAATCAGGAAAGCAGAGAGAAGTAGAGAAGAATCCAAAAAAGCTAGAGAAAAAGAGTTACTAGAGGAAGGAGAACGAGTCACAATAGAACAACAAGATAGACAAAGAAATGCCCTTATTACAGGTCTGTATCCTGTTCTTGCCGAGGGCCTGCCCAAGGCGACCCCGGAAGTACCACGTAACTTGCCACCACCATTGGTCCCGACTAAACTCCGTCATAAACAGACCGCAGCAGACATTTTCCTTTCTTCCTATTTAGATGATGTTGCTCCAGCATATACTAATGTACACGTACCACCTGCTAATAATGTACAGCAGCCTATTCAGTCTGCTCAAGACAGGACCCCTCCTCGTCTCCAAGACTCGACTACCGCACCTATTGTCACTTCCCCTACTGCTACTGCTACTGTTCCTCCTGCTATTGGGCCTACCAATCCTTTTGCGACAGATGCAACCCAGAGTCCGCCTCCATTACATATACCTCCTTTACCCGCTATGACACCAGTAGGTACAACACAGCCAGTTCATGTTTTCGCTTCAGCTTCAGGAGGCGCAACAGGAGGTCTCCCCCATCACACCCCGCCTCAAGTAAAACGAGTGACGCTTAGAGAACTAGCATTACAACGTACACCCAGAGCAGCGACATTCGCCGCCCTTAAAGAGTACATCACAGATTGCAGATATGACCCAGTACCAGGCGAAGATGAGATGATACTATACTCACTACGTTTACGGCGAGTCACAAACTATTTAGTTCTTCTACCACATATGGAAGAACATCTAGATAACATCTATAATTTCATTAGAACAGGGGAGAGACCAGAATGAATTCACGAAGCCATGGCACACAATAAGGTCGAGACACAAAAAATGATCTTACAGTTTTTGATAAATTGTTTGATAAGGGAACGGGATCGGCCAGGTACAAGTAAAGAAGAAATGGGTATCCTGATTAAGTGGAGTAACAATATAGCTGACGGTTAACATAATACGCAAGGTTGTATTGAAGCCATGTACAGAAAAATCCGTAAAGAAATTGTACTAATACACGAAAGGGAAAACGAAGCTAGGGAAGCCGAGAAGGAGAATGAAACCACAGAGGAAGAGGACGAGTTAGATGATACAGAAGAAAACCGAGAAACGATAGCGTATGTAGGTAGAGCAAGACCTTTTGACAGACCCATACGCCTAGAAAGCAAGAAACGTTTTCTTTCTCCCATACCAGAACAATGTTCTCTAGAGCATTTATTCCAAGACACTGATAAAGTACTGAAACAACGAATAGGTTACAGTGAACTTAGTACTATGCGTGAACAAGAATTAGCCCGATCAGCAGTACAATGGGCTGGAAATAACAGTGTATATAAAGATGATTCAGTAGCGCAAACATTTTTGACTCTTTCCCCAGACGAACAGCGACTAGCTGGTATGTACATGATCCAGCATCTCATTACACTATATGAGAGTCAGCATTCTGATCCAGGTCCCCTATATAATATATTGGAAGAATTACTCCTAAAAAGATGGAGAGGCCTAGGTGCCGATTTAATTAATACCATTCTAGAACAACGACACAAATACAGAACTTTCCTGACTCCACATTTTGTTCCTGTTCCACCTCCAGTAAGACAACCATTTTACATAGACAGACAGAATCCCTTACGAGAAGTTCATCCCGTCCAGACCCAAGGGGGTGCGCTTCAACGAGTATTCGTATACACACCCTTAAGCAAAATGGAATTATTGGAAATGAAGAAAATAGTGCCTTGTCATGATAAAGATCCAGCAGGGTTTCACCGTGAACTAAAAGACATGTTACTTATGGGGGATTATACATACGCCCGATATTCTTAAAATGTTAAAAGTATTGTTGCCCGCCGCCATTTACGAAAAACTTAAAGAAAAAGAATGGGAGGTGGGAGATAAAAAGATTATTTGGACTGAATTAGAAAACGAAGAAAATACACGAATCCCAGGTACTGGTCTCGGGGACAAAACTAAAGCATTACCAGGATTATTAGTACAGGTTTTACTGAGGTTATTGGCAATTAAAAAGGAAGACTGGGATGCAATCTCAGCCTGCAAACAGAAGCAAGATGAAGACACTAGTGATTTTTATTCCAGATTCGAGAAATGTTTCATTATTAATAGCGGTTTGAAAACAAGTAGTGAATCATATCCACATCTTTTTGTGACCAAATTAGTCGAGAATTCCTTACCACAAGTTAAAAATAGAGTTCTGAAAGTCGAGAGTACATGGCAAGCAAATACCCCTTCTCAAATGTTACAAATGCTACAGTACCACCAGAACCGAATTAGAGAGGAACATGATCATGAACAGAGACGTATGAAAGACACGAAAATGAAAGTACTAGTTGCCCAGTCTGTTCCAGCTGACGGTCAGAAAAAGGGTACAGCACCGCCAGGTCATTCTGCAGCTCCCGTTAAAGGGAATTACAACTATTGTAAACAGCCAGGTCACTATATAAACGAATGTACTGTTCTGAAATATAATATTGCTACAGGCAGGACGAAAGAAAGACCGCGTCCTCCCAGACCAGAACATGTTCCACAGAATATTCCACAGAATACACAACCCCCACAGCATGCACAGCAAATAGTAGCTGTACCCCAACCTCAACCTATTGCTGCCACGCAACATGTCACACAGCAAATGTACCAGTATGCACAGTCAGATTACCCCGATTATCAGCAGTACTCATGAAATAGCCTAGAGAGGGAGGTTGGCTTGCCTCTTATTGAGGTTCCTGTAGATCAAGAGGGTCCCTATGTACATAGTCCGGTATTAGGGAAAGACAGAAAATTTTTGATTGACACAGGGGCGAGCAGAACTACCATCAGTCATGACGAGGTTCCAGGGGCACCCCTCTCAGGCTCACAGAATGTTTCCCTGGGTTTTTCAGGAAAGCCTATTGTTAACGAAGTGTCAAAGCCAGTTTCCCTAGAAGTTGGTCCATTGTCCCGTACTACAGACTTGTTACTTACAAAAGCATGTCCTGAAAATCTGCTTGGTATTAAAACGTTGAAAGCACTAGGAGCAGTAATATGTTGTTCTCCGGAAGGAGTGAGATTATTTTTACGTGATTTCAAAGGCCATTATGTGTTGAGAGATTTTGATCCAAGATTGCAAAATGTACCACAGCATTTATGGGCACAAGGTCCAACTGATGTAGGTTGTATGCACATTACACCTTATCGTGTTACACTCAAGCAAGGAGTTGTACTACCCCGAATCCGACAATACAAATTGCCCCCTGAGGCTGTAGCAGCCTTACTGAAAATTATTGACGAACTGATTGCCCAAGGAGTAGTTATAGAAACTGATTCCAATGTATGTAATTCTCCAATCATTCCGATTCTCAAACGAACTGACCCTAATGCACCACCAGTCTACCGATTGGTGATTGACCTTCGAGAATTGAATAAATGCATCATTCCTCAGTACCCAGTAGTGCCAGACATCTCTTCCTTATTGACTGCCATTGATTCCGAAGCAGCGTTCTTTACTGTAATTGACCTCAAGAACGCTTTCTTTAGTGTCCCCATTCATCCGGAAAGCCAGTATCTTTTCGGATTCTCTTTAAATGGCCGAAGCTTCAAATTTGCACGTGCACCTCAAGGGTTCACGGAAAGTCCTAGTATTTACAGTCAAGCCCTGAAACGACAACTAGACAGTATCCACATGCCTACTGACACTGCTCTGCTGCAATACGTTGATGACTTGTTAATAACAGCACGGACCGAACGTGACTGCGAGCGCGCATCACTGACTGTCTTGTATTTCTTGGCCAAAAAGGGGCATAAAGTGTCCCCTTCGAAACTACAATTCTGTGCCCAGCAAGTGGTATACCTTGGGCACTTGCTGTCCAAGTGGGGGAGACAGCTGACACCAGACCGCATCCAGTTAATTGCACATCTACCACAACCCAAGACACAAAAGGAGGTACGGGCCTTCATTGGCCTCACTTCTTACTGCAGACAATGGATCCCTCAGTATGCATATCTAGCCAAGCCACTCATACAGTTGACAACACAGGAGGCAGCGACTTCGACTGTCCTCCCTTGGACTCAGGAACACACACAAGCTTTTGACGAATTAAAGAAAGCCTTATGTCAAGCACCTGTTTTAGCGACACCATGTTACAGCAAACCTTTTACACTTTTTGTCACAGAACGCGATGGCACAGCATTATATGTGCTTACACAAGATCAAGCAGGAAAACACAAGCCTTGGGCTTATTTTTCTAGTACATTGGATCCAGTGGCCCAGGCTCTGCCTGCGTGCCTCAAATCAGTTGCAGCGACAGCTTTAGCAATCAGACAAAACGATTCAATAGTGTTAGGACATCCCCTGACAGTACAAGTTCCACACTCTGTGGAAGTTCTTCTGAACCGAACCCAGACACAGCACTTGACTATAGCAAGACTGACAGGATATGAATTGACATTGTTTCAGCCACACATAGAGATCAGACGTTGCAATACATTAAACCCTGCCACATTGTTACCCTCGAGCACTATTGACCCGACACCACATGACTGCGTGGAAGTCATCAATACTGTAACGAAACCCAGACAAGACTTGACAGACATTGCATTACCTGACCCAGACCTGACACTTTACGTGGATGGTTCATGTATGAGAACATGCACAGGATTGTTAGTGGCCGCCTATGCAGTGACCACTGAAACGGAAGTCATAGAAACACATCGTATTGACACATTGTCTGCTCAAGCAGCAGAATTCATTGCTCTGACCCAAGCCTGCATCCGAGCCAAGAACCTGAAAGTAAACATATATACAGATTCACAGTATGCATTCGGAGTTGTTCACGACTTCGGTATCCTCTGGCAAGAAAGAGGTTTTTTAACTTCTCATGGCGCCAAGATACAGCATGGTCCCCTCATCCAAGCTCTGTTAGAAGCAATACACTTACCTGCATCCATTGCTATCATGAAGTGCAAGGCACATACGAAAGTCACTGACACCATTTCCCAGGGTAACGACCTGGCAGATCGAACAGCTAAACTCACAGCTCAGACTCAAACAGACACTCCGACGGACACGACAAAGACTGACACATCACAGACACATTGTATGACAGTGAAGGATCCCACTCTAGATGTACTCGATATACAGACACATGCCACTCCAGACGAAATCAAGAAACGGACTGAACAAGGAGGGATCCAGACAGATCAGGGATGGATGACGAAGGGGAGAGCCACATGGTTCCTCCCCGACTCTATGGTTCAAATTATCATTAATACAGCACATAGTCCAGCACATTTAGGAGAGAAAGCCATGTTAGACAGCATTCAAAACCTCTGGTTCAACAAGCATTTACGTGCAGCAGCAAAACAGAAAGTGCGTACCTGTATGATCTGTTGTCAGTTCAATCCAGGCAAAGGCATTCCCGTGGAACAAGGTGGATTCCATCCTCCTGACCATCCTTTTGAAGTCCTCCAGATGGATTATATCCAGATGGACCGATGTAGAGGATTCAAATATGTCCTCGTAGTTGTATGTGCCCTTTCCAGATGTACAGAAGCATATCCAGTCCCAGATTACACTGCCAAGCAGTTGGTTCGTGAATTCTTCCCGCGATACGGCTTGCCCCGTGTAGTGTACTCAGATAATGGACAGCCATTCTCGTCCGAACTTATGAAACAGGTATCACTCCTGTTAGGTTACCAGTGGAAATTTCACTGTGTACGACATCCCGAAGCAGCGGGTCTAGTCGAGCGTCACAACCAAACTCTGAAAACACTATTAGCAAAGGTCTGTGCAGAAAAAGGTGTAGATTGGATAGTAGCCTTGCCAGTTGCCCTCTTCTATATGCGCATGGTAGCTCAATCTAGAACCGGACTATCTCCTTATGAGGTAGTCTTCGGCCGACCTCCCAATATGTGGGGAACGCCTATGCCTCGTAGAATAACCGATGTCGACAGTAATATGCTGACAGATTACCTAGCTTCCTTGATGTCTGCACTACTATCTTGTCGTTCACAGGTCACGGCTGCCTTCCCGGACAACACCCAAGTAAAACCGCATGAAATCATTCCTGGGAATTTTGTTTACGTCCGCAACTTCGACCGCACAAGCCCTCTGGAGCCGAGGTGGAAGCAGCCAAAGCTGGTGTTGATGACGACGAGGACCGCAGTAAAGCTGGAAGGTCGCAAGGGGTGGCTACACTCTAGCCACGTGAAACGGTTTCACGGACTGTGTCCAGAAACTGACGTAAAGGACTGCCCCCTTTCAGACACTGACTCTAAACTCCCCCTGCTAGAAAAAACTCCCCAACAGGAGTACCGAGCAAAGTTGAGGTCTAGTAAGTCAAACAGCGTTTAATTGTTTAAGTCCCCCTCGGGTGAAGCGGTTAGACAGGTTTCTGACATGAATAAGATAGACCCAAGTAGTCAGAGAGATAGGCGAATCGAAAAGAGAGAACAATATTGCAAAAACTTGCATAGTAGATGTATCATAACGTTAATTTTCATGTTTATTCTGAGCATTTCGATTATATGTATAAGTTTCATGTTACATGATTTCTTTCCTTCTTTTGGTTCAAGTGCACATAATTCCTCTAATGATTCTGTAGAGCACACTTTCAGCGACCTGCCCCCTCATGAATTATCGACTAGCAATGCGCAACAATACATTCATTCGTATGTTACACCACACTCACCAGACCAGCAATGCCACCAATTGCTGGGTATGTGGCCGACTCCCACCTTATCAGAAATACAAGGGAGCTCTGCCCCTCTTTCCCTACCCGTTTACACATAATGGTTCATGTGGAGCATGGTTTGCTTTAATGTCTTCCTTAGACAGTAAGTCCCAAGTTTCCCAAGGCAATTGGATATGGGGGAACCTGAATACAGTCATGAATAAAGCGTGTTTCCCAGACGCAGACGGTCTTCCCCAAAGGAGAGGGACCGACCTAGAAAATGAAGTGTATGAATTAGGTAACTTTTCCCTCAATCTCATGATCCTGAACGTCCAGTCCGAAACTAATTCGAACTTGCCGTTTATAACAGTTTTGCCAGTGAAAGGCGAAATATGCGTTAGAAAGAATGGTTCAGTACATCTAGGACACAGTGATTGTAATACTGTGGTCGAATTCAGTGATAAAGGAAAGTCTACTTTCAAAGCCTCTCGCCATTCTTATTTCATTTGTGGTCACACGCTTATGTACATCTGCCCCCTGATTGGGATGGGACGTGTTACATTGCGTTCCTATTACCACCTGTTTTTCTAGCCCCACCTGATTATCATCGAAATACACGCCTTATGCATGTCAGACACAGAAGAGACCTTCCCCCTGTTATTGATGATTCCGAATCAGCATGGGACAAGTATAAGGATTATGTTAAAGGATACTTCTGGTTCATAGGTCCTGTCCAGAACAGTAAAATAATATGCAGGTTAACAAGAACTCTTGAAGTAGTAGTGAACGAAACTACTTTTGCTTTAGGTAACCTGACCGAAGAGCAATCTGCTATGAGAATTGTTGTTCTTCAAAATCGCCTTGTCCTTGACGTCATCCTGGCCGATAGGGGCGGGGCTTGTAGAGTGATCGGATCCAGTTGTTGCGTGTTTATTCCTAATAACACACCTTCCGTGTATAAGGCCATAACACGGCTTCACGAAATTGCTCACCTGATACACCAGAATCCAAGCACCTGGACTTGGTCCGGTTGGCTCTGGAGTGTAATGGCTGCCTGGGGATGGAAATTGCTATCATTCCTAGGAATAATACTACTTATCCTATTCAGTTGTTGTCTCTGTCTGCAATGTGGGCCAGCGATTTGCAGCTTGTATTCCCCGTCCAAGTTCACGTTCCCGTTCCCGAATAAAGAAAGAAGAGCAAATGATGTTATATGAACAGATAGATGGTCTCATGAAAATAGATGTATCCTAAAGGGTGTAGTAGGGGCCAAGGAGGGAATGAGGAAATAGAACTTTTTAGGTAAACCTATGTGTCCCCCACTCGCACCCCATCCATACACACGTGTCCCATGTATGTCATGTAATTCCTTTTCCGTGCCTGCTAGAAAGACGCATATGCATTTGCGTCCAACGTTAACATGTCAGTTATACAGTTCTCCAAGAAAATCACGTTAATTAGGCTTCTAGGCCTATGGTGCCAACGTCTTTACATGGTGCACTTTTGAATAAAGCACACGCTTTCTCCATGTTTTCTGGCCCAGTCGAGCCAGACCCTTAATCGAGGCTCCGAGTTCTTTTCTGCCTCTGAAAGCTGCAGTTTTGGTATGCATCCCTGACCTCTGCCTTACTTCCTGCTCAGACGAGCGGTGCCCGGCTCGGCCTGGTCTGCTTGCCAAGACGATGTTTTACCTACAAGTTATCTGCTCAGCCTCCTCGAAAACACATTCCAGTCTAGTGAAATAGGTAAACATATTCCCGGCTGCAGAGCAAAGGGCCCTGCCTTCCTGTCTCCATGCAAGTAATTTACTGCTCTCGTTACCATGGTAGGCCCATGGCCCCCGCACTCTACATGAAGATCCATATGCACGCACTAGCATTCAGTGATGAACGGCCTCTGCCCGAGAGACCTTTTACTCCAGACACTACATCCTCAAAACACAAGATATCAGATATGCTGTATGTGCAGGTCGTTCTGACATCCCAGACATTAGTCTCCTCTACTAGTGCTAAAGTCAAAGCCCCCAGCTCTCCCCAGTTACACGTCATGCTCAGTTGCGCGCGCGCATGTAGACCAAAAGTTTCTGCTGATTCTGCAAACTTTCTCTAAGCATCCACCCACGTGACGTTTCTTGTGACGATTCTCTGACATGTCAAGTGCACGCCCATGTGTACGCCTTCTTACACGCCTCCTGTTACGCACATGTGTTCTTATCTCTCTCTTTTCACCTGTTACGCCTACTGTATTCATTTCAATTATACTGTTTTACGATATATAATGTGTGATGTTAATAAAATGTTGAATGTCCCTTCCTGAACCTTAGTGGTGACGGAACCCGATGTCCCATGCCTCGAGGCATTTCATTAAAGCCCGTATGACTCAGATACCACAGACTCTGCCTCTCATTTGATTGAGCTATCCTTATTGACATTTAATGTAATCAAAAATTGTACGGTAAAAGGGTCACTATCCCTTGCCCCATAAGGATTCCTTACTCCATGACCCACCCATGAAAGGCTGCGCATGTCATATTCACGGCCTGCTGCTGTGAGCACTGGGTTCAACATGTTAGCCAGAGCTTACTTCGTTTTCCAGTTCAACGATTTTACAGGGAGGCGAGTGCGTGCAAGGACGTGCGCATAGCACGTGACAAGGAAACAAACTAGCCTACAGAGGCAGCGCATGAGCGGGTGCCCCTCAGTGGTTGGTGTCCTTGCTTTCTATGTTGGCCTGCACTGGTCAGCAGTTTTGGGGCACTATCGGGGGACAACAGATGGTGTATTGATTGATTGGATCTACATGGTCATTGTTCATTGGGACCCTGTTAGACTCTATGTTGACTCCACTGATGGCCCAGTCCCCTTGAAGTGGGCAGTTGCATGCCCAGCGGAGGGGATGTGCACTGCATTTGAGCAGATCATGTGCAAATTATACAGAAACAGTCGCTCGGTACAGTGGATCGAATTTCAAACCACCTGTATTATATTTAAAGGGAGAGTAAGGTATCTTAATATGGGTGTGCTGGGGAAGGGGATTCAGAAGCCACATCATGTAGTAAATTTACGTTGCTATTCTATGTTGGGGGGGGGGGGGGGAGGAGGGAGCATTGGCCTAGAGAATAAGCCGGGCTTGAGGCAGTCGTCATCAGTCTTTTCGGAAGATAAAGGTCAGAACTGGCTGAGACCAGCTGGTGTGTAATCACAGCCTTGAACACATACTGCTTATCACATTAAAACCCGTCCTGTTAGCTTTACCAGAGACGGGGAGCAAAAGTGGCAAAAAGCTATGCCTTTCCCTATACCGTTCACAGAGAAGATTTAATGTGAGAAAGCACAATGATCAAGGGCAGATGTAAAATAGTCCCTTGAGCAGGCCAAAGATCAGTCAATTTATAACTAGTAACAATAACAAGGAAGGTTATCAAGCCAGATCTAAACATCGGGTAAAAGTATTAGGGGGCGCTTCTGGTAATGAAAAGTTAAAGTCAGAGCCTCCGGGAGGGGGGGGGGGGGCTCTCTGGCTTACCAGGAGAGAGAATAGCCTTACGGCTAGAGCTGCCGACTTTGGAGCTGGGTTTGAGCCTCCGCGTTGGCTCAGCATCCTGTGATTCTGGGCAAATCACTTAATCCCAGCGCCTACCAAAAAATGAATGTGTCGTTGTGTAACACAAATGGTGCTCATGTAAAGCACTGTAATACCTTTGGGTCGAGTTTGGGCTATATAAATCTGCAAAAAAAACATTTGCAATGCATTAGGTATCACATTTACATGAGTTTGAGCTATTGGCATTGTAAACAACAATACCCTTTATTTAGGTTTAAATAGCTCAAAACTGCGTAAATGCGAGACCTAGTGCATTGCAAATACTTGTCAAGTTGTGGACCGTGGGGGAGCCTGAAGGCCCCCACAGTCCTTGCCAGCTCCCCACGTCTTGCGGGAGCCGGCATTGCTTTTGGACAGAGGGAGCTCCTAACATGCAACTCCCTCTGGCCAACAGCAATTCTGCTCCGCTTTCAGCAAGCAAGAGCATTTTCTGCTCTTGCTTGCTGAGAGCAGAGAAGAGTTTGCTATGGCTTAGCCGAAGCTGTGCTTCAGCCAAGCCACAGTAAACTGCAATGTACTGGGGTAGGAACCCAGGACATTGCTGGAGCCAGCCCTGGGGAGTGGCGGTCTCCAAAACCATCTAGGTTCATTGTTCTAATTTGCCACGAGGATGTGGTGGTCCCTGGGGCTCAGGGGTCCCCAGCATTTCTTTTGAATAAAGCAGCAGTGAGGTGGTGGTACCGAGCTGCATGGGGGGGGGGGGGGTCTGTGTGTCCCCCACAGTATTCAAACGTAAAGCCCCAAGGGGGTCTGCGTAGCCCCCGCTTTTTTTTATAGATGAAACCCCAGGAAGGTGGCGATCCCAGAGGCTGGGGGCCCAAGAGGACCCACCATTCATTAAAAAAATAAGCCGCAGGGAGATGGTGGTCCTGGTGTATATTCGGCCAATACCTGTATACCAACAATTTTATTTTTTTCTAATTTCTTTTTTCTGGCCGGGGGGGGGGTCTATTTGGGACTACCCCTCCCCAAGAGGTCTAGGGGGGAGGGGTCAGGGTGTTTCTACCCTGCCTCCTTATCTTTTCTTTTAATTTTTTGTAGGACTTGTTCAACAGAGTCCCAAGAAAAAATCGCTGGCAACAATTCCTAGTTCAAGTGTTGGCAGCCAATCACATTTCAATAGACTGTTGGGCTCCCAGATAGATATTTTTTTTTATTTAAATATCTCTGAAACTACTGAACGGATTTACACCAAATCACAAAAAGCACCCTTTCTGGAACAACATCTAGCTTTCTGTCAATTTGGTGGAACTCCGTTCAGCGGTTTGGGCTGTAGTTTTCAAAAAATGAAAAAGAAATTGCCGTAGACATAACATGGGGAAAACGAGTTTTAGGACCCCCTTTGTTTTTGGGTCCCCGCGTGACAGATCACCCCGAAACTTTCAACACAACAACCAAACCAAAAAGGGGAAGTTTTGTGAAATATGTTGTGAACATTTGCCAAGCTGCACCAAATTTATTGGCAAAACAAAAATGCTTTTCCAATGGAAACTTTGGTCCTAATTACCTACTGGCAACTGCCAGTCGAATGAAAATATGAATATATATATATATATATATATATATATATATATATATATATATATATATATATATATATGCGACTTTTACGAATAATCAACAATATATTTTGGGAAGAGAACCTGTTGATGGTTTTGGATGTAAATAGACTGTATACATGCATACCACACGATTTAGGCATGAATGAGTGTCGCCATTTCTTAAGAACACGGTCTTTGTCATACTGAATGCATACTAAGAGGTTGTTAGCCATGATTAGGGCTCTCTGTTTTCTGTTTTTACTAATCTTTACAGATAAATACAGACAGAAAACCATTTAATTTCAAGTCTGTATTTATTTTTAAATGTGGATAAAAACGGAAATTGGGTTGTTTTTTTAGCGATTCTAAATGTATCAGTCATGACTGTCAGGCCAATAGCTGTGCGGATTGACAGGCAAGGGGATTACAAAAATAAAGGAAATTTAATAAAGAGCCTTAAGCAGCAGTAGATCTGCACAACCTTGATACTAAAATGTGCATGATTTCGTTTAAGTGCATATTTTATCAGCTGAATGTGTATATATCACTGAAACCTGTCAAGCGGTCAGGCACGAGTGTACTTTAACGGGTTAAATAAATGCAGAAATATACAAATTTCAACTTCATGTTTTCAAAAACCCTAAAATAAATATGGATAAATACTGGCAAAATTTGCAAAAATAAATATGGATAAATACAGACGGAAATGACAAAAATATAAATACCATAAAACCAGGAGCCATAGACCTGATGTACACGTTTGACAAATAATTTCTTCATTTTCAATCATGTAATATACAGGCAAACCCAGGAGACAGTAATGGGGACCTGCTTCGCTCCTAGCTATGCAAGGTTATACCTAGGCTGGTGGGAGGAGCAGGTGGCCAAGAACATCAAGGCCTTTGACCAACAGGTCGTCCTCTGGGCAAGGTATATGGATGATTTATTTTGTATTTGGGAAGGAACAGAAATGGATGCTAAGGATTTTGTTGAAACCGTGAATAGGAATTAATATAATCTTAGATTTTCTAGTGAAGCACATGCAAATTAAATTGAATTCCTAGATGTAAAAATAAGGGTTGTTAACAAATTGGAAAGCACATTATTTTGCAAAAAAAAACAGCTGGTAACAGTTTACTGCATGCAGATAGCTGTCCCCCCAAGAATTTAATTAACTTCATATCATACGGAGAACTTCTTAGGCCAAGAAGGAACTTTAGCTCAGAGGAAGCCTACTAATGACGAAATGAGATTCAGCGAATGAGGTTACTCTAAGAAAGCGATAGAATAGGCCAGTAATAAAGTGAGAACTGTGAAAAGGGATGACTCACTGAACGTAATAACTAAAGATGACACTGAGGAGGAACCAATTAGATTTAGAACATCCTTAAGCAATCAGGCATGGGAGGTGAAAAGAAGCCTTAACAAATTCTGGCATGTCTTAGGGACTGATGATACACTGAACAAACATGTAGGTGTTAATCCAAAGATCACGTTCAGAAAATGTACATCAGTGAAGGAAATAGGGAGTACAAGTACTGTACAGTAATGAATCCACATCAAATACAGGGTTTTTTTGTATGTGGGGCGTGCAAGGCGCTCATATACAGTACCAACTGTAAACAAATAACTATCCAAACGTATGAGACCATTCACTGCCATGAAGCATCTTACATGTAATTCTGATTTTTGAGTTTATGTCCATGCCCATGATCATTGACCTACATAGAGAGCACAATCCACAAAGTTAAGAAAAGAATTTGAGCACATGAGGGCTATTACAAAGGGGGATAAGAAGTATCCCATTGCTAGGCATTTTAAAGAATGTCATAACAAGGATGCAAGGCTATTAAAATACTATGCTATTGATAGAATCCCAGTCTCAGAGGAGTTCACGAACCGTTTAAATAAGGATAAAGAATTATCTGTCCACTTAGGTTAAATGTTTGACCCCATGTACACGTATCTTTAATGTAAAATTTGACAAATAAGTAATCTCATTGCATCTCTAGGTTTACAAGTTTGTTGGTTTTAACGCTAATAGATGGATCTTAAGTGATCATGCACTTTGTTTTGAATTTTGTAGGAGACATGGCCATCATATGAGGAAGACAAACGCAAAAGAGCTACAGTATCTGGGTCACTTTCAACTACGGAAGGTTGATGAGATAAGATGAGGTTTGATAACATTACATGATAAGAGCACACTAGGGCAGAATTGAACATTGACATGAATATCAATTCGGTTAGAATTATTGATGTTAAGATTAACCCACTTGGGTGTGACTGATGAAACCATGTCCGTGAATTACAAACAGGCTGAACAAGCTATATATTTGAAACATGGATATAATTAATGGTGTAATGCTGATAATTCATTAGCCCACTAGGGCGGAATTGGAATATATGCACCGATTATTAATTCGGCTGAATAAATGATATTGAGATTAGCCCATGTGGGCGTGATCATGATGAAATGGGGTCCACAAATTTGCATCAGACTGAGAGCTGCACATTTGAATTATGTATATAAATAATGATGTTCTGTTTTTAATTAGGAGGCATGTCATGTCCATAGAATAAAGTTGTTACAAGGAGGGCATTCCATCCTATTTTAAGTCACACTTTTTTGTTTTGTTGCACCTGCCTTTTTTCCATCAAAGATCAATCATTATGGAGGTTTCATTTATGTGGGTGGACCAAACCCCAAAACATCGACAATGTGCGGTCTTGTCCCTATGATCAGGGGACTAGCCTTCCACACTAGGGTTTGGCCAGATGATATGATATGACTGATCATTAAGTCTCTTTTGATGGACACCCTATATGAATGTTTTTGGACTGGTTAGCCATTTATGAATATTCTGTAATGCATCGGTCTTTTTTGCATGTTAAGTCCATCCATCCATCTCAATTTTTCACACAACATACTGTCTTTATGATGTATACACTCTGAGATCTAGTCGACTCAGTATTTGACAGTGTAGCTTTAATAGTTAGCTGGCAGACCCCCTGTTTTTCTGATGTTGCACATTGAGTAGGAGCTGGGGATAAAACCAGGTGTGGGTCTTTAAATCTTATATCCCTTGGACCCTTTTGAAATCGTTGTATTTACCAGAATTGAACATTGACATGAATATCAATTCGGTTAGAATTATTGATGTTAAGATCAACCCACTTGGGTGTGACTGATGAAACCATGTCCGTGAATTACAAACAGGCTGAACAAGCTATATATTTGAAACATGGATATGATTAATGGTGTAATGCTGATAATTCATTAGCCCACTAGGGCGGAATTGGAATATATGCACCGATTAGCCCATGTGGGCGTGATCATGATGAAATGGGGTCTACAAATTTGCATCAGACTGAGAGCTGCATAATTGAATTATGTATATAAATAATGATGTAATTTTGATAAATCTACTCAATAATAAGTATCAATATGACATTGCCTGACATTTTAAAGGTAGAATGACCCTTTCAAAATGGATGCCAATCTGCACTATGATGTGGATGATTTTGTAGTGCGCCATGTGGATGATTTTGTAGTTCAATGTTGGTATCTATGTGCAAACAAATGGTGTTAACAAATGTTTGACCCGTCGGGTGTTTTTCACTGTATGAAATAAAATACATCCACGCTTAGAGGAATTGGGCTTGGCACAAAGAAACTACAATGTAGGACAGACTACGCCGCATATGTGTTGGAGTGCTCTTGTGGGCTATTCTATGTAGGTAGCACAAAGCTACAGGTCCACAAGAGGATTCTCCAATACATCAGAGCCATCACAAACCCTGGTCCCACATACCCAGTGGCGCGTCATTTCAAGAAAGTCTATGGGAATAAGTTAGAGCATCTTAAATAATATGTATTGGATCAGTGCTGAATTCAAGACGTGGAGGAAATAGGGAATCTTAACTAAGAAAACTGGAAACACGCTATATCATAGACCTTGATACTAAAAGCCCAAATGGACTTAATGCGAGCGAAGATTTCCTTACATGCTTGTAACAACGACATGTATGGGTATCCAATTTAAATAAATCTGCGTGCTCCCTCCTTGCACATTCAATTTCAATTTTTTTATATTTCGTTTTTAATATGTGGGTGAAACATAGGGTTATTAGCATTAGCAGTATGCACTTTCTCATGCACTTTATTTACGCAGCAGACATTGGGCAGTATCATGCCAACTAAGTCAAAATGAATTATGGCAAAAGTTTAATCATGTTTCCTACAGTGCAGATAATTTTAGGTATCTTTAGACATTTCGATGTTTTAAATACTTTCATATCAGCCTGACATGATCTGAATGGTTTTAATACAAATGTATTAATGAACAAGTTACTTACCTTCGGTAACGATATATCTGTAAGAAACATTAGTTAGTATTAGATTCCTTACCTTAGAATATCCCCAGGCGTCAGTCTGGATCCGGAAACTTTTGCCTAGCAGTACCCCTGCGCGTCGGTAGGCGTCGTCTGCAGGCGTCCCCTGCGGCTCCGCGTCCGTCGTTGGCGTCGTGCGCCGTGATGACGTCTCTGGAGTATATAGACGCCGCCTCCGCGCGCGGACGTCAGTTCTTTGCACACAGCTGTTCCGCGCCAGAACACGCAGAGCCATGTGAGAACCAACACTGGTGCCATTTGAAACTAGGGCCCTGAAAGGGATTGTCCTTAACCCTAGGTATCAGTTCGCAGAACGGGGAGGATGGGTGGGTCGGTAAGGAATCTAATACTAACTAATGTTTCTTACAGATATATCGTTACCGAAGGTAAGTAACTTGTTCATCTGAAAGAAACACGTTAGTATTAGATTCCTTACCTTAGAATAGATACCCCAGCAATACCAACCCCGGTGGTGGGTCTGCGAACCAATACATTCCTACACCAGAAAGTCCTGGAGGACAGAACGGCCAAAGAAGCCATCCCTCCGGACTTGACTGTCCAGGCAGTAGTGCCTCGCGAAGGTGTGCAGCGAGGCCCACGTAGCCGCCTGGCAAATGTCCTGCAAGGGGACTCCCCGGCCCAGGGCAGTAGTAGCCGCCGTGGCCAGAGTGGAATGGGCCCTCAGCCCAAGAGAAGGCTCCTTCCGAGCCAAAGAGTAGCACGCTTTGATGCACAGAACGACCCACCGAGAGATGGTCCGTTTATGTACCGCCCGTCCCTTCTTCGCACCCACGTAGCCAACAAACAGTTGGTCATCCACCCGGAACTGGCGTGTGCGATCCATGTAAAATGAAAGCGCAGGTTTTGGGTCCAGACGATGGAGCCGCTCTTCATCCTTTGAAGGATGCGGAGGCGGGAAGAAGGAGGGGAGGGTGATGGACTGCCCGATGTGAAAAGCAGAAACTACTTTGGGCAGGAAAGAAGGTCTAGTCCTTAGAACCACCTTGTCTGGATGAATGGACAAGAAAGGAGGTTTGACAGAAAGAGCCTGGAGCTCACTCACTCTCCTGGCAGAGGTGATGGCAACCAGGAAGGCCGTTTTCAAAGTCAAGAGACGGAGAGGACAGGAATGAAGTGGCTCAAAGGGAGCACACATCAAAAAGGTTAGAACCAGGTTCAAGTCCCACTGAGGCATCACAAACTGAACAGGAGGATACATGTGTGTGATGCCCTTCAAGAATCTCGTTACAACTGGGGACTTGAACAAAGAAGGCTGATCAGGAAGCCTCAGAAAGGCTGAAAGGGCCGAAAGGTAGCCCTTGATAGTGCCAGAGCAGAGCCCTGCTGGGCAAGAGAGAAGAAAAAGAAGAACCTCGGAAAGAGGGGCAGAAAGAGGGTCCACAGCCTTTGCTGTGCACCATGCCACAAATCTGTTCCACCGACAGGCGTATACCGACTTTGTGGAGGGACGCCTGGCTGCCAGAATCACATCACAGACTTCAGGAGGCAAGTCAAATGACCTCAACTGCCGCCGCTCAATCTCCACGCATGGAGGTGGAGGCTGGACAGGTTCGGGTGGAAGACCGTCCCCTGCTGCTGCGACAGAAGGTCCTCCTGAAGGGGCAGGCGGATCGGGGGACCGACTGACATGCTGAGTAGCTCGGGATACCAGTACCTTCGAGCCCAGTCCGGAGCCACAAGGATGACTTGGGCCCGGTCGCGCCTGATCTTCTTCAGCACTCTGGGCAGAAGTGGTATAAGCGGAAAGGCGTATAACAGACCGCAACTCCACTCGCGCCGAAAGGCGTCGCCGTGAGAGTGCCGTCTTGGAAACTTCAACGCGCAGAACTGATGACATTGCGCGTTCTCTTCTGTGGCGAATAGATCTAACCAAGGCTCTCCCCAGTGCAGAAAGAGGCCTTGCGCCACGTCCGAGTTCAGACGCCATTCGTGATCCATTGAGCACCGACGGCTGAGTTCGTCCGCCCTGGCGTTCAGAGAACCTGCCAGGTGTTGAACCGTCAGAGTCACGCCCTGACGTTCCAGCCATTGCCAGAGACGCAGAGCCTCCTGGCAAAGGGTCCACGACCCCCACCCCGCCCTGCTTGTTGCATTACCACATGGCGGTGGTGTTGTCCGTGAACACCTGCACCACACTCCCGTTGACAAAGGGGAGGAATGCCTTCAGTGCTAGACGAATCGCCCGTAGCTCCAACAGGTTGATATGGAGCCGGGACTCCGCCGGAGACCAGATGCCTCTGATCTCCGCCTCTCCCAAGTGGCCTCCCCAGCCCTGGAGGGACGCGTCCATCACGACAACGTGCTCCGGTTGGGGAAGGGAGAGGGATCTGCCTCTGACCCAATCGCGGTCCGTAAGCCACCACTGCAGTTGTCTCGCAGTGCCCTCCAAGATCAAGACGTGGTCGGACAAGTTGCCCTGATGCTGGGCCCACTGAAACTTCAGGTCCCACTGCAGAGCCCGCATCCGCCACCGGGCGTGATGCACCAGAAGGATGCAGGAAGCCATCAGCCCCAGCAGCCGCAGCGTCAACCTGACCGAAACCCGGGATAGCGGCTGAAAGATGGGAATCAAAGCCTGTATATCCCAGACCCGCCGTTCCGGAGGATAAACCCGAAACTGCGCCGAGTCCAGAACCGCTCCGATGAAAAGGAGCTTTTGAGAGGGACACAGGTGTGATTTCGGCACATTGATGGAGAACCCCAGCTCGTGCAAGAGGTCTGCCGTCATCTGAAGGTGGTGGACGACTGTCTGGGGCGAGCCCGCCTTCAACAACCAGTCGTCTAGGTAGGGGAAGACTGAAACCCCTAACCTGCGCAGATGGGCTGCGACCACCGCCATCACCTTTGTGAACACCCGTGGGGCGCTGGTAAGGCCGAAGGGGAGCACGATAAACTGAAAGTGCTCCTGGCCTAACGTGAACCGCAGGTAACGCCGGTGGGCCGGCAGGACGGGGATGTGAAAATACGCATCCTGCAAGTCCAACGCTACCATCCAGTCTTGTGGGTCTAGAGCAGCCAAGACCTGAGCTAATGTCAACATCTTGAACTTCTCCTTCCGGAGGAAGCCGTTGACGTTCCGTAGATCCAAGATAGGACGTAGGCCCCCTTTGTCCTTCTTGGGCACCAGAAAGTAGTGGGAATAGCAACCACGCCCTACTTCTGGCCCAGGAACGCGCTCGATGGCCCCCTTGGCCAAGAGGGCCGTAACTTCCTCCTGCAGAAGTGTCAAGTGGTCCCCCGACACACGGTGGTTCTGCGGTGGCATGGCTGGAGGATTGGTCTGGAAGGGGAGGGAGTAGCCCCTTCGGACGAGTTGCAGCACCCACCTGTCCGATGTGATTGCGCGCCAGCGGGCGTGGTGATGGCGAACCCTGCCACCCACTGCCGTCGCATGGGCCTGAAAGCACGGACTAGGAGGATTTGGAGGCTGATGCTGCGGGGGGAGGTGTGGCCTGACCTCGCCTTTGACCCCGACCGCCTCCACGGCGGTTTCCACGGCCGCCACCGCGTTGATAAGATTGTTGCGGCGCGTGGCTGGCAGCACGTGTGGGGACGCCCCTTCCTTGGCCACGAAAGGAGCAAAACGAACCCGTTTGCTGGCGCTGGGTCGAGAGATCCAAGGACTTGGCCGTGACCCTGGAGTCCTTGAAGCGCTCCAGCACGTGGTCCGCCTTGTCACCAAACAGGCAACAGCCACCAAACGGCATGTCCATCAAGGCATTCTGGACATCTGCCGAAAAGTTGGCTGATCTCAGCCAGGCGTGGCGACGAATCGCCACCTTCGTGGATATCGCTCTGCCCAGCGAGTCGGTCGTATCAAGACCACACCGTATGGAATATTTTGCTGCGTCTCGGCCCTCAGCAACAGCCTTGCCGAGCTTCGCCCGCACCTCCATGGGGCATTCTGGCAGCCGTTCCGTGACCGTATCCCACACAGAGTGGGTGTAGCGGCCCAAGAGGCAAGCGGTGTTGCAAGACCGCAGTCCCAAACTCAGGGACGAGAAGACCTTCTTGCCATACTGGTCATACCTCTTAGATTCCCGGGCGGGGCCGACGGGAATGCGGTCTGGGAAGTCGAGGCCTGGATCACCAGACTCTCAGGGGTGGGATGGGTGGACAGGAACTTGGGGTCGTCCGGACACGGACGGTGGCGTCTGGCCACGTTCCTATCAACAGGCGAACCTGAAGAGGGCCTGGACCACGTGCCCAAAAGAACGTCCGACAAGGCTTCGTTAAACGGCAGCAGTGGCTCCTGTGGGCATGACTGCGGTTTGAAGACCTCAGTGAGGATGTTAGGCCTCACGGCCGCGACGGGGAGCTCAAGGTGTAAGGCCTTGGCAGCCCTCATCAACACCACTGAATAAGCAGCCCCCTCCTCCGATGCCACGGTAGGAGGCGAGACAAAGCCAGGGTTAGGGGAGTCGTCCAGACCACTGGCATCACCCAAGTCACCTGACCAGTCCACGTCGTACTGACACTCACGGGACAGAGGGTCCTCAGACCCCTCCCAAGCCTCTCCGTACTCTATATCATCTCCATATTCGGAGTCAACAATGTAGACCGGCTCCTCGGGGTTCACAGGCCCCATCGGCGTCGAGCCCGGCGTCGAGCGACGCCGGTCCGACTCCGCGTCCGGATTCGGGGAGGGTATGGGGACGACGCCGCCCGGAGCCGGCACAGGAGAACCGGCGCCGCGCGGGGACGACGTCGGGGGTAACCCCGATGGAATCGGCGCCGGAGAGTCGGGGGTACGATGACGACGCCCCGACTTCTTGTGTTTCTTACCTGAGGAACCCGACGAATGGTGACGACTTCCGGAGCGCTCGGCACGGCTCCGCGAACGCTCCCTGGACCTCCGGCCGGACCGGGACCGCTCTCGACGCGGGCCGACACCCGGAGCTCGAGTAGCTTGCGGGACCGCTCCCGTCTAGCCTTATTAGTCAGAGCCCGGCAATCGACGCAGGCGTCCACGTCGTGGTCGGGGCCCAGGCACCGGAGGCAGAGTCGGTGATGGCCCGTGACCGACATCGTGCGGTCACAACCGTCACAATTCTTGAAACCGGGCATCCTACCGGCACCAAAAAGATATAAGGAGTTAACAAAACTTGGTCAAAAGACCGGAGTACTGCTCTTCGGATCTGCGCTTACTGACGTCAGCGCGCGGAGGCGGCGTCTATATACTCCAGCGACGTCATCACGGCGCACGAGCACGACGCCAACGACGGACGCGGAGCCGCAGGGGACGCCTGCAGACGACGCCTACCGACGCGCAGGGGTACTGCTACGCAAAAGTTTCCGGATCCAGACTGACGCCTGGGGATTTTCTAAGGTAAGGAATCTAATACTAACGTGTTTCTTTCAGATTTACCATTGTATTTATACATGGGAATGGAATGTATATTTATAATTTGCAAATAGACTATTTATGCTAGTAATGCCAAACTGACGTTCAAATAACGTGTCTGTCTTCTGCCGAGACAATGTTAAGTACAACATGAGTCTGTTGTTCCTATCTATATAGTACTTGTCACTTTAAATATCGGGCACTGAAATGTAGTCGCGTCATGTGATCAAGGCCTGCATAGGCCGCAACGGGTCATGTCGGAGCACTGAGCAATAAATATATTGCACAAGCGAAAGTGGAGTCGTGTGTGTCCTGTTGTCTCTGCGCGTACGGATGTAAAGTAAGCAAGCAATTGAAGAGATTTATATATTCATTCCAAACCAGTTCCAGTACTGGTTGGGTCTGCTGGTTGGTGCAGTGTGGAGGAGCAAGACTGCAATTCCTATGGAATCAGTTTTTTTTAACAAAGAAAGATGACACTGCACTCCAGGGAGTTAAATCCAAGTATTCCTTTTATTATCCGATTCAGTAATCGAACAGCACTCCACTGACGCGTATCGACACAATGTTAGCGAGTCCTATTTCCATACTTTTTATGCTACCCAGTTAACATTCAGTTTATAGTGCATTGTGGGATACATGGTTCAATATTCTGTAGCTCAAGGAGAAGTGCCTATATTTATACAGAGAAAAAACAAAGGGGATGGTGGACGGAGCGTTGAACATTGCAAGCACTCACCCCCAGTCAAGTGATCTGGGTTTAATCCATCATCATTCTTTAGCTCACTCTGCCACCCCAGTTCAGACATGTCCATATGCAAATAACTCTGACCCTGTGTCTCATGGGAACAGTACAGCACGAACTGCCGAGCCATGTTTTCCCTGGACAGGAAACAAGCATCCTGAGACCAGATTCTGGCTAATCAGCCGTCATCAGCTAGGCTAGCTTGAATCCAGTGGCAAAGTGAGCAAGGGACCCACGTCTGGGCATACCCTGCCAACTTAGGGCGAACAAAGCAAAACCAAAGGGGATGATGGATGGAGTGTTGAACATTGCAATCACTCACCCCCAGTCAACTGATCTGGGTTTAATCCATGGAGTAATGTGTGTTTGTGAGTGGGTGTGTGAGTGGTTGTATCGGTGTGTGAGTGGTTGTATCGGTGAGTGAGTGGCTGTGTTGAGAGGCTGTATTGGTGAGTGGGTGGGTGAGAGGCTGTATGGGTGAATACGTGATTGTGCAAGTAGCTATATGGGTGAGTGTATGGATGTGTGAGTGGTTATGTGAGTGTGTGAATGGCTCTACAGATAAGTGAGTATGTGTATGAGTAGTTGCATGTGTCTGTGAATGGGTATGTGAGTGGCTGGATGGGTTTGATAGTGGGTGTATGATAGGCTGTAAGGGTGTGAGTGGGTGAGTGATTCTGTGGAGGATGTCATGAGTGAGGTCATTTGAGATATCATCAATATCACTGACCATATCATGAGTGATGTAATATGTGAGATCATAAGCAGTGCATTGCGGAGAGGAAGTTATAGTTCGCTCAGGTAACTAACTGCTGAATTTTTAAGATTTTGTACGAGTGAAATCTGAGCCCAACTATAAAGTCCCTGCAACCTTTGGGTTTTTCAGGGCAGTTTTTTAAAATGTTGTTTCCCAACTGTAATCTTTTTGAGTGGGTGTAATTGACTGAACGGGTGCGGGGGTGGCTGTACGGGTGCAGGGGTGGCTGTACGGGTGCGGGGGTGGCTGTACGGGTGCGGCTGTACGGGCGGGGGAGTGGCTGTACGGGCGCGGGAGTGGCTGTACGGGCGCGGGAGTGGCTGTACGGGCGCTGTACGGGCGTGGGAGTGGCTGTGTGGGAGTGGGAGTGGCTGTACGGGCGTGGGAGGGGCTGTACGGGCATGGGAGTGGCTGTACGGGCGTGGGAGTGGCTGTACGGGCGTGGGAGTGGCTGTACGGGCGTGGGAGTGGCTGTACGGGCGTGGGAGTGGCTGTACGGGCGTGTGAGTGGCTGTACGGGCGTGTGAGTGGCTTATTGATCTATATAAGTGGATGTGAGAGTAGTTTTCTGGGTCTGTGAGGGGCTGTGTGGGTCTGAGTGTACATGAGAGGGGCTGAATGGGTGCATCAGTGGGCGAGTGAGTGTCGGTGTGGGTGGGATAGTAGCCCAGTGATTGATGGGGCCAGAACGAAACCTCACCTGCACCTTTACTGAACAAGAGTCCACAATTTTGCAGAAAAAGTCTACCCAACAGGAGCACTTTCTACTGGTTTAGTAGTTGCTTCCTCGTTGAGCAATAACTAGGGCTTATTCTACACCACAGCTCCGTAATAGCCCAGGAGGAAATGTCTACATCGACCTTGTGTGTGTTTTGGCAACCATACTACAAACAGGAGAATCTCCAACAAATAAGGGTACTTTCTTTTTATTTTATAAAGCAAGTACTTATTAGTTTGGTGCAGATGTCCTCATACTTCGGCACCAAGAAGATGGCCTCTGCTCTCACCAGGAGAACAAAAGATAGAACCCACTCGTCAAAGTCACTACAGATTGCGCTCGGATAGATCAATGATGAATTTAACTTCACCAAGTATTTCAGACCGCTTTTCACTGTGGAACTGCAGCAAATACACACATTTGCCAAGCCCAGGAAGTTAAGATCATTTGTTCTTTACAGAAGTGGAGCTTCAACTGGGGCACCGACTTTGTTTATATGTGTAAGTAACACCTTTTTTGGGTTTAATTTCTGTGTAATGAGCTTCAGGGAAAGAACGGCCTGCCCAGGTTCATGGGAGAGGGAGTCCATGCAGCCACCCCTCCCTAGGCCAAATTCGGCCCAGGGGTCCCATTCCCTGGGGCCTGGCCTCTTTTTGCTGGGTGCTCTAGAGCAGTGATACTCAGAGTACGGCCAGGAGGCCACATGCAGCCCTCCAGACCTTTACCTGTACCCCCCTGGGCAGCAGCAGCTCTGGGCTGTGGTTTACTCGACTCGGGAATAACATTTAAAAACAAATACATAGCAATAACTCATTTGAAGGTTAATTGCAGCTAGGGAAACGAAGGAACTCCGCTCTTAACTTTAGGAAACCCTTCATTTTTAAAGACAGCAAACGGTGCAAAAAATAGGATGTCTTCTCAAAATCCAAAAAGCGTATTACATTGACCTGTTGAACGATTTAACCTTAGTAAATCAAATTATAATACTGCATTCAAAAGTATATTTTTTTAAGTTATGATTATTAAACATGAGTTTAGAAACCTTCACGCTGCCCCCCTCCATTATTTACATAAAGCCCCAGGGAGGTGGTGGTCCCCGGGGTCAAAACAGTCAAATGCACAGTCTGTGTGCACCCACTCCCTATTTTTAAGCATGCCCCTGGGACCTAGCCCTCCTGGGGGCTAAAGGGTAAACAAGCGCTGGAGAACACACTTTTTTTTTTAATTTAAAGTTTTCTGCATATTAGAATGCTGCCATCTTTGTGATAGCAAACCTAGGAACTCTGGGACAAGGTTATGCCCACTTCCTACAGGAAATTGTCATATACAGTGGATAGGGTACATGGGGTCAGTAGCCCATTGGCTACTACCCTACACTCCCCTAATCCCCCTTAAATGTAGTATTTGGGGGAGGGCCTGGCACCATGAAATCAGATCCTACCGACCTAAAAGGAGATTGAAGAGCCGTGAAAAGAAAGAACTGTGGAAGAAGCAACTGAATTGGCGATAACTTTGCACGCATGTTTGCTGTTCCTGACTATTGTGTCAAAGTCAACTCATCCTGTAAGCTGCTGTGCCTCCAAAAGCCTGGAAGGACTACCAGTGCTTCTGCCTAGACTGAGGAACTCCTGTAGAGCAGCGGAGCTGCTTCCCTGCCCCCTGCAGGTACCAAAGAAAGAACTGTGAGGTCTTCGGACCATGTAAATCGGACAGCGTTCAGCACCACTCTACCCGTCGGTCGGAGCCGGAGTTGAAGTGGGTCAACAGCGCCAGCGTGATCCTGCAGAGAAGAAGCCCAACTTGCGTTTGACAGAAGGGACTCCTCGATGCCATCTGCAGCCTCTGTGTGCCGCCCCGTGAATAAGCGTGAATCCGCTATTAAAAACCTGACTCCCTAAGACACCTCTGTACCTGCCGCCTCTGGCCCGATTGGAAGTGGACCGAATGGGTCTCCACGTCCCCAAGGATTTTGAGACCTGAGCCCCCTTGTTGGTTCAGCCTGACAGGTTTCCCAACACAAACCTGCAGCCTCTTCCTGACCGATCCCCATTGATTAACACTGGGCACCCGATGCCGTAACACACCTCTACAGCTGGATGCCCCAGAGCCTGTTGGTGTGTCCCATACTCGCCTTCAGTCCAGGAGATTGGTTCAAAATTGGCCATGAAATGCCTAAATGCAGAATGTCTTTCCCCCATACGATAACATTGGGAGTGTCCATGTACTAGGAAATAAATGGACCCCAGCAACCATCCCACGCTGCCCACCAACGAATGCGGACATCCACACAAGATGGCACCTTACTACTTCAGCCCTCCCGGGGGGTGACGGAAGAGTCAGGTTTTCAATTTCTTGTGGAACAGAGACTCCGACACAGATGTCCTCAGATCCACCAGGAGCTCAACAAATGCCTTAGCTGCCAAGAAACTAATCCGCCGATCCGCGCCTCCCACACACTGGGCACAGTCAATCTTGCACTGCCCAATGATCTCAGATTACGAACAGGCTGGTGGACTGTCAGAAGAGGCCGTAGAAAACGAGGCCCCCTTTCTCCAAGGATCCTGTGACTAAAGCATAAGGCCTTAAAGATAACTCTTGCCCAGATAGGGAGCAAATGCAGTTCCTTCAAGCTTCTCCCACCAAGCCCTCCTTGGGACATTCAGGATAAGCCGGGCTGCGGCATTTTGGAACTTCTGCAAGATTTTAAGATTTTTTGCAGTTACCGCTGGATACAAGACATTACAATAGTCAAGGCGAGATGTGACCAACGCCTGTACAATGGTTCTTTTAGCATCCAGGGAAGAAAGTCCAAGATCTTACGTAGCATCTTCAGAATGCCAAAACAAGTCCCAGCCACAGCCAATATTTGCGAGAAGGAAAGATTTTCCTCGAACCACACTCCCAAATTTTTTACCTTGACTCTCGGCACTGGACTAGTTTCTAGTGCTTCTGGCCCCCAATGCTGCGACCTGAGAGAGGGCTGTTTTCCAAACACCATCACCTCGTTCTTCCCTGCATTTAACTGGAGACAACTCAGTCTCAGCCAGTCCATAAGCTCCCCCAGACAAGTTGTTTCCTATTATATTTAGAACAAAACAAAGTAAGTAGTGGAGATGTAAGTGCAAAGGTGTGGGCAAACACTTCAGGAAAAAACAGTCTGAAGTACTGTTAAACATCTGCTGCTGCTGAATAAGCCCATTTAACAGATGGAAAACAAGTTTGTTTAATCAGCAAAAGTTAATAGAAGTAACATATCAACAACACCTAAGTGAGAAAACACTGAGCCCTACCGCCTTAATGGGAAGGCAGTGTGATTCATGGATCTTCATACAGTCAGCAGAAAATGCAACTAAAGGCTCTATGGCAGTAGGAAACTGAGTGGAAACAAGCACTTTAGGAGACAGCATAATTTTTTTGCTTATGAATATTGTTTTTATACATTGTTCTAGTTTTCAGCCTGCTGCAGAGTATTTATTCAAGTAGTTCTAAATGGTGAGGAAGATCCCAGGATAAAAAATATGTCTTCATAATTTTACATAATGTTTAACACAGCTGGGTCTGTCCAATGATTTTCAGGGTCTGCTTGTCGGTGTTCGTAAGATATCTGTGGATATTTTCTACACGTTTCGCTCTAGATTCAAGGGCAGTGTAGTATCCCGTAGACTTGCAATCCACTCCTTGTCACCCCACTGTCTGCTTTGTGAAGTTTTGTCTGCATGATAACAATCGCTTCATGAATCTAGCAGAATGAAAACTACAAGGCGGAGTAGTGGAAATACCAGGACCATTCTGGTTCAGTAAAGATTCATGAGAGGCAAATTGTTGAGTGGGCCATGATGTCCCCTCTTCTCTCCCAAGAATGGTAATTACCATACCACACTCTGCACACTTCCATGTATCGTTGGTTTATGCCATGCTGTTCCACATGCAATAGCTTTATATAATTATGTTTAACGCTAATCAGAGTGCAGCAAGATATATATATATATATATATATATATCTATATCTATATATATAGATATAGATATATATATATATAGCTTCAAAACACCAACCAGTAGCACGCACGAGCGGGTGCACACGAAAACGAGGGTGTGCCCGAGTCTTACATACGCTCCAAATATCCCAGGAAAATCAATCCTTTAGGAAAGTAGCACACACAGGGGAGGTTCCACAAAGGTTTTAATGAGAGAACCAACAGCAACAACGCGTTTCGCCTTGGGGCTTCGTCAAGTTGTGCAGAGAGCCGAGGCGTGCGTCGATTCAAAAAGACAACATTCCACTCATTGAAAGCAAGGTAGGACTGTGCAATGCTTACTTGGCCGCCATTACGGAACGGTGTTCAATACATGTCATTTACAGGCAGTTGAATCACATTTCAACATAAATTAATGCACATGTAAACGATTATGCAAAATACATAAATCAAGCAATGCCTTTGACAATATCCATTATCTTCCGTGAATCGGAAATGCACAGTCACATACATATAATGCAAAATAAGAATAATAAAGCCCAGGATGGGCGTGCGGTTAGAACTGAATATACCTCATGAAGCTAAATAGTAGTCTGCCAAGAAGGGGGCTAACGCGGCAAAATGCCACCCGAAGTACATGCCCCACACCAGTCTATAAAATGCATATAGCCTAAAATGCTACACCAGTCGGTATAGTTTCACACCACAATACTATCACGCCCTGGATGGGCATATGTATGAAGGTTCAATGAGTTACAAAATTGATCAAAATACCGTTAGTATAAAAACAATTTAAAGAATATGTAAGATACACAATATCATCAGAATTCATACTAACATATCCTGGTAAAACACGGATGGGGAAAAAGGGAAGGTACAGTCAAGGAAAACCGAGGGTAGAATACAATATGCAGAATGTACTGAAAGTCAATACCCAGCCAGCCAGTCAGCCTAAATGAACTGACAATTCTTCATGCATGTTAAGGCCATTAGGGTGCTTACTCTGTAGATCTATTATATATCTAGATTCCAGTTGTCTGAGTTTGAGCAGACGATCTCCCCCTCTGATACTTAATGGTACGCTATCAATGCATGTATATGCTAACAGGTCCCTGTTACTTTTGTGCATTTTAGCAAAATGCCTAGCCACTGGATAGGCATCATCCTTTTTGGCAATCGCACGCATGTGCTCCAATACCCTAAGTTTCACTGCATTGGTGGTGCTGCCAATATAATTCAGGCCGCACGGGCATGTGAGGCAGTAAATGGCATATGGCGTGGAGCATGTCAAGAATTTACCAATTCTTTTGGGAATAGTGACACCTGGTATCTTATATGTAAGCGTCCGCTTACTATATTTACAGGCCTTGCATCGGCCGCAAGGATAAAAACCATTAAGTACAGGCAGATTAGGGGTCTTTTCGGGCGCAGAGTAGTGACTGGAAACTAAGTGGTCCCTAAAGATCTAGCCTTTCTAAATGTTATAAGGGGATTCGATGGTAAGTCTGATTTGATAGTATTGTCAGACAATAAGATGTTCCAGTTTTTTCTTAGTATTTGTTTTATTTGGCCTGCATTATGCGAGAAAGTGGTAATGAGACGAAAGCTACCATTAGTAGATTTAACCTTTCTTTTGGACTTGAGTAGCTCTTTACGTTTCGTTTGCTTAACTCTCTCATAGGCCTTAGATAAAACACTGTCACTGTAGCCCCTGATTCTGAACCTGATTGGAGCGTATGTAAGACTCGGGCACACCCCCGTTTTCGTGTGCACCCGCTCGTGCGTGCTACTGGTTGGTGTTTTGAAGCTTTCTGGATTTGTTATCAGCTGCACCGAGTTTGCCCTGAGAGCCACGTATTGCCAAAGATCCGGAACTTCTGCCATTTGCTCATACGAACTTTCTCAACAGGCAGCTTATCGGTTTCGGGTAAGGCGCAGTGTGCGCATCAAAAGACTTTCTTTTTTCACACTGTGGGCATTTAACTCAGAGCAAAGGGGATTACACAGCACAATTTTGGAGGTAGTTGCGGCTGCACTACCGTTATCATGTTTTGCGAGGCAGAGAGAAGAGAGGCGGAACAAGGAATGTTTAAAAACAAGAAAAAGTCGGATGGTACACAAAAGGCAGGTGGAAGTCAAGCCAATGGAGCCAACATGTCTTTACAATCTAAACTGGTCTCACTGGAGCGTTTATATGAACGCGAGATCAGAAAATGGTGGGAGGCGACCTCATTACAAAACTATATTGAAGTGGACCGTGTCCCCAGAGGCTTGCGGATATACACCATCCCAGCGTACGAAAATCCGGACCCTAAGCTGTTAGATGCATGGGCAGAGCATACTGCCGCATCGTGTAAAGGGAGTCTGCAAATATTAGTACGCTTTGCCTGGAGTGATAGAGAAAAGGCTTTGGTACAGATCAAGGAAATCGAGGATGAATTACTAAAAGAGGAAGACCAGGTGACCCTGGGGGAAAAACGAGAACTAATGAAAAAGCGTTTGAAAAAATATGAACACAAAATCAAACAAAGAAAAGAAGAAAAGTTTGAAAGGGACGAAAATGATTATCGGATGGGAAGAGTGTTGACCTTCGCGAAGAAGTATGACAATACCAGAAGGCAACTCAAGAAAAAGATGGGCGGTCCAACAACTGTTGAACCGGCAACTTCGGAGTCTGATGCCAATCCTGACGATATAATCAGTGAAGATGGCAGTGAAGACGCTTCTTCTTTTCACGTGGAATATCAAGTCATGCGCAACAATCAACTGGAGGGAGGCAGAGGAAAGCCCCCGGACAATCAAGTGGCAAGAGGAAGACGCGGCGGGGGGGCCGTTGGAAGAAATCCATTAGGCTCTCCTCCAGTGACACGCAGTATGAAAAAGTTCTACAAGAAAAAGAACTTAAACTAAATCAAGATTCCACTGATCCCAACGATAATCTCACCATTATCAACTTGACAGAGAAAGTGTTAACGAATGAAGAAAATTCGACACTTAAACTGGGCCTATCTTTCTGTCCGCGCAGGAACTTTGAATTTGCGCAAACGCGTATTGACATTTTTAAATTTGTGAGAAAGTTGAAACTGCACACATTTTTCAAACTTAAACCACCTGGTGAGCACACTGCGGCCAGCAAGGATACGGATTGCACTGAACGTAGATGCAGTGAGCTGGGAGGCCTGAGAGCAATAGAAGGTCTCCGTTTGGAAATGAACACTGAAGGTGAGGTGAGGTAACCAATACCCAAATGCTTGAGAATTGGGAGGTGCAACAAAAAGGTGGGGCCAGTGATTTCAAACCGGTCTCCACATTTATGCCAATAATGGGTACTGATGCAATTGACACTTTTTCTGATGCCGTGATGAGGGATCTTACTAGATTGCGGATCACTAGTAAACATGTGCCCAAAAAAGACAACTTCACCAAAACCCAACAGCTCGCTCTGACCACTCTTTGTGAAGATTCGGGACTGGTATGCAAGCCCTCTGACAAAGGGGGGAATATTGTTCTACTCACAGCCACCCAATATGAAACGGAGGCTCTCCGCCTATTGGGAGACATAAACACCTACGTAACTGTGAATGAAAGAATATATAATCAAAGTGTGGTTGATTATCATAAGATGATATCCAAATGGTATAACATCAATATGTTAAACACAGATGAATATTTGTTCTTACGTTGTTTGAGCCCTGTGATCCCCACTTTTTACTACCTACCAAAGGTTCACAAAGATTTGTTAAATCCTCCAGGCAGGCCCATTGTTGCTTCCAATGGGAGTTTGACAGAAAATCTCTCGATTTATGTGGACTCGTTTTTATCCCCTTTGGTGATGTCCCTGAAATCCTATCTAAGAGATACCAAACATTTTCTGAACTGCATTGATGAAGTGGTCTGGAAAAACACGTATTGTATGCTGGTGCTTGACATCACCAGTCTATACACGTGTATAGCTCATGGCGATGGACTAAAAGCTATGGCCAGTTTTCTGGATAAACGTCCCATAAGATTTTATGAGCATAACAAAATGTTGATGGAATTTATGATGTTCAGCCTGCATAACAACATATTTTTATTTGGCAAGCAATTGTATAAACAAATGTCCGGAGTCGCGATGGGTGCCTGCTCCGCCCCCAGCTTTGCGAATCTTTTCGTGGGGTGGTGGGAGGAGCAGGTAGCCTGGAGCGAGAAATATCTTGAGTGGGACAGCCGAATAATAAGGTGGTATCGTTATATAGACGATCTTTTCATCATTTTAGAATGTCCTGTGGATACAGCCAACAGTTTTGTAGATGCCCTAAACGACAATGACATCAATCTAAAGTTTTCAGGAGAAATCAGCCAAACTTCTGTTAATTATCTTGACCTTACTGTATACATTGACAGTTGTGGTTTTATGCAGACGAAATTGTTTAGGAAAGAGACGGCGGGTAATTCCAAGCTCTTTGCAACCAGCAGTCACCCTCATCAATTAATTGATAGCATCCCTTATGGGGAGTTATTAAGAATACGCAGAAATAATTCCAATGATGGTGATTTTGAGAAAGCAGCCCATGCCAGCATGCTCAGGTTCAGAATCAGGGGCTACAGTGACAGTGTTTTATCTAAGGCCTATGAGAGAGTTAAGCAAACGAAACGTAAAGAGCTACTCAAGTCCAAAAGAAAGGTTCAATCTACTAATAGTAGCTTTCGTCTCATTACCACTTTCTCGCATAATGCAGGCCAAATAAAACAAATACTAAGAAAAAACTGGAACATCTTATTGTCTGACAATACTATCAAATCAGACTTACCATCGAATCCCCTTATAACATTTAGAAAGGCTAGATCTTTAGGGACCACTTAGTTTCCAGTCACTACTCTGCGCCCGAAAAGACCCCTAATCTGCCTGTACTTAATGGTTTTTATCCTTGCGGCCGATGCAAGGCCTGTAAATATAGTAAGCGGACGCTTACATATAAGATACCAGGTGTCACTATTCCCAAAAGAATTGGTAAATTCTTGACATGCTCCACGCCATATGCCATTTACTGCCTCACATGCCCGTGCGGCCTGAATTATATTGGCAGCACCACCAATGCAGTGAAACTTAGGGTATTGGAGCACATGCGTGCGATTGCCAAAAAGGATGATGCCTATCCAGTGGCTAGGCATTTTGCTAAAATGCACAAAAGTAACAGGGACCTGTTAGCATATACATGCATTGATAGCGTACCATTAAGTATCAGAGGGGGAGATCGTCTGCTCAAACTCAGACAACTGGAATCTAGATATATAATAGATCTACAGAGTAAGCACCCTAATGGCCTTAACATGCATGAAGAATTGTCAGTTCATTTAGGCTGACTGGCTGGCTGGGTATTGACTTTCAGTACATTCTGCATATTGTATTCTACCCTCGGTTTTCCTTGACTGTACCTTCCCTTTTTCCCCATCCGTGTTTTACCAGGATATGTTAGTATGAATTCTGATGATATTGTGTATCTTACATATTCTTTAAATTGTTTTTATACTAACGGTATTTTGATCAATTTTGTAACTCATGTTCAACTCATTGAACCTTCATACATATGCCCATCCAGGGCGTGATAGTATTGTGGTGTGAAACTATACCGACTGGTGTAGCATTTTAGGCTATATGCATTTTATAGACTGGTGTGGGGCATGTACTTCGGGTGGCATTTTGCCGCGTTAGCCCCCTTCTTGGCAGACTACTATTTAGCTTCATGAGGTATATTCAGTTCTAACCGCACGCCCATCCTGGGCTTTATTATTCTTATTTTGCATTATATGTATGTGACTGTGCATTTCCGATTCACGGAAGATAATGGATATTGTCAAAGGCATTGCTTGATTTATGTATTTTGCATAATCGTTTACATGTGCATTAATTTATGTTGAAATGTGATTCAACTGCCTGTAAATGACATGTATTGAACACTGTTCCGTAATGGCGGCCAAGTAAGCATTGCACAGTCCTACCTTGCTTTCAATGAGTGGCATGTTGTCTTTTTAAATCGACGCACGCCTCGGCTCTCTGCACAACTTGACGAAGCCCCAAGGCGAAACGCGTCGTTGCTGTTGGTTCTCTCATTAAAACCTTTGTGGAATCTCCCCTGTGTGTGCTACTTTCCTAAAGGATTGATTTTCCTGGGATATTTGGAGCGTATATATATATATATATATATATATATATATATATATATATATATACACACACACATATATATATATATATATACACACACACATATATATATACATATACACACACACATATAAAAAACATATATGTACATACATATACAGGTGTATGCTCAGAAATTAAAGTTTGTAAACTTTTAAAACTATACACCTAAATATGTATGAATGTACATATATGCAACTATGCAGCCCAAAGTGTCAACTCCAACCAAAATAGGGACAGCCAGAAAAGAACTCAGCAATACTTGTAGTAATAAAGAACATTAAAGACTACTTGCTATAGAGACCATACACCCAAATAGCTTCATACAAGGATCTTTTATTTTCCAGAACAATGAAAAAAATCAAGTAATTTCAGGCAGTTTGGCCCATAGGCTGCATAGGAATAACTGTCCTGAGACAGCAAAGATAACTGGCACCTTGCCTTTAAGAATCACCAGAAACTAGGCACTTCGCCTTTAAGAACCTCAGAGAGACCTCTGCTCCCAGCATGCACCACAGGTGACAGTTAGGTCAGTTCTTTTTGTAAAGGCGTATATTCCAACATGAAAAAACCTTGTACCCACTTTGCTCATCCGGGGAGGAGGGCCGGGTGCTTAGGACTTTGATGAGTATACCCCTGGAAGAGAACTAGGATTAAAGGTAAGTAACGTATCCTTCTATTACAGGGGATACTCATCAATAGTCATAAGCAGTGAATAGAATAGCAAGCCCATACCCCACACTTCGCGGATGAGCAATGTAGCACAAGGAATACAAACAATTCAAAACAGATGCTACCATTCACTAACCAAACAGATTTCTCAGAGATGCTTGACCTACTTGAGCATCTGCCTGAGTGTCTGAATCTAAGCAGTAATGACAAAAAAAAGTATGAACAGATCGCCCTGTAGCTGCTTTGCAAATCTCTGCTATGGGATATTTCTAAGTAAGGCCGTGGTAGAGGCCTTTCCCCTTGTCGAATGCGCTTTAGGCCTCCCCTGAAGAGATTTATTCGCTAACTGATAAGCCAAAGAAATACAAGAGACTATCCATTTTGAGATGGATTGCTTAGAGGCTGCTAAACCAGTATTGATAGGACCATAATTAACAAGTAATTGGTCCGTCTTTCTGATATCCTTGGTTTTGTCCAAATAAAACTTCAACACTCTCTTAAGGTCTAAGGAATGTAAGGCTCATTAAGGTGGAGTTGAAGGATTAGGGAAGAAAGTGGGTAAAGTGATTCCTTGGTTGATGTGGAAATCAGATACCACTTTCGGCAGAAAAGTAGGATGAGTTCGAAGAACGACCCTTTTTGCATGAACAACCGTGTAAGGTTCCTTACAGCATAAAGCTTGTAGCTCGCTAGCTGAAGTAATTGCCACCAAGACAGACACTTTCCAAGACAGATGCTGTAAGGAAGATTTGTGTATGGGTTCAAATGGTGCTCCCATTAACTTGGTATGGACTACAGTGAGCTCCCAAGGGGGAGAAGGAGCTCGCACTGGTGGAAACGCACAAGTTACTTACCTTCGGTAACTATATATCTGTAAGAAACAGTAGTTAGTATTAGATTCCTTACCGTAGAATATCCCCAGGCGTCAGACTGGATCCGGAAACTTTTGCGTAGCAGTACCCTTGCGCGTCGGTAGGCACCGTCTGCGGCTCCGCGTCAGTCGTCGGCGTCGTTGGAGCCGGGATGACGCGCCGGAGTACTTAGACGCTGCCCTCGCGCGCTGACTGCTGTTCTTATACTCAGCTTTTCCGCGCCAGAAACGCAGAGCCATGATAAAAACCAACACTGGTGCCATTAAACTAGGGCCCTGAAAGGGGATGACCTTAACCCTAGATATCGGTTCACAGAACGGGGAGGATGGGTGGTGCGGTAAGGAATCTAATACTAAATACTGTTTCTTACAGATATATCGTTACCGAAGTTAAGTAACTTGTGGATCTGAAAGAAACCGGTTAGTATTAGATTCCTTACCTTAGAATAGATACCCCAGCAATACCAACCCCGGTGGTGGGTCTGCGAACCAATAATCACACCAGAAAGTCCTGGAGGACTGAACGGCCAAAGAAGCCATCCCTCTGGACTTGGCTGTCCAGGTAGTAGTGTCTTGCGAACGTGTGCAGCGAGGCCCACGTAGCTGCCTGACAGATGTCCTGCAAGGGGACTCCACAGCCCAGGGCAGTAATAGCCGCCGTGGCCCGAGTGGAATGGGCCCTCAGCCCAACAGGAGGCTCCTTCTAAGCCAAAGAGTAGCATGCCTTGATGCACAACACGACCCACCGAGAGATGGTCCATTTGTGCACCGCCTGTTCCTTCTTAGCGCCCGCGTAACCAACAAAGAATTGGTCATCCACCCGGAACTGGCGTGTGCGATCCAGATAGTATGAGAGCGCACGTTTTGGGTCCAGACGGTGGAGTCGCTCTTCCTCTTTAGAGGGATGAGGAGGCGGAAAGAAGGTGGGCAAGGTGATGGACTGCCCGATGTGGAAGGCTGTGACTACCTTGGGCAGGAAAGAGGGTCTTGTCCGCAACACAACCTTGTCCGGATGGACAGAAAGGAAAGGAGGGTTGGAGGAAAGAGCCTGGAGCTCACTCACTCTCCTGGCAGAGGTGATGGCAAACAGGAAAGCAGTCTTAAGCGTAAGAAGATGGAGGACAGTTATGAAGCGGCTCAAAAAGTGCGCACATCAGGTAAGTCAGAACCAGGTTCAAGTCCCACTGGGGCATCACGAAAGGAACAGCGGGGAAAATATGAGTGATGCCCTTCAAGAACCTATTTACAATCGGGGACTTGAACAAAGAAGGCTGATCAGGTAGCCTTAAGTAGGCGGAAAGGGCAGAAAGGTAGCCCTTGATAGTGCCCAGAGCAGAGCCCTGCTGGGCAAGAGAAAGAAGGAAGAGGAGAACCTCAGAAAGGGGGGCAGAGTGTGGATCCACAGCCTTTGCTTTGCACCATGCCACAAATCTGTTCCACCTGCAGGCGTATACCGACTTTGTGGAGGGATGCCTGGCTACCAGAATTACATCACAAACTTCAGGAGGCAAGTCAAATGGCCTCAACTGTCGCCGCTCAATCTCCGCTCAATCTCCGCTCAATCTCCAAGCATGGAGGGGGAGACTGGACAGGTTCGGGTCCCCTGCTGCTGTGACAGAAGGTCCTCCTGAAGAGGCAGACTAATCTGGGGATCGACAGACATGCTCAGTAGCTCGGGATACCAGTATCTTCGTGCCCAGTCCGGAGCAACAAGGATAACTTGGGCCCGGTCCCGGCTGATCTTCTTCAGCACTCTGGGCAGAAGTGGTATAGGCGGAAAGGCGTACAACAGACCGCAGCTCCACTCGCGACGAAAAGCGTCTCCAAGCGTCTCCGAGCGAGTGCCGCCTTGGAAATGCTAACGCGCAGAACTGATGACATTGCGCGTTCCCTTCTGTGGCGAATAGATCTAACCAAGGCTCTCCCCACTGCTGAAAGTGGCCTTGCGCCACGTCAGAGTTCAGATGCCATTCGTGATCCATCATGCACCGACGGCTGAGTTTGTCCGCCCTGGCGTTCAGGGAACCTGCCAGGTGTTGAACCACCAGCGTCACGCCCTGATGTTCCAGCCACTGCCAGAGGAGCAGAGCCTCCTGGCATAGGGTCCACGACCACACCCCGCCCTATTTGTTGGAGTACCACATGGCGGTGGTGTTGTCTGTGAACACCTGCACTACACTCCCCCGGACAGAGGGGAGGAGTGCCTTCAGTGCAAGCCGGATCGCCTGCAGCTCCAGAAGGTTGATGTGGAGCCGGGACTCCGCCGTAGACCAGAGGCCTCTGATCTCCGCCTCTCTCATGTGTCCCCCCCCAGCCCCGGAGGGACGTGTCCGTCACAACTACGTGCTCCGGTTAGGGTAGAGAGAGGGATCTGCTGCTGACCCAATCGCGGTTCCGTGAGCCACCACTGCAACTGTCTTGCAGCGACCTCCGAGATCAAGACATGGTCGGACAAGTTGCCCTGATGCTGGGCACCACTGAAACTTCAGGTGTCACTGCAGAGCCCGCATCCGCCACCAGGCGTGATACACCAGAAGGATGCAGGAGGCCATCTGCCCCAGAAGCCGCAGCGTCAACCTGACCGAGACTCGGGATAACGGCTGAAAGATCAGAATCAGAGCCTGAATATCCCGAACCCGCTGTTCGGGAGGATAAACCCGACCGAGTCTAGAACCGCTCTGATGAAGAGGAGCTTCTGAGAGGGACACAGGTGCGACTTCCGCACATTGATGGAGAACCCCAGCAGGTGCAGGAGGTCAGCCGTAGTCTGGAGGTGGCTGACGACTGTCTGGGGCGAGCCCGCCTTCAACAACCAGTCGTCGAGGTAGGGGAAGACTGAAACCCCTAACCTGCACAGATGAGCGGCGACCACCGCCATAACTTTCATGAACACCCGTGGGGCGCTGGTAAGGCCGAAGGGGAGCACGGTAAACTGAAAGTGCTTGTGGCCTACCGTGAACCGCAGGTAACACCTGTGGGCCGGCAGGACGGGGATATGAAAATAAGCGTCCTGCAAGTCCAACGCTACCATCCAGTCCCCAGGGTCCAGGGCAGCTAAGACCCGAGCCAGTGTCAGCATCTTGAACTTCTCCTTCCGGAGGAAGCCGTTGACGTTCCGCAGGTCCAAGATAGGGCAAAGGCCCCCTTTGCCCATCTTGGGAACCAGAAAGTAGTGGGAGTAACAACCACAACCTACTTCTGGCCCAGGAACGCGCTCGATGGCCCCCTTGGCCAAGAGGGCCATAACTTCCTCTCGCAGAAAATGCAAGTGATCCCCTGACACGCGGTGGTACTGCGGTGGCATGGCTGGAGGGGTCGCCTCAAGGGGGAGGGTGTAGCCCCTTCGGACGATTTGCAGCACCCACCTGTCCGATATGACAGTGCGCCAGTGGAGGAGGTGATGGCGAACCCTGCCCCCACTGGCGTCACATGGGCCTGAAGGCTCGGACTAGGAGGGTTGTGAGGCGGATGCTGCAGGGGTAGTTGTGGACTACCAGGTACGCCACCGGGCTGGATATTAGTCTGCGTGCCGTGGCTGGCAGGACGTGTGGGGGCGCCCCTTCCTTGGCCGCGAAAGGCAACAGTCTGCTGGCGCGGGGCCGGGAGGCCAAGGACTTTGCCGTAGCCCTGGAGAGGCGATGGCCATCAAACGGCATGTCCATAAGGGTGTTTTGGACATTAGCTGAAAAGTTGGTGGACCTCAGCCAGGCGTGGCGAAGAATGGCCACCGTCGTTGCCATCGCTCTGCCCAGCGAGTCCGTGGTATCCAGCCCACACCGGATGGAATACCGTGCCGCATCTCGACCCTCCACAAGGGCTTGGGTGAGTTTAGTCCGGACCCCCTCCGGACATTATGGCAGCCGGTCCGCGACCGTGTCCCACAGAGAGTGGGTGTAACGACCCAAGAGGCACGCGGTGTTGACTGGCCCCAACCCCAAACTAATTGAGGAGAACATCTTTTTACCATACTGTTCGTACCTCTTCCGATCAGGGGGAGCCGTCGGGAATGCGGTCTGGGAGTTAGAGGCCTGGATGACCAGGCTCTCGGGGGTAGGGTGGGTGGACAGGAAGCAAGGGTCGCCCAGAGCCGGGCGATGGTGCCTGGCCACGTTCCTATCTACAGGCGAACCTGTAGCGTGCTTGGACCAAGTGCCCAGAAGAAGTCTGATAAGGCCTAATTAAACAGCAGTAGAGGCTCAGCCGAGCTTGCCTGCGGTTTAAGGACCTCAGTGAGGAGATTAGTCCTCACGGCCGCGACAGGGAGCACAAGGCCCAAGGCCTTGGCAGCCCGCGTCAGCACCACACTATAGGCACCCCCCTCCTCCTCCGTAGCCATGGTAGGAGGGGAGACAAAACCAGTGTCTGGGGGGGGGGGGGGTGTCCAGACCACTGGCCTCCCCTAGCTCACCTGCCCAGTCCTGAGAAGACTGGCATTCACGTGCCAGAGGGCCCTCGGAGCCCTCCCAATCCTCCTCGCCACCCATCTCCTGATATCCAGGGTCAAAGGATGGGGCTGGGTCGTAGAAGTAAAAATCTCTTAGCGGCGCCGCTCCGACGCCGGACCCGAATCGAGGGTAGGACCGGGTTCGACATCGTCCTGGGACGACGCCGGAGGCGACACCCTGGAGGCCGGCGACGACCCGGATCCAGAACCGGATCCAACAGGACCCTGCGGCGTCGGGACCGAAGTTGCAGACGGCGCCGGGGCAGAAGCACCCAGCCCGCGTGGGGACTCAGTCGGGGCCGCTGGGCCCGAAGGCGCCGCGGAACCAGACGGAGGAGTGAGCGACCTAATGGCCATGAGTAAGGCCATTAGGCCTTACTGCTCCGGCGTCGCGTTCTGCCCAGGGACCAGCGGGTATGGAGGAAGCCGCGACGCCTGCGGCTCCGGCTCAGCGATGTCGCCTCTTCGACTTCTTGGACTTCATACCGGAGGACTTGTGACTACTCCCAGAACTGTGACTCTGGCCCCGTGACCGGTCCCTCGACCTCCTTCCGGACCGAGACCTCGAGCGGCGTGGGGCTGACTGCCAGAGCTTGAGTCGCTTGTGGGACCACTCCCATCTAGCTTTGGACGTCAGGGCCTGGCAGTCGGAGCAGGATTTGTCGTTGTGGTCGGGGCCCAGACAGTGAAGGCACCGGCGATGGGGGTCGGTAACCGACATCAGTCGGCAACAATCGACGAAGGGTTTGAACCTGGGCATCCCTACTGGCACCGTCGGTGTCGATAGACTTCGAAAGATGATCAAAAAGGATCGAAAAAGTTAGTCAAAAATTGACTATGGGTACTACTTTTTCCGGATCGGCGCTTGCTGGCGTGGAAAAAAGAAGAACTGACGTCCGCACGCTAGGGCGGCGTCTAAGTACTCCGGCGACGTCATCCCGGCACCAACGACACCGGCGACGGACGCGGAGCCGCAGACGACGCCTACCGACACGCAAGGGTACTGCTACGCAAAAGTTTCCGGATCCAGTCTGACGCCTGGGGATATTCTAAGGTAGGGAATCTAATACTAACCTCATTTCCATTATTCAAGTACCATATATAGAAACACTTCCATTTAAAAGAGTAGGAAGCTCTGGTAGGTCTTTTGGCTTCCTTCAGGATAGACATGCAATCCGCTGTCAAGTCTAAAGGCCCATATTGCAAGAGTTTAGGAGCCATGCTGTTAACCTCAGCAAGGGGAGGCAGGGATGAAACACGCTCCCCTGACTCCTGGACAGTAGGTCTGGTCGACAAGGCAACCTCCGGTGTGGAACCTCTGAAAGTTGAAGAAGATCCGGGTACCACCACTGTTGTGGCCACTCCGGGGCGATCAGTATCATCCTGGAGTTGGTCCTGTAAAATTTGGTGATCACTGCTGGAATGAGAGGCAGTGGGGAAAAAGCATGAAGCAGGCTCTGGGTCCAGCTTATCAGTATTGCATTCCCGACTGACCCTGGTTGGCAAAACCTGGAAGCGTAGACTTGGCATTTGTCTCGTCTGCGAACAAGTCTATATCTGGAAAACCCAATCTTTGAAAGATATCCAGAGTAACTTCGTTGTTGAGCACCCAGTCGTGAGCGTCTATGAAGTCTATGCTTAAAAAGAGCGCTTGGACGTTTAAGACACCTGGAACATGGACTGCCTTGATGGTCAGATTTCTGGCCAGTAACCATTTCCAAATAGTTTGTGCCTCCTGGGCCAGAACTCTGGAGCCTCCCTGCTTGTTTAGATAAAACATCGTGGTGTTGTTGTCTGTGTGAATCAAGAGGGAGTTGGACCTCAGAGATGGGAAGAAGGATTTGGGAGCCAAGTGAACAGCTTTTAGTTCCAGAAAATGTATATGGTAACCTTTTCTGTGTCCGTCCACAGGCCTTGCACTTGAAGATGATCCATATGCGCACCCCAGCCCTGCAGGGAGGAGTCTGTGATGATGGTTTGAGTCGGAGTCTCTTGGAGAAAAGGAACACCTGTCATTTGATGTAACCTCTTCATCCACCATCTGATGGAGTCTTTGGCAGACTGGGGAAGAGTTATGCGATCCTCCCAGCTTCCTGAAGCCTGTGTCCACTGTTCCTCCAGAGTTTGTTGAAGGGGACGCATGTGTAACTGAGTGTTATGTACTATGAAGATACAAGAGGCCATGGACCCTAGGAGAGAAGACACCTGTCTGACCTAAGGATGGAGAGATTGAAGCAGATCTCGAGACTTCATCTTGAGAGATGCAAACCTCTCCTCCAAAGGACACACGCTTCCTTCCACGGTGTTCAGAGATGAACCGAGGTAGTGAATTTTTTGAGTGGGATTGAGAATCGATTTCTTGTAATTGACTCTTAGCCCCAGAGTGCTCAAAATCTTGAGGCTGTACGACAGATGTGACTGAAGCAGAGATGGAGTGGAACTCTTCAGAAGCCAGTCGTCAATGTAAGGGTAAATGAAGATTCCCTTTTTGTGTAGAAAAGCCACCACTACCGCCATGCACTTCAAAAAAGTTCTTGGTGCAGACTTGAGTCCGAATGGCAGAACTTGAAACTGGTAATGGCGTCGAGCCACCTGAAACCGGAGAAGCTTTCGATGTTTCCTGGACACTGGAATGTGGATATAGGCGTCTTGTAAATCTATGGCGCACATCCAGTCCCCTTGGTGTAAATGAGCAAAGTTCTGATGTAGAGCCAGCATCCTGAACTTTTCTTTTCAGATGAATTTGTTTAAGAGTCGAAGATCCAGTATAGGCTTGTACTCCATAGAAGGGCCTCTTTTGTGAACCAGAAAATATCGAGAGTACACTCCCTGGCGCTTCTGATGAATTGGGACATGTTCTATGGCTCTTTTCATTAGAAGATTGCTCACCTCCTCTTTTAGTATGGGATGACACAAAGTGGTAACGCCCTTCGGAGGGATCGAAGGAGGAGGAGGAGACTTGAATCGTAGAAGATAACCATCTCTTACAACATTGAATACCCACTTGTGGTTTGTAATATTGTTCCACTCCTCCGCAAAGCCAGCAATACTTCCTCCTACCGGAGTGGACAACACGTTGAGAGGAAGTGTCCATTCATGGTTTTGATTGTTGTTTTGAGGTAAAGTCTGCTGTCTGTTGTTGCCTCTTCCTCTCCCTGGTCGTCTTTGATGAAAATGGGATCTTTGTTGTTGCTGATTACCCTGCGACGACCATTGGGATGGCTGACCCTTTTATTGGAACTGGCGTTTATCACTGGAACGAAAAAGCAGACGAAAATCTTTTTTTTCTAAAGCCACGGCTTTAACTGTATCTAAATCAGTCTTCATTTTCATTATCTCTTCGTCAGCATGAGGACCGAAGAGGGAAGAGCCATTGAACGGAAGTGTTGTGATCTTGCACTGCACTTCCAGTTTGAGACCAGTTAATCTGAGCTATGCGGAACGCCTCGAACAGATACCATGCGCATATCCGTGGGCAGCTAGATCAGCAGAATCCGCGGATGCGCTGATCATTTGATTTGCAACAAGACCCCCTTCTTGCAAGATTTCTTTTAAATCCTGTTGGTCTTCTCTAGAGAGTTTATCAGCAAAGCGAGTCAGAGAGTCCCATAAGGATCTGTCGTACCTCTCTAATAGAGCGGAGGCAACTGGCGACCTTCATGAACGAAGCTGATGTGCTGCACATCTTCCTGCCCATGGAATCCATTAATTTACTGTCTCTGTCAGGAGGAGCTGAAGAGGAAGACATGGTTGACGAATCTTCCTAGCCGCTGCCACTATGATGGAATCTGAAGGTGGGTCAGAGCATAGGAATAATGGATCCTGATCTGGGGCCTTATATTTTTTGGCTATCCTTGATGGTACGGAACCCACAGCTGCAGGTGTTAAAATGGTCTGTTTGCTAAGATCAAAATACCAGGGACCAAAAGGTAGCAGCGGTCTAGATGAGGTACGGTGATGCAGGGTTTAGAATATTACTGAGGCCGAAACCGTAGGCACTGACATAGTTATATTCAGCTGATTTGCACCTCGACACAATACCTCATTGAAGGTAGTTAAATCGTCAATAGGTGAAACTCTTGAGGGAGGAGTAGATGTACATCTTGGAGAGTAATCCCTCATTGACGTTCTAGTAGAAGAAGTCGGCCAGGTAGGAGATCCTCATCTCCTCTTTGGTGAAGAGTGGAAAGAACAAGATCTATCCAGTGTATGCCTCTTATGGGGACGCGGAGAGCGTGACCTGTGAGGGGTTCTTCCTCTAGAAGACAGAGCTGTAGGAGATCTTGATCTTCTAGGAGACACCTAATGAGACCTCCGAGGAGTCTGAACCGGAGATCTAGATAGGTGGGAAGGCGAGTAGAATCTGGAATATTCCGATCCAGGGCTGCTAAGGGGCAAAGCTGTCTTCCGTCGAGGTTCTTCATCAACCACCGGAGAGCCCTCCTGTGAAACATGGACAATGTGGAGACCTGGAGAGGAAGAGCCAGCGGGAGGATGAGGCACCACAGCAACTTCTTAGGATGCCGACAAATGTTTCTCCCTCGACGTCGCTATGCGCTCAGTCCTCAGCGGCGAAATCACTCTCTGCAAAGAAGATCTCGACGTCGATTTGTCATGACGTCGAGATGACATCGACCACCTTCGATGGTGTGGTGATCTCGACGTCGAGCGATGAGCAGCCCTTGACGTTGAATGTTCTTTATGCCTCCTTGACGTCGGTCGATCTACGACAAGGTGACGGAGAGTGCCTTGACTTCGACAGGTGTCTAGACGTTGATGTATGCTTCGAAATCAACAGAACCTTATCATGACCATACCTTGATCCTAAAGTATGACACTTCGACGTTGAGGCCTTTCTCGATGACGGAGACTCTCGCCGTCTCGACATCGGAGACTGCGCAGGCCTTCTCTTAGACAGTGGTAACGACGTCGAAGGTGAACAGTCCGGAATCTGCCTTTTTCTTGGTGATGAAGAGGCAGTCTGGTGTCTGTGTCGATAGGTTGGAGGAGAGGAGGGCTCTTGATGTCCAAGGCCACTTTCCAGATGGGCTGTTCCTCTCTCTGCCACTGCTTGCTGGCGAATCCTCTCTCTATCCCTGAGAGTCCTCAAGAAAAACTTCTTGCAGTGGTAACAGGAGTCTACTTGATGGGAGGCAGGAAGACAGGCGATACACACAGAGTGTGGGTCCAAAACAGCCATCTTTTTCCCACAGGATGGACATTTTCTGAAGAGAGCTGGCATTCTGACAGAAAAAGATAGATAATTTCTGTCAGAAAAAGAAGATTAAACCTTCACCAGCAGAGGAAAATTGCTAAACAGCAAGGAAAATAACAATTTCTGACTAAAAGGTCAAAAAACTGTCAAGCTCAAGCTCCAGGATCCTCTCAGAAGGAGCCGGAAAAAAGAACTGACCTAACTGTCACCTGTGGTGCATGCCGGGAGCAGAGGGCTCTCTGAGGTTCTTAAAGGCGAAGTGCCTAGTTTCTGGTGATTCTTAAAGGCAAGGTGGCAGTTGTATTTTCTGTCTCACAACAGTTATTCCTATGCAGCCTATGGGCCAAACTGCCTGCAATTACTTGATTTCTTTCCTTGTTCGGAAAAATAAAAGATCCTTGTATGAAGCTATTTGGGTGTATGGTCGCTATTAAAAGTAGTCTTAAATGTTCTTTATTACTACAAGTATTGCTAAATTCTTTTCTGGCTGTTTGTCCCTATTTTGGTTGGAGTTCTCACTTTGGGCTGCATAGTTACATATATGTAAGTTCATACATATTTAGGTGTATAGTTTTAAAAGTTTACAAACTTTAATTTCTGAGCATACACCTATATATGTGTATATATATATATGTGTATATATATATATATATATATATATATATATATATATATATATATATATATATATATATATATATATATCCAAATGAGTTCTCCCACACCTCTCAGATGCACTCCAGCCGGTAGCGCTCCAAAGGACGGGAAACAGACACCAGGTAACGTGGTTAAGCAGGTCTTTATTCGCTCACAGCTATGTCAGGTCAGACGCGTTTTAAATAGCAAGTATTCTTTTTCAATTATATATTGTATATTATATATTGGTATAAGCTCCGGGGTCCCCGAACGTAGTCAGGGATTATTCACTGCTTATTACTATTGATGAGTATCCCCTGGAAGAGAAGTACATTTATCATAGCAACCCACTGAACTGCACACACATTATACCAAGCGGACCCTGAGGAGACGCAAGTTTGGATTTCAACCATCATATCGCTTGAGGAACTCTGAACTTGCTGGAAAGAATCACTTTATTTATGCTGCTGTCTAATCATTGTACTCACCTGAATAGTGGTCATCACTCCATTTGCAAGCACAGATAGTCTTCCGGCCACTGACTTCACACCTTGTTTAAAATGAGCCATATCAGGAGCTGAAGGTAAGACATTTGAAATCGCATAGTTGCCTAGAAAGAAACATGGAACAGCAAAAGTATTTTAATTCAGAAAGCTACAAAATTTTTGATGCACAAGATTACGAAGTCATTGTATTTAAAATGTGAACCCACAACAAAATAAAGTGTGCAGAAACAGATACAGTCAAAATATCTAAAATACTTGAGCGTCCCCTTATAAAAATTGCGAAACAAACTTCTAGCCAAAGCGCGGGTCCCTAAGCGAACTTGGAGAGGAGCTGGAAGAGTACTAAATAAACACAATGCTACAGCAGGTATGCCCGGAGCGTGGGCTTGGCTAGTGTTAGGACTACACAGGTCGACATTTGTGTATGGAGATATTTAAGTATGGTTGAAATGTTAACCAACGAATGCCTGTTGCATAATTCCAAAGGAAAAGTACAGAAATTCCGTGCCTTGATGGACACTTCAAAGATCCAATCGCCGCTGTCAGAGAGAACACCAATGTTTTTAAAGTTCCAATTCTTCTTTTAATAAATCTTGCTAGCCAGCCGACACGTGTTTCGTCGCATAGGAATGTAATGATTCCGCGACTCCTCAGGACTGAATGATAGAGGTAGCGGACCACAGGTCGCTTGACCGGTGATAATTCCAACCCGGCCCCGCTCGAGACCAGGTAATCAGATGTGGGTCCAGATCGCAGTCTGCGCGATTCTTACAATGAGTATTGCTGGTCGGTGATTCGTGTTTAAAATAGATCTAAAACTATGCGAACTGTGTACGTTTTCTCCAAGAAGGAAATTCTTGTTTGTATGTGAGGTAATCTGTGTCCAATGAATTAGGCGGAAAAGTAAAGGGAGTGTGTAGGCTCCCAGTTGTTCCGTCGCCCCGATGCGGGAAAACGTCAAAAAGCGTATAGTCCAACGACGAATCGGTGTGCCTTGTTCCGGAACAATACGGTACAAAAGGGGGTGGTGATGGACGGAGCATCTGAATCAATCAAGCACTCACACCCAGTCAAAAGATCTGGGTTTAATCCATCACCGTTCTTTAGCCCACTCTGCCACCCCAGTTCAGACATGGCTATATGCAAATCAGTCTGACCCTGTGCCTCATGGGAACAGTCCAGCCCGAACTGCCAAGCCATGTCTTCTCTGGACCAGAAACAAGCTTCCGAGGACCGGTTTCTGGCATTCCAGCCGTCTTCAGCCCGGCTTGCTTGAATCCAGTGGCAAAGTGAGCAAGGGACTCACGTCTGAGCATAACCTGCCACAATTATAGCGGCCAAAAGCGGTACAAAAGGGGGTGGTGATGGACGGAGCATCTGTATCAATCAAACACTCACACCCAGTCAAAAGATCTGGGTTTAATCCATCACCGTTCTTTAGCCCACTCTGCCACCCCAGTTCAGACATGGTTATATGCAAATCAGTCTGACCCTGTGCCTCCTGGGAACAGTCCAGCCAGAACTGCCAAGCCATGTCTTCCCTGGACCGGAAACAAGCTTCGAGGACCGGTTTCTGGCATTCCAGCCGTCTTCAGCCCGGCTTGCTTGAATCCAGTGGCAAAGTGATGGATGGAGCATCTGAATCAATCAACCACTCACGGTGATGGATTAAACCCAGATCTTTTGACTGGGTGTGAGTGTTTGATTGATTCAGATGCTCCGTCCATCACCACCCCCTTTTGTACCGCTTTTGGCCGTCATAAGTGTGGCAGGGTATGCTCAGACGTGAGTACCTTGCTCACTTTGCCACTGGATTCAAGCAAGCCGGGCTGAAGACGGCTGGAATGCCAGAAACCGGTCCTCGGAAGCTTGATTCCGGTCCAGGGAAGACATAGCTTGGCAGTTCGGGCTGGACTGTTCCCATGAGGCACAGGGTCAGACTGATTTGCATATAGCCATGTCTGAACTGGGGTGGCAGAGTGGGCTAAAGAACGGTGATGGATTAAACCCAGATCTTTTGACTGGGTGTGAGTGTTTGATTGTTTCAGATGCTCCGTCCATCACCACCCCCTTTTGTATTGTTCTGGAACAAGGCACACCGCTTAGTCTTAAAAACATTGGTGTTCATTCTGACAGCAGCGATTGGATCTTTGAAGTGTCCATCAGGTATGGAATTTCTGTACTTTTCCTTTGGAGTTGTGCAACAGGCATTCGTTGGTTTCTGTTTAGCGTGTGATGTTCACCACACACTTATTGAGGGGTTATAGGGCTCTTCCCCTTACTTGTCTGCACCTCCGTCCTTACTATTACCACATAACACTTTTGCGTTTAAATAAGGGCTGTGCGCCCAGTATTTTCCCCCATCCTAAAAACCCTGTTCTCATTAGATTTCTCATGGGTGATATGTTACAATCTATATTATCACACAGAAGCCAGTAAATGTCATGTTAAATGCAAATCGTAAATATTAATACTTTTACCACCCGACAAGTTCATTAAAATTGGATGTCTCTTGAAACTGGTGGTGTGAGTGTTCATTTGCACACAGTAATGAAGGTTTCAAATGGATTCAAATTTATATCAAACTCCGCTCTAAAAACGGACACGTAAGAACAATAGGTTATAATTAACAATATTGCTTCCATGAACAGTTCCTCCATTTTCACCAGTGCTGCAATTATATCATCACAGCTCCAAATTATAGTAATGACCCTCCCTGAAAACGGATCATACGTCATGAGGACTCTGCTTTCATGGTGATGCCATAGAAGGAGGCTAAAAAGAGAGAATATCTGGGGTAATTCAAAATGTGGAGTGTGCTTTGAAGCTTTTCTTCATTAGATTGTGAGAGGAGTAGGTACAGACGTATCAAAAAGTACACTTTACAAAATGTCTAGGTCTGCATGAATGTGACAGTCAAAGCTTTAAGATGGAGGGGTACAAAGAGCAAACAAGCCAAGCTACTAGATTTCAGAAACTGAGGAACCATGTTCAAATCTTGCACTTACTACTGGATACACTATGAGAAAGCATGATAGGTAAATGCTTAAGTTCAAATCATTCTATAATTTGTTAAAAACAGCATACAAAAATGTCCTCCCACCTCCCGAGTCCTCCGATATGGTGGTGATAAGATTTCAAACATGTGTGGGTGTTTTCAAGATGCTCTTCTGAAACAAACGTATTGGGAAAGGAACATATTTGGATATGAAAGCTATGCAACGTCAGGGGCATGGAATAGAGTGCGATGGAAAGAGACTCGCCACCGCATCGCTCTGGTGCACCAGATGAAATGGATTAAACCCTGCGGTGAGCCCCAGATGCAGCCAGTGACCACAAGAACTAGGGGTGCCGAGACCTTCTACATGCAGTGTTGTGAACTGCTGGTGTGCAAACTCTCCTGAGCCCGGGTGCATTGTTAAGATAGCTGCAGGGATAGGAGGCGAGTGGTGGGCTGCGGAGCCTTACAAAACGCTGCTAGCTTGAATAGAGGCATCTTGGACAATCGTATCCAAGTTCCCTGTGGCAGCCGATACAATAATTGGAGGCCTCACTCACACCCGTGCCCACGAGACTGAGGAGCGTGATGCTGTTATGGCCCCACAGAGGCAGGCAGAACTTGTTTCCGCCCTCTATAGAACTGTAGCGAGTGGAGATTATAACTGCCCGTTGGTGCCAGGGACGCCCCTACTCCCAAATTGGAACAGAAAGATCCACACAGCAAATAAAAACGAACCATTAGAACTGGGGGCACATCCCTGGAAGGCTCTCGTAATATTCTATTGAGAGCCCCCTGCAAATTACTTCAAACAGAAGCAGCACCGACCAGAACAGTGTACTGCAAAGGAATGGACAACTAGGGCAGCATGGAGGAGGCAAACTGTATGGCCCTGCCAGTGAGCTGCCTGAACTGAAAATAGGGGAAGTTCGGGTGGAAAGTAGCCCCCCTTCATGATGGTGAAACCCAGACCAGACAAGATACCAACAGGAGATAAAGGACGGGAGGCTCCAGCACAAATGGCTGTAACCACTGATGTTGCCCGTTGGACGGTTAGAAGGGCACGTTTGAGGCCATCCGACAGACCATCAAGGACACTTAAAACAATGCTGCAGGATACGAGACTGCTACATTGTGTGAGCAGCCCATGAAAAAATTATCAGAAACAGCTACCATCAACTAATCTACTTTATCCTCCTTGCGGCCCACAGTGGGGGACCTACAGGCCCAGCTAAAGGAACTCTCTGCATTAATGGAAACACAGAAGGTCGCTCCTGTCGGAGCAAAGTGCTCCTACTAAGAATCCCAGAGAACTCCAAAGGCCAGGCTCCTGAGTAGTTATTGAGCAGTTGATACAGAATGTCTACAACGGCATTCACCACAACATTTTGAGACTGAACGGGCGCACAGGGTGCTGGAGCAGTGCCGCCCGACCTCTGATAGCAAAGATCATGAATTACTGAGACTATATCTTGAATATCTCTGGGATTTTGAAAGTTCCCAAATCCACATTTTCCAGATTACACTACTCTGGTACCAAGACGTCAAACTTTTCTTGAGGTTATGCGTTTGTGCCATCTTATCTAATCTGCACTGATGTTCCTTGCCAAACTTAGGGGATGGTGGAAGGCAAGGTCCAAATGTCCCCCAAAAACACTTGGTCTTGGATATTAAGTATAGGGATCAAACAGCCCACCCTCAACAGAGAAGGAAGACCAATGAGCAGAACTGGACATCGCAGGAGAGGGGATGTGGCTAGGGGTAAGGGTCAACCCTCCAGTAAGTATGCTGCTGCGGAGGGCCCAAATAGTTGAAAAGTTTTTACACGGCAGGACACAAAATCAATCGCCCTCAGAATCGGAAGAGGGAGAGTTGGAGGACAATGCAGATACTGATGAAGCCACAATCTCGGGTGTGTTAGTCTGAGGCCCTAAACTGACTCAGATGACTGCAAACTGCATGTCATGAGAAGGGTTGAGTAGCCACAGGTGTGCTGGGTGGGTGGACACTGAATGTACAGGTTAAGGGTGGTATCCCTGGGGTGCGGAGGGGAAAGGGTCAGCAAATTCTGTTCGGGGGCACAATGGCAGGCAGCAAAAGATCAATGATTAATAGTGACAAGCTTTGTCATAGCACTTTGTTTACAATTACTAGTCCTCCTGACACACGCACACTTGCACGATTTACACTGCATGGGAAGTAATTCACCCTATGTTCTTAGTAACTATGCTGGTTCCAAGGTAGATCAACAACCCTCAGCTGGAGGGTGGGTTGAAAAATACACTGGTCATGTCAGTAGCAGAACTTTTGTTTTTATAGCAGAGATACACTTCCAAGTCCGATTAGTGACAAATAGCTACAAAGTAACTTGAAGCGCTCCTTCCCACACTAAGGAATGGGAAAGGAGAGATTGATTTATTTCTGATACATTTGAACATGGGGTGCCTTGGTGCTACTGCGGAGTGTCATAGAATTCTAACGAGCTTCAGGAAGATACAGATTGCATGTTTACAGGAGATCCACTTGACATCTGCGGAGTCGGACTGAAATGGTGGCAAAATATCTGACACCGCCAACTCCACATATTAAAGGGGGCATTAATCCGGAGACCACCGGAGGTCCCATATGTAGTGGGTACAACATATTTCGCCACTAAAGGCAGGCCCTCCATAGTCTACCAATAGTAGATGACTATTGTATATAGTTAATAAAAACTGTTACAATCTGGCAGTTCAGAACACTAAAATCTGTCAAATTATAACAGCAACGGTGTTGAATACATTATTATCGATTGCCCAACAGCCAGCTGTGTGCTGTAAAACTTCTTCAGATTACAATGATTTAGCAATAAAAAGGAAAATTCTTAACAGTGCAAACACGTCTATCTTTTAGAGTCCAAAACATTAGCGACAATTCATGAAGCAACAGTGGGGCAGCAGTAACTTAAGATACATTTCATCAAACAATGACTAAAAACCAATAAAACTGATCATTTAGGGAAATTAACGATAGTTAATGCAGCAACAGAGGGACAACAGTAACTTGGTAAAACATCACAAGACATGCGATTTATTTTCTTCATATTTCATGCAGATGGCTATATCAGCCGAATTGAATGAACTCTTGACTGGCTTTCACGGATGTGTTTTTCACCAGCATCATAAACTTCATAAAAGCAATACATAGTTGCAAATTGATCCTGTTGAGGTAAGCAACAATTGCCTGTCTGCAGGAGCTAATACCCCTTTTGCCTAGCAGTATTCTCTACAGGCATCTCTGTTGGACTAGTAAGCTAGGACTCCACAGTGATGGGTGCACTGGAAGGTAAACATTTGACATTGATGAGTCGCTAAGCGCCAAACTTAAATCAAACACAATACCCTTAGGACCACAAGTGCTATGTGTTTGATGCGTGATATATATTGTCCGCTATCTATGCCAGACCCATATACAGTGGACATTACATATATTGACACTGAAGGCAGGTACACCATAGCGGTGGAGGCACTGGAATGTAAACATCTGACATTGATGAGTCTTAATGCACCCAAAACAAATCATACACAGGACCTTCAGGACCTGAACCGCTATATGTTTTAGACGTGTGATCTGTCACAGACATGTTGAAAGACAGGTCAATAGCCCCCTTGCAGTGATCCCACTGCACAACATAAATACACTACTTGGCTGAATGGAGGAGGCAGAGGGAGCGGACAGTGGCCTGGTTGGAAATGCTCCCAGGGGCCACAGACTCCCCCATGCACTAGATTCACACATGGCTTGATATGTATTTGGTCAAGTTGGGGGAAACGTGGGAAGTTCAACATTCGCAATATCAAGCCGCATATTGTCAGACTGGAGTTTGTTTGCAAAGGTACGTCATCATGTTTTCACTTGGAGGTAGGGAACCACATCAAACACTATTTCAGGGAGAATGAGGGCACAGTGACCGTGGAGCCATCAACTAGGACACCTTTAAGGCTTTATGGCTTTAGTAAGAGGGGTGAGCTGGAAGACCGCTTACAGGGTCAAAATGACAATTAACTCAAAAATGCAAAGAAGAGGACTTGGAAATGCTATAATACTGGACACCAGTGGCTGAACACAAAGTGGAAGCAATGAGGGCGCATGGAGACCTTGTGGATGGGTAAGAGGCATTGACTATATAAAAATATGTAGGCGACAACATTCGGTGGGAGATTGAGCAGTTTAGTTGTTAGCATAGTTAGTGGATAGGGAAGCAAAAGGAAAACCAATAAGCATTATCAGAACTTGAGAAACAGAAAACCCACTAACTGCTTTCAGAACTTGAGCTGGAGATTTGGTACACACTCAATTAGAAATAAACAAAGTATTCTCGAAGTACTATAAGTCAATGTACTCAGCAGACGTGAATCAGCTAGAACCGAGCTTTTTTCTCCAGGGTACAAGGTTCCCCAAACTAAACAATGAGCAAAGATGAGCACTGGAAGAATCATCAGCCATTCAGGATAACAACGCGGCTATTGACTTGCTTGCCAAGGAAAAAGCATCTGGCACAAATGGATTATGGATACAGTTGTATGCCACATACAGGGCCCAACTGACTGCTACATTGCTAAAAATGTACAATGATTTGGTAGAGAGAGGGGTTCTCCTGGAAACCACAAAGGCTGTGCCGATAGCAGAACTACAAAAACAGTCAGAAATCCATTAGATGTACACTCCTACGTACCACTCTCACTTTTGAACTCAGAGTACAAGATAACGGGGAAGCAACTGGCCAATAGGTTGGCCCTTTGACTCGTGCCCTTGTTCACCCTGACCAAAAAGGTTTATTCAGGGAAGGCACACTCAAATGAACCTAAAGGGGCTCTTATGTAATAGCTATGGTGGGCTCTCTGGATATTGAGTAGGCCTTTTACACACTAGTACGGCCATACCTGTTCTGGGTCTTACGCAGGATGGGGTTAGGTGATAAATACATTTGCTGGGTGAGATTACTCTATGTAGACCCTCCTACAAGATTTAAGATGGGGAGAGGGTTTTCTAGGACATGGGGTATCCACAGGGGTCTGTGGTATGGATGCCGGCTTTCGCCACTATTCTTTTCCTTAGCTAGTGAGCCTTTGGAGAGCATGTTCCATACCAGGGCACAGGAGTGGAACATCACTCTGGCACAGGACCTCCACATTATTTTCCTATAAACAGATGATGCATTACTTTATCTATGGGATCAACACAGAGGACTGCTTCTGATAGAGCGGGAGCAATGGTCCAAGGATGGAGAGTTGGATGATGAAGGTTGTTGGAGAAGTAAACAAATGGAAAAGTGGAAGTTACCCACAGCCTTTGTACAACCTATGGTTTAGATGGCACATGGGCTAGCACATGTTGGAGCTTCGGCAATTGTGAAATTACTTACGCAAGTTTGGGAGCATCCAGAGATTGCTAGCACGGCTAAGAGAGTAGTACAGACTTGCATGATTGGTCTTAAGTACAATCCAGGAAAAGGGACACGAACTCCAGCAGGAGGATTTGCAACACCTACTGCACCTTTTGAAGTATTGCAAATGGATTATATTCAGCTGGAACGATGCAATAATCTAAAATACGTCTTAGTTGTGGTTTGTGCGTTCAGTAAATGGATTGAAGCATACCTACGAAGGACAATACTGCAATCACTATGGCAAAGGTGTTATTGAAGGAATTCTTTCCTCAGTATGGTGTTTGTAGATTGTTGTGGAGTGACAACGGGCCTAATTTTATAGCAGACGTTGTTAAGTATGTCCTGAAAGGATTGGGAATCAAACAGAAATTTCATGCAGTGTTCCACCCGCAATCAGCAGGATTGGTGGAAAAGTACAATGGTACTCTAAAGCTTAAAATAGCAAAGATACAAGCTTCTACTTCTTTGACTTGGCCAGATGCCTTGCCTTTGGCATTATTGTCTATCAGATCAGTACCACACTCTCGGACGGGCCTTACGCCCTATGAGATCGTATTCGGGCGTCCCATGAATATATGGGGAGTGCCCAAGCCAAGCTCAGTGTATGATGTACCTTGTGTTTTAATGAATGACTATTTGGCACAATTAACTGAGTTTGGTTTCCATTCATCAACAGGTTCGAGAAGCACTCCCTGACCGGTCCACAGGTGCAGGCCATAATCTCCGGCCTGGTGATTTCGTCCTCAAAGTCATTCGAGAGGTCGAGCAGTCTGGAGCAGAGGTGGTGTGGTCCCGAGCAGGTTCTTCTTGCCACGAGAACAGCTGTCCGAGACACCAACCGGAAGAACTGGATCCATTCCGTACATTGCCGGAAGGTGCAACCTGGCCTGGTGGAGCCTGCTGTATTGACTGACCATCGAGAAATCCTGACTGCGGAGAGGCCGTGCTGTGGTACCCGACGAATCTGAGGAGTACTTCCCGGACCCGACTGTTCCTGGAGCAAAGAGATACAATCTACGCCCAAGGAAAGAGCCTGCAGCTGTGTGATAAGTTGTCAGAACGGTTCCTAGGTCAGTGAAACGGAGAGCCAATGAGGCAAGGGGGGGGGGGATCAGCCCTGCATTAGAGTAGTGACACCCGTCTTGGCCCGCTGGTGAAGAAAACAACGGCTGCCTAGGGGGAAGAGTTCTAACAACATTATTAGTTTCAGGAAGATACTGTTTGTACATTTGTTCGGATGGATAAGCACCTGCTCATATTATAAAGATTTGAAATTATTGAATAATGTAACTGTAAACAGATACAAACAGACTTTGTCTATTGATGATGTAGACCACACTGACACTAGTCTGCAACAATATATAGATTTCAATTTAGGATTATTTTTCTTTGTTGGAGCTGCTCTGAATGGTAGAAAGATACGGCGATTACCGAGAGTAGTGGAAGCCGTAACAAATTAAACTGCCGCAGCTCTCGGTAATCTCACCGAAGAGTTGCAAATTACTTGAATTGTTGCGTTACAACACCGAATGGTTTTGGACGTGATGTTAGCAGATAGAGGTGGTGCTTGTAGAATTATTGGAAGTAGTTGTTGTGTATTCATCCCTGATCACACTCCTTCTGAGTACAAGGCAATTAATAAATTACACAAGATTGCTGCTGATATACATGTTGAAAATGGAACTTGGACGTTTTCCAGTTGGTTCTGGACTCTGATCTCCACATGGGGTTGGAAAGTTCTTACTGGCCTCTGTATAATTATTGCTATTATTTTTACATGTTGTATATGTATTCAATGTAGTCCAATGATATGTTCCCTATGTGTTTCATTTTGTGTACCTAATAAAAGAGCAGTTACTGAGGCTACCCACCAGAAAAGCATAACTAGAGAGGTAGCTGAAATGATGAGCATTGACATTAACGATGAGTATTTGGATTATCCTAGAAAACCGAATGTCTTCAGCTAATGCTGAAAGGGTCGTCTGTTGTAAATAAAACAGCGATAATGTTAAGCATTAGCTAAAGACATGATATCGTGCTTCGCTTTTTGCGTTTTCCCGCTCCATTTCTGATACGGTCAGACTCCATTTTTGTTTTCTGTCCTCCATTTTGTTTGCTACATATTGCCATGTGCTCGCCATGTGATGAGTCCTACCTCTTCGCTAGTCGCCCCTAGGATCTGCCTAGCAACAGTCTATAAATAGCCCTTTGTGCGTCTAGCGCATGCTCAGTAGAAGTCACATCTGTCTTTGATTAGCGTAGATAGGAATGTGCATTTTCGCGGGCCTTAAGGACTGTTAACTCCACCCATGTATTGATCATGTTCAGAAATGCCCATATATGGTCGTAAATCATGTCTTGAGTTGTACCCGCCTACTTATGAGCCCCTTCTTTGTGTCTAAAAGGGGACTGTGTACTCGAGTTCTTTGTGCTACCCTGTACAATACTGTAGAGTGGTGTGTGGGCTGTAGGACCACCTTTAAAAGTTTATTTAACTATGTTTTTGTATTTCCAGTTTCCGTGCCGAATGCTTTGTGTAGTCGGAGGACTTCGTGCACAGAAGGGCAATCCTTTGCACTCGCAGGCCTTACTGAGGCCTGTACTCATCACCCTTCAACCTTAGAGGCAGCTCGAGCTGTCAGGGCACCACACGACAGAGAGCAAAGTACCGCACACCACTGAAGACCGGCCATCGGGGTCAACCGAGCCTGAGAGCCGTGAACATGGCTGGACAGCTGAGCCATTAACGCCGAGGGAAGGGGGGGGGCTGAGGCCGGTGGGTTCCCCTGGAGACGGGGGGGCGCTGAGGCCGGTGGGTTCCCCTGGAGACGGACATTAGTAATATTAATAACTTGTTTTTTTGTACAGAGCTTCATACCTCTCGCCCTCAGCTTCTAAGCACTGCGAATAACGTTACTATTGCCCAATTTATATTACTCACTTTACCAACCTCGGAAGGGAGGCTGTATCAGGCATTCTGGGATTTGAACGCTTTACTTTCCAGCACCGTATGTGTAAACAGAAAACTTTAAGTTCGCAATTCAGTTCAGGTTGATGATCTATGTGTTTATTAAGCGCTTGATCACAAAAGGCTAATAGCACTAGGATAATACGGATTACTCGTTACCACTCATTCATACGCCCTTGGAAAGCTGAAAGACTGCAATAGACAGGATAGGAACCGGTGACATTCGGCTTATTTACACATATCTGCAATGGGTGTTTTTGCCCACTGAGCTTCCCAGTGGCATAAAGCAAAATTATGGGGCCTGCGTCCTTTGCAGAATGTGATGAGGGGCATCGAAATTGCTCATATCAGTCATATACACCCGCTAGTAGAAGGGGAAAAGAATAAAAAACACACCCCACCAACAACCATTCAACTATGGACACAAATACGAACCTAAGGGGTGGTACATGTATACCCTAAAATTCAGTTATTTACTGCCGGTGAAAACGGCAAATTCATATACCGCTGGAACACATTCTTTCCATTGAATTATCATCCTAGGGGGAAACGGGAAGCCATTGTTCACCTGCCATTGGCAAAGCAAGGGCTGCCACTTTGGTGTCAATACAAAAACCGCCATTATGCAAGCCCAATACCCCCCCACGCACACACACACACACACACACACCTAAGCCGGAGAGGTCGTCGCTCACATGCCAAGTTAACACCAGCAAAGTTTCCACAGACGTGAGTAGACAGGGACTCCTTATCACTTGTACAAGAAAACTGCAACTTAAACAAGTGGTGTCCATACCACACTGCCTCCGATGCGGCGAACAGCAGGGACAGGAACCGGCCGGATCTGCCTGGCACCCTCTCCCAGTGACCGCGTGGAGCCCGCGAGGCGGGGGTCCGGGCTGTTTACCACATTCACCGAGGTAGACATCTGGTGGGGATGGGGCGCTACTCGCCGTCAGCACGGAGAACCCGGGGAGCACAGACCCCGAGCCCAGGGAGCAGAAACACTGCGTCCAGGGAGCGCAGACACCACCGAGGACCGGCAGCATATCCATAATAACTGCCATTCGGTAAACGGCCCCCACACTCCAACCAAGGCTGAGTATGCTTAAGCTGACCACAGGTAAGTCCAAAATGCTGCACTTTACTATAGCCCGCATTTATGGGTCCTCCGTCCGTACTCTCCCTCCAAACAATAAACAAAACAAATACTCCAGTCGGTGCCTCATACTCACCCGGTTACTCCCGACAGCTCCGGTGGTTGAGTAAGTTGAAAGTAGTGAGTGCGGCTTCAGTGGAGCTTATAACGGACAAACTCCTCCCCCTTGCCCGGTGGAGCTCTGCAGCGCCCAGGAAGTGCAAGACGCGGCGAGGGAGGCGGGCGGATGCTGCAAGCCGTCAGGAGGGCAGACAAACACCACCATGTTTCTCCGAGGTGAGGCAGGAATGCCTTGGAGAAACGCAGCAGAATTTTGGGATTCGGGGGCGTGTTTTTCGTTCTCTCCTCTTCCCATTGGCTGGAAGGTAAAATTCCAGCCAATGGGAAGAGGAGAGAAAAACTAAAAAACAACCCCCCGAATCCGGCTTCAACGGAGTGACGCCCCTCTCCTCCAATGGCTGGCCTCTGTTTAGGAAGCCAGCCAATGGAGAAGAGGGGCAGGTTCAAGCCCCCACACTCTAACATAAGATCTCTTCCTGCGAGACTGCGCAAGCGCAGCCTACGCAGGTCTCGACCACCCATACAAGTGTGGTGAATCTTGGGAACTTCATGAAGTTGACGAGAAGATGCTTGTAAAAGGTGAGATACTGTGAGGAATTAACTTTAATTGAAAGTATGTGGGACCCAAGCAATTGACTAGACAAAGGTTTTTGCATTTTATATGAAAAGTAATTAGAGGTCCATGCACCGATACACAATAAGGACGGATGAGCAGACTGTGGGAGTTGGAAGAAGACCACAGCTTTTGGTTACAAGAAAGTCTAGTTCAGTTAGTCAGACAAAGATAAAGAGTTACAGCAATTCTGGATTGAAATAATGACCTCCTGAGCTACTGTCGGTCAGGCTAACAGGCAAACACTGAGTAATTACACAAAGTAACCAGATTGATAGAAGCACTGAGAACATGGCAGGAGAAGGAGAGACAGAGACAGTTTTCTAATCAAACTTACTGGAGAAAGTGCAGGGGCAAAGTCTGCAGGCCACCACTTTTATTATTAAATACAAGGAATTGCCTACAGTCAAAATCTTTAATATTTCAGTACTAATTGTGACAGAATTCATCCTCATCCACCGGTGAGGAAAGCACCAAGAATTGCACAAGAAAGCATTACTGCCAAGTCAAGACGAACCAGACCTTGCACGTCGTAAGCGTATCTAAAACATAAGACGAAATGAACAAATAAGCTGCGCCAGGGGTGGAATACATATTGAACAGTGTGGGACTGAAAGCAGAACTTTGTGGAACTTCATGCATGGGCGCAGATCTAAAACGGAGTCTGACAGTGAGACGTGTCAGTCACATAAGAAGGAACCCAAACAAGTGCCTGGTCACGTACACCAATAGAAAAGATGAGTAAGCACGGTTTCAAGTACCACTGTGTCAAATGCAGCAGGTTGATGAAAGAAGGATCAGAGCAGCAGTGCCTCCCTGATCCACTATCTGCCTCATCTCATCCAGATTAGAGCCTAGCACATGATTCAGTAGTGATCGGAAGGCTGATTAGGATCTAAGAGGTTAGAAGCTTCCAAAAACCTTGATGTAAGAAACTGGGTTGTGGGGAGGAGGGGGTTGAAAACCCTACTCAAGCAACAACCACAATCCTTGTCAGGGTGAACCTCATAAGTCATTAAATGAACCTGTGCTTAACCCTCTGATAGCTGGGAACAAAAGCAGTCCAGTTTAACTTAGAGGCAATGAGTAAAGTATTTATGCAACACATACAAGTAATAAAGTGAAAACATCACAAGCAAAATTCCAAACCAATTTAGACCTTTTTAATAAATAAACTGATAACAGAATGACAAAAATCCAAACAGTAGAAACGGAGGTATTGAATTTTAAGACTTTAGGCAGTTATAGTGCCTAAAAAGCATAAAGCACCACTCGCAGTCATCTGTTCATGCTAGAATGGGGTAACGTCACATATTCAGGCTGACCATGATGGAGCCCAGGCAGGATATAGGGACCAAGTTAGTTCTGCTGAAAAAGTTACCTTTTGAAAGTGTGGCGTGACTAGTTCCTTGGCGGTGGAGGAGACAGCGAGGAGCATGGAGAGAGTCGCATATGGTAGTTTATGTACCGCAAAGAACCAGTCAGTCGTTGGTGGAGCTTCACATTTACGGCAGCCGTAGGCTGTCATTGCTGTAGCATGAAATTCAGATCTGGCGTAGCTGGAATTCGCAGTAGTGCAGAGTCGGGTTCACCCGAGCTCCGAGTTGGTGGTCATCGCAGGTGACAGTCTCAGCCCAAACGGACCAAAAACTTCAGGATTTCACCTTCTATCACAGAAGAAGTTAAACTGATGGCAGTCAAGGGTTCGGGACCTAAGGAGGCCCCACCTAAAGTTCAGGAACTTACTCCAGCAGAGGCCATGAGGGCAGGTCCAGTGCAGCAGGTCAGCTGTGCAGTTGCAAGAGGTCTCTGGAGTTTCCTGTGTCCCTGTAGCTCAGACAAAAGGTTAGACAGCTGGCCACTGGGGTCACTCAGGTAGCCTTGGATGAAGAGAGCAGTTCCAGTTTTCCTTCGCAGAGAGCAAGACAGTTCTCAAGCAGCAGGGAAGCCCTCTTGGGATCAAGGCAGTGTTCAAGCAGCAGGGTTGTCTTCTGGGGAATAAGGCAGGCCTCAAGCAGCAGGGCAGTCCGATGGAGAGCAGGGCTGTCATATAGAGAGCAAGGCAGTCCTCCTCCTGCTGAGGGTTCAAACCTGGTGCTTGCCTTTGAAGTGAGGGGAGGGGGTTCCTTATGCTTTCCAACACCAGGTTCTGGAAATTTCGTCCCGTTCCCTGTCAAGGCTCCAAGAAGTCTTAAGTGACAAAAGGCTGGTGTCTGGTTCCTTTGTGTGTGCTGGAGACAAGTCCCTTTGAAGTGCAAATGGGGAAGGACAAAGTCCCACCCCCAGCGATCATGCCCACATCTAGTGCCCTACGGTTTACTGTCTGGGCCCAAATTTATTCTTAACGAGGGAGTCATTAACATGCCCAAGCAGCTGGAAACTCCTAGAAGGTCTTAGAAACTTTGGGCAGAAAATATAAACTTTCTAAAAGTGGAATTAACAAAATTGTAGTCTAAAATCCAACTTTAGCAATAAAGAGGATTTTAAATTAGAATTCATTAGAGTCCAGACATAAGGTCTACCTGCTCTGAAATCAAATGTTAGCACAGTAAATGTAATAAAGTAACAAGATGTTGTCCAATAGGAAAGATGGGCCTTAAAGTAGTAAAAAAAAAAACAAAAAAAAAACGTTGGAGTTTTTCACAACAAGGACATAAAAAACTTGAACTCGTATGTCATACTTTTTAAATACAATGCACCATGCCCTATTTTTGGGGCCTCCCTTTGGGGTGACATATGGATTAATTAGTAAGGTTTATGCTTGGCAAAAGATTTATTTTGTCGGATCGAAATAGCAGTTTAAAACTCCATTACAAGCCTGGAACATGTTTTACAGGGCTACTTTAGTGGGTGACACCAGGTCAAATAGTAGCATTTAATTTACAGTCCATCTGTAAAAGTAGTATCATAAACGTGGGACTTACAAGCAAATTAAATGTGCCAATCGGTTGTAGGCCAATTTTATCATATTTGAGGGTGATGGCACAAACACTTTAGCAATGGTTAGCAGCGGTAAAGTGCACAAAGGGCTAAAAGCCAACAAAAACAGGTTCACAAAGGAAGGGAATAAAGCAAAAAGTTTGGGGTGATGGTGCAGAGGACCAAGTCCAACACTTGAAATCCGAATTTTGAGTTTTTTTTAAATATCTCAATAGGGAAGAGAAGTAGAAATATAGAGTGATATTAACGGACTAGCAGGGTCATCTGTGGGTTTCTTCGGCAAAGGAACACGCTCAGTTTGTTTCTGTAGATTCGGAAGAGCAGAACTGGAGATAGAATGATTGCACAGACCTTGAAAAATCAGAACTATCACGTTCAGAATCCTTTAGATAAGAGGACCCTGATGTAACTTAAGAAATGTTACTTAATCTAGTGTTGCAAGATAAAGGGGAAAAGAGAATAGAGTAAGCCAAAAGACTATCTGAAAAATGATATCAATTAAAGATGGGAAGAAAAGATTTCTTGAGAGGATAAAGAAATGAAAATGTTCAGAATTTTAATATGAAAATACGGAGATAAATTGTCACAAAAGGACAGAAAAGGTTTGTCTATATTATTGCAACAAGCAGGATAATTTATAATTTTGTATATGTCCATACTATTTGTTAAAGGTGGACATAATGCATGTAGCATAAACATACCACCAATGTGTTTAGAACCGTGAAGGATATAGTGTTATAGTGAATATAAGTAGTGCCTATGTCATGCTGTCTCTGCCTGCTTACAGCAATGTTTATAATCAAGTATACCCAGTTAAACAAAGAGGCAGAAGACAGGCCAATATGACCTGTTACCGGCTTAAAAGGAATTTATGAATAAAAAGAGTGATATCCAAGAGATGGATAAGCAAAGGGAGGACCAAGAACAAGGTCTTTTAAAGACTGAATCAGAAGAGAACTTTCTGGGGAGAGGAGATTGATAGAAGCATCTAATTAAAAAAAATAAAATGATAATTGATCAGCGGAGCGGAAGAGCAGTAACCTGGTAGGGCAGAGCAAATTTTCAAACTATTGTGTTTCCTGCATTGGTGGTAGGACTCACAACATATTAGAGACTAAGCAGCGTCAACAGTCTACTAATAATGAAATCTGGAAAACCAGAAATAAATCAGGACATGTGCCCAGTCAGACAACAGACCAGACTGCTTACCAAGGTGCATGAAGGAGAAAAAATGAATTTAAGTTTTGCAAATGAAAAGGATTCGAGTGTGGAAGGTGACAGTGAGAATTATTTTAAATGAGGCTGTCTCTTTTTTTACCTAAAATTGGGAGATATAATTTCTACTTATAGAGAGTGGCTAAGTCTAGGTGCAGAGGCTTCCTGGGTCCAGAGTTAGTTACAAAAAGAATTCGAATTTCTCGCTCTCGAAAGAAATCAGTGGCACTTAAGATGTTTAGTATTAATCAAGGAACATTTTAATTGCAGGTATTAGGGAACCCCACTATATCGAGAGAGGGAGGGGCCTGGCCAGCTGATGGTGGGGGGCCACCTCATACCGAAAGTTGGGTTTTAATAATCAGCAAGAAGAGGGCTCTTCATGAATAAAGAATGTAGTATCTACCTGAAATGTGGTGAAAGGTACATTAGAATAAGACTGTTTGTGTTAGGAGGGCACCTCATATGCAGAAAAGCAACACCAAGCCTGCACTTGATTTGAGTGGATCATTTACCACCCATCATAGAAAAGAGGAGTAACTAGAATTTGTAGAATGAAGTGAAAGACGTTGTAATGTTATGTTAACTGTTCTTATAAAGCGCATGGCTGCCCCAGCAACGGGGCGTCCCAGCTCTAGGGCTATCAGGCGCACACAGTGAAGAGAATTAAACTATATATTGGAGAAAAGCCACATCGCAGGGCTCGAGCCAGAACATACATCAAGCACAATTCATTCAGGATTTGGGGGCCTATGCCATGCAGGATCTTATGAGTAAGACATAGCGTCTTGAAGTAGACCTTCTGTTCTATCGGCAACCAGTGGAGTCGGCGGAGAAGGTCTGAGGTATGGCAGCGCAAAGAGCATCCCCGGGTCACCACATTCTGGGCCCATTGCAGTCTTTTGGTCACAGATTTATTACGCAGAGTAGTAGCCCATTACAGTAATCTAGGCGAGAATGCACGGTGGATTGGATGATCATATGCCGGGAGGGTGCGTCAAATAATCCCAGAATGGGTTTCAGGCCATGTAAAAGGCCAAAACAGTTGCCAGCCACTGACTTGGCATGGCCTTCAAATGAGAGGGTGCTGTCCACCAGAACTCCTAGATTTGGTTGGCGGACCCCAGAGCATACGGCCACCATCAATTGCCCCATGAGTGGTTGTCTCTGCCCACCAACAGCACCTCGGAATTGCAGGAAGTTGTCCGCTATCCAATCCGAGATGGACAAAAAATAGTCTTGAAATTTTGCCTGTTCCTGCTTGAAGTTGTTGGAGAATGGGAACACCACTTGGGTATCATCGGCACAGGATACCATGGCAATGTTCCGAGCTTTTGCCAAAAGGGCCAGAGATCGAGCATAAATATTGAATAAAGTGGGGCTAAGAGCAGATCCCAAGAGGAGTTCTCCTAGAGTTCGGGGACAACCTTCCCTTGACAGAATGTATTATGAATACGCTCCACTTTACTGATAAATAAAATATAGCCAGTGTCTCGTATTGAAGGTTAGAAGATATGGTGCTGTAGGCAGCAGACAGGGGTTTTACCATTTGTAGGTGTACTTATAAAGCGTGGTCCTGTCACCCAAAGGGCATCCTGGCGCTTGAACTTCGGACGGTTACACTTCACTGCTCAAACATTTCTAGGGAAGAGATACGTTTTTAACGCTTTCCTGAACGGGAAGTAGTCCCTGTGGCTTCTCAAGGAAAGTGGCAGGGAGTTCCAAAAGTTTGGCCGCTGCTTCTTCTTTCATAAGACCAATAATGGTTTTAGTCGGGTTTTAGTCGGGTTGCTACTCGTGGTAATTATCGTAGCGTAGAACATTACCCTGATCTTCCGGACAAATTTATGGTATACTTTGACTGCGTTCCTGTATATAGTTTTACTGTGGGATCATATGAGCTTCTCCAAGGTTTTTAAATTTTTTCTTTTCTGCAGTCAAAGACTCATCATACCATGCGTGGGTTAAAGTGTGTTTGGAAGTGGTCATTTTTGCTCAAATGCAACAAGCTAATGCTTTATTAACCTATCCCCTGAAGCCGCCAGCTGCTTCTAAATCTGTATCCATTCTGGGCAGTGTGAACTTAGGATGTCTATGAAGGTGGTTGGGTCTAGCTTGTGCAAAAGGCGCTTCATTATGTGTGGACGGGGGGGGGGATTGCGAAGGAGGACGATCTATGCACAGCCGCAGGGATATGAGAGAATGACCCATCCAGAACATAGGAAGGGGGGGGGGTGAGGGGGGTTGGTCTCCATCGCCTGTAGATTAGAAAATACTGGGTCAAGAAGGTGGCCTGCTGCACGTGTCAGTCCCGCCACCAGCTGAGTTATCATCCAGAAAGACGTTAATCTCCTGGGACTCTTGGCATTACAGGTGTAGATTAAGTTCCCCAACGAAACTAAAATTAGCTGTTTCTAGTATCAGTGTGGATGTAGCATTAGCTAGGGCCTCTTGAAAGGCTTTCGAAACACCTGCTGGGCGGTAAATAAGCAACCCAGAGAAAGTAAAATTGCAAGCCAGTGTAATTTTAAAAAGAACACTTTCGCAGTCAGGGATATTCTGCGGAGTGAGGTTGCATGAATATGGTGATTTAAATATGATAGCTAGCCCCCCCCCCCCACTGTTCTATTCTGGGTGCACATCGTGTAGCCTACTGGTAGGGCCAAAGGCGGAATGGCCACCAGATCAGTGGTAAGCCACGTTTCTGTGAGAAATAGAATATCTGGTGTGGTATCTTGCAAGAGGTCTAATATCACTGTGTGGTGTTTGACAAGGGACCTACAATTGAGGCTACATATGGTATAATTTGCCCGCGCCGAGATCAGATATGGCAGCCTGGAGCATGTACCCACCCCAAATCCACATGTGTTACACTGCATGGAAAGGGAATCAGGGCGCCAGTTATGTTGTCCGCAAGGGTCTGGCAACGTCCAGGCGCGGACGGTTGCAGACAGGTTTGCCTTTGGCACGCCCGCGGCGTGCCCGATGTGCGCATCTACTGAGCGTCGGCACCATCTCGGTTTTAAATACCGGCATGGTGGTGCACAAGGCGGAGACCAGACTGTCTCCTTCCTCAGATGGCGACCCGGAAGTGGGGGAACAAAGATCGTAGTCCTCCCTCCGGCAAATCAGCAAAAAAATGCTGTGGTGGACCAGGGAGAGCAGCATGAAGCTGAAAACTACGAGGTAATATTCTCCACGCAACTACTCAAGTAATGTTTTCAAACAGATAAATCAAATAAAAACGAAAGTTAAAACCCCTATAGAGAAGCAGTGCAGCTAGCAATTTCCCAAATATATGAGCAGCATAAGTAGTGATTTAAAAACGATAGGGACAGGATCTAAAGTAATACCTGTCTGAGCCTGATAAACGTTGTGCCCTTATAATTTGCAACTTAGAAGCACTAACCATAGGATGGTGGACCACTGGGTCAAGCCGATAGTGGGGCATCTACTGCTGCTGTTAGAATTTGCCAAAATCAAATTCAAGAATGGGCTTTTATTCATAACATGACTTGATGTCAAAGATTACATGTGGAACTTGTCTATTTGAAGAAATTACTAGAATAAAATACACAATTTTCAAAAGAAGACATTTAAATTACAACTGTGTGAGGTCTGTGTGACAATACTCGTCTTCTGATGCACTTGGAGTGGAAAACTAGATGCATAAATAATCGGACTTGGAAGTTTGCCTAATGAAAATGCAGAAATTAGAGTCAAAATCTGAAAATTTTCACACAGATAAAATAAACAAGATACATCTTAGCACTGGAAGCTACAGAGTCCCCAAACATGATGCTCTAGCACATGCATCTTCTTTTCTATCACACTTTCCAAATGCCATGTGATGATGGAAATGTTAAATACGGATGCAGCTAGGCCTACACAAGCAAATTAGAAATGTTCCTATATCACAAGTTTGCCTGAACCTGCACATTATTGACACATAAGATCTCTGCCGGACATAAAATTAAAAAAAATCTTCTGCATTTGTGTTATTCGGTGGTTCTGAAGAGTTTCCTATATAACTTGTTTTTATTTTGATATGATAGTGTTCCCAGACTACCATTTAGTGCTCCAGAGTTTTCATGAGACAGGAGAGGGGATAGCAGGAGACTCTGAAGCTACGAATGATGCTTCCCGATGGCATTCATTCCATGTGCTTGGTCAATGATGATCCACAATTGGTATAAGTTGAATAATTGGGTCTTCTTCTGGTATGGAATCAATGCTAATACTTATGACAACTGTTAGCTCCAAACTGAGTGGCAAGTCACCCCTCCTAATCCTTTCCAGTTTGTAACAGTTCAACCTTATTAATGTATTGCATGGCTTATTGCCCCCCTCCTACCGCTGTGCCTAACATCCCTCTTGTAGACATTGTTCATCAAAATACTTCTGTGCTCCAACTATCTGAAATGAAGCTTGTGGATCTGTATGCAGCCGGAACACTGCGTCATTTTATCAGCTGCATCCTGGGCAGGGACAATAGGAAATAGCTGAAACCAACTTTATTCCCCTTGATCTTGTCAATTGTAATTAAATGATGCCCTTTTTCACTGTCTGCTTGCTAGCATGCATACACGGGTCACAACTAGCGACCCACAGGGTGCCCTTCATAAATGTTACTTGGTTGCTCATGTATGCATGCTGGAACAAACACTGGTCTGGAGTGGTGAGGTTTGAGACAAAATATCTTTTCTTAGAGATTGGCTTGATGTTGACACGAGGCAGGCTGGATAATAAATGCAAAGCACTGTTTTGGCATTTATCTTCCACTAGTTCATAATCTGAAACTGTTATTAAACAGGGCTACTGTCATACAGGTGTCACTTAAGACAACTGTCTTGCCTGTTCCAAATGGAGATGGATGCCTGCAGACATGGCAACATCATGTCTCTACTGCCAACAGCCCCACACATCAACTTTAGATTTTTAATAAACACGGACTTCTCTTAAATTCAAAATTTCTAATTCGATTTTGGCTGTCCATGGATACAATCCTTGAACATTGTACTCTTCTCACGGAGATTCAAGACTAACTTGGATAGTGCTGTTGTGGATGAAGTACAGGTTCACTTTTCCAATTAATAGGATCTCCAGAAATGAGTGTTAGATGCTTTGCCCAGGTGGTCCCTAGGCAAGGAAGCAAACACATTCCAACCTCCCCTGGGCAGAGTAATGCATCACTCACTGCTGCGATAAATCAATGTTGAAGCAGACTCTACCATCCTGTGTGCCTCTGAATTTTGCATTAATGATCTTCAACACAACTGGGACTGAAGAGTTTTGGTGAAAGTTTTTGACAAACAAATAATGCTCTGGTACTGCAAGTCTGTTGTGGAGCCTGTTTCCTTGCGAAAAAGGTTGTCCTTACACAGCTATTTTTCTGGTCTTGTGGGGCGATGGTTTTAAACACTTTGAAAACAACTTGAAAGTAGTTTAAGTGGAAATACTTTTACTTCAGATTTCTTGACTCCCAGAGTAAGGTCCTTTACCCCAAAATGTTAATGGAGAGAAGGAAGAGGGTTTATGGTCTGGCATCAGTCCCACTGAAGAATTCTCTTGTGCAAACTGAGGGGGCTGAGGCTAACAGGCGATAAACCCTGGTAAATCAATATAATCCTTTCCATCGCTCCGCTACCCTGCTGATCTCACAGGAAAGGTCTAGTCGCTGAATATAACATGTAGCAACAAGACATTTAAAGAAACATTGTGGGAATCGCAGTTTATCTCCTCCAGTGCTGGTCGTGTTTTCAATGAGTACATTTGTGAGACTTTATCATTAAAGAAGTCACTGATATCTTCACAATTCGCTTCAGTAGGAGTCCGTGATTGAGAAATGCCTACTGGATTGGAGAGGTCATTCACTATTCTAAACAGCTCCTTGGATGAGCTACCATTTTCTTTGATTCTTTTTTACAAAGTATGCTTTCTTTGTTGGTTTGAAGGCTTTGTAATACTTATTTAGCTATTTTTCACTACTGGGATGAAAAAAGAGAACACAATTAATAAATGATCTGTCCATGTTAAAGGGTCGATCCCCAAGATGTTAATGGAATCTAGATTAGAAAATAGAAGATCAAGTTTATGCCCAGCAATACGAGTGGGTCCTCTGACCCACTGTTTAAGTTGCAAGATCTGCATATCATTTTGTAGTAGTCTACACAAAATATCTTCAGAATTTTCAAAATAAACATTAAATTCACCAATTACCAAAAAGTGATTTCATTTCAAACATAAGGCAAAAAGCTGTGAGGCACTAAACGGGTTGATATCTCGGGGTTTCTAAATTACTGCTCCGTCAAACATTTTAAGTTCTCCCCTAGTGACCTGAAACACTAAAATCTCATGGTCATCTAGTGGTGCATTATATTCTATAGAGCATGTATAAAATTCTTTAAAAAGAATAGCTATTCCTCCTCCCCTCTGATCACACTTTTATCATCTTGTAGCCCGCAGGTAGGGATGCTCAGATATCCGGGTGATAAGTGTTGTTTAACCAGTTCTCTGTTATAAAGATCAAATCAGGCTTGGTTTCTGCTATAATGTCCCAGACTTCCAAACAATGTTAGGGTAGGGATCTTGAATTCAAATAATTACATTTCAGTGGAGATCCTGCCAAACAGCCCTCTTACACTTCATGCAGTCTCTTTGCTGCCCAGCTTCCCCATGATAATGGACCGGTCATAAAATCTGGTAACCCAGTGCAACAAAACGCCTGATTATGCATCAGGATCTTATTTATACCCTGCAGTGCTATCCTAGTGTAATGCAGATTTCCGTTATTTTCCGATTTAAAATTGACAGGGGTCCTGGCCCTGGTCCTGTTCGGCGTGGACAGGCTCAGACGGCCTTGCCTTAAGTGCGCTTTTGGTGCACCCACTACGTGCATAAGGGGTGCGGCCATGCCGCGCCCACATTTTTAAAAGGGGTATTCAAGAAACCAACATTCCTTCATAAGGTATTCTTGGACTAGTCTTGGTACCACCTTTCCTGGTCCATGTGAGAATAAGATAGAACTTCACAACATGAATGACAGAAAAACAATTAGGGGATTTGTCTGATCAAACTGGGAATTTTAAGCAGTTTTCTTTTCTGACACAGGTTTATGGGATACCCAAACACAGTTTAAGTTTTTGCATATTAGAGATTTAGCTAAAAGGCATTTAAAGCTTATATCGAGTACTTAAATGGAGGCTCTAAAGGCTCATAGTAGAATCAGTGGATTATATAAAATCCTAAATTAAAGAAAGAAGGACGATCTGGAAAAACATGCTATATTGGGTGGAAACTCCTGGGGAGAACGAAATAGATATAGCAATAGAGGAAGCAATTGGAAGAGCAAGGGAAGCTCTTATGTCAGCAAATTTGCAAGTGAAATTCTTTAAAACAGTTTTTAGGTTATATTATACACCTGCAAGGATGAGAAAATGGGGTACTCAGTACGACTGTAAATGTTTTCGATGTGCTTCACCTGATGCAGATATAGATCATATTTTTTATACTTGTGACAAATTGCTTCCCTTTATACAAGCTATGGAAAGTTTCTTATCAAATGTACACGAGACACCTGTTCGGAGTACCCTTGCATTGATGTTGATAGGGATGGGTCAGGAGGTTTCTAAGGGGGGCAGGTTTTAGAAGTACAGATATTATTTGTTTGTTGCAATGACTGTAGCCCGTTTATGTGTAGCAGGGGACTGGCTCTGCCCGGAACCTCCAAGATTCGAGGTGTGGAGGGCTAAGTTATACAGAATTGCAAGTTTGGAATTTAGCTTATATTCGTTGAAGAGGGCAAAAAAACGCAAATTGGGTCCTATGATTTGGGAGCAATTTTTGACTTATCTGAATAATTGATGAGATTATGTTGCAAATATGAAGATTGGTGTATAAAGACTAATAATTGCATTAATGTACTATGCCATCTATAGCTGTGTGTTTACGGGGCTATTCTTCGTTGAGGGGCTTCGCGAAAGGACCCAGTTGGATAGTTGGATTAAATAATGTATGATAATTACATAACAATTACATATGGAAAGTATGTTTTGCCAAATGTCTACCATGTCTTGGAAGTGTGGAACTAAAATAAATACAAATAAAAAAAATGAACCTCAAAAATATTATATAGACTATTCAAAGATAACCATGGTCACTGGATACTCTCCAGCATCTCCATAAGCTTCTCCATGCTGCAAACCTCAGTTTGATGAGGAATCTCTAAACACCGTCTAAGATATTAAAACATTTCAAACATTTTCATTAGACATGCACACAATGACCATCTACTGAGTTGACCAATCTGCAGTACATGTTTTTTACTCCGCTGGCATAAGCTCTAAGAAGGATAGACAAACAACCCAATATGGCACCACACTCAACATATATTGACTATGGAATCAGTGCTATCAGGTTGTCCCTCCATAGGAGAATGAGAATGACCCGTAGAGATTCTTTACAGACATCTTAGCCAGTCGCAATGTCCATTATACATTTTTAATTGGAATTTAGTGTTTTATTCCATTTGTGTGGTATTGCATACAGCATTGAGTGAAACCTATACTACAGCTGCTCGTGTAATACGCAGGACTTGGAAGGCGTGGAGAGAATTTCAGTTTTTAAGAATTCCTTGACATCTCTTCTTCTGCCCGTCCATTTATTTTGTCCATAGTAGGGAGAAAGCTTTTACTATATGACTTCAATTAAAGTCATGATGGCCACTAAAGACAAAGCATCCACAAGATCTCCCCTTCCACATACTTTTTCCTTTGTGGATGTTGCCTTGGGTAGACCTCCGCGAGTATTCACTAGGAAATCAGTTTACTCTTTCTACTCCCCCAACTTAGATGTCATGGATCAGGAAACATCTGCGTATTAGTTCGACTGGCAACAAGAGCAGAAGTTTGCTTCTGGCCTTCAATTTACTTTTTACTTTGGTCTGTTTGCAATTCAATTTCAAACAACTCAACTCGAAAAATAACAGGTTAAAACATTTACACAGTAAGAGAATTGAATTATACTACTAGAGAAAATTATCTGCACACACAATCATCAACGAACAGATTAAAAAAGTAGTATTCAATGGCATTTTTCTGTTAAGAACAATCCTTTGAGTGAAACGTGGCTCAAATAAAACCCAATCACTTCAATTAAACAAATTCCAATTAAATAATTTAGGCCACTGGTTATTGACCTATGATCCCCTGACCAATGGGGACCTGTGAGTTTTAAGTGACATTAGCAATTTAATAAAGAATGAACACATTAAAAGATACCATTTAAATTTTGAAACACTCTGTAAATGTTAAGATATTAGAAATTGAGGGCTAGAAATTAAATCCTTAGCTTGATTTGTAGGAGTAGTGCACGTACAGAAAACAACAGTATGTGTGCTTGCTGGCCTCAACTGAAGTGCTGATATGTACCAACAAAAAGACAGCATGCATAAGAAGCAAAATAGGCAAAGTGACGTGCTGGAGTCTAGCAGGTTAAATTGTTAATTAGAAATTAAACCACATTTTGAAATGCTCCAACCTTACACTGTTCAAATTAAAATTCAGATTTTCTAATATTTTTTGTTTTGGAATGAAAGAAAGGAAAATGCTACTTACCAGTATGCATCTGTTCTTGGCTTGTAGAGCTGCAGAGCCACACACTATGCATAGATCGCCATCTGGTGTTGGGCCCAGATGTTTGCACTTGTTTTTGTCTAGGAAAAGTCTTTGGAAGTCAAGAGATAGGCGACTCCTCCTTTGGATGATCGTGCACATGGGCATCGGCTCCATCTTCAGATTGTTTTTTGCCAGCAGGAAATTATGGAGTTTTGTAAGAAACAGAAAAGATGCCCATGCATGTTGTATCTAAATAGGATAATACTGGAACAGATAAAGGTAGCTGGGGAGGTGGGTGGGCGTGTGTGGATCTGCAGCTCTACATGCGAAGAACAGATGCATACTGATAAGTAGCATTTTCCGTTCGAGGCATACGAGCTGCAGATCACACACTATTCATAAATTGTATAGCAGTACCCTTCCTTAGCGGCGACCACCAGTATCTGTTGCAGTAGTTTGAAATAGTGTTTTGAGTATAGCTTGGCCTACAGTAGCTTGTTGTCTGGTTTGCACATCTACACAATAGTGCTTTGTGAATGTGTGCGGTGGAGACCCTGTAGATGCTTTGCAGGTGTCATCTAAGGGAATGTTCCCTAGAAATGCCATTGAAGCCCATATCTTGCGGGTAGAGTGCGCTTTAGGCGGATTAGATAATGTACGTCTGGCCATGTGATGGCAAATTTGTATGCATTTGACAATCCATCTTGCAATTCCAGATTTTGATATGGGGTTGACTTTATGTGGTGGTGAGAAGGACACGAAAAGTTGTTTTGTTTTACGAAAAGGTCTTGTTCTTTCAATGTAATAAAGGAGTGCTCTTTTTACGTCTAGAGTATGTAGAGCTCTTTCTGCGACTGTTTGTGGTTGGGAGAAGAACACTGGCAACTCCACAGACTGATTGAGGTGAAAGGGAGAAATAACCTTAGGGAGGAATTTTGGATTGGTTCTGAGAACCACTTTGTTATGATGGAGATGTAAAAATGGTTCTTGAATAGTGAGTGCTTGTAGCTCACTAACTCTAAGGGAAATAACGGCCACAAGGAAAGCGACTTTCCATGTCAGAAATTGTAATTCACATTTATGCAGAGGTTCGAATGGAGGGCCCATTAGTCTTGTGAGAATAATGTTTAAATTCCACACTGGTGAGGGTGGTACCCTGGGAGGAATTATTCTTTTGAGACCTTTCATAAATACTTTGATGGCAGGTACTCTGAATAGTGAGAATAGCTGCCTATTCTGTAAGTAGGCTGCTATGGCAGGTAGGTGTAACCTAATAGATGTGTATGCTAGATTAGACCTTTGAAGATGTAATAGATAACATATGATGTGTTGAATAGACACATCTTGTGGATTGATATTTTTGTTGTTACAGTATATTACGAATGTTTTCCACTTGGCTGCATAGCAGGTTCTAGTGGTGGGGCGTCCAGCCTCTCTGACAACGTTAATACAGTCAGGTGGAAGGTTAAGGTAACCAAATTTTAAGACTTCAGGAGCCAGATCGCTAGGTTGAGCTGTGCTGGGTACGGGTGTCTGATCTCTCCATGGTTCTGTGTTAAGAGGCGTGGGAAGAGCTGGAGTTTTTGGTGCAGAACTACTGATAGTTCCAACAATGTTGTGTACCACAGTTGTCTGGCCCATGTTGGAGCAACTAGGATAGGTGTCAGAATGTTGCTGCAGTTTGCGCACCACCAGTGGAATGAGTGAGACAGGCGGAAAAGCGTACGCAACTATATAGAGAAAAAGAAAAAGAAAGAAGGTACCCTGCCTTGATATTTATAGAGGTCCCAGCTAGAGGATCCAATCGTGATAGAAGTGGGGGGGTGAATAGCCCAGAGGCTGAGGCTGCACAGGGCAAAACCAGGTCAATCCAAACAGACTCAAAATTATGTTGAAAAAATATATATTTTTTATTTTTCTCTTTTTAAATATATTATTCGAGATTTTCAACAGACAAACATATATACATTAAATAATCAATGATAATTTTGCAAGGCATATAGCTAAGATTCTTATCGGGGTTAAGCTCAGCCCATACTAACCTACACTTCAAACACACTACCACACTCATTCATACCAGGGTTTTCTAACTATGGTAAAAACATTCAACTTTCAAGCGTACGCAAATCTGCCAGACCAATTCATCCATATCGACTTGCCTTTGGACAGTGGGTGTGGATATCTGGCGGCGAAGCTTGGGCATTTGGCGTTTGTGTGTGGGGAAGAGATCTATCTCTGGTTGTCCCCACATATGGAAAAATGGTTGAATAACTTGCGGATGAAGTTCCCACTCGTGAATCTGTTGCGTTTGACGACTTAACAGATCTGCTATATTGTTCTGAACTCCTGGAACGTGTTGGGCTAAGAGAAAAATATTCTGGGGAATAGCCATCTCCATATGCTTTGTGCTAGTTGGGAGAGCTGTAGGGAGTGTGTCCCGCCTTGTTTCTGTATGTAGTACATTGCTGTCATGTTGTCAGTGCGGACTAGGACATTTTTGCCTGATATTGGTTTCTGGGATGACTTTAATGCTAGAAATATAGCTAGTAACTCCAGGTGATTGATGTAGAGTAACCTTTGATGAGGCGTCCACTTGCCCTTACGGTGTGATGTAATAGATGAGCTCCCCAGCCGGAGAGCGATGCGTCCACTGTTAGTACAATCTGTGAACGGGCTCGGTGAACGGTTGCCCCTTGGAAAGGTTTTGGGTTTTCCACCATTGCAGAGAACGATGTGTGCGGCCGTCCACCAACACCAGATCTATAAGCTGACCGTGAGCCTGGTTCCATTGACGTGCTAATCATTCCTGTAGAGGACCCATCTTGAGTCTTGCGAGAGGTACTATAAATATGCAAGAGGCCATCATCCCTATTAACTGCATGAATACTCGAGCTGGAAGAGTGTTGCACTTGAAATTTGCTTATGAGGCTTTGCATGCTTGCTCTCCTGGGAGGACTTGGATAGGCAAGTGCTTTTGAAGTGTTGATTGTAGCACCCAGATACTGTCGTATGTGGGATGGTTGTAGGTGAGACTTTGCAAGGTTTATGTTAAACCCTAAGCTTTGTAGTAGTTGGATTGTAGCGAGAGTGTGGTGTACACACTGGCTGTATGAGTTTGCTTTTATGAGCCAGTCGTCTAGCTATGGGAAGACGAGAATTTGCTGTCTTCTTAGGTGAGCTGCCAGCACTGCCAAACACTTGGTGAACACTCTGGGCGCTATGGTGACTCCGAATGGGAGTACCTTAAATTAGTAATGCTGACCATCCACTACAAACAGTAGATATTTCCTGTGAGAGATGTGCATGGGAATATGGAAGTAGGCGTCAGAGATGTGTGGCAAGGAAGTCGCCTTGTGAGAGAAGAGGAAGGACCTGTTGAAGTGTGACCATGTGAAAATGGTCTGATTGTATGTATAGGTTTAGGGGTCTAAGGTCCAAAATGGGTCTCAAAGAGCCGTCCTTTTTGGGAATGAGGAAGTACAGGGAGTAAACCCCTGTGTTTTGTTGATGCAGGGGAACTGGTTCTATTGCATGTTTTTGTAGGAGGGAGATTACCTCCTGTTTTAGTAGTGATAAATGTTCCAGTGACATTGGGCGCTGCCTGGGTGGTATGTCTGGTGGGGTAGAGGTGTGTTCTAGACAGTAGCCTGTTTGAACAATTTGTCTCACCCACCTGTCTGTAGCGATGTTGTTCCAGACAGGAAGGAGCTGTTGCAATTTTGCCCTGACCGGAGTGAAATGGTTCGAGGGGAGGGAAGTCATTGGGTAGGGGTTGAGGCAGAGCGGGTATTATTGGTCTTGCCTCTACCTTTGTTATTATTGCCTCTGTAACCTCCTCTTTGATAACCTCTGGTAAATGTTGTCTGGGTGGGAGCCTTGTAAGAGGTGGAGGGGTTGTCAGAGGAGTAGCCTCTGGAGGTGCCTTTGTAAAAGGAGCGACAAAAAGAACGTCTGGGAGCTTGCGATTGCAAGGCTCCCATTGATTTAGCCGTATCAGTGTCTTTTTTCATCTTCTCCAGAGATGAAAAACACTTGTTGGACCTGCAGTGGATTCGTCAAATGGTTGGTTAAGGATGGAAGTTTGTACTTCAGGTTTAAAGCCTGAAATGCGTAGTCCAGCATGTCTACGAAGAAGGACACTTGTATTGATATCTCTAGAGGCGGTGTCTTATACGTCTAGAGCGCAACGGATGGAGGTGTTAGTAATAAGCTTACCCTCCAGAATGAGGTAGTTGGCCTTGGTTTTATGTTTGTCCGGAAGGTGTTGCAATAGAGTCTCCAGCTCATCGTAGTGTGCTCCAACATACCCGGCTAACAGAGCTTGAGTGCTGTGTGTTTGCCAGAAGCATCCAAGAGTTTGGACTCTTTGTCAGGAGGTGGAGCGTCCCCTGTGTCATTGACACCCATTGACGTCAACGCTTTTTTAGCTCATTCTTCCAGAGGAGTGATTGCTCCAAAAGCATATGCTTCAGGAACCAGAATTAAGGATAATTTCAGAGCAGCTGTTTGGGTCTTCAATGTCCACTTTCCAAACCATTTATCACAAACGAATTGCTTATGCTTCGTCAGCATTCGTTTAAGTACTTTGAACTAGCATAATAGGAGCCTCTGGGTTTTTAATAAAACAGATTTTCAAGTTATATTAATGACAGAAAGTCAAATTTTATTAAGGACACATGGACTAGTATTATCATGCCATAGTTGTAAATAAGTGCTTAATATTTTCTGTTCTCTCCTTTTAAAATTTTTCAATGCATTTAAAAACGTGTTCTACTATCAAACGTATTTATATTTATTTTGTTTCACTCACAACACCTTCAATGCGGACTGATTCACACATGACACAGAGGGAACTTGGTCAGTATGCGATCTACTTACGTAACTTTAGCCAGACAATAAAACTCTGGAAGCTCGGTTACAATAACTGGAGCCTTCCTAAAAATAAGTTAACCTCAGGGGGTCCGTGCATTCAGTCAAAGAGGCAGCAGCAAGCATGAGATATTGTGTCTTAGCACCCGAGCTCCAAACGTCAGCACCACTCAAGAAGCCAAGACACGTAGGAGAGGGCCCTGCACAAAATGACAACCCTTGGTACCTACTCAGACTTCCATCTTGTGGCCAGGAAGCACAACTATGGAACCCAGCCATCACACAGCCATATTAAGTTTTGAATAGTTTGACCCCAAGGGGCCAAGGAGCTCATTCTTGCCCAATGGCCTCTTTGTGAGCCCAGGGGCCAGGGGATACCGACCACAAAGCAAGAGATGGTCTCACAAGGGAATAGGGTACAAAGTACAGGCGAACAACTCAATGAGGTTTAAAACGTTGCTGCGACTTGAGTACAATTTAAACTACAGATAACATCTCGTACACGTAACTGGAGGGGGAATGCTAGGAATGTATTTTAGGTAGATCTTCCACTTAGACATCCACAGGGGTTTCTTTGATGGAATAGTTCTTTCATACTCTATTGGGTAAAATATCTAGCTCAGAGAGCTGGCGGAAAGCCGTCGAGGCCGTGGGAACCGCAGCGGTTGGCGGTTAGCGGCCACGCCTGTCTGCTAAGGGAGCTGCGAGCACCTCCGGCGGGGGGTGCACAAACCGCTCCAAACTGCTCTATGCATCCCGCGTCTCCCGCTGCAACCCTCCCCCTGTCCCCAGCTCCAGGGGGGAGGAGAGATTAGCAGCCGCCCCAGTGTGTTCTGCTGACTTGCAGCAGGGGGTTGAGAGCAGAGCTGTGAGGAGCGAGGGTGAAAGAAAGACTAAGGCCGTCCTGGGGAACTGTTCAGCCAGCACCGGAGTCAGGATTGCCAGGAGGACCATCACGGGTGTGTCGCGGGACCACAGCAGGCAGAGCAGGTTGGTGTGCCTCCTTCCCACTTCCTCCCGTGGCCCTTGGTGCTCTGGTCCCAGGCTCCCCAGTAAAGACAGCAGGAGAGCACAGCATTGGTGAGAGGCAGTCCGTGTTGCCCGATAAGGGGCCCTGGAGTATAACCCCTGGAGCATAACCAACGCACCAAGCACTTAGAACAAGCACTCAGAGCATATAGCCCTGCCTGCACAGTCATAAACAGCTAGAATCATTTGAGCAGCGGCAGTAAGTGGCAGCAAGTGTGCACAGAGAGGAGGAGTTCCTTTGGACTCTACCTGGACCAGTACACAGTCCAAAAACACCAACACTAAGCCCGGATCAAGTAAACCCCGTCGCAGGAACCAGAGTGGCCACCGTGAGCGTAACAAGTTCGGATTACCCCTGGCCCTTCAAAGCTCAGTCGATCGTCTACTGAAATTGGATCATCATCAACACAGCTCGCGCTAACCGGTCACTACATGATAAAGGATTGCACGTCCATTTAGCGCCGCAAATTTGTGACTCCACCGCTACACGTCGTCACACTCACGTAATAGGGTGTTTGAGAGTTAATGAGGAGCAGGAGGCAAGCTCTTTAAACTCTAATACTGTACCATCATCATGAGATCAGGGAAAATCAGAACAGAACCCATAGTGAAATTAAGCAAAAACAAACAACCCCTACGCCAGAAAATGAGCGAAGATCTCACCCTCTCATCAGACGAGGACCTAACAGAGAATACGTTAGAGGCGAAAAGAGGCAAAAGACAACACTGCCAGTGTCTTTACCGTTAAAACACCAATGAAGACCTCAGCCCTCAAGAACGCCAAGATCACAGATTTTTTAATCTCAACCACCCCTTTAGCGCCGTCAGTGCCGCATGTTCCAAATTTAACGACTACAACCAACATCAAAAGAAGATCCCAATCGGTGACCTCATTAACAAAAGCCTTGGAGCCCCAAAATAATACCCTGAGCAACAACTCCCACGCAAACGAACATCACCCCCAACCAACAAAAAGGATGAACCAATTCAAGGTAAATGTCCAAATAAACACAAGGGAGGAAGGTGGCGACCCCTACCCCAATGTTGCGTTAAGGGACGTGCACACCGAGGGCACACAGGTTACATCAACGGTACCCACCGGCCCAGGAAGGCGGCGTTCCCTCAGCCTAGGCTCACACTTTGGCTCGAGGGACTACGATGACCACGGGGCGGACCTGCGATCAGCTCTGATAAAGGTCAATAAGTGCCCATCAGACACACCGGACAAGGCCATCACTGAAACTGCCATCAAGGACCAATCCTCTTCCAACAGGAAGACTCCAAACGATCGAACAGACCCAATAAATGGCTCGCTAGGCATAGAGGCACAAGAAAACCAAAATAACACACTTAACCTCAGCGACTGTGTAGAATTGCAGGAGGCACACAACTCGATCAGTGCTAATTCCACAATCGCCGGCCAACTGACCAGCAAGAAAACATCAAACCGCCCATCGGGGCTATTCCCGCTCCACTTTAACCTTTCTACAACAAGCACAGCAACTCCTAACGGCTCAGAGCTAAGGATCAGAACGGCAAATCATACACCAACCCCCGACATGGGTCAGGGTGGAGACCAAAGAGACCTACCTGACTTTCGAGAAACTCGAGCCTTGGGTTCAGCAAGGCACGAACCAAGGGACAAATCTCGGAGTAGCCCCAAAGTCCCAAATCAGTCAGTTGACAACAGCTCATCAGCGTACGCACCATTGTGGCCGCCGTTCATTAATATGATGGAAACCATCTCAACAGCCCTACTTCAACATTCTGAAAAGTTGGAAGTGCAGATAGATATCTTGCAAATCTTATCCACGCACGTAGCGGGCATAGATAAAAAGATTCTCGAGCTGAATTCTTTCATTGAAAGGGCACAGAAAGACCCACACACAACGTACCATGAATGTCAGTGCTCTGAAACAATGAACCATCCTAAAGTTTTACCAGCAATCCTAACTGACATTCTGGAAGAGGTTCAGAACAAACCAAATAACGTTCACCATTCCCCTGAAACTTTTGGGACCGGAACCTTTTTAGAAAGTATGCTAACCTCAACCTCCAGCGCCACATCAGATAGTGAGGATACAAGGGCGGACAAAATGGAAGGCCGTTCATCACTTTGACATACGTTCACCGAGGAATTACCCCTTGAAGCAACAAGAGAGCATCTAAAAGGTACTCTGAACCCAGCCAGCATAGGGAAAGATGTTTCCGGGCAACCCCAAAAAAATGGAATCCAACCCCACAGTATTACGGCAGAGCCTGAAAATCTGAGGAGAGAAGACCCGGAAACATCCAACAGGCAAACAAACCAAATCATCCCACTGACAAAGCACGAGCGCAAGAGACTGAGGAAAGCAAGACAAAATAAGCATCAGGGGAAAAAAGATGCCAGAAGGTTTCCAAAACGAAATACAATCACAGGCCCGACATCGCAAAGCCCACACCATAAAGATCGGGTGGAGCAGGAAGAGCATGCGGACCGGGGGTCAACACGTTCCCTAGCGACTCAACCCCCTGAAGCTCTATCAACAGACGCTATTAAGAACCAAAGCACTCTAATTGCAAATCATAAAGAGTCACCTAAGCAAGACCAGGAAGAACAAGCGGACCGTGGACTGTCATGTCCTATAGTGACTCAGCTCCCGGAGGCAACACCAACAGTTGCCACCAAGAATCAAAACATTCCAATTGCAAAACAACCTCAACCAACAATGCAATTGGCGGTTGGCTCTCCCGCGCCAAAAAAATACGTAGAACAGAAAACCATCTCACAATATTTCTCGAAAAAGGTGTCGGGACCCAAAGAGAAACAACCTGTAACAGAGCATCACCAACCGAGACCCCATACTCAAGTCCCTGCGGACCCAAAATTACAGCAGGCGGCCTTTGACATCGAGCTGGTAATGCAGCCGTTTGCCCTAAATCAGAGCAGCAGAGACAGTCTACTCACGCGAAACAACCAATTCTGTTCCTCAAATCGGAATGAGAAGCCAGATACTACCTATTCATTGGGCTCAACAAAGCACAAATTAATACCGCACTACAGTTCAAGGTGGAACCACGACATCTTAAATCGGAGTGCTATTCTAAAACTCACCAGCTCGTTCGAGGCGTTAAAAAATGTGGATACAACTCACAAAGACAGTATTGAATTCAAAACAATTCCCAACACAAATGGGAGAGAAATGACAGTGGTAACATGGCAGGACCCCGAAATTGCCAAAGAAGTGTGGCGATACAGAGAAGAGTTCGCCAACTGGGGAATTGAATTAAAATCAGTGCCGCCAGAAAGATCTCCAGGCCCACTAGCCGCCATTGTGGAAAAAAGATCTAAACCAGGAGACGGAATTCTTCGGGGGGCCGTCGGCAGTATGGCCACCAATAAGGGGGAATGGGCCAATCTACGAATCATCCACCAAGGCCAGACAGGGGGATCCAAAGAACGTCGGAAAATTCTACCCCAACACAAAACTCATCGGTGACGGGGATGATAGACGCATGAAAACCGACCTTAAAAGCCTGCTCTTGGAACATCATCGGCCTGGGGGGCAAAACCAACGAAGTAGAATTAACGTCATTCCTAAAAAACTTTGACATTCTGTTACAAGAAACCTGGCTAATGGCTTCGCAGCAAATAGATGGTTTCAATGAAATTCAACTACTAGCAACCAAAAGTGGCCTTTCGGGAAGGGCCGCCGGAGGCCTATCAATCTATCTGACTACCAGCATCGCTTGGACTTATGTTAACATCGACACAGGCCAACAATGGATACAGTGTATCAAAATTGAGCTGACGCAAGACCCCGGCAAAGGCATACAGAGGGCTCTAGACTTTGCCAATGATAATTTGTAACATCTACATACATCCAGATTCGAAAAACAAAGTGGCTGGGATGGTCGTGTCAGGAGATTTGAACATGTCCCTGCTTCAAAAGGACCACACTCTAACCATGTCCAAAAACAAATGGAACGGCGGAACAATTCCAAATATTGTTACTAACCATTGAAAAAAAGATAAATTCGGTCAACAGTGCGCCTTAATGTTCGCAGAGGTGGGAATGATTGCTTTGAATGGCCGCTTCCCACAAGACCAACCAGCAGCTTCAACCAGAATAGCAAAACAGGCTCATTCAATGCTGGACTATACCATTGTGGATTTAGCAGTCCTGCAAACCATCGTCAGTTACAAAATTATCCACAAATTGGAGAGCGACCATAGTTTGCAAGCATTTGAATTTAGCCTCCAACATAAAAGGGCCACAGCACATGAGGTCTTGACCGAACCCCCAAGCCTTTACAACCTAAAGAGACTTGTGTGGAATGGCACCAACACCAAAGAGATAATGACGCATATTCATAACACCCAAACTGATGCGACCGGATATGAACCATCAGCTCACCTGGACAACTGGGAATGCCTGATCAGTATACTAATAGAGAGATTTGGCAACCAACCTCGCTGTCATCAATCAACCTCGGGTAAAACACCCCAAGTGACCCAGGGACGCATAGTACGCAATAAAAGGACCCGTAACCAAGAACACAGAAAATTACAAGTGATAGGCAAGATAAAGGGTGAACAAACAGCAAATCAAATATACAAACTAAGGCAAAATTACAAAAAAAGAAGTGTGGCTAGAAAAATCAAAATACCAAACTGGAATCTGGCAATCACTACTAGCATCCAGTAAATCCAACAATAATGGTAAAGTTTGGGCAGAAATAAACAAAGTCGCAAATGGAGCTGCTCAGGTCTCCAATGCCAACATACTTGAGGGTGATTGGATACAGTATTTAGAACACACACAAAGTAACAATATGCTTGCATGGAGTCCAGTCCAGCACAACCCACATCAACTAAAATACCGGGATGTAGACCCACAGTTTGATGTAAACTGGATAACGCCATTGCAGGTAGAAAAGGTACTTAAAAACTTGAGATCTAAGGGCGCCCCTGGACCCAACGGCTTACCGAACGCCCTGTTCAAACAAGATCAACAGTTCTGGGCGGCATATCTTACCCCTCTATATAACATCGCTTTTCAGTCCGGAAGTACTCCCCAATCATGGAGAGGTAGCATTCTACATCCCATCTTCAAGGCAGGGTCAAGATCTGATCCAGCCAATTACCGCCTCATAGCGCTCATAGATGTCAAGGCCAAAATCTATGCCTCAAACCTGTTGACGGCCTTAGAAGATTGGGTCTGCGCGAAAAAAATTCTCCCGATCACGCAGACAGGTTTCAGGCCTGGAACCAACATCCTAGGCAACCTGCTGGCATTAAACCTCCTGGTCGACAAAGCAAGGGAGAAGACAACCAAGCTTTATACGTTTTTCGTTAACTTAAAAGCAGCGTTTGACACAGTCCCGAGGGAGGCCCTATGGCAAATAAATGGCCACTTGGGAAATACCATCAAAGCTGTTGCGGGCCATTATCAACCTATACTCATCCACTTAGGTAAGAATAAAACTAGGTAATGGCGAAAGAATAACTAGAAAAATACCTACCCACATCAGCCTTAAGCAGGGTTGCGTTTTGGCACCAACGCTTTTCAACATCTTCACTGCGGATCTGGACAAGAGCATCGCGGAGATAGAAAGCGACCCACCAAAGCTAGCCCAGCACAAAATCAGGAGCATACAATACGCAGACGACATTGTACGACATTGTACTGTGCAGCCAGACCCCGATGGGCCTCCATCACGAAGCTCCATGATTACACTAGTGCACAGGGCTTGCAAATCAATTACAAAAAAAAAAAAAGATCGTCCGTTTTGGCTCGCAGCCAGGGAAGAAATCTTTTAAATGGCACATTGCAGGCAACACAATAGAGCAGTCTGCCTCGTACAAATATCTGGGCATAATGATCGATGCCAGATGGACTCAAAGCCCATCAACTGTTCAGAAAGGCTCAGGCAAACAAACTACGTTTTGCCTTAAATCTACTAAAACAAAATTTAACTGCTCATCCAACTCGCACCTGCTGAAGGTAATAGCTGCCAAATTTTTACCATCTCTAACATACGGGTTGGAATTGTACAGGGGCAAGGACGCAAATTACTTGAACACGCAACAGTCAGAGCTGTTCAAACATTTTCCACATCCCGAGGTGCGTATCCCAATCGCAGATCCATCTGGAATTTGGCCTATTAAATCAGCACCAAGTCAGACAAGCGGCCATTCTAAAAACATGCTGGAAACTAAGAGCAGCTCAAGAGGACACGCTTATGGGACTCTGTTGGATGGAGATGAATAACCAGACAAAATCAAAAAATGACTGGCAAACAGTATGTGATAATGCCCTGTTGGACCTCAAGCTGGAAAAGGCATGGAATACAAACAAAACTTTTGCAGCTTTCAAAAAAGTGACCAACGGGGCTGCAAAGCAAAGATCATGGCTATTAGATAAAGCCGCAACAGCAAAGAAAAAACACGGTTGGACAGTGTTGGCCACGTACGGGAAAATGGAGCCGCAACCCTACTTAGTCAACCACATATCCACGGCCGCACAAAAAACTTTTAAATCTACGGCTGGGCACTTCCATCTTAAAAGACCATACACCAGCATGGAAGCAAACATGGTCGACCCCTGACTGCAGACTATGTGGACAAAAGGAAGAATCAATGATGCACATATTGTGCATCTGTCCGTCTCTGAAAAACTTGAGATGTTACTTTCTCCTTCACGCATTCAGTCTTTTCCAAATTAGAACATGTCGCCAGGCTGTCATGCTAGCACTGAACAGTCAACAATTGCAGACAGCTTGTAGAGCCGCAAAATTCTGTCAAAAGGCATTGCACCTAATACAAAACATTGAGAAACAGGAAACCAAAGGCCTGAAACCGGATGAGTGAAGCGTAACGAACAGATCTACTCAAATACCTCACAATCCCCATAATCATACCAAATACATGGACGTTTAGAAAGCTTCCATTTTAACCACTTGAGAATTTGTACTTTTTAAAAATATGTGTTTTATGTTACAATATTGTAAAGGTTTTAATTAACTATATACAATAAAAAATTTCAGTCAGGCAGTAATCAACTGAATCCCCCAAATCACGTCAGATGCCCTCTGAAGGTCGCCGTGGTCCAGGTAGGCAGGGTGTTTAAGGGATTGAGGGAGCTGTGTACAGACCGCTCCACAGCCCTTATATGCTTTGCACTAAACTCTCCGTATACAAGCCAGTTATCAGACTGCCAGCTTTAACTTGTAAGTGAACGCCTGTTCACCGCCAGTACCCCTCCCCAACTCCGCGCCCAACACCACGCTGGACATGATTATGTCCACCCTCTGAGGTTCCGTGATGATCGTAAGTGGTGTTTTAGGACTCACACGAATATGGTTGAGTCTGGTATCTATGAACCGCAAATGACGAGTTCAGTGGGTGTACGCGTTTTCGCTGTACTAGCCTAAACCGTTCGTTTGTTTCGTGGGTTTCTACATCCGAGCCCACGGGTTCCATCTTAGATGCGGCATCCATTTTGTCTCTTGCCCTCAAGTAGCCAGCGAACGGACGCTGTCCGCTTCGCGACCCTGGGATTCCCAAGACTCTTGCGGAAGACACGTTTCCTTTGAAAGTATCTTTATGATGAGGGGGATGACACTGTAAGGCAGATGGCCCCGCTCGAGGCACATCTTGCCGTGTCGCTCTATTGTCTTAGCCATGCATCTCATTAGGCACGTCCCTTTGATGCCTGTAGCTCGTGTTTCCCGATACCACCCCTTTTTACACCCTTTCCGATCTCCCCACTGTTTCTGTCTTCCTTTGCACCTGTCTCTGTTCTCTCTTCGATCTGTTTACTACCGATTGGAATGTACTAATGGTGGGAAGATGGGTTTTTACAGTTGGGAACCACCAAACGTTTCCGTACTTATGTTCCGGGTTTTGAATACATGAAAGCAACCCCTTATGGTGTTATGATGGGAACCGAGTTGTAAACCTTTGTGTACCATGTTAACCTATGAGCTAAAACTGTATAAAAGGAGCGGCCCACAGTAGCAATTCGAAGCAGGCTCCGTGAACTTACATGATTTGTACTTCTCGTGACTTCTGTGTTCCCTGCAGTAATAAACCTCGAATCTTTGACGCCAAAGGAAGTGTCCTGTGTCTGTCATTTGTACGCCGGAACAGGTTACCCACGAAGGTTTTAGGTGTTATCCCTGGCACCGCTGGGTCTTAGCAGAACCCAGTCCTTCACCTCCTCCAAATGAAAGAAGAACTACACTCCATCAAAGAGTTGCTCATCACACACCCCAGACACCCCCTTCCCACCACCACCTTTACACCTAATAACACTTCACCCTCACCTCCTACTCGCCTTACCACACAACACTCCCCACACTGGACCTCTATCCCCTCTCGCAATACCACCAATCGCAATACCAATCGCATTACCACCAATCGTAATACTCCCTTTACACCTAACAACACCTCCTCCTCCTCACCTTCTACTCGCCTTATCACACAACACTCCCCACACTGGACCTCTATCCCCTCTCGCAATACCACCAATCGCCCCAGACGCACTACCAATACGATCTCAGACCATGACATACACACCCTTCTCCACTCTTACGTCCCGGCTCCCCAAACTCGCCTAGCCATCAACCATCTGTCCATCCCAACGATTATCTCTAACCCCTTCAGGCACCAAAAGGATAACAACAGAGGCGCCGTCCCCAACAACCTCACAAATGTACCCCTCACTATAGAACCTTCCTCCACCCTCTGCACCCCTAGCCTCAAATGCATACTTCTCAATTGCAGATCGGCCCAAAGACATTCCGCAGAGGTCGCCGATCTCATCATTTCTCTGGAACCGGATCTAGCCATTCTGACTGAAACATGGTTGTCTCATTCGTCTACACCTATCATGATTATCCTAGTCCCCCCCAACTACTGTATCATTAGACTTGACAGGACCAAAAAGAAAGGCGGTGGAATTGCCTGTATCTACAGAAGCAACCTCTCAGTTATTAAAGCGTCCGCCCCCTCTCTTACTTCCTGTGAATACCTCTGCCTGGATGTCATCAGCGAAAGCAAACCGGTATGCTCACTACACATCATATACCACCCACCTGGGGACAATCTCTCCTTCTTCCAACAACTCATGGACACAATCTCAACCAACTCAGGACGGCAAAACACCCAAATTTTCCTTGGCGACTACAATCTCCATTGGAATGACAGCAGTGACAGTGGTAAATAGCCTCAAAAGCTTCCTCAACGCCCTTGATCTCACCCAAATATGCAATAGCCCGACCCATGAGAAAGGTTCTATCCTCGACCTTATCATCTCCAAAGAGGACGCTATTCAACTTGAGTCAATCCAACCTTGTGACTGGTCAGATCATCATATTGTCTCATTCCTTATCCATGAAAAAATTTAACTTAACCCAGTTCAACCTTCTAAGCCCAAAGTCTGGAAAAGAGACAAGAAGAAACTCAACCCTAACTCCTTACCGCCTAACAGCTGCAATCTCCTACTTCCCCCTTCCGGCGCTACGGACGTTCAACTCCTGACTGACCAGTATCTCAATGCTATGTCCACAATAATCAATGAGGCTGCACCCATGCAACTGAAAAGAGTTTCGTCCAAGATCTCCAACCCATGGTATGACGGGAGCCTCAATGATGATAGACGGGCCATGCGAATGGCAGAGCGCACCTGGAGGTCAGCCCCCTCTGCACTGAACCTAAAAACCCTGAAGAAACAGAGAAACGCCTACTTCAGGAAAATAAAACGCTCTAAAAGATTTCTTCAGCCTCCAGCTCGCACTAGCAAAAAACCGCCCAAGAAAATTGTTTGAGCTAATCAGAACGCAATCCAAAGAACAACCCCAGATACTCAGCACCCTGGGCGTTACACCTTCTTGTGAAGACTTCTCTGCTTTCTTTAACCAAAAAACCGACAACATAAAAAGCGATCTCCTCAATGACTCAATCCTTTACTCCAACCCCCAACACACAGCAGCATATGAACCAAAGAACAATGCTACATGGTCATCCTTTGGCACCTACTCCGAAGAAGAAATTGGCAGATTGCTCAGCACCCTGAAACCATCCAATCACCTCACTGACCCCCTTCCTGCTAACGCTGTAAAAGACTTTACCCCTTTGCTCCTCCCACTCTGTACTAAGATTATCAATAGCTCTCTTCAACAAGGATCCATCCCTAATGCCCTCTAAGTCGGACTAGTCACACGGCTACTAAAAAAACCAACAGCAGACCCCTCTGATCTAAACAATTACCACCCTATTACAAATATTCCCACTCTCGCTAAACTGCTGGAAAAATGCGTACAGCTACAACTAACTAAACACATAGTTAAGTTTGATCTCCTCAACGCTCATCAATCAGGCTTCCGAGCAGGGCACAGTACCGAAACTGCCATGACTCACATAGTTGACAACGCCCTCCAAATCCTAGACCAAAACGATACCTGCCTCCTCATCCTTCTTGATCTCTCCTCAGCATTCGACACAGTTAAACATGAGAACCTACTCGAACTATTAAACACAAGAATGGGCATATCTGGGACTGTTCTCAAGTGGTTCACCTCCTTTCTACACAACCGGTCACAAAGATTCAAAAGCAACAACCTGATGTCCTCTCCGGTACCTGTATCGCTAGGCGTCCCTCAAGGATCCTCCCTCTCCCCAACAATGTTCAACCTAGTTATGGAACCTCTCACTACTTTGCTACAAACATCCAATGTTCACTTTCACATGTATGCCGACGACACCCAACTTTATCTCAAAATACAATCTCCCAAGGACATCATGCTTCTGAACACCACGATCAGAAACGCCCAATCCTGGCTTGCCGAGAATCACCTCAAACTCAATGCGCTGAAGACTGAGTTCCTCCTGATCTCACCTCCCGCAAAAATCTCTACGGCTCAAACATGGCTTAAGCACTTAACGGCTCTAAATGTACAACCTACCATTGTAGACTCAGCAAAATCTTTAGGCATAACACTTGACGCCAATCTCAACATGCAGGAGCACATCAGCAAGGAAACCAAAGGAGCTAACTTCCAAATCAATACCTTGAGAAAACTTAAACCCTTCCTTCCAGCCAAAGACTTCCAAGCTGCAGTACAATCTATAGTCATCCCGCACATAGAATACGGTAGCACCGCCCTCTGCGGGCTCCCCCTAACTACAACGGCACCCCTAAGAGCGTCCCTTAACGCTGCAGCGAGACTCATCACTGGCTCAAAAAAACACTCGCATATTTCCCCTGACTTTAAATCCCTGGACTGGCTACCTTTTGAAGCCAGGATACATCTGAAAATCACCTGCATGACGCACAAGGCTGTACACATGAACTCACCCGCCTACCTCACTCAAAAGCTGTCAATTTCGGGTGGCTCTAGAACTACTAGAAGCACAAACAATCTTCTGCTGAAGCCTCGAAGATTTCGGAAGGAAAAAACCTATAAACGCTCCTTTTCAGGAATGGCACCCAGGATCTGGAACTCACTCCCTCCTGAAACCAGGCTCATCTTCTCCAACAAACTTTTTAAGAAAGTAGTAAAAGCGATTACTTGTATTATCGACTTATCTGATTGTATACGTTCCCTCTTTGTATATCTCTATATTGTTGACGCACCCGTCTGACTTTGCACACTGTACCTACACCACCTCAACTATCCCTACTCTTGTACTACTGATGCTCCTGTGTGACTATACACCCTGCACTCACCTACCTCAACTATGCCTACCTTTCTGCTATCTCCAAAAGCATTTTAAGCACGCTTAAACAAGTATATGCTCCTTATTTTTGTACTTTTATATTATTGGCAGAACTGTTTGACTATGCACCTTGTACCGACACTACCTCACCTGTGACCTACCTCATGTACTTTTGACCTACCTATGTAACTATGCACCTTGTACCTAACTACCTCAACTATTACATTCTATTACTCTATCACCCCCTTGTCCTGTAAAGCGCTCTGATATCTGCAAAGATCTTGTTCGTGCTATATAAAACTTTCAAAATAAAATAAATAAATAAATAAACCAAACATGATAAAGCACATAGGGATGAAATATCCTCCATCAGGTAAATAAAAAAAAGATAAAACAAGGATGTTGTATACGAAGATGGGAGACCGTGAAAACAAGCATTGGCAAAGCCAACATGTGTGTCATTGGTCGCCAACCTTTTGGGTTAATCAATACTGGTTTTGCTTTGTCACAGTTTTTGTAAAAACTTATTGTTGGCAAGTTGGCTATACCCTAATTGCTTTAAAAATAAATATCTAAACAGATGAACACAATTTGCTAAAAGCAAACATGGTTGTGCTCTCAAAAAGATAACATTCACATAGTAGTCTCCAGCATTAAGGGAACAACTTTGCGTGCTGATCTGATCCTTGTGAAAGAGCAGCATGCCATCACTCAGACACTGAAGAGGACTGAGCCACTGCCACATGCTCTGTGCTACCGTGGGCAGTAGTAAAATGTGAATGGCCCAAGAACAGATCAATGAATAAAAATCTTTGCTGAAAGCCCCTATAACCAAGTACATATGAATATAATGCCAGACCTTAAAAAAAGTGCCTTTCGTTCCTGAACCAAACACGCCTGGTACGCTAGCATCAATAAAGCCCTTGTTGACTTAATACAGAGGGGCTGCCTGCTGCTTATTGTAACTTTTGACTATCGCAGATACATGAATGGGTGGGGGAAAGTGTTGCTTAAAGGTGAGCATAGTGGGGTGCAGCAACAGAGATGCTGGGTGGGAGGGGGTAGGTACAAAGTTTTTACAAATCCACAAAAATCACACGCACACACATAAAAGCCAAGTGCAAGAGAGGGAGTGAGACGAGCTAGTGTGACAACATGGAGAGTAAGATTTATGATACAAAGTCTAGTAGCCCAATAACAAATAAATACACCACAGAAGGGCGAAGTGATGTAATCACTGGAGAAAAAAGTGAAATTAGTATGTGGTAGTATCTACACTATGATATTGGCACTTGTGCAGTAAAGGCATGGATACGAAAGGTACTAACGTTTTGATATTACTGATATAAAGAGCTTTAGGGCCCAGTCATTGGTAGAGCAGCATTTTCAGTGTGGCCCCTGTATGAGAAACGCACAGAATTTCACATGTAGGGCAGGCAATAAGAATCGAAAACAATAACTGATGTTTTAAATTACCTGTTGGTTGCTTTTTCTGATCTTCAAACAGATCTGCTGAACTTATGGATGAACTTGCAGAAAATCTCTCCAGTCGCGATCTAGCTTCATACTAGGGAAAAGAGGAAATGAAACGCTGAGATATCAACTCGTTTTATATCGCAGAGTACAATTACGACGCATTAGCTTTTTGGGACCAAGACAATCCTATTTACAGGTAACTGTAGTAGAGGAAATGTTTCAGTGGAACCAATGCTCTGTCAATAACTTATAACAAGAAACAATGTCCCACTAGGTATCAATAACAAAGACAATTCACATTTTTTGCATACAGTACGTATTGCAAGAAAGGAACACCAGGGAGTCTCAATACATTTTGTGAGAAGGTTGTTAATCACCAATTGCATTAACCACGGGAAGCACAGTTAAAGGCAGCACTGTACATGAAAAACATCATGAAGCAACCCAAATAGCACTTGGTGAAAATGTGATGACGCAGTGATAGTGACGACGCAAGTGAAAGTGAAAAACAGCGTGGTCGGCGCAAAGTGGTTCCGGAACCATTACCTTGTGAAGGACTGACCCCTGGATCCAGTTAATGTACCGAATTTCCAGCACCCCAATTCAACGCCAACCCTGTCCTGAAGAGGATCCCGAATCATAGAGGATCGAAACGCCGTCGACAACAACAGCGCAATTTCACGGCGCACTACCAATAGGCTTATCACCATCTCAAATTGAACTTGTCCACTTGTATATAATTAATGTGAAAGCCTTTAATTGATTGTTTTTATCACTTTGCGCCGACCACGCTGTTTTTTTTCATTGTTTCTTGTTATAATTTACGCACCCAGTCCCATTTTGGTCTATGGGTTATACTCCTGTCTTTTTCACTCTGTCAATAACTTGAACACCAGGTATATGCTCTAAGGCATCTCCCTTAGAAAGGTAATTCTCAAAGTGTTTTACTTTATCAGTTTTCTGAAACACTGACATGACAGCAAATTTGGATTCAGTGTCTGGGAAAAAGATTAAATGTGTATGTGAGGGATGTTTGCAGAATGCCATGCATTAATGTAATCTATACCACTATGCCATGGTAAAATACCCTTTTTGTAGTATGAAATTAAAAACTAGCCTTTGTAATTCATAGAACCACATCACAATCTAATTGTCAAGCTAAGATTGCATACATTTAAGTTGATTTTACAGTTAGACCTTGCATAGAGATTTAAACATCATGCATAATACAGCCCCTCATCTAGTAATTAACATGGCAATTACTTTCAAAAAGCGACCTCAAACTGTTTTCCCGTGCCATTTATTGTTCGTAATTAAAAAGATATGGCAACCAAGACAAAAAGAACAACGTAGATAGGAAACCTAACCAAAAGTAAACTTTGTTATTGTGCATTTGAACCTAGATGTTTGTTTCACACCCATTGTTAAGTCTCGCCTAAGCAGCGCTTACGCTGTCTCTTCAAGACATGCTGTATTCGGGATATTGGCATGAAGTTCCACCCACTTTCCGCCCATCTTTTTAATTGAATAGTCACTGTCCTTCATAAATGGTGGCTTTTCACTGGTCAAGAGGCTTAGTAGTCACTCCTTATGCCAGCTTTTCTCTTCTTGTAACCTCCCTTGAGGACACCCGCTGCTACATTTGTGTTGTTACTCTAGATGTTTTAATTACAGCCTCAAGCACTATTTTCTTATATGGCTTTCTCCTGCCTGTGCTCGAGGATGCAAAGCATCTTTTATTTTTCATTTAGTGCCCATCTGGACAAGCTAGGATAGGGGATGGGAAAAGAAAATAGAGTATTCTTACAAAATACGATGTAGTGAATTAAAAGTTTATCTGCACATGCATTTGCCGCAAGTTTCAAATATATGTTTTTGATTACGTAATGAGTTCAATGTTTTTGTGTGAAATTGCAAAAACTCATCTTTTTTAAAATATACCACAACACGATGCAGTAGTTTCATTAGAAAAAAATTATTCCAATCTAAAATGGCAGCTGCACTTGTGTAGAATCGGTACGGTTCCTCAGCAGCTTATAAGGGGGTCTCTCTTCTCTCTCAATGTAGACCAATTCCATCTTCTCCCGGCCACAGAAGAGGACATAAGGAGGGGGAAAAAGTGGCATTAACCCGTCTACATATCCTACTTTTGAAGCTAGGCGCTAAGGCATGACCAACCCTTTTAACCACCCCGTTGGGCGAATCCAATCTCACCCCCTACTTATCCAGCCTTGTTCAACCCTACTGATAACCGATTGGGTACAGGTGACGCCAATCCGTTTAAGATTGGGCCTCGCTTTGCACTGCCCATTTACGTACTTTGGTTGCGTGCTCTGGTGTATTTTTCTGTTTGGAATAAAAATCTTGAAACTGTTCTACCGAAATTAAACTCTTTGCTGCGGTCAGTTTCATTGCAGCAATTCTCCCTCCAGACTTCGAAAGAGATTACAGCTGCCTGCAAACATGCCCAAGAGAAATGCGAGTGGCGTGGCGTCTCCGTCCCTCAAGGAAAAGGCAGCACACGGTCTGCTAGGGGACATGCGCTGCATAAGAGAAAACATCAAAAATATTTTGTTGGCAAATAGGTTAGGAGATACACGTTTGCTTGTTCAAGAACAATTGAAGGGCTCCTTGTGCATCTTTGGCTATAAAAAGTGCCGTCCAAAAATATAAATCAAGCACCAAAATCTAAATATTGGGCAACTACAGAAAGTGTCTGATTGATTTTACTCGATGCTCTATTTGAAATTGCAGCTTTCATTAAACATAGCACTTTGCCACTGTTTAAAGGTAATCTAGTATAGGTCTTCCTGTCTGTCTTTCCTCAGCTAGCCTACCCGTTTATTCTTGCCATATTTCGCAATTACGAGTCGGGCCGTTAGAGGGAGCAAGATAAGGAGCAAAAATCAGCAGCTTACGAGCCCCAGGGCATCTGCTGTCGTCTCCCGCCCTTCTCATTAAAGCCACACCACTTCCCTATGGGTTAACAACTCTCACATTACTGAAAGTTTGAGCTATTGGCATTGCATTAATATTATCAACGCCAATAGCACAAACTTTCAGTAATGCAAGATCTATTACATTGCAAATGGTTGTTTGAATGTGCGAGAGAAAGTCAGCTTAATACTTGTAGGAAGGTAAGAGTCATATTTAATCTTTACATAGTTTAGTATTTTCTGAAGTTTATGGAGGGTGAGATCATAGCTGCTGTGGAGTGGGTTGGAGGGGGGAAACACAGTCTGAACTGTCAACGAAGAAAGATTGAAACAAGGTCTGAACTAGTCCAATTATTGCCGTAGAGCATTCAAGCTTTTGCAACACAAGGTTTGTCTACTGTGTCAAATTTAGCATTAATATTCAGGGGACTGCTTGGAAATTCTCACTAGCACTTTAATAATCTCCTCTCTGACCCCCAAGGAGGGTGCATTTTTTTCCTTATAGAAAACGAGATGTCCGCAAACAATTTACATAGCTTGTGCATTACTGAGACAAAGATAACACATGAGTAAGCACAATCTGGAGCGACATGTGCATACTGTTTAATTAACCTGAAAAATAACTTACTTCTGCATTATCTTGCTTCCCAAAGTACATGTCAGATGAAATCGATTTAGCATTTCCAAACTTCTTCTGAGCATCATCATTACTTGGAGGAGTTTCATATTCCTGCTTACGACGACTAGTTGGCCTAAAAATATCAAACAAGTACTATTGATATCAAGGAACACAAAAGTACAAGCTTATCAGCAGTTCATTTATCAAGGATTATCAAAAAGATGACAACAAGTTAATTCGCTGTAATGTGATCTTTCCACCATTTCACATCTCCAGAAGCATTGCACCTAGCTGATGGACCACGAATCTGTGTTAGAAGCAACCGAGATATTAATGATGCTGCAGATGTGCAGTTCCCTATAAAGAAATCAATCCACATGGATTTAAGGGAATCTTTAAAAATAATTTGGCTGTCTGTTCACCACCACAATTTACAGGCACAACAGGTTTGCCCCCCCCTTCATATTAGAACACAAGGAAATCATCTGTGGATTCCCCTAAGGATCCTCACTCAAGCCCACCCTTCAACAATTATATGACACCCCTGGCCAGCATTGCCAAAACCCACTGGCTCAACATCATATCCTACGAGGATGTTACAAAACTCATCCTCTCCGAAGACACCACTAAAACCAAGAACAACTTCCATCACTGTCAACTGGATGAAGGACAACTGAATGAAGTTCAACCCGGACAAGACAAAGGTGCCGATTTTCAGATACAAAAGCTCTGCATGAATTCATCCTTGTGGAACTCAGAACATAGGCCTACTCCTACTCTCACTGGCTACGCTTGGAACCTAGGCATCATTCTGGACAAAAAGCTAACCATGAAAACTCCGGTCAACTCACTCTCCTCCTCCTGCTCCTTCATCCTCTGCATTCTTCATAAGATATTTAAATGGGTACTCTAAAGCTAGAGGTGCACCATCACCCAGGCCCTCATCTTCAGCAGACTGGATTACAATAACGCTCTCTATACAGCTCACCTTCTCCTCAGGCTACAGACCTCCTCCGACTTACTCCAAAAGCCGCAGCCAGACTCGTCCTGGATCTCCCTAGATGAACCCACATCACCCCTTACCTAGGGGAACTCCACTGGTTCCCTGTATAGAAAATATGCCAGTTCAAGCTCCTAGCCCATGCATACAGGAAGAAGTGTGGCGCAGCGGCCAGGGCGACTGACTCCAGAACCCAGGGGCTCATGGTTCGATCCATGGCACAGGCGGCAGGACAGCCCAGCGCCATGTGACTCAGGGAAATAGCTTGCTTAATCTTCCCGATGGCCCCCAGCGCCTTGACACCTTCGGGTAATTGTTTGCGCATTACAAATACTGGACATTTACAAGGCCCTAGACAACAGCGGACTCACCTACTTGAATCACCGCTTGAACTTCCATCAGCCCACGAGACACCCCTGCTCTGCGTCTTTCTCTAACCCTCCCTCCCGCATCCGATGTACCAGAGATGGAGGATGTTCCTTCTTCCTAGCAGCAAAGAGCGAGAACGAGCTACCCTTTCATCTGCGGACCTCCCAGTCTCTTCCAGAGTTCAGAAAGTCCCTGAAGACCTGGCTATTCGGCTAATCAACTGGTCCTTGCTAGACCCTGGATACCATCACGGATGACAAGTAGTGCTCTAAAAATCTGAGCGATAGAAGCGCTCTGCAGTTTCCGAATTTCAGAGTACGATGCTTATATTTGGGCACACTTTTATTTGGCACCATTTTGCTTAGGCGAAATTATATTAGGTTCACGTTTACTAAAGGAGAGGATAACTAAGCAGATTTGTAAGAGTCAATTAAGGCAGCATGGTGTTCACAGAATGCGTTGCAACTAATCATTTATACCTCTACTCGTATTCTCCCAGAATATGTATCCAGATGCCACTGTAGTCTTGATATTAAGCAATGCTTATTCAGAGAGCGGAATCTCTGTCAACCCATACAACAAACACTGCACTAATGCAGTGGCAAGGACTTTAGATCCAGATGACAGCCAAGTCTTTTTCAATGCCTCAATACAAGTGAGCATCAGTGACCACTGTGAGTCCTAAGAAATCTTACGTGCAGCTCAAGAGGTTGTCTGAATATCTAAAGTTTGATATAACCTTGACTGCATATACTACCTTTAGTGTTGGGACCAAATTATCAGCGACTGTGTAGTGAAGTCGTTCATGCTCTGCCACTGTTGGGACTGGCTCTCTTCTCAGAGTTCTAACTTTGACCGCTGTATTCTGGGCCTTGTTAACACATTGGCACTGAATACCAGATGCTTATTGTTTACTAACTAAAGCGTATTCATTTTGTAGACCTCTAAGGAGGTCATGCTGAGTGATGCGCTGAGGAGGCCCCTGTGACAATGAGGTCTAACAGATTCCTAAATTTAATGCATTAGTCCATTCAGCCACTAGACCTCACAGAAGGAGAAAAACGTGGATGAAGTCAGATGGTTATTATTGGCCCGCCTTAGGATATGCCAATCTAAACATCAGTATGTGGTCTTCAAAATACTAGGGCTATGTTATGACCCTGCAAAGAACAGTTCTGTAAAGCTATTTAGCATCGATAGTCAGGTTCACAAAGAACATTCTTTTTGGTAGAGACTATCTAACAGTAGATTCCTCATCTTTTGAATTGTCCCTAGGTGTCAGATTGAACCCAGAAAAGTCTGAGTGGTACCACTGCACAGCTCCACACAGACGCCGTTCTAGTCAGAAAATGAAATGCAGGGCCCATATCCTGCATTCAGTTGCTTTGGAGGTTGCCCATACCTCCAGACACAGAGCCCCCAACAGCAAATTGGCTTTAGCCAGTGTAAGGATTCCTAGACTTTGGATCTTATTGATGGATAAAACCTAGTTCACAAAATGGGGACGATGGGAGAGTCGGTAAGGAATCTGCAGTTAGATAGAGTCTCTACCAGAAAGAGCATAAGCGAATGTAAGCAAATGGTTCTTCTCAGAGACTTCTAAACAAAGAATTCTCACCTTTTGAATAGATACCAAAGCAGTACATATTAGGGGGTGGGTCTGTGAATTGTCTCAAACTAAAAATTACTGCAGGACTGGGTGACAAACATCTTTATTAGCAAGCCTTACTGTCCAGAGAGTCAGCCACGGCCCGTACAAGTAAGAGCGGTGGGGCGGGGTGGGGGATTCAACAAGCGACCACGAAGGAAAATTAAATAAATAATTAATTTTCCCTCAACTTCCGTCGAAATACCCCCCACCCCGCCCCAGCGCCCAAACGCTCTTACATGCATGGGCCGCGGCTGCTGACATTAGTGCTTCGTGATTGTATGGAGCGACACCTACGTAGCCGCCTGGCAGATGTCCAGAACAGGAACTTCAGGTGCCAAGGCAGTGGTAGCAACTTTGGACCAGGTGGAATGAGCTTTCAGCTCTTCTAGACACTGCTTTTTGGCCAACATATAGGAAGTCCTGATGCAGAGTACAATCCAGCAGGAGATGGTCCTTTCATGTACTTCCTTGCTTTTTTTCACTTAAGTGAGCCCTACAAATAGCTGATCATACAACTAGTATTCTTCTGTCCGATCGATAAACAATCTCATGCTCTATTGGGGTCAAACCAATGAAGCCTCTCGTCCTCAGAGGGGTGAAGGTGAGCATAGAAGGCCGGCAGGGTGATGGTTTGACCTAAGTGAACGACATCACAACTTTTGGCAAGAAGGATGCTAGTGTCCGTAGAACCAGTTTGTTTGACAAGACAGTGTTGTACAGTGGATTGACACAAAAAGTCTGCAGCTCACTCATCGCACCAATGTTATGGTGACAAGGAACACTGTCTTGAGGGTGACAAGACGCAAAGGCAGCTGTGAAGCGGCTCAAAGAGAATGCACATCATATATGTGAGGACCAAGTTAGGGTACAACTGTGGCATGGCAAAAGGAGTGGGAGGAAACCAGCGTTGTAGGACTTTAAAAAAACGTATCACAACCAGTGATTTAAAGAAAGAAGACTGGTCTGGAAACCTAAAAAGGCTGAAAGAGCTGAAACTTACCATAAACTGTGCTGAAAAAATTCCTTGCAGAATGCCAGATAACTTTGCCTGGAGAGTAGTCAATCAGGCGTGAGCCAAACCACACCACAAATTTGTTCGAACAGGCATGTGCAGCTATTGTCAAGGGATGCCTGGGTGCCAAGATTACCTCAAATAACTCTGGTGGAAGATAAAAAGGTGTTCAGCTGTTACCGCTTAATCTCCCATACTCAAAGGTGGACATTGCGAAGGACCAGGTGCAGAACCCTGCCCTGCCCTGCCCTGTTGCTGTGACAGTAGGTCCTCCTGGAGTGGCAGCCTGATAGGATAACAGATGCTCAAGCCCAGGAGCTCTGGATACACTACTCTCGGTGCCCAATCCGGAGCCAGAGGGATGACTTGGGCCTGGTCAGTCCTACTCTACTTCAGAACTTGGGACCGGAAGGCATAGAGGTGAGACGCTTTAGAAACCCAACCGTGCAGAACTGCTGAAATTGCTGGTTCTCTGCATTGGCGAATTGATAGAGGCAAGTGTCACCCCATTGCCAGAAGAGACTGTGTGCCATCTTTGGATTCATGGATCCCGTCAGGTGGTCAACCACCAGCAAAACTGCTTGGTAGTCCAGCCACTTCGAGGCGTAGCGTCTCCTGGCACAGGAACTGGGACACAACTCTACCCTGCTTGTTGCAATTCCACGTAGCAGTGGTGTTGTCCGCAAGCACGTAGTAACCTACCCTAGAATGATGCTTTCAATGAAAAGTGGCTGGTCCACATCTCAAGGATATTGCTATAGAGCTGGGCCTCCATAGGAGACCAGAGACCTCTGATCTCCACATCTCCCAGGTGGCTGCCCCAATACAAAAGGGACACATAGGTCACCATGGCCAGCTTTTGGTGAGGTAAGGAGAGGGGTCTGCTGCCGACTTAATCCCTGTCCAGTAACCACCTCTGCAGATCTTTCGCAGTCTCTTCTGAAATCTGGGCAAGGTATGAAAGGTCCCTGCATGTCTAACACCACTATCCAGGATCAAGGGCAGACAAGGCCAGAGAGAGCATCTTCTGGAGGAAGAGATTGAGAGGGCATAGGTGTAAAATAGGACAATGGCCTACGGCCTTCTTTGGCACCAGGAAGTAGTGGGAGTAGCAACCACGACTCACTTCGGAAGCAGGCACCATCTCAATAGCCCCTTTTGGATAAGGGCTTTTGTTCCTTACCGAAAAATGGCCAGATGGTCTTCGGTTAGTCATTCTGGGATGCTGGAAGGTCCGGCAAAATGGAAAGGAACAATAGGGTTGATGCAGCTGGAAAGGGAGGGCAGATAAGCCCAATGAGCATGCTGCAGCCCTGCTCTCTTTGACCTGCTCAAGAGCGAAATCTGCCATATTCCAAAAAGGCGAGCTCTGCAAAGGGGTATGTCTGTTCGGTACAACTGGACATCGTCTGAAAGCCCGTCGACCGAAACCAGGCATAGCAGCACTGCTGCCAATTTTGGATGAGGACAAGTCTGGGGTCTTCCAGTGCACCTCAAAGGACTTGATCCACTGAGTTCCCAAGAGCATGGGAACAGCAGTACAGCAGGCAGCTGCCATTGAGAGACTTGAGGGTAAGACTGGTTGAAGAAAATACCCTCTTCCCAAACATTTCTACCCATTTGGATTACCTATTGGGGGAGTAGTCGGAAAAGTGTTTGGATTAGTTTGGCTAGTCGATGCATGGACTTCTAAGCTCTCAGGAGAGGGGTGCGAAAACAAAAATGCAGTGTCACCCAGGGCAGGGCGGTAGCATTGTGCAATTCGGTGGTTCACAAGGGCCAGGACAAGGTTTGGCCAAGGGTAACAGTGAGAGCTTGGTAGTGGTTTACCCTGGTTGGAGAACTTCGGTCAAGTCATTGGTTTGGACTGCTAAGGTGGGGAGCTGGAGGTCAAGAACTTCAGTTGTAGTCACATTACCACGGTAACAAAGCACTATCTTCAGTGATAGGAACTGGGGGTGTGAGGAGGCAAGAGTCAGGAGAAGTGACTAAGCAACTGGTGTCTTGTGGGCCATCATTCCAGTTTTTTTTCATGGTAAGGTTGGCCAATTGCATCACCTGTATCATACTTGTGGTCAGAATCTGTGCCAAACAAGGAATGTAATGTGTGGGATCTTCCTGGTAGAGGTGGGATGTCAAGCATTGCAGGTTGTGGGTCAACGGAAACCGAGCACCATCAAATAATAATAATAATAATAAAGAGCTTATAGAGCGCTCAGTAACGCCATCACGGCGTGTCCCCGCGCTAAGCTACCAGTGAAGCAGCATAGAAAACCCAGACTCTATGCAGTATATAGATGTGTTTTGAGCAGAGCCCTAAACCGCAATTCATTGCTCTCCAGTCTCAGCATAGGAGGGAGTTTGTTCCAATTTTGAGCTGCTTGGAGCGCGAAGGACCGTCCACCCATTCTAGCCTTCCTAATCCTGGGGACTGTCAACAGTCCGGTACCCTCTGAACGGAGGGTCCTAGTAGGTACATAGCGGCTGACTAGATCCTTCAGATATGTCGGTGACTTGTCCCAGACAATACGGTGGCAGAAGAGGAGGCACTTAAATAGCACACGCTTCTTCACAGGCAGCCAGTGAAGCGCATCCAGCGCCAATTTCGAGCTGGCTCTCCTGGGTCTTCTTAACACCAGTCTGGCTGCGGAGTTCTGTATGACTTGTAGGCGACCTATGCTGCCCTCGGTTGCCCCAAGGAACAGAATGTTGCTGTAATCTAACCGCGAGGTCACCAGTGCCTGCGTTAGTGTCCTTCTGGCCGATAAAGGGAGGAGGTCTAAGGTTTTGTTTAGGGTCTTTAGGACTCCAAAACATTTGCCCACAAGGCGCCTTATGTGGCCTTCATATGAGAGAGAAGGATTCATCCAAATTCCTAAATTTTTGGCCTCTTGACATGGTATGGGGGTAGGGCCCAAACATGAAGGCCACCACTCATCCGACCATTTTTCGCTTTTTCCCCCTACCACCAGCACCTCTGTTTTAGAGCCATTGAGTTTTAGGCAGTGGGCATCCATCCACTCTGCTAATGCCTGCATACAGGATTTAAAATTTTTAGGGGTGTTGGAGGTGCTCTGCGATAGGGAAATCAGCAGCTGAGTGTCGTCAGCGTACGACACTAATTCTACCCCAAAAGAGTGTACAACCTTCGCCAGAGAGGCCATGTATAGGTTAAAAAGAGTGGGGCTCAGAGCTGAGCCCTGAGGCACTCCCTGGTCTAGTGACATCTCCACTGAGCGGCAGGTCCCCTGCTGTACCTGGAAGCATCTCTCCGTAAGGAATGATTGCAGCCAGCCCAGCGCAGGACCAACGACCCCAGCTTCGTTCAGACACCGTAGCAGGATGGAGTGCGCTACGGTGTCAAAAGCTGCGCTTATGTCGAGCATGATCAGGGCCATTGTATGACCAGCATCTGCCCCCGCTCTTAAAGTCTCAGTGGCTCTTAGGAGGGCCGTCTCCGTAGAGTAGCCCGCCCTAAATCCTGATTGAGAGGGATGGAGTAAATTCCATTTTTCCAGGTGCTCCGTGAGCTGGGCATTAACCACCTTCTCGGCGACCTTCGCCACGTACGGCAATAAGGAAATGGGTCTAAGGTTTTCTAGTAACTCCAAGCTGACATTGGGTTTTTTCCTTATTGGCAGTACTATGGCCTTCTTCCACTCCCTCGGGACTTGTTGAGTGGAAAAGGAGGTTTGTAGAACGTGTCTAATGTGAGGTTCCAAGGCTGTCAGGCCCTCTGATATGACCCAGGCCGGGGCCGGATCATTAGGGGAGCCGGACTTCACACTTCGACAGATCTTTATTAGCTTGTCAGCTGCGGGAACCTGGAAAGTTAGTAGTGAGGAATCCGGGGCTGCCAATGAGGTGACTGCTCTGAAATCTGTACCCTTATCTGGTAATTGAGAAAAGGAAGCATAGATCTTTTTAACTTTGCAAGAGAAAAAGTCAGCGACTTTATTGCATCCCTCCTTGGAGGTCTCTGTGGGGGTATTGGAGCTAGAGACCAGAGATATCTCTTTATATATTTTATATATATATATATTCATATTGTAACGGCACCAACTTGGAATCAGAGAGCACAATGGGCACATCCTCCTCAGTCGTCGATGGAGTCTGCTTCGATGTTCTTGAAACCAGTGCAGTTGTGGAGCCGGAAGCAGTGGGTGCCAGGTATGGGTTTGGAGGATCTAACTGGTATTGAGGGCAAGCACAATAACAAATGTAGGGCCTTGAGCCACAATGGGGCTCAAAAATGTGCCACAGGACATCAGAAGGGATCTGAAGGGTTGGAGCATGGCCTTGTGGTACTCTTGGATCTGCGTCAGAGCTGCAGGTGGCACGACTTGGGTTGCACCGGTACAATCAAAGGAAGGGCTCGGAAATTGGCTGACTTTCAGCTAGAGACCAAGAGGCATCGGACTGTCTGCACACCCTCTTATGAGTTTGAGTGGTGGAAAGGGGCTAAGTCCTGTTTGGATTTTTTGTGCTTCTACTAGTCCACAGTTTAGAGCATGAAGACTCATCTCCTGTGTCCCCTAAACTGGAAATGGGACAGAGACAAACCCTTGGACTGGTCACTATGCGAGGTCTTCCGACGTTTGGTGGCGCAGAGCTTCACCTCACGGTCCTGTATGGCCTTTGAGGTCATCTACGCATGGTCAGTAATGTCATGTATGTAATGTATAAAGCGCAAACTCATGCCAATTAGGGCAGCAGCAATGTCAGCAGCGGGCCAAGTAAGAGAGCAAAGTGACTTCTAATCCTATGGTATGAGCTAGGTTTTTAAGGCCTTTCTGAAGGTGAGTAAGGAGGGGCAGTTTTTAGGGTCAATGGCAGCCTGTTCCAAAGCATTGTAGTGGTCATGAAAATACTCTTTCCCCCCCGAGGTGGCTATCCTAAATGGTGGGACCATCAAATACCTAGCAGAGCCTGAGCGAAGTGTCTTTGCTGGTACACAGCATTTGAGTTTCTTATTAAAATGGTCTGGCCCAAGTCCGTGCAAGGATTTAAATGCCATACAGAGGACCTTGAATTTAAAGCGTTGCCTAACTGGCAACCAGTGTAACCTCCAGATGGCACCTCTGGCCGATTCATATTGGGGAATTTTAAAAAGAAAACGAAAAGCAACATTTTGCAGTGTCTGGAGCCTCTTCAAGAGACCTGATTTGAGAGTAAGGTTGAGACTATTGCAATAATACATGCTTGTGAGAACCAATGCCATATCTACGGTTTTCAGAAGTTTGGATGGTAAGAATGTTTCGATCTTTTTTTATAAGCCTTAAAGAACAGAAAGAGGCAGATGTGATTTTGTTAACTTGGTCCTTGAACTTCAGTTTGTTGTCTACCAAGAAGCCTAGGTTTTTTACTTTGTTTGACGGTGTAGGCAATGAGTCCAACTCTAGAGGTCACAAGTCCAGTGTCCAAAGAGAGGGGCTATTCCTGAAGATATGACCTCAGTTTTGTGGCATTCAATTTCAGGCAGTTGCAATCCATTCAGTAGCTCACCTTACTCATGCATGAGCTAAATGCCGCACCCGAATTGTTTTCAGGATTTGCTAATGACTCAACATTTTGGGTGTCGTCAGCGTAAGACGTAAAGGTAAAGCCAGAGGTTTTTTTAATAATGGACGCAAGTGGCGCAACATAGAGGTTAAATAAGGTTGGGCTCAGTGCCGACCCCTGGGGAACTCCGCAGGGCAGGGAAAAAGGCCTAGAGACAAACTTTCCCATTGTCACATTATGTTGTCTATTTGCCATGAATGATTGCAGGAGATCCAACGTGGTGCCCTCTATCCCCAGGCCACTTATACGTTCAGCCAGGATCTCATGGCTTACCGTATCAAAGGCTGCAGAGAGATCCAGCAAGATCAGCGCTGCCGTTCTAACCCCTCCCATCAAGCACTTCTCGTATATCCTCTGTCGCTTCCACCAGGGCAGACTCTGTGATATTATTTTTTCTGAACCCATGTTGTGTATTGTCCAGCAGAGAATTTCTCTAAATATTCTGAGAGCTGTTGATTCATAACTTTCTCTACCAGCTTGGTGGCGAAAGGGAATCTTAAAAAAGGTCGATAGTTACTAGAGTCTAGGGTGGTCAAATTGTCTTTTTTTAATAGGGGGAGGATCGAGGAAGGTTTCCAATGGGAGGGGAAGATCCCTTCTGCAAACTTATTATTGAGGATTTGCCCCAGGTATTTAGTGCCCAGGCTTTAGTGTTGTGGCTTGACCCCAGTCACCACAGACAACCCTGATGAGGATCTCTCAGACATTTGCTTGAGACAGACCTTACAGGGTTTGAATCCTGTTATCTTGGGGAAGGGGTGACATTTCTCTTGCACACTAAAATAATTTGGGTCAGAAACTGATTTCAAGGGGTGCATGGCCAGGGCAAGCATGGAGTCAGCTGCTTGTTGAGCGGCTTTGACGTCCATTGCTTGTGATCATACCATCCTGATCCTCCCCGACTTGGTCTTTGTTGGATTATTGAAGACTGAGGCTCCAAAAGCAAGCGACCTAGGAGTACAGCTGAGTTGTAGCTCTGGCAATAGTGACAGAGAAGAGATGCGACTGCTGAGGAAGTGAACCCCTCCAGGGAAGCAAGGAAAGGTGGGGATGGAGTGCCCCCTTCCCGCATGTAGTGCCGCTAATAGAGACTTGCTGAGGAGTACAGCGGCAAACAAGTGGGTGGAGCAGGAGGCCTGGTACAGTGAGTGTTTACCGCCTAGGCCCTCCTTTGGATGAGGGGACTGCTGGGGGCAGCCTCAGACAGCAAGGGTGAGCCGCTGGCCCAGAGGGAGCAGCAGAGAACAGGAGGAAGCAACCCAGCTCAATCGTGGTGTGCGGCCCCCAGACGGGTCCACACGACTGCTACTTGAGGAAAAGAGGATAGGGGAGGAAGAGAGGAATCATTAAAACATCTGGAGGCGAGGGGGTGGAGATACGCACACCTGAGCTATGGGGGAGCTCTGGGGGACCTCGGACGTGCCCAAGTTATTTGGTGCCTGCTTAGCACCTGAAAGTTCACACAACTTGAATTACGGCTATGGCATACCTTTGCGCACCTTGAGGCCACAGAGAACAGACTGGCGGAGTACTTGTGGGGGGGCTGTAAGGGGGGTTCTCGTGCCCGGAGTGCCACATTGAAACCGGGGAGATTTAGAGAGACTTATGGAGTTGGGTCATTCGAAAACACACTCCTCTGTGGACTCTGCTCCCGCACCCCCTCCTTTCCCTTTATCGGAAGGACACTTATTGGACTGGTGGCCCCCTGCTTTACTTTTTCTCCTTTGACCTGGCGGAGGCGGACCTGCTGGAGATCAGAGGGGGCAACAGCCCTGTGGTGGAGGCTGGAACGGAGTGGTCACATCGGGAGGGTTTCTTTTGGACCATGGCCAGACTGGGAACTAAAAGCAGCCCTGGCAAATTTTTGCAGACCAGCCCCCATCTGGTGCATAGCGAGCGAGCGTAGCGAGGAAGCCCGCCGGTTACTAGGGGGGTTTGGAAAACGACAGACCAAAATGGTGAATTTTGCAGCACATTTTTCATTACATATTTAATTGTATCAACTTTCAAAGCACAATAAATAGTAGATGATTACCTTAAAGAGCAGCAGGTTACCCACCAAGTCATATGTACCCATAGACGTTCTTTCAGAGAGCACCAAAAATAGACACCAGTAGTGTATCAGAGAGAACAAAGTAAAAGTGAGACCAGACCCCCACATGGTTTGTAGCGAGGAAGCGCAGTGAGCAAGCACTACTAGGGGGATTTTGGGGGTTGAATTGTCCCCCCCCAAGAAAATTTGGGAGACAGAAAGGCCAAAATTAACCATTTTTCATTACATGTTAGATTGTATTAACTTTTAAAGCATAGTAAATTGTCACTCATGTTGTCACATATGAGCACCCAGGCCACCGACTTAGGCCAGAATACTGTGGAAATGTCACACATAAGCACCAAGGCACTGACTCAGGCCTGGTCACACCACTAGGCCAGTAAACAAGCAAACATCACACAAGCACCCAGGCCAGTAAGCATGGCATTGTCACACATGAGCCTCCAGCTCCAGGTCACTGAGGCCATAAACTATGCAAATAGCACACATAATTAAGCAACCAGGCAAGAAAACATGGAAACGTCACACATAAGCACCCAGGCTGACAGAAGGCATGGAAATGTCTCAAATGGCACCATGGCCAGAAAGCATGAAAAATTAACACAAAGGCCCTGGCCTTGACATGACACATCTTTAAATATCCTACTTAAGTGGGTGGCACAATAAGTGTTGCAGGCCCACTAGCAGCATTTGATGTACAGTCCCTGGGTACATATAGAACCACATTTCTAGGGACTTACAAGGAAATTAAAATTGCCAATTCAGTGTAAGCCAATTTTACCATGTTTGAAAGGAAAGAGCGCAAGCACTTTAGCACTGGTTAGTGGTGGTAAAGTGCACTGAGACCTAAGAGCCAACAACAATTGCTTTTTTTATGTAAAATAAAGCAGATGAAACCGGATTTTAATTTGGAGCAATCTGAGGCCAACAGGGACTTATCTAACCTTGTCTCAGCAGTCAGTATGAACAATATGCATCTAAAAAACATTTTACACATGCTAATGTCATAGACAATTCCTGTGGGGTAAGGGGATGTTAACACACATCACTAATCCGGTCTTTTGTTAAAGTAAAGTGAATCCTTCATCTTTTGCAGCCCACCTAAGTGTTTCGGCAAAAAAGTCTGCTAAAAATAGAATGTCTGAGTCCTTGATGTACCACAAGCAGCGGCCCCAGCCAGCAGTTGCCACCAAGTGGTTAGAAAAATACAGCCATCTTTGGAGTGCAGAGAAAACATGATTCTACAACACCACCTACAGCCCCAGCCCTGCACAATGCAACCTCCCACACTGACCCACTCCAATTCCACACACCACCTACAGACCCAGCCCTGCATAATAGCACCTCCCGCTGACCCACCCCAATTCCACACACCACCTATTGTCCCAGCCCTGCACAATACCACTTCCCGCTGACCCACCCCAATTCCACACATCACTTACTGTCCCAGCCCTGCACAATACCACTTCCCGCTGACCCACCCCAATGCCACACATCCCTTCTGTCCCAGCCCTGCACAATAACACCTTTGAAACATGTGCAGCAGTTACCGTTAATTACCTAAACTGCCCATTTTCATAACTGGCATGGCTTCAGTAGCTTTGCTCCTACCACCATCTCACTTCCTGTTTCACATCTAGCCTTTTTATGGCTTTCTCACACTCCTTCCAACACGTCCAGGATCCTTTCCAGGCCCTCCACCCTGATGCTACTCCTCTTGCCCTCCCTTTCCCCTGCTCGGTCTAATCCTACCTCCTTTTTCACTGTCTCCTCCTTTTTCTCTTCCTCGTTTTCTTGGAGGCCCCTTCGTGCTCCAGCTCTGATTCCACTACTACCTCTGTCTGCAGTCCTCCGCCTCCTGCTACATGTGCCATCTACTGCTTTCCTTCCACACCAACTCCCTCACTCACTCTACAAAATCCCCATATCCCCTCTTCCTCAGAGCTACTCTCTGACATGTTCAGTGTCTCCACTTCATTCCACCCTTCACAGTCTGCCTTGGCTCTTTCTGTCTTTTTCATGACTTCATCACCCTGGCCAGTACACCAGACAAGACTTCCTCTCCTCCCAAATGCTCCACTGATGTATATCTCCATTCCCCCACTGACTGTTATGCCTTTACCGTGCCTTGCCTCTGCCTTCTTTCATCTACCTACGCACCCCATCCTCCTCTTGCTCCAAAATCTGTCATATTGTCACTGCCTTCTCCCCCTCTAAATTTTCTAATGCCGTCCCGACTCCTGTTTCTTCCTTCCCCCACATCCTTCCTTCTGACACAGGCCAAGTCCTCTTCCTTTAGCCCCTGCCACTCCTACTCTTGCTTTTTATCCATCTAATCCCTCCAACCACCTTTATACCTGCATGTCATTAGCCCTCATCGGTGCCATGACCTTCTGATCAGCCTTCATTTCTGCTAACGTAGCCATGTGCAGTAACATCAACTGCTCAACACCCTTCACTTAGCCAGCTTCACTTGTACCCTCACATCCCTCCTTTTTCTAGACTCCATTATTCTAGCCTTGAGTGCAGTACACCTGTTTACACACCAGCAGCACTGCCCCCTTTTTCTCTTGCAATGCCCGCTGACACTTCCCCTATGGCCCCAACTCACCAGAGACACTTGATCAAGTCTCTTCATCCGGTGGCCTTGGGACCGAGAGACTTGCAAATATTGCCTTAGTGGTGTAGTGACCTCTGCCCCCCAATTTTCCTGTCAATTCCTATGTGGTAGACCCACCCCCACGCCCTTTTCTCCCCTCACCACCAATTATCTGTGTTTGCCCTGTCGTTTTATCCTTGGAGGCTGAGGGGCATCCCCTTCTCGTCAGTACCCCTCTGGTACCCAAGCAACCTTGAACTCTCCACCCTCCTCCCTATTGTCCCCTCCCAATGTCATGCACTAACCTCACGCTGCTCCCGACTCACCTAAGGGAGAGGAAAGCAGTCTCATGTTCTTGATTACTCATGTGCCAGTGCTGTCTCCTTTCTTGGCAGCATGCCACAGGAATCAAAATCCCCGTTTCTGCCTCAGGCCTTTCTAATGATGTGACAGGAATGTGCTCATCTGGTCTAATCGGTGTCTGCACAAAATCAGACTAGGGCTACAAGCCCTTCCCCGAGAAAGCATGCCTCTTTCCGCATGTCTGCTGCTTCCTACTGTATATGTGTGGCTACAAACACAGAAAAGTTAATAACTTCTGTTTGATTCAGAATTCAGGTAAGTGTAAGCTGACAACTGTTTAGCTCTGCTAAAGCAGTCACTTCAATAATGGGGTCTGGGTCCCAGTTTTTATATTGATGTAGCCCAAGAGGATGTTTCATTATGGTATTTTCTATATCACAGAGTTATCATCAGCAAATGTGTACGTAGTGTGCATTTTATTCACTCTAGAAAAATTAAAGGAACGCGTTGCAATTTGGACACTTTACCGGACTGAAGTGCCTGTGTGGGCCTCTGAAAAGGGGTGTTCGTGCCCGGGGTGCCGTATCTAGGGGCAGTGAATTCGGAGGGCGGTGCCTGCTGGTGGCAGCCCCGGACTGCATCGATTTACGAGACTTTGGGTGCTGCGCAAGTCACTGGCGCAAAAATATACCCTAGGGATAGATCATGGTGCAGTCAAAAGTAATTAAAGCATCTCAGCCACCCCTACTGCACCCATTGTGGGATAGATATGCACAGATAACGGATCCGCCAGATCGTGGCCTAGAGACACTTACGGCCACCATCTTGGCAGCCATATGAGATATGAAAGCAACTGTGGAACTCAAAATACAGTGACCCAGGAGGTGAATCTCCTCCAGACTGACCACAGGAAGCTAGTGGACTGTCCGACAGACGGAATATATGTTGGCCCTGCCTAGACCAATGGTGACCAAATACTCTAACCATGTACAGCAGTTGGAACAGGAGGTGGCCAAGCTGCAGTAGACGCTGGAAGAAGTCGAGGGTCGCTCCTGACGTAACATCACACTGACTGATATTCCGGAGGGTTCCGAGCATGGATGCCTTCCTTGAGGACTGGCTGCCATCAGTGGTGTTGGCAGGCAAAACCTCCAAATGGTGCAATGTGAATCAGACCCACAGGGTTCCTGACTGAACACCACTTCCACTCACCGGGGACCCCGCCCAGGGCTATTGTGGCCCATGGAGTGAGAGGGGCAAACTCAACATTTATCCTGACTACATGGTGCAGGTCCAACGTCAAAGCTTTTCTACGGGGTCAAACAACATTTGAGGATGTCGGAAACATCTTGTTGTTCCCAGGGAAACTGAGGATTATTGACAAAGACTGCTCATACTTTTTCACAGCTGCAACGGAAGTATGGGATTGGCTTGAACAGCGGTGACACCGGCAGCCGACAGACCGGGGCGGAGGTACCCAAACCCGGCCCTGGCAGGAGCAGAGCAGGCGTCGATGCCAGAGGGCTCCCCTACAGGCAACGCCAACGAGGGTGCAGGCGGAATTAGAGAGACCAAAAGGTAGAAGTGGACTTGCAGTGTTTCTGCAGTCTGAAAACGAAAGTAGCGTTAGTTGTAGGGCTGGACTATACACAGGATGATAATGCGTCCCGCGGGGGACCCCTGAGGAGGGAAAGCTGCCATGTGACAGCTGATGAGATTATCAGAGCTGTGGCCCCGACTCAGGGGAGGCCAAGGAGGAATGCGGGGTGACAGGCCCACCAAGTGACAGCTTAGGAGATCATCATATTGCCACGTTTACACCCTGCCAAGTAGGGTCTCTGTGATTTCAGTTTCAATGTGTTTGTGTTGCTATTAGTAAATATATCAGGGCGACGGATATACCGTGAATTGGGGTGGAGGCCAGTTTGACAGCCGCAGCATGGTAAGGTAGGGTGGGGGGGCTTTTTGGGATTATGTTAAAATGGTTTGCAGTGGTGCATGGATTGTCCACCATCACAGAATTAGCACTGTAGGCTGCAGCCTTCAGTGAGGTGCTAGCCTCCGACACCAACAATAAGATCAGCTAGATCAAGTATGTAGATAGCTTTCAGACAAGCATTAGCTTGCCAAAACATGCTATAGGCCATACATTGACCTACACCAGGGACCAGGTGAAGCAACTCCATTGGGCATGGGTTCATCAGAACAAATTTGCACAATCCAAACTGGGCTCCTTAGCTGAAACCTTTATGGATTTGAAACCCAATTGTTCCTTAGAAAGCTTTTTTGATGTCATGAAGGTCCTAGCTGATAGGAAATTGTACAGCCAGTTTAGGCATGGTCGCCTACCTATTATTGCCTTTACAAACTCTTGGATGACCAATAAAACCCGATCCAAGGGCTGTCCTTCTTGTGCTTGTCCATACAAATCAACTGGCCACGTTCTTTCTGCCTGCCCAGCCTATGTAAAACCAAGGAGTAAATACCTAGCTCCCGTGTGCAGACAATTAGGGACTCGAAACTTGGAGGAGGCCATGCGCATTTTAAAGTCAGATGCCAGACCTCGGTTTGCCTGGGCTACAGTGAAATTCTTAGGCCACTGTTGGGCGATTAAAAGGAAGGCACTGTTGAAATCCCCCCTGGCCCGGATATATAAAAAGGCAATTGTGATGACCCGGCAACGAGGACTTATTTGTAATTTGAAATGCAAGTTTTTAAAATCGTATATATTTGTATTTATCGAATTTCACGATGTGCAGCAATATGTTGCTACAGGATTTTGTATTAGGGTGTTGCTAAATGGCAAAAGGGGCATTAATGCATCCTTTGAGCAAACTATCTGAAGAGACGTTTAAGGCAATTGCTGCTAATGCACTAGCACTTTATTTATGTGGCCCCATTTCCCTGTCCTATCTTGTCGGCAACAGCATAAATATGATATGCCATTTTATCATGCATATTCGAGTACTTACTATTAATCATTTGTGTATTTTTATTGAATGTTATAATTAAGAATGTTTTAACTTGATCTGTGTGGCTGTACCCTTTTATGGTTTCACAAACCGAAATAAAGTTAATTTGATGACTTGGAATGTGAACTGTCTAAGGAACAGGATCAAGAGCGGGCTGGTGGTGAAGGCCCTGGCTAGACATGCAGCAGATATGGTCTTTCTACAGGAAAATGCATGAAGGGAACCAATGAGGCAATACTGACACAGGGGAAAAATACCGTGCTTAGACGTGAACTAAGCATTTGACTCTGCGGAGTGGCCGTTCCTTTTCAAAATTATGAGGAAGAGGGGCTTTGAGTCCAAATTTTTGTAATAGGGTGGGCTCCTCGACCTGAATCAGAGGGCTCAGGTGAACGGCATTCTGTCCCAGGAGTTCCCATAGTGTGGGGCACTATAGAAAGCAGTCCCCTGGCACCAATGTTGTTTGTCCTGGCGATTGAGGCATTGGCGGAGTGGATTAGGTTGGACGCACAAATATGGTAGTGGCAGTGGGTGGGTTGAGGACGACGCATGGGAGGACAGGATATCCCTCTACGCTGAGTATGTACTCTTGCACCCTGTGGGGAAATCTTTATGATTTATGGACAGTTCTCTGCACTGGGTATTTACTGGTAGAAATCCCTCATTATCCAGATAGGGGCTTGGGAGATCCAGAGTGAGCTCCCTATGTTGCTTAAGGTGATACGGAAACACATCACTTGCCTCTCAGGATCTTGATGGATTAAACTACTCACTACAAAGTTAACCTGTGGAATGGTGTTTATGCGGAGATGCACGTGCCACCTATAGGCATGCACAGGTACTGCTCAAAAGTATCCAGAGCCAGTCTGGTGCCTGGGATATATTCAAAAGGTGAGGAGTCTGTAGTTAGAAATCTCTATCAGATATGCTGGAATCCGGTTCTACGCTATGCTGATGAATGTCAGGTATGCAACGTTCCGGACTATATTTTTACTGACAGGTCGGACTTCTTGAAGCCCCCCAAAGAAATGCATTTTTCTTCGAAAATATAATGCAATCATTACACATGTAATTTTCTAATTAAGGGGTTGGCTCCTTGCTCTCCCCTACTTTTATTTCAGATTTGCCATCGGGATTAATATCTCCGCCTAAAACACTAATGTGTCTCGCCCGGTTGAATTCCATTCAGCAGTTCAGGCTGTGGTGATGTTTAAAATCTCCATGGGAATTAACATGGGAAACCCTGCTTGAGGGATCACCCTGAAGCTTCCCATGCTCTAGAATTAAGAAAGCACTTTTTAGGGAAAATGTCATGGAGATGCGTCAAAAGGCGCTAAAGTAATAAGCAAGTCAAAAGCGCATTTCCTATGGAAACTAGGTCCTTAATGTAACTACCTACCGGTGACCGCCAGTAGGATTGGGGGGTGGCGGGGGACACACACAGACACACACACAGACACACACCTCCAAAATGCCTAAATTGTTGTTGTAAAGGCACACATGGTGAAGGCATATGTGTGGAAATATTCAAGTGGCAGAGGCATACATGTTGTAATGGATGCGTTGTAATGGATGCATGGTAACGGTACTGTGTGGTGACGACTGAGTTGTTAATGCGGTTTCCCTCTCAAATCGATAGACAAGATCACAAAATTAAAATTCTAACAATAACTATTACGCAACTCTATGCCTTTAGATTAACGGTATTTTGAACAAAATGTACTAGAAGCTGTGCAAACGGTGAAGGTGGAGGTATTACCTCTTTAGGCTTAAGAGGCCTCCGTATTTCATGCTCCCTCAATCATTTGCTGCAATGAAGTATCTCTCAGACTCAAATGAAAGCCAATGCATGGGGCTATATTGGAATCAATGATTCCCAAAAAAACGGTAATGAAATCCAAGTATGTAAGAAAGGCCTGAGAAGAGTTTTTAGTGATCCCACAATAATCTTGATATTCTGTACACGTTTAAACTATTGACTAATGCTCAGAAACGATGCATCAGTACCAAGAATTGTGGAAATCAACTGGTATCACGATGGACTGAAAACAATGTCTGAACATATTTTGGACCCAGTTATCCTGCTACGAGTTAACAAATTTAGGTTCACTTAACTGCACTTTGGAAAACTATGAATAGCAGGACATGAGATATTTTGTTCACCAGTGGAAAACCATTTACAATTGTAGAACAGAATACAAGCTCTCCAATTTCATATTTATAAATAACAATTCATGGGCATATTCTTCTATATCTATCTATATATAAAGCTATTAAATTTTAAAGCTGGAAAACAGGTGCCAGATTAAATTAGCCACAAAATAATCAGCGGATAGGGAAGCGCAATGGTCAGGTTGCACAGAACAAAGCAACCAATCTAAATATGGCTACAGAAGAAATCTAAACTGAGAAATGACAGCTTGGAAAAACTCGTGACTATAAATAACCTCCATATTGATTACTGGTAATCAGAGTAACTTGAATACGCTCTCTTCCTCAGTATTCACATTCCAGGGGGTGAGTTCATATCCGGAAGACAGACTGCATGGTCAGTTCTCAATCTAAACCAGCACTGGCAAAGTCAATAAGTGTGGCTTTAGTGTGTCAAGAGATGTAAACACATGCATTAACAAATGCTGTTTAACATGCATAGATGATGTGTATCCCACTAAATCTTGACCTATTGGCTTTGACAGTGCTGGGAAAACGCATCAGAAATGGATTGCAGTCTGCACAGAATGCACCAAAAAGAAAAAAATACATGAACGTGACAAACCACTTTATGACTTAGCTTTCTTTTTCAAATAGTCCCTTTGTTCTTCTGTTGTGCGGCGAACCTTCCTGCTGGGCTGCTCTGTGTCCCTTGGAGCTGCATCCCTGAACTCTGCAACTCGCGGGACCCGCTTCGCGGGTCCCGCATCGAGGAGGAAGACTCGGCGGAACTGCTAAACTTTACCGGGGTGTCCAGGGGCAGTGCAGGGCTGCCAGCAAGCGCGGGGACTCCATCTCCCAGGAGTCCCTGCTGGCCAATTTGGAACACCTGGCCCGCTCTCCCTGCTAGCCCCGCACCCCGAGAATTGGACGGCAGATAAGCCCACCCCAAACAATAACCCGCGGGACCCTTTGTTCTTCTGTTGTGCGGCGAACCTTCCTGCTGGGCTGCTCTGTGTCCCTTGGAGCTACATCCCTGAACTCTGCAACTCGCGGGTCCCGCATCGAGGAGGAAGACTCGGCGGAACTGCTAAACTTTACCAGGGTGTCCAGGGGCAGTGCAGGGCTGCGAGCAAGCGCGGGGACTCCATCTCCCAGGAGTCCCTGCTGGCCAATTTGGAACACCTAGCCCGCTCTCCCTGCTAGCCCCCCCCCCTGAGTGGTCCATACCCAATAAGACAACACACTACCGCTGCGCGGGAGCGCCCAGGGCGAAGCCCGGGCAAAGGGCGGGCCCTCTGTGGCCCTCCGAGGCCTGCAGAGTCTGGTCTGGGCCACAGCTCTTGGTTCTGTATACTGTTGTGAAACTTGCTCTCATTTTATTTGCCTTGGGTTCATTTAGTGTGAGTAATTTTGCCTACTGTTATATATTGCTGTTGGTTGCTTTGATTTGGCTATTGCTGTTGTATAGTGTATATCGTACCAGCTAGTCTTTGACCCTTGGTATAGGGATGTGTACTCGGGAAACCCGAAGTAAGGCTGCGGCTAATGCTTCTAAGCTGACGGGCACATTGGATAATTTTGTCGTGCGCACAAACACTCTAATCGATGAGGGGATTATCCTAATGGAAAGAAGAGTGTCGCAGGATCTCGCATTAGCGAGGAGATCATCTTTGGGCCTCATAGCCTTTGCGCACACACCAAGTAGAGCTCAATATACTCCCCAATTAGATCCTATTCAATCTACACCCGTAAGTCTCTCTATCTCTACCAGTCAATCTGTACCCATGGATTCTACTTATTTGATGCCCCCTGAAGTAGCCCCTCCAACCTCTTTAACGGCTCTTTCGATTGTTACAAACGATCTTGACTCAACACTTGCACAAAGAGGTTTGAGGGAGGGCGCTATCCCTAAATGCCCCCAAACATCAAGCATGGATAGTGCTGATCCAATAGTTATAGTTGACGGGGCGGGAATTCTTAGTGATCCAATTAGTACGTCCTGTGGGTTAGAGGTGGAGAGGGATATTGTGGCTACTTCTGAAAATAGTGAAAGTGAAGGTGAAGCTGAGGGGCGTCGTGCCTCACACCCCCTACCATTGGGTATCCCTGATGACACAGCCTCAACTCCAAGTTTGGCAAATTTTCTTGAAGAGAGTAGCCTGGACGAATCCTTTGATGGGGCTGAAGACAGGAAGGGTATCTTCATGAGCTCCATAGCTGAGCTGATCAAATCCTTACTGTCTCCCTTGGAATCTAGACTACAAGGCATTGAAGATCAATTGCAGGCTTTAAATCTAGAATTAAAAGCCAGACCAAAAATCCCTGCCAAAAAGGCAATTGGTGGATCGGTACCGGCTGGTGCCAAACCACCATTGTCTAATACACAAATAGTAGGGAAAAACCTTACCCCAAAAGTGTGTCCGTCCAAAATACCTCCAACCAAGGTTAATACAAACAGCAGTAATAAATTGCCCTCTACTGTGCCTAGTATACCCCAGAAAGTAAATGGCCCCATTACTGCTTCCCCCAAACCTCCCATTATTCTTGATCCCAAACCTCCTTTATCCCATTCAGCGAATATTAAAACACAACGGAATATTAATTTCCCCCCTGATGCACATCCCTATGTAGTTGTCCTAACAGGAGTCCCTGAGCTTCCCCCCTCATCAATTGAATCGTACTGGGCTCTTAAAAACAAAGTCTGCCACTGGTTAGATAGAAACTACCCACTCCCGCCCAACATTCGTAGTAACCTACTTATGTTGGAGAGAGCACCTTGGGTGGGTGAGAATCCCAAAAATCTCCAGGGTGACTGCATTGTGGTTACATTTGAGGACCCGCGTACGGTGGAGTATATCTGTGCTAAACCCCCATGTGATAACTCCTCCATTCTAGCTAAACCCCTCTCCTATTTCTATATGCTTGCAGACCATCGCAGTAATAGGTGGAGTTGGTTAAGGGCTCCTAACCATATAAGAAGGGGGATGAGAGAAGACCCTTTTCAGGATTACAATGTAAACCATTGGGATGGGGGCGAAGACAGAGGGTGGAGTACAGTACAAAGGAGAGTAGGTAGGCCCCCTTTTGGGTTTAACCAGTTTCAGGGGGAATGATTGGCCATCAGCATAACCCCCCTCCATTGCCTTGTTTTAATCGTTTCAGTGCCCTGGAAGCAGTCGATTGACATTCGATTCATGTTTCCGGGCAAAAGGTTCTGAAGGAGGAGGCAGGGTCACCGCAGGCTATATCCACACTTGGAGAAAAGATTGAAGTGTCTGTGGATAATATGGCCACTAGAAGGATTGAATTGGACTGAACCCCATTGCCTACAACCACTGTAACAACTGCAGCTCTTTCTTCAATTAACATCATTTCTTGGAGCATAGCAGGATTAAGGAAAAATCTAGAAAACCCGGACTGGAATGATTTTATTGATCCCTTTCATATTTGTTTGTTTCAGGAAACTTGGTGCTTGTCCCCACAATATAAAAATGGTTACTCTACATACTTTGTCCCAGCAGTTTCTATAGGAAAAGGCCGCCCTTCAGGTGGTCTGCTTATCTGGGTAAAGGTGAACCTGAATTGTACTGTTACCACACATAACACACAGTCCAATGATATTTTGCATATTTCTTTGAAAAGCCCATATGGGGGCATTGTCCATTTGTTCTGTGTTTATGCAAGAGGGGTACAGGGTGGTTTAATATCACAAACGATTGAGCTGTTAGATGTAAAATTGTCTGAGCTCCCACCTAGGTCTAAAATCCTGCTGGGGGGCGATTTTAATTGTAGATTCGAACCCCTAGATGATGAGGACGTTTTGGGTTTGATTTCTGAAGACTGGAGACAGGCCATACCCCCTTTAGTGTTGGCCCCTATTAAGAAGTGGACTGCCAGAGCAATACAGTTGAATGCATTAGCTTTGGAGCATAATTTACGGGCATTAAACGGCCGGACTGCTTCTGATCGTGAAGGGGCAATGACCTATAATAGGATAAGCTGCCCATCGCGAATTGATTACATCTTTTTAGATGTTCATTCTTGGGCTAGTTTACAACCCGTGTAATTCTGACCCTGCGTGTTACTTCCAAACAGGCTCGCCCGACCGCGCCTTACTTGGCGTCGGAAACAATACCAAACACCCCATTGCGGGCTACACCATACCTCACCGGGGATCTTCATTGCTAATCCTCCGGTAAGTGTAGCGCTAACTAACCCTCCTTGTGGTGCAGACACTCCTTGCCTTCTCTTACCGCCCCCTTTTCTCACCAGACCCACCGAGAGGCGAGGCGCTTCCGATCCCAGGAGGTGACCGCAGGTCTACAAACTCTCCCGCAAGCCTCTACCATAAGGACCCTGGTGAGTCCCCGATCATGGCTTACCGGCCAGTTTCCCTTAGACGAACCAGACATTGACCAAAACTCTTGTCTCCCCAGCCCCGACCCAGCATATTACTGGCGCCATCCCTGCACCAAGACGTCAGGCCATCCCCCCTGCGCCTCACAGGTATAATTCAGTCCCCTATGTTCCTTGAAGTAACTGCGCGAAATTCACTCCCGGGCACGTCACAAGCACTCGGTTTTTCATCTCTATATGTGATCACTTCGGTCATCAGGTTTTTTTACACTTAAGTAGCTGTCACTCACATGTAGACACTCGACTATAATTTAAAAGGTCTTTCACCTTCGAGATCACGCGTGTTGTATTCTGTTCCCTTACGGACCATTTAGCCACTTAGACTCACCAAAAGTCACCAGATATGTTCTGTTCTGTGTTCCTTAAACTGAATCTTTCAAATTTCTTTTCCCCTAGGCTATTGTGTAGAGCAGTTTTTAGGCATAATATTTTGTGTCCTGATGATGATTCCTTGCATTTTGGTTATGGAATCGAAACGTCGTCGACCTCTTGTCACATCATATATGAATATGTATATTTATTGAGATATGCTATGAATGGTGTTTATGAATTTCTATCATTGTTATAATTAACAGAAATCGCTCACTTTCTGCCTAAATATCTTTTTCTTTCCCTGTCCTCTCGCTTTGCCAATCTGTAAGCGTGAAGGCACAGGCTTGTGTCTCACTCTTTGTCGAATGTAAGAGAATTTTTCGATGTTCATTTTATATATAGTAAAGATTTCTGTGATCACTGTCCGGCTGGACAAATCACTTCAAACCAATATAGCTCCACTGTGTCTATATTATATTCTTCATTCCTAATCTTGCATGGGACCACTGTTCGATATAAAATAAAGTAGAAAGGAAACAAAAATCAAAACTAAATCTGACAGATGTAGGTTTGCAAAAAGAAAAAAAATGCTAATTTGAAAGAAAAGTGGATATAACCGAAAATCCAGATCACCAAAATAAAAGGGAGAGGCTTTGAATTAATGAAACATCGAGATACATTTTAAAAAAATAACATTGATTAGACAAACAAAAAGGATAGTAATAAAGGGGAAAAGTGAAGTAGTGGCCACCAGACATTTCAATAAAATGCATGGCACTATCTCTGGTATGGCTAGGCTGTTCGAGCCTGTGGTAGGTCAGGAAAAGAGTACCTGTGAGGGTAAAACAATGCAAGGGCAGAAGGTGCACGGCTGTAATTACCCATCTCCTCAATGCTTCACATTTAAATTGTGAATATATCAGCTGGCAGAATGCAGATCTCCAGCTCAGCCGAAGCTGGTCAGCAGGAGAGAAAGGGAGTTACCAACCGTTAACATGGTCACGTGACCCTTCCATCGGCTGCTTTTCTATTTGTATTTGGGGATGGATAACCCAGCAGAGAAACATTCAGCAGCAAGATGCCAAATACTGCCGGGCCAGACTGAAATGCTGCCTTTGAAGAAAGAACTGGTTATAGACCGATCCATTTCACCACCATATCACAGTAAAGAGTTTGTAGAGGGTCATACAATCTGACCTCACTTTGGCAAAATGCATATAGATCTCTCCAAAGAGTGATGTCCCTCATCTGTTGTACTATTACCATGGCACTCCTTCCGAGACTGAGAAATCCCGCTTCAACTGGTGAATACTGTTAGCAGCCAGACCAGTATCACCAGCATCTGCTGGGTTGAGCACAGCCTTCATTACTCCCACCAGACACATTCACCAGGAAAAGCCTGGGTGGAGTGAACTGGAATCAATGCAGGTAAGCATGGGTGGTCTGTAAACCCAGACACTAAAGGATAGTGACTACTAAGTGCCGAAGATCGTATTGATGAGTGGAGGATTTGAGCAGCCAACTGTCTACATACGGGGGGGGGGGGGGGGGGCGCTAGCTATTATATATAAAAAAGATCACACAGCCTCCAATACAGCCTCGAAAACCACGACAAAACCGCTGCAATAGTAGTAATCTGGCTATCCTGTTAGCTTGTATAACAAGTTGAGGAGGCAGTTTTCTCATCACCTGGGAGAACCTGCGAGCATGCAGTGAGACAGTGAGACAGAGGAGTGGGTGAGAGCTGCGAGCTGCATCTCTGGAAAAATTTCCTCAGGATCAGGGACAAGACACAGAGGTCGGGCTCATCCCACAGCCCCGCCCCTCTCCTCTCCTTACAGAAGTAGCAGCAGGCAGCAGCAGTGCTGCGGGGAGAGCAGCGAGCGAGAAGCGCGTGGCGAGCCTGGCGACCCGGCACATAGCAGCCTGGCTGTCTGCTGCATTACCACCATTACAGCCAGAGCAAGGGAGCCGCCTTGCTGTGGCTCGGGCAGCCGCCGTGAAACTGCGGCTGACCGAGGCCATCCGGTGGCCATCAGGAGGGCGGGCCCGTAGTCTGAGGGCCTCCCCCGCCCCCTACTTTGGTCATCCACTCCTCCCCGGGCAGGGGGTGCCGGTGCCCGGCCGGAGGGTGGGCGGGCGGGCCAGTGACGCACGTCCGGGGCGGCAGGCAAGGAGAGCCGCCGTGAAACTGTGGCTGCCCGAGGCCACCCGGTGGCCATCAGGAGGGCGGGCCCGTAGTCTCAGAGGGCCTCCCCCGCCCCCTACTTTGGTCATCCACTCCTCCCCGGGCAGGGGGTGCCGGTGCCCGGCCAGAGGGTGGACGGGCCAGTGACGCACGTCCGGGGCGGCAGGCAAGGAGAGGGGTATACAGCTTCCCCTTGCCATTTTAGTAGCCTCTTTGCCACTCCGGATGTCGCGCGTCGACTTAAGGGACACTCTTATCCGCGGTCGGTCTGCCTTTCCGGCTGCTGCTGTCCGGCCTCGGTGCCCGTCGTTCTGTGCCTGCCTGCCTCGCTGCACCCATCCTCGCTCGCGGTGAGTCCTAATTTAGAGCCCCCCTTGTGCCCGCTCCCCCCCTTTATGGGGGTTGCAGCTGGGCCGGGCGGCCCGCTTAGCGCGGGCCGCTGAGGCTGGTGGCAGGCAGGTCAAAATGTAAATGTAAATGTACAGGAATTTATATAGCGCAAATCACCGTGCGGTTTCTGAGCGCTTGCTTAGGGAACCCGTCCTGGTATTGCCCTGTGAGATAACTCTGGCATGGTATCCGCAAGGTGAAAGCCAGGCATCCCGCCGCGAGGGGCCGTTGTGGAGATTAAGCAAGCTATTGCACAGAGTCGCAGAGTGTGAACCCATGAATCGAGTAGGCACCGGAGCGAGAATTGTCGAGTCCATGGACATTTTAGGACTCAAGACCCCGCCGAGCCGGGAATTGAACCCTGGTCCCGGGCTAACCTCTGCTTCCAGGTCTGCCTCCTCTAACCAATGAGCCACACTTCTCAGAGGTTCCCAAACCTGCAGCAGTTCTCTCCCCCTTGTGCCCGCTCCCCGTTTTGCTGGGGGTCACATGCGGAGCCGGGCGCGGACGATGAGGATAGCAGGCTCGAGGCGCACAAATGCACACCGCTAGAAACCTTGTGTGCGCTATCCCACCATATATCGGGTTCGAAGTACATGCTTGCTGCAGTGCTTCGTTTATGTCCGTGCTCATATCAGGACTAAATCTGGTGTCGTCAGTCCACTCATGCGGGACATACCGCCTCTGGGGGGCACCGGGGCCATAGTAGGCCAGGAGTCTGGCAGTCCTGTTGACCAGGGGTCTGGGACGCCGTTGTGCGGTCGGGGCGCAGTGCAGCGCCATGGCTGGCGATATCCTCTCCCCCACCCCCCGGTTCCACCACACCAGCCATTGCTCGGGTGGAATCGGTCCCGAGGGTTAATTTGTCATGCCTCCCGGGGTGGGCAGATGTTGGGCCCGCACGGTGGAGGCCAGTGGGGACAAGACACAGAGGTCGGGCTCATCCCACAGCCCCGCCCCTCTCCTGTCCTTACAGACGCAGCAGTAGCAGACAGCAGCAGTACTGCGGGGGAGAGCAGCGAGCGAGAAGCGCGTGGCGAGCCAGGCGACCGGGCACACAGCAGCCTGGCTGTCTGCTGTCTTACCACCATTACAGCCACAGCAAGGGAGCCGCCTGGGAAAGCAAGTGGCGGGCAGCCCACAACCAATCAATCAACCAACCAACCAACCTACTACAGCACCGTCACCGTGAAACTGTCAGTGGAGATTGTGAGCCAGGTACAAGTGCTGATCGAGTAGATAGGGGTGACTGGGGCAGTACTGAAATAACAGAGGTCAAGCAGGGCTTAGGGGCAGCTCCCCTCGTTTGCCCCCTCACCTCCCTTGGCTCCATATTTTTACACACAATAGAGTGGTGTCTGGCTGCAGTCAACATACGCTAAGAAGAGAGTTAAAAGCCAAGAGTAGCCACTTCCACTCCACTCCACTCCACTCCACTCCACTCCACTCCCCCTCTTCTTGGTTAAATCACAATGCGGTCTGGAAGGCTTAAAAAACAAACTGCAAAAAAACCACAAGAAGTTGAATAAGGAATCCATAGAACCACTCGAGGGACAGGAGACAGAGCAACCGCACCCCCTGACCCCATCACTATCACCAATTCACCTGCAGAATCATTAACACGGACCCGGACTCAGACTGTATTATTAAGTCTGAAACAACCCAAACACTCAATTCAACAGCATAATATGCAGGACGAAACAATTAACAATGTAAAAAAAGAGGACTCTTAGAGACTTCTTTAAGAAACAAGGAACTAAAGTTCAAGCTTCAATCAACCCCATTGAAATATCGCCCCAACCAGTCTAGCTGCCCCAAACTTTCTCCAATATTGATTAAGTTCAAATTAAAGTGCAGGCCTTGATTCATGAACAGCTTCAAAACCAGGCCACCATCATATCCCCAGACTGTCATTCAACAAGGGATGTACTCTCTACTCCTGAAAAAAATATGTTAAGACAAGTTATCCGGCCAGCAAATATATCTCCCCCCCTCACAACAAGTCCAACAGTTTAATAAGGAACAGAGTCCATCACCATTAACTATCTCAAGCAACGATTCTTCCTTCCACCTTAGATCACCCATACAGCAGGAAACCAACCATTACATAGATAACCTGGCCTCCCCTGGAAGAAAAATAAAATCTACCCCCCAAGCAGCGCAATGGACCAGAACCATTCAAGGTAACATCAAGCTGTTAACACCAACAACATCACCTGTCTTTGCCCATTACGAATCTTCTGAAACAAAGTCAGGTGAGCTAAATGACAATTCCCTTTTGGATTTATACTTTTTAAGGCAGAACTTAATAAAACAAAAGACGCAACCGAAGGCCATGACCCAGCAGCGTTCAAATCCACCATCATTTGGCCCCAGGTCCTACAAACCTTACAATCCAGTGTCCGAATTAAATTATCATTCGGACAAACTTGACTTACAAGTCGACTTTCTAAATACACTAGCAGTATACACGGCAGGGATCGACAAAAGACTAGAAGGTTTGAATACCCTAATAACAAAAGCACAATCTAAAGTCAACCTGGCCCAAGCAATATGCTGCTGCTTGCCAATAATCGATAGTCTGTCTACGCTTTCCCAGTTCCTCTCTTTGGTCCTGACAGAAATAAAGAAACTACAATCAGGTTTGCAAGTTCAACCACATCCTCCAGGCTCACACTCTATTAATGCAACCCCTCCGAAAGTCAAAGACCAAAGCCTAAATCACAATAAACTCAGCAAAAACCATAAGCCTTCTTCAGCAAAAATCGACACACGATCAACCAATGCCTTGGTAGTAGCTTTGCCCCCAGACAATCGAGACAAACGAGTGGCACCCAAGGAGTATGGTATCTTCCAATCAACCAAATCAAATACCAAAAATAGCATTACGTTGAAAATAGATAAACCGCTCACATCAGAGACAGTGCTAATTGCCGATACTGGAGATGCTGGCCACCTCAACTGGATCAATGAATAAATCCCCTAAAAAACAACATCTGAGCAAAAGAGAAAGGAAGAGATTACAGAAAAAATGCAATAAACGTAGCACAGTGATTCAAAATACAACCATTGAGCCACCACACATTAAAAAGGGTAACAACCGACTCAGCCCAACTAGTACCGTAAGTTCCGATAGCACTCTTATATCACCACAAAAATCACCAACACAATTATTTACAGACTTACCCAGCAAGGCGCTAATAGCACCCGCCAACAGCAAAAAAAAACAGGATCTACCTGGGGCCAGGGGAGAGGTTCCAGCAAAGCCTCTACAGCCCTCGACATCAGACGAGCCGGGAAAGGTCACAAAGTCAGAAATATTATCTAACATCGTTAAGACCGGACTAGATGACCTGATAGTTTCCACAAATAAGGAAAACCAAAATAAGGAAACCAAAGAACAGCAGGACGATGAGCATAGGTCAAGAGGCAAGGAGAAACTCCAGATACCATTATTCAAGAATCTGGACAGATCACAAATGGGTAAGCTTTTACCCATTAAAGTAGATCATTAAAGTAGATCATGAATCCCGAGGCGAACATGTGGGACATAAGCAACAATCGCCCTATATACTGGTTAGAGGCGGCAGACCCGAGAGCAGAGGACGGCCCGGGACCAGGGTTCGAGTCCCGGCGCGGCAGGTTTCTGGACCAGGGTCAGCGGACTCGATAATTCTCTCGCCTCGGTGCCCACTCTGATCAGCGATCACACTCGGCAACTCTGGGCATTAGCTTGCCTCATCTTCACTAACGGCCCCACCAGACCGCCGGGGATGCCTGGTCTCACCCTGGAGATACCCATTAAGGGACCATCTCTCAGGGAAGCCAGGAAGGGTTTCGCAGCGGTCGAAGCGCCTTGGGACCCTCCGGGTAAGTAGTGCGCTATATAAATGCCTATACATTTACATTTATCTCAAATTACAGACGAAGAAAAATCATAAGACCTCCGGCCAGGACAACCTAACAAACAATTTAAAAACTAAATTGTTATTTCTTCCTGAATATCACATTCAAAGACCGCATGACATCCTGAATAGAGGGAACATCCTGAAACTTTTTTAATGTACTCCTGAACTGTGTCATATTGAATCTAATGAGAATCTCAATTGAGTTTAAATCTATCGGAGGTAATCAATTCACAGAATCAACGTTAATCACTTTTTCAACGGCAACAATTAAGGAGCAGGTAATATCGAGGTCCGACTTATTTAACAAATGGGGCATCAAAATAGTTCCCCAAACCGTACCATGGTACCCTTCAATCCTTGCTAAACCCCCGGCCATACTAGATAAACAGGGACCACTATCCTTCTCAATATCAAGATCAGCTAAAGGCCGATCCCCAGCAAGGGTGATCCACCCAAAAATAGAGGAGGCCAAAACCATGGCGATTGACTGGGCCTGGCTGCCAGCGGCCTTGGACGGAAGAAATTACAACTGAACTCAACCCTGTTTCTCAGTGTGCTCATGGAATATCAACGGTATCCCCCAAAACTCCAATCCCCAGATGTGACAACGTTTTTAAAAAATCACGAGGTTATACTATTGCAGGAAACGTGGTCCTTTGTCAGCCTCCCAATAGAAGGATACTTGGAATACAGAACACCTGCTCAGAGGCTGCATAAATCCGGCCAACCTAGCGGCGGTCTCTCAATTTACATTTCAGTCAAGTTAAAGGTTAATATAACGCAATTGACATTTGAAGAAGATTGGATTTCAGGCGTAATGATCAACAATTTCAAACAAACATCTGATTAATAGCTCCATCTCACCATGCATCAGAGAGAATAAAACGAAGTTTAACCCCCTAATCCAGGTTTTGTGCAATATACAAAGTCACAATAAAAGACCAGCCAACCTAGTATCCGGCGACTACAACACAAATCTTTTTCAAGAACTTCCGGAAGAGTATGACGCACCATGGCCAGACATTCTGGAACAAACAAAACCCACTGGCAATAAATACAGAAAACTAGGCGAATACATGGTGCTACAACTCAGTGCTCTGGGTTACACAATACTAAATGGTCGCTTCCCCAAGGATAATCCTCCCAACTGGACAAGATCAAACTGTCATATTCAAAAAAATCAATCAATCATACCCATTCTTTTCTAGACTATACCATCTGTAATAAGGAAATCCTTCCTTTTATTGAGAATTACACCATAGCTGTTCGAGGAGACAGTGACCATCGCCCTCAAGTGATCACCTTGTCATTCCACTCAGTACACCATGACATGCCTGACTTCAGAAGGTAGCTATACTGAAAATCTTAATAGGCTGAAATGGTCTGATTCAATTGTACCAGCAATAATGAGCCAATGTAGAGCCCAGCGAGATTTAATGAGTATTGCTACATCCCTGCCCACTACATCATGGGAACTCTTCTACCGGGACTGCTTAAAGAATTCCCAAGTACTACACGAAAATCAAAAAAAGGAAATCAGGCAATAATAACAGCCGAAATCAGGAAATTAAAATCAGCACGTAATAGTGCTCTAAGACAAGCACGCAGGTTCACAGGGGAAGACCATAATACTAAAAAAACAAGCAAGCCCAAAAAGCACTTCGACATGCAATATTCATCGAGAAAAAGAAACGCTCCGAGCAGATCTTGCTAAAATTGATATACGCAAGTAAAAATCATAACCCAAAATCCTTTTGGTCACTTGTTAATTCCAAAACACACAAACAAGGAGGACAAAGTAGCGCTAACATCTCTGAAGCTGAATGCGTATCCTATCTAACATCTCATTTTGATGACCCTGTAAAAGATGTCCCATTTGCCAGACCACTAGCCACGGCTCTACAATCCAACTCATGCCAATCATTTGGCACAATGGATGCAATGACACTAGGAAACACCGTTGAATTAAACACAAGGACTCCATCAAAAACTGATACGAAATATTTGCCTCAGCCCACAAAATTGTCACAAAGTGCACCGACAACTCTGGGTATCATTGTTGAAAAAACCATCCGAATTATAACTGAGGGCCGCTTGGATGGAGCTCTAGGGCCAAATGGCCTACCCCAGTCTCTGTTTAAACAGGACACAGAATTTTGGGCCAATCAATTGGCACCTCTCTTTTCCTATTGCCGGATCAACTCAGTATTACCGGAATCGTGGCAAGGTGCCATTATTCATCCAATCTATAAAGGTGGTAAGAGATCAGACCCGAAAAACTACAGGATGATCATCCTACTGGTCGTGGAATCAAAATACTATGCTAAGCTGCTCCTTCAAAACCTGGCGTCCTGGGCCGCAAAAATGTATCTCCTACCTTTCAACCAGACAGTATTTGTGCAAAAATCAGGCACCATAACAAACTTGCTTGCAATTTCTGTCCTGTTGGATAAAGTGGCAGCCTCAGGAACGTTAATGCATGGCTATTTTGTTGACTTTAAGGCTAATTTCGACCGCGTACCTCGAAGCTGATTATGGCTCAAATTGCGGAAATGGGGGATTCCACCAGTGCTACTACAAGCCATAATCGCGCTACACACTAACACATGGATCTGTATAAAACTTGGGGATGGATCATACATCTCAAGGAAAATACAAACAACCCGCGGAGTGAAACAAGGGTGTGTGTTGGCGCCCCTCCTCTTCAACCTCTTCATTTCTGACTTGTCAGAATTACTTGACGAAGGTAATTCTCATCCTCTAATACTCGCCGGGACAAGAGTTCGTAATCTACTGTACGCGGACGACCTGGTCCTGCTAAGTCACACCCGGGTTGGCCTGCAGAGACTAGTTGATCAGCTGTCTCTATATACCACTGAAAACGATCTGGAACAAAGACAAGGGCAATCACCTTTGGGCAAAGGAAATATCAAGGTAGCGGTTGGCAATACAATGGTAAAAACGTCAACAGAGCCCTTTCCTACAAGTACTTGGGGGTTCACTTGGACAGAAGGGGAACATTCTCTAAACAGAGATGAGGTAGAAGCTAAAGGCCTGACAATTCAGGTGGCTTTTAAGACTCTTGCAAGGCAACTGTCCGGCCCTAGTCTTACTCCACTCATAACTGTCATGAAGGCAAAAATCATAAATTTCCTCACCAACAGTCAGGAGATCATGCAAGGAAAAGACAACAGCCACATGAACAAAATAATAACATGAACATTCAAACAAGTGCTGAGCTTACCAAACTATTCATACCCCGCTCAAATAAGTCTTGAGTTTGGTCTTCAGGATCATCAAGCAGTATGGCGTGGAGCATACATCAGGCTGTGCAATAAGTTGCGTACCTCCAGAGAAGGAAGGCTGGAGACCCTTTTGTGGGTAGAAGTCTCAGCTAGTCAACTTGGCAGTTCATACCAGCGCTATCTGCAAGATTCTTTAAAACTCCATGACACAGAAGAAATCTGGACCCCTAATCCATCGAGGCAGGCACCTAAAATTCATATCAAAAGAAAGGTCCGCCTCTGGTCCTTTCATTCGGATAGAGCCCTACTGGTGCAACATAAGCACGCCTGGACCATTGTATCAGGATTTAAGGCAGGGATTATGGCACCTCATCTGTCATGTACGTACTCAGGGCTGTGGAAAAAAAGATTTTTGGCCCTCAGAATGGGTGAATGGCCATTCCTGTATCATTTGCCAAGATGGCGCTGTGCAAATTCCAGCGTAACGTGCAGGGGCTGTGGGAGTAGCACAGAAACAATTGAGCACGTGGTAGGTCTATGTCCTGCAGTCCATGACGATCGAAAGATCTTGTTAAAGAGCGAATGGAACAAACTTGGTATTCGCACATGCCGGCAAGCTATCCTTGCATCAAAATATCCTGACAATCCACAGCTTAATATCCGGTTCACCAAGTTTGTCACATGAACAGCAAGAAAATGTACAAAATGTGAGAACAAGCAAGTCATCAACGGTTAATTATTAAAGGACAGATTAAGCCCTACATCGTTCTACTGATTCGCACACTCCTCCGCACCACTCCAGAGTAGCAGACTACGATTCTGGCGTACCGACTATCTTGCTTCCCTGTGTATCCCTGGAACTTTCAAATTATTGTATGCAGGGATTCTATTATATAAATGGATTTGCATTAGAAGGAACTTGACCACAAATATGGAATTACATTATTAGCGTTATTAATTATTGCCTTTTAATACCTAATGTCCGCTCGTGGCCCTAGCAGACGATGAAATCAGAATGGATAATTACGGTTTTTAACTGTCTTTTAATTACTTTAAAAAAACAAAAAAACCTGAGGGTTGTTCTGCCCAGACGAGTTAATATTTTTATTATGACAAAAAATAGGTTTCTAGGATTTTAAAATCATTTTCCGATTAACTTTATCTTTTTACTCGTTGTGATGGTACAAATGTAAATATCTTAATAACCATTCTTGATGTAAGTTTTGGATGCATGTTCACCATTGTAATGTTTTTTTATTAATCAAACAATAAAGTATTTCCACTAGTTTCAGACTCTACTTACGAATACCTTGGTGCTGAACTTAATGTTCCAGGTTCGCTTCCAATCCGTTTACACCATATTTACCACCCCCCAGGTGACCCTCTTCCGTTTGTAGCGGAACTGTCCGATCTCATTATTTATTCCTCGCTTTCTAACTCTAAAAACCTCTTCCTAGGAGACTTTAACCTCCACTGAAACAAAAAGGATGACCTCTCTGATCTACTCGACCTTAATGACCTGATTCAACTTTGCCATTCTCCGACCCACACCAAAGGGGCCACCCTAGACTATCATTACTTGCAATGACCTGGCCTCCCTTTCCAATATCGCACCTATTGACTGGTCAGACCATCACCTCATCCTCTTCTCGATCACTAACACGATAAACCCACCCCCACCCAAAACCATTAAACAAAAGAAACTGACTAGAAAACTTCACCTTATTCCCCCGGCTGAATTGGAGTCCAAAGTCAAAGAGCAACTACCGCTCATCCGCTTCTACCAAAATCCTAATGAAACCTCACTGAGCATTTTTACTAATCTATAATTGAGGTCCTTGATCAAATTGCCCGAGAAAAACGAAAAACACAAAAAAACACCCCCTCCAAATCTTGGTTCAATGCGGACCTCAACAGAGACAGATGTTCTCTCAGAATGATTGAATGCACTTGGAGACAACAACCGTCCTCCGCAAATCTGACCCTCCTAAGAACCACTAGGTCCAAATATAAACACATTCTTGACAAAAAGGTCTCCTTCTTCCGTTCACAACTGGATCGGGTCAAAAATAGACCCATAGAACTGTTCAGCATTGTCAAAAACCAAACAGCTTTTGCTCCCCCCCAAGTTACTGGCCTCAATTGAGAAATGCGAGGAAATTGCCAACTTCAATGAAAAAGTCAACAAAATTGACCAATCCTTCACTTTAACCCCTCTCCCCCTCAATACCTTACCCTCCTTTGACATTTCCCCCAAAGATTTCCCTGTTTCTTCTATTCCTCCTAACGCCTCTCTTCGCCCCATCGTCATACCCACGCCTGATCACGACCCCACCTTCCCCCTTCTAAAAAATAATGCCTCTTGGCATAATTTCCACCGAGTTACTGAACATGATGTCCTTAACATCATTACTGGACTCAAATTTTCCTCCCTCATCAAAGACCCGCTCCCTGCTAAATTTCTTCAAGATTTAAAACACATGATTGGTCCCTTTTGGACAACCATCATTAATTCTTCATTAGTCACGGCTTGTGTCCCGATCTCTCTCCAACTTAGACAAATCACCCCATCCTCAAAAATCCTCTAGCATATCCTAACAACCTTAACAATCTCCGTCCTATCTCTAACCTTCCACTTCTCTCTAACGCCCTCGAAAAATGCATCCTATTTCAGTTGGACAAACCTATCTCCTCTTTTAACCTGTTGGACCCACTTCAATCAGGCTTTAGAAAGGGCTACAGTACTGCAACAGCCATGATTAAGGTAACTGATGACATTCACCAATCCCTTGACAAGGGCGAGTCCTCCCTTCTCATCCTCCTTGACCTCTCTGCTGCGTTCGATACTGTCAATCACTCTGCCCTTCTTAGCACTCTCAAAGACCATTTTGGCCTTAATGGTTCAGTCCTCAAGTGGTTTTCAGAACCCAACACATTAAAATGTTCGATTGCTTCTCTAAACCTAGACCTATCTCCCTTGGTGTCCCCCAGGGATCTATACTCTCTCCCTCTCAGTTCAACCTCTTCATGGAACCCCTAACCCTCATTCTTAAACAATCGGGAATCAACTACCACCGTTACGCTGATGACACCCAAATCTACTGCAAGATTAAATCATGTTCTAATATCTTACATCTCAATGACACCCTGATTAAGTTGCAATCCTGGTTCCATTGCAACGACCTCAAACTTAACCCTAAAAAAAGGAAATCATCCTCTTCTCGCCAAAAATCAACCCGCTTCCCATCAAGTCCTGTATCTCAGACCTTAATGCTCTCAATTGTTCTCTCACCTTTTCCAGCTCAGTTAAACCCCTCGGGATCAACATTGACCAGAACCTTAGTCTAATTTCCCACAAAAAATACAGATAAGGGTGCTCTCTTCACACTACATCACCTCAAGAAAAAAAAAACCTTCATCACCGGTGTGGACTTTAAATCTGTTGTCCAATCACTTGCCCTGTCAAAAATAGACTATGGTAACGCCATCCTCACGGGTACACCTGAAATCCACTTAGCCCCAATCAAATCGGTCCTCAAACTTGCTGCTAGGCTTATCACAGATTGCAAACGATTTGATCACATCTCTCCTGCCCTTAAATCCCTCAAATGGCTCCCCATTGAAGGCAGATTCACCTACAAAACCGCATGCATCATGCATAAAGCCCTTCATCAAAACACCCCTCAGTACCTATAGGAAAACTCCACAAAGCTGGCAGCTCCAGAGATTTGAGGAGCACCGACACTCTCGCACTCATTCCTCCTCTGTTAAATAAGAAACCCGCACAATCACGCTCCTTCTCTGGAAATGTGCCAACCATCTGGAATTCACTCCCCATAGAATTACGCTGCAACCCCTCCTACTACAGTTTCAAACAAGCCCTAAAATTGCACCTTCTCAACTACTACTGGGGTCCTTTATCCCTGCACTGAACACTTGGCCCTGTTCAGTGTCTCACTGTTTTGTTGCACACTCATCGATCCTTTAATTCCCCCCCCCCCCCCTCACAATCTCCCCTATCCTACTTCCTTACCCTCCTATTTCACCAAGTCTTTTTACTGTATTTGCCCTAGTCTCTCGGACCTGGCCTCTCCTTACTAATCTTGTGACTGCCTCGTCCCCCCTCATCCTACAACCCCACCATTGAAACTTCCCTTCCCCTCTCATTCAACCTTAATCCCTTCTTTTTTTTTTTACTCTAGTCCTCACTGACCTAGTGCTTCTTCACTCTTCCCCCATTTAATGTCACCCCCGTCTAAGTCCCCCCTCCCTTCTTCAGCCTGCCCAACCAAACTTACTGTCTTTCACTCTATACTCGCTATATTATATTGTAATTCCGGATGTCATTAGTCTTCGGTACTCATGTTTATCAGTGTTTCTATTGACCTTATTGGTCTATATTGTCTTCCTTTGCACTAATGTTTCCTCACCTCTCTTATATTACTAATCTTGACACACTGTAGCCTAATGCTTATCTTGATGTAACCATGTAAAGCGCTCGGATACCTTAGAGTCCAGCCAGCGCTATATAAAACCTTTTAAATAAATAAAATAGGAGTAAACAACAAGTACTGCCAAAGCTACTAGGTCTGACCTTTGACAAGCCTGAGAAACAATGAAAAACAAAAGTATAAAAGTAATTTAAACAAGCATTGGAAATGCAATAGATCGCGGATTTATTTGAGTTAGAGCTAATGGCATTGTAAATGGCAATGTCTTTTAGCCATGTGTTATGGAGTGTATGCATGTGGTGTGTAGTGGAATTATGTGTGTTGGATTGGAATTGTAGCAATGGTGGCATGCTGCGCTCTAGATGAATATGTGTAAGAGTAAAGTGCATCATATTGCGAATGCTACAATAGTTAATTATGTATACATTAACAATTGATGTGTGCACTGATGGCTGATGGTGTGTGTGCCTGTAGAAATTGTGCACTGATGGCTGGTGGTGTGTGTGCCTGGTGGAAGCGTGCACTGGCAGCTGGTGGTGTGTGTCCCTGGTGGAAGCATGCACTGACGGCTGGTATTGTGTGTGCATGGTGAAAGCGTTCACTGATGGCTGGTGGTGTGTGTGTGTGTGTTTGGTGAAAGCGTGCACTGATGTCTGGTGGTGTGTGCCTGGTGGAAGCCTGCACTGACGGCTGGTGGTGTTTGTGCCCGGTGAAAGCCTGCACTGACGGCTGGTGGTGTTTGTGCCCGGTGAAAGCGTGCACGGACGGCTGGTGGTGTTTGTGCCCGGTGAAAGCGTGCACTGACGGCTGGTGGTATTTGTGCCCGGTGAAAGCGTGCACTGACGGCTGGTGGTATTTGTGCCCGGTGGAAGCGCGCACTGACGGCTGGTGGTATTTGTGCCCGGTGAAAGCGTGCACTGACGGCTGGTGGTGTTTGTACCTGGTGAAAGCGTGCACTGATGGCTGGTGGTGTGTGTGTGTGTGTGGTTGCGTGTGTGTGTGGTTGCGTGTGTGGTGGTGCGTGTGTGGTGGTGCGTGTGTGGTGGTGCGTGTGTGTGTGGGTGAGAGCCTGGTGGAGAGAGCCTGGTGGAGAGAGCCTGGTGGAGAGAGCCTGGTGGAGAGAGCCTGGTGGAGAGAGCCTGGTGGAGAGAGCCTGGTGGAGAGAGCCTGGTGGAGAGAGCCTGGTGGAGAGAGCCTGGTGGAGAGAGCCTGGTGGAGAGAGCCTGGTGGAGAGAGCGTGGTGGTGAGAGTGTGGTGGTGAGTGTGTGTGTGGTCTTATGTGTGTGGTCTTATGTGTGTGTGTGTGTGTGTGTGTGTGTGTGTGGTGGACATAGGGGCCTATTAGGATGGCGGACGGACCTGCGTCCATCCGCCACCCCAGAGGAGGGACCGTCCGCAGGGGCAGCAGCGGTCCCTCCGTGCTCAATGGGATGTGACCGCCACCCTGGCGGTCACAACCTGTATTTTTTTGTATTGCGGCGGGTGCTGCTTGAAGCAGCACCCGCCGCAATGTTAAAAAAACATGTTTTCCTTTGCGTGCACGAAGCTGCAGGCACTGCGTTGTGCCTGCGGCTTCATGCACGCAAAGGCAGGGGGGTACCATAGGTACCCCCCATATGCACCCCCCACCTCCCTTCACTCCTGGGGACCCGCAACGGGCCCCCAAAGAAAAGTCCGTATGCCTTTCCACGGCGGAAATGCCGCCGTGGAAAGACTTTGGGCCGCCGACATCCTAATATGGCTGGCGGTGTCCGATAGACACCGCCAGCCATGTTAGAGCTTTTCCGTCGCGGTCGGAAGGCGACCGCGGCGGAAAAGCGGCAGACGGAAAAAAGATCCCCCAGCCATCCTAATATGGCGCGGGGTCTTTTTTCAGTCCTCAGCGGTTAATCCGCATCCTCCGGGCCGGCGGAATTGCCCACATTCACAGTTTTATTAGAACGGCATAACATCCACGTGATTTTGTTTAAAGGTTACATCGCTTTACTTAGCGCATAGAGGGAAAATGTCTATTGGAAAATGTTTACCGGCACATGTAATAAGGCTATGTTTAAAATATAGTTGGGACATGATTATACTTAACAGTGATGTTTGTTTAAATTTGTAGTGATCCCCCTGCAGAAGGGCTACATTATAAGCCTGAAATGCATTGGGAACCAGCAGATTCACCAAAGATTTGTTTGAAAGTACAAGCATGCGACAGCAAGAAGTTTCTTAGCACAGCTGCCGTGTAGAAGCAATGTTACTTTTCACGGTCCACTTTGTAACAAGCACAACTGAGGAAACAATTTGAACACAAATAAAAGGATTAAAACTTGAAATTATTGATGAACTTTTGATATACGCCGTTCCGGCAAATGCGGCGCGCTCGAATTTGAAGTTACTCGCTTCAATTTCGGTCGCTCCTCCTATCTGCCTCACACCTCCTGCCGTCACAACGCAACGAACCCCCACCCGCCCCCACAACAAAGACCAGACCACATGTTTTTTCCGCCCAGGGCAATGTTCTGGCCAATACGATGTGGGGCTTGCCCGATTCGACCTGTGCCGTGCAGGCTCCACACACCACTGCAGTAGGTACTTAACCACTCGGGCTACCTTCCTGGTACTCCTTACACACAGACCTCTGCAGGACACACTGAACACCAGTCACCCTCTCCCTTTGAACCCATGAACGGCAGGTTACCCACAGTGTATGCCTTAAGAAACAACGTTTACTGTGTTCTCCACCACGCACAGCCACTGGTATGGATGCAGCTTAAACTCCACTCTCAAAAAGAGGCGCTTGATGAAACGCGGCACTATGGGTTGAACCAGCCAAGCCGGCACCTGGTGCGCGTGGCCCAACATTAAGAGCATTTATGCCATACTCCATGGAGGGGAGCTGGCCCGCAGTAGTATGGCTCGGTGGGTCGTGAGTCTGCAGCGGTGACACAGTGTGGCTTGGTGGGTCGTGCGCCTGCGGCGCTGACACAGTGTGGCTCGGTGGGTCGTGCGACTGTGGCACAGCCCCACACCTCTGAAAACTGCCTGACCCCTTACCAAAGCCGCTCTCACACCAGCAGGACGGGCCTTACATGGGCTGTGGGTACACAGGGAAAAAGAAACATTATAACATGAAGGATCCCGCACTGCAAACAGCACAAGTGGGTGGGGTCGGGCAGAGGAAGGCCTTCTCCCTTCGATGGTGCAGCCCTGGCCTCCGGGGCCGTCCCAGCCCCTCCTGTCGGCCAGGGCTGCCTGGGAGCGGCGCATTCCTACAGGGCCACACCAACAGATGTTGACATCAGGACAGGTGTCCCACCCCCTTTCGCCCTAAGCCTCGGAGCGTGTGGAAAGGGCCCGGGGTGCCGCAAACCGCAGGGTGAAGCCGGCGTGAAGAATGTGTCACCGGCACTGTGCGCACCCAAAGGGCACACGATTCCCAGACGCCTCCCTGGCCGAGGGTTGGCGCTAGACTCGGGGGAGCAGATGGTACAAGGGGATGCATGGGCAACCAGAACCGATGGGGGGGGGTAGGGGGGGGGGGGGGCACCAGCACCCCTTGGCAAAGGTTCCAGGCTGGCTCAGTGAGAGCCAAGGACACAAGGGGGGCTGGAGAAGGTTCATGCTGGACTCAGGGGGTGCAGAAGGCACAACGGGCTTCCGATCAAGTTTTGCAGATCCACTCGGGGTCGGGGTTTTTTTTCCCTGTGCGATGCTTCTAGTAAGGTTCAGTGGGGGCAGAGGGGATAAGAGCAGTGGTCGAAGTGGGGGAAAAAAGTAGGGGAACTGTGGGTGGAGAATCGGGGGGGGGGGATAACCTTAGATTGGATCAGTGGGCGGAGTCAGGGGCGTGGCTAGAAATAGCAAAACATCCCAATTTTTAGTATGTTTGGCATTTCACTGACCAGTTACAGCTTATAACGTTATTTAATTCAAACAATGGATAAACATGTTTATTTGAGGTTTAATTCAGACAAAAACAAACACTCCTATGGAATACAAGTTTAATTAAAGAGTGCCCAATATAAGCAGGAACAACATGTTACCTTAATACTTTTACTCTCATTGTTCAGAAATCCATGAGTATTTTTTGTCTCCTGTACACATGTGTTAAGCAGGGCTCAGAAGAGAAAGGGGCGCTTCAGGAGAATCTAGAATCACAGAAAGCCACAAAGGCTCCTTCGTATTCATGTCAGCCAGCTAGCTGCTCAACCATAATATATCAAAAAGAATAACTGGTGGGCAGAATGCAGAACAATGTCATACATGCACCCCAGTACAGAGATCTGGCCCTAAATCAATCGTTTTTTGTTCACCATGTCATTCTGGTTTGTACCCAGCCATATGCAAATCAGTCTTGATCCTGCGCCCAATGGGAACATTCCAGCCCGAACTGCCTAGCCAGGTCCTCCCGGTCTGGAAACAAGCATCCTAGGAACAGTTATGGGGTATCACCCTTCAGCCAGTATAGCTTGATTTCAGTGGCATGGAGAGCACGGTACCCACGTCTGGGCATATCCGTCCCATTCGGGGTGACAAAAGCAAAAAGAAAAACTGATGGACAGAATGCAAAACAATGTCATACATTCACCCCAGTACAGAGATCTGGCCCTAAATCCATTGTTTTTTTGTTCACCGCTCCTGTCCGTTCACCGCTCCTGACCCCGTTCACCGCTCCTGACCCCGTTCACCGCTCCTGACCCCGTTCACCGCTCCTGACCCCGTTCACCGCTCCTGCCCCAGTTCACCGCTCCTGCCCCAGTTCACCGCTCCTGCCCCAGTTCACCGCTCCTGCCCCAGTTCACCGCTCCTGCCCCAGTTCACCGCTCCTGCCCCAGTTCACCGCTCCTGCCCCAGTTCACCGCTCCTGCCCCAGTTCACCGCTCCTGCCCCAGTTCACCGCTCCTGCCCCAGTTCACCGCTCCTGCCCCAGTTCACCGCTCCTGCCCCAGTTCACCGCTCCTGCCCCAGTCACCTCTCTTGCCCCAGTCACCTCCCCTTTCCTTTTGCCTCTCCTGCCCCGTCACTGCTCCTGCCCCATCACTTTTCCTACCCGTTCACAGCTCCTGCCCGTTCACAGCTCCTGCCTGGTCAGCACTCCTGCACAATCACCCCTCCTGCCCCATCACTTCTTCTGTTCCATCAGTTCTCCTGCCCCATTCACTGCCCCTATCCGTTCACTGCCCCTATCCGTTCACTGCACCTGCCCGGTTACCGCTCCTGCTCATGCCTAATCACTGCTCCTGCCCCATCACCGCTCCTGCCCAGTCACTCAGCCTGCATCGTCAACTCAACTTTCCTGTCGCCTCTCCTGTCCAGTCATTTCTCCTGCCCGTTACTTCCTATTACTTCTCCTGCCTCGTCATCTCTCCTGCCCCATGACCTCTCCTTTCCTGTCGCCTCTCCTGTCCCTTCACTGCTCCTGCCCAGTCGCCTCTCCTGTCCCTTCACTGCTCCTGCCCAGTCGCCTCTCCTGTCCCTTCACTGCTCCTGCCCAGTCGCCTCTCCTGTCCCTTCACTGCTCCTGCCCAGTCGCCTCTCCTGTCCCTTCACTGCTCCTGCCCAGTCGCCTCTTCTGTCCCTTCACTGCTCCTGCCCAGTCACCTCTCCTGCCCAGTCATCTCTCCGACCCTCTCACTTTTCCTGCGCATCACATCTCCTGCCTGTTCCTTCTCTTGCCCGGTCACCTCTCCAGCCCCATCATCTCTCCTTTCCTTTCAACTCTTCTGCCCAGTCACTGCTCCTGTCCCGTCATTGCTCCTGCCCGTCACTGCTCCTGTCCCGTCATTGCTCCTGCCCGTCACTTCTCCTGCCCCATCACTGCTCCTTTCCTGTCGCCTCTCCTGCCCCATCACTGCTCCTTTCCTGTCGCCTCTCCTGCCCTATCACTGCTCCTGCCCAGTCACCGCTCCTGCCCAGTCACCGCTCCTGCCCAGTCACCGCTCCTGCCCAGTCGCCTCTCCTGCCCAGTCGCCTCTCCTGCCCAGTCGCCTCTCCTGCCCAGTCGCCTCTCCTGTCCCTTCACTGCTCCTGCCCAGTCGCCTCTTCTGTCCCTTCACTGCTCCTGCCCAGTCACCTCTCCTGCCCAGTCATCTCTCCGACCCTCTCACTTTTCCTGCGCATCACATCTCCTGCCTGTTCCTTCTCTTGCCCGGTCACCTCTCCAGCCCCATCATCTCTCCTTTCCATTCAACTCTTCTGCCCAGTCACTGCTCCTGTCCCGTCATTGCTCCTGCCCGTCACTTCTCCTGCCCCATCACTGCTCCTTTCCTGTCGCCTCTCCTGCCCTATCACTGCTCCTGCCCTGTCACCGCTCCTGCCCAGTCACCGCTCCTTTCCTGTCGCCTCTCCTGCCCTATCACTGCTCCTGCCCTATCACTGCTCCTGCCCTATCACTGCTCCTGCCCAGTCACCGCTCCTGCCCAGTCACCGCTCCTGCCCAGTCACCGCTCCTGCCCAGTCACCGCTCCTGCCCAGTCACCGCTCCTGCCCAGTCACCGCTCCTGCCCAGTCACCTCTCCTGCCCAGTCACCTCTCTTGTCCCATCACTGCTCCTGCCCAGTTTACTCTGTGTACAACATTGACAAATTAAACAAGGGGGCAAGGTCCCCACAATACTCTGGTTAGGGCATGGGTACTCACAATCTTTCTCTCGGGGGCCAAATTTACAGTGTGGTTTGTGTCCGAGGGCCGCACCGGTGGGGGCGGGGCTAGAGCAACAAAAAACTGTCACCATGAGGTTGATCGCAGGTCCCTGCAGCAGACGCCTTCGTCCACTGAGCCACCAGACACACATCTCTCTCTCTCTTTCTCTATCTTTTTCTCTCTCTCGGGCTCCCTTCCTCTCTCTAGTTCGCTCTCTCTCTCCCCCCTGTCTCCCTTTGTCTCACTCCCTCTCACTCCCTCTCTCTCCCTCTACGTCTCCCTTTGTCTCACTCCCTCTCACTCCGTCTACGTCTCCCTTTGTCTCACTCCCTCACTCCCTCTACGTCTCCCTTTATCTCACTCACATGGACTGTCTCCCCCCCTCTCCATCCCCCGCTCTCCGTCTCCCCCTCTCCGTCTCCCCCTCTCCGTCTCCCTTCCTCTGCCTTCCCCTCCCTTCCTCCGTCTCCCCCTCCCTTCCTCTCTCTCCCCCTCCCTTCCTCTGTCTCTCTCTCCCTTCCTCTGTCTCCCCCCGTCTCCCTCTTAGTCTCCCTCTGTCTTCCTCCTCCCTCTCTCTGTCTCCCTCCATCCCTCCGTCTCCCTCTCCCTCCCTTCATCTGTCTGTCTCGCTCCCTCCCTCCCTCTGTCACCCTCTGTCTCCCTCTGTCTGTCACCCTCTGCCCACTCGTCTAACATTACGTGTTATTATTTACACTTTTCCATTCGAGAAATGTGAGGGCCACGAGAGGGACCATGAACCTGTCAACTCACCCGCTTTTTAATTATGTTTATCCACTTGGCAAGCAAAGGGGCCTCTGTAAACATTAATGCAGTCCCCAACTTTTCACACCCATATCACCCTCCAAAAAAGTGTTGAAATCCCTGTGAAACGTAATTGGATCACCTCTTGAACCTCATTTTGAGGCAAGCGGCTGGCAGGCACAGAGATATTTTTTAAGTAATATATTGAACAAGAGTTAATATAAGCAAAGTCAAGCGCACACAACCTGAGTTAGTTCATAGATAAGGTCTTGTATCATTCAATGAAAGGATAAGATCAAACTCCAATGTTGTTATCTTATTTGTTTTTTATTTATCTGGTGAGAGTATTTGTTTCACAAGAAACCAGCCGACCCGTGTTTCGTCAATAACGGGGTAGACCCGTGACTCTTCAGGGCTGGGGAGATAAAGTAGAATATGAAACAAATTTTTGGGGGGGGTGGTGGGGAGTAAGGGTAAGTTTGTGATGGGGAAGGTGTAAGAAGGCCAGTGTGGAAGGGTGTGATGGAACGAAATAATTGGCTCAAGGGCCCATTATAGAGACGTGGAAACCAAAAAGGGTGGAAGGGGGTAGACAGGGTGTGAGCCTAAAGGTGAAAGAGCACCCGAGTGAGACATCAATCAAAAGTGAGTGTTTTCAGTGTGGTGGTGAGCTGCTATTTACACTAATACCAATCCAAAAAATGCAGCGACGCAGGAGAGAACCACATGGTGTGTGTCATGTGGGGAGAAAGTGACAAGCTGATAATCACAAACAATTCAATATGCGAAATGAGGTAGAAATTGTCCTGGGGAAAAAAAAGGGGGGGGGGAGGAAGGAAAAGGCAAACGAGTCATCAATTAGTTACTCAACTCTAGTATGGTGGTACGTGGTGTGCAGTGCCCTTACATAGATTAATATGCAACATTCTTAAGTATCACTCATATGTTCATTTGAATTGGAAGTCAATAAAAAAAGAGAGCAAGTATTGTCGATCCCAGGAAAATGGCAATAGAAGATGTACCTTGGGGGACAAAAAGACACTGAAAGGTAACCCTAAGTGCACTCACAACGACCAGCATCTCCGTTGTTGCTTCATTTTTTCTGAGTTAATGTTTGTATGATTTATACCAATTCAAATACATAGCGTACGTGTATGTGTCACTGTTACAATAAAGATTGTAATGTCCTAGAACATGCGAAGAAGGAGGGTATCTAGGGATTGAATACAATGTTTTATCAGTTTTCATTGAGGGCAGGCCTGTCATAATACGGATGCTATGATTTCTGATGATTACACTCTCCGCCATTTTTCCAGGTAGATAGTGATCTAATTTAATACAAGCATCAAATATTGTCGTTTGGGTATGGGTCTTTATATTCCAAAACACCGAAATGTCATGCAATATGTGGGGAGGGAGGGTACCTAGGGATGCAAAACCATGTCCTAGTCGTTTGGAGGCAGAAGTTCACATTACAAAGTGTGCTCCGAAAGCAAGGTCGGCTTATATACGATGTGCGGTATGGCAGCAACAAAGATAAAGTACCCCATGTGGTGGGTGTACAACAGGAGGGACACCAGGTAATCAAATAGTAATGTGATTCTCCAAATAGGTGGTAAGTGTTATAACACGAGCGTGTGTAAATCACAGTTCTGGATCATGCAGTAACGCAATAATGAGAAAAGCTGCGAGGTGCAGGCATACCTGTCGAAGTTAGGCTGAAGGCAGTATCTAAGGAGGGGGGAAAAGGTAAGGGGATAATTGATAATATGTACAATGCGTATTATGAAAAAGGGCAAAAGTAATTATGAGCCAATGGAGAGGTACTCATTGTAGAAGGCTGGACTCACCGTGGGACCAGTGATAATTCCAACCCGGTCCTAATCGGGTGTAAACAATAACAGACGCGAGAAGGGAGTGCTTTAAAAGCGTCAAGGAAACGTGTTAGGGGTAGAATGGTCCGCCGCCGGGTACGCGGTTGGTCAAAACCTGGCAAGCCAATCCGCTTGCCCTTACTTGAAGGCTGTAGTGAAAATAAATAAATACAATTGGGCAGTGAAATGGCGTCCGACCCGGCAAGGGGTCTGAATGAAGAGTTATGCATTATATGTCCCGGGGACGCTGTGGCTATCTGTCTTACCTTGTTGCCGTGTTGAGGAGATGAAATTTAGTCCGTAGGTTCTCCGGGTTTGTGAGACACCGAATGCGGTGCAGACTCACCTAAAGAGGCGATTACCCGATGACGTAACTACCCGGTGCATGCGGCCCGCCCATAACGACTAGAACGTACCTCTGATACCCGAAAATGGGTGGGAAAAATAGAAAAAGGACTGGAAATGTGTGCGGATCATGACCAGTCTAAGATAATGAGATAGCACTAGTATAAGAGTGGAGAAATATCGGAGATTGCTGATGCATTATTACGTGTGGGGGACATGATGCTATTGCGCACTACGGTCTGTGAGGCAGTAAAGAGCGTCCTATCGAAAGCGTAATTTGCGTTTTTGGAAAAGTGTCGACCTGATTCGGGGGAGGTTAAGAAAGAGTTTGAATCAGTTCGTTGCCCGGTCTGTAAGATAGTGAAAAAAACGTCAGATCAAGAGCATTATTAGTGCTTTGGTAGACTCTCATTATAATTAGAGGAAAGTACTGATCAAGAAGCTCTTACGAACTGCGGTTTGTGAGAAAGTAAAAAGCGTCAGATCGAGAGTATTATTTGCACGTAAGAGAAGTGTCGTCATGATTAGAGGGAAATTCAGAATGAGGTTAGGTCCGTTTGTTGCCCTTACAGCCCAAGGAGTGGGGAGTGGTGTGAGCGGAGTAGTCCGCCGGATCTGGAGCTAACAGAGGATTGGTTAGGGCTAGGTATAATTGGCAGGGAGCTCAGTATAATAAGCATATACAGGTTATGGGCGATGTTTACAAACTCGGTAGAGGACAACTAAAAACAGGAAAGTGGATGTGAAGGTGGGGTTGAATGGTATGCGGTCGTGTTAGGCATAATTTGACATTATCGGCATTTATACAGTACTGACTGGATTCACAAATTTGCAGACATTTCTCAATTAAAGGCAGTTCAAATTCACAAGAAATAATGCAGTTCATCATCCGTGTTCTGGCCGTGCTTAAGACTTTGTGCTCGCATGATCCAGATTGCTTCCTGACGTCTTAGTCTTAATTCACGATTTCCACCTCTTGCATGAGCTTCAATCACATCTATGCCATAGAAGATGAACTTTTTGTTGGGGCCTTGTGAAGGGCATGTGGCCATGTGGATGGCCATAGGGTAGCGTGCATCTTGTGTGAGAACGGCACGTGCATGTTCTCTGATTCATTCTCTCAGAGGTCTGATGGAGCTGCCTATATATTGGCTTTGGCAGAGGCATTCAATAATGTACACTGTGTATCTAGTGTCACAGGTTATGTTTGCGTCAATTTTAAACTCATGTTTGTGGTGTCCTTTAAAGGACTTGGTGCCATGTTTTGCCCAACGGCACATTCTACAACACCCACATTTGTAGAAACCTTTTGATTTCCTTGTTAGCCATGAAGTGGGTTTCGCTGTGCATGGTAGGACATAGCCTAGTTCTGAGGTTTTTCCCTTTACGATAGGTAATTTGAGGTCTGTTAGTGATTGTATCTTTCAAGGCTCTGTCGGCCAGAAGAATCCCCCAATGTTTGTTGAGGCTTTTCCTTATTGTCAGGCTGATCTCATTGTAGTCCATGATCAGTCTCACTGGTTGTTTATTCTCCTTAAGCTTGGTCTTGTTTAGCAGTGTTGTTGTTCTTTCAATATGTTGTATTTTTCTCTTTGCTCCTTCCAAAATGTTTTGTTTGTAACCTCTTCTTGAGAAGCGTTGGATCATATCTTCAATGCATCGTTCAAATTCGGTGCTTTCGCTACAGTTTCTTCTTGCGCGTACAAACTCCCCATATGGGATGGTGTTTATTTGGTGAAAAGGATGTGAGCTCTCTGCATGTAGTATCGCATTGCAGGCTGTTTCCTTCCGGAACAAGCGACTATGTAGGGCGTTGTCCTTGATGAATAGCTCTACATCTAAAAAGGTCACATTCGTCGTACTGATGTTGCTGGTGAACTTCATATCGATTTGGTTGTTGTTGAGGTGCTCACAAAATTCCAGAAGAGAGACATGAGATCCTGACCAGATTAGTAGGCAATCATCTATATATCGTCCCCAATATATTATGTTAACAATCCATGGTTTTCCCTTGTTGCCCCAGATGTATTCAGCTTCAAGTGCGCCCATGTACAAGTTTGCAAAAGAAGGGGAGAATCTAGACCCCATGGCCACGCCTCTTGTTTGTTTGTACCAAGTTTGGTCATATAGAAAGAAATTATTCATCAGAATAATGTGCATCATCGTGGAAAGCATTTTGGTATGTTCATAAAAAGTGATGGATCTATTGCTAAGGCAGTTGTTGACTGCTGATAGACCCATTTCTGGATTGATGGACGTGTAAAGTGAGACAACGTCTAATGTGGACATGATTAGATCTGGTTGCCATTCAATGTCCGTCAAGATGCTCAGGATGTGCTTTGTGTCTTGAATGAATGAAGGGAGGTTTCTTACCATTGGATTTAGGAAGACGTCAACATAATGGGCTAGTTTTTCTGTTGGTCCACCTATCAAGGACACAATGGGTCTTCCTGGGGAAAAAGCCCCTGTTATGTGGATTTTAGGTAGAGTATAGAGGTAAGGGTATGTTGGTCTGGTTACTCTCAAATACAGCGACTCTTCTTCACTGATCAGGCCCTGTTCCCTCCAGTCATTCAGATGTCTGTTAATTAGTATGGTCAACGGTCCTGTAGGATTGTACTCAAGTGGAACATAGCAGGAGGTATCCGAAAGTTGAGTGGTAATTTCATTGTGGTAGTCTGTTTTGTTTATGATAACCACGTTACCACCCTTGTCTGATTCTTTGATTATTAGTTCTTGATCTTCACTAAGTGCTTTCAAGGCTAGTCTCTCATTTCTGGTGAGATTATCATAATGTCTTCTTCTATTGTTAAGAAGTTTTTTCTCCTCTTTTTCGATATCCACCAGTACTAAATTGTAAAAAGTGTCCACTGGGTTGCCACCCGGGAGGGTTGGAGTCCATTTGGACTTATTCTTTAGACCACTGTCTAGACTTTGATTAGTGTCCAATTCGAAGTCATTTAGAAGGTTCTCGAAGGAGTTAGGAGGGTCGTCAAAGTCGGTGAGGGACAGGAGAAGGTGCGTGGCTTGCACATCTTTGATGGTCAGGCTGTTAGGCAGTAACTCTCCTTGACCTTTTGGTCGAATGTCATGAGGGTCATCTCTGCATGCAAAGTGTCGTTTAAGTTTCAGATTGCGGACAAATTAAAAAAGATCTATTCTTGCTCTGCAGGGATCACCTCTTTCATGAGGATTGAAACTGAGGCTTTTGCTCAAAAGTGAGATGGTGTTGGTGTCCAGTTGTATGTTGGAGAGATTTACTACTTGGACCTCCTTGTTATCGGGTCCTTCTACTTCTTGTTCCCTGATCGTAATTTCTCTTTGTAGCCGTCTCTGGCTGGCTCTGTTGCCTCTCCTTGTTTTCTTTCTGTTGTATTTGGTCGGGAGCGATTCTCTCGCCTGATGGTTTGTATTTCCCGTAAAAAAATTGTTAGAAGAGGAATTGGTTGTTGTTGTTCTGGTCTCTGGTGTGTTTGTCGCTGAAGCCTGTTCTTCTGGTTCACGGTCACTGGGTGGAATACTATTTAGTGAGGTTGAACTGGTGGAAATGGAAGAGGTATTGATTCTAGAGGTTTGGCTGTTGCGTGTAGTTTTGTTCACCAGCATCCGTATTATGACAGGCCTGCCCTCAATGAAAACTGATAAAACATTGTATTTAATCCCTAGATACCCTCCTTCTTCGCATGTTCTAGGACATTACAATGTTTATTGTAACAGTGACACATACACGTACGCTATGTATTTGAATTGGTATAAACCATACAAACATTAACTCAGAAAAAATGAAGCAACAACGGAGATGCTGGTCTTTGTGAGTGCACTTAGGGTTACCTTGCTGTTTTCCTGGGATCGACAATACTTGCTCTCTTTTTTTATTGACTTACCATTTCAAATGAACATATTAGTGATACTTAAGAACGTTGCATGTTAATCTATGTAAGGGCACTGCACACCACGCACCACCATACTAGAGTTGAGTAACTAATTGATGACTCGTTTGCCTTTTCCTTCCTTCCCCCTTTTCTTTTTTCCCCAGGACAATTTCTACTTCATTTCGCATATTGAATGGTTTGTGATTATCAGCTTGTCACTTTCTCTCCACATGACACACACCATGTGGTTCTCAACTGCGTCGCTGCATTTTTTGGATTGGTATTAGTGTAAATAGCAGCTCACTACCACACTGAAAACACTCACTTTTGATTGATGTCTCACTCGGGTGCTCTTTCACCTTTAGGCTCACACCCCGCCTACCCCCTTCCACCCTTTTTGGTTTCCACGTCTCTATAATGGGCCCTTGAGCCAATTATTTCGTTCCATCCCACCCTTCCACACTGGCCTTCTTACACCTTCCCCTTCACAAACTTACCCTTACTCACCACCACCCCCCCCAAAAAAATTGTTTCATATTCTACTTCATCTCCCCAGCCCTGAAGAGTCACGGGTCCACCCAGTTATTGACTAAACAAGCGTCGGCTGGTTTCTTGTGAAACAAATACTCTCACCGGATAAATAAAAAACAAATAAGATAACAACATTGGAGTTTGATCTTATCCTTTCATTGAATGATACAAGACCTAACCTATGAACTAACTCAGGTTGTGCGAGCTTGACTTTGCTTACATGTATACGACAGAGCTCCTCTCTCCCTTCTTTTCTCAGAGACCAGGGTTATCTCTGACCAAGAAGCACCAACCATCTAAACCTCACAATCACCCTCTAACCACTACCTGTAGAGCGCCATCATATTTCTGAACACTCCCATAACCCTTCGCTGAACTTCGTATTGAACAAGAGTTATTTGTGCTGTGTAAAGTAGTATTGTTAATGCAGGAAGAGGCAGCAATTCAACTTGTCGAAAAGGCTTATAAAGTTGTTCATCTGCCCACGCAGCAGACGGTCGAGCCAGGAGATTAGACTCGAAGCCCTTGTCCCCAAATTCAGATCCTGGAAACTCACTCCTTTCCACCTGCCGCTGTCACTGCTCCTTTATTTAAACCGGGTTTTGTTTTCCCAATGTTTTATTGGGGGAAAAAAATTTAATTTCGTTTTTTACTAAAACTGGATTTGTTGCAGAGTGTAGCGATAAACTACATACAAATTTACAAGCAAGTCTGGCTCCTCAGTTACCAGTAGTAAAAGTTTGCAAGATAGTCACCTCCTCCCAAAAAAATTGAATATAGGGAAAGCTTCTCTGAAATCCCTAACTACGATCTCACTGGCACATGATATGCTAAAGCATTGTCATTCGAAAGGGGGTAATCAGCCTCAATCAGAATGACAACGGGCCTGCCCTCGGTATGTGCAAGCTGAGGGAGGGGCTGTTGCAGCCTCTGGAGTTCAACAGAGAAGTGCGAGCAGCCCCTGGAAGCTGAATGAAAAAGTTATCAATTTGTAAGTAGGACTATTCTTGCCATCCTGGGACGCTTTTTTGAAAGTAAGAAGTAGGGGAATGGACTGAAAGAATTTTTTAAAGTAGGGGCACGCCGTGCCCTTCCGATCCCCCCACTTCTACCACTGGATAAGAGGTGCACTGGAAAAAGGTTCACGCCGGACATAGTGGGAGCACAAGAAACAAAAGGACGAGGTGTGGGGGGTAGTGGAGGTAGCGGGGGGGATGATTGGCCATGAAGGTTCAAACCGTCCATTGCCCCGTGTCTTGTGCACGCCAGGTCGTCCACCAGCCCCTACAGTGAATATGTTGACGTGCATACATCTTTGAGCCTATATGGTTTGCTTAAAGGGACCACTGGGCCGGACGGTGCCGTCTCCTCGGCACGCCCAGTGGTGATGCTCAATCGTTGGCCTTTCCTGTTCAGTAAACAGGCTCCATGGGAGGGGGCCGGGAGGTGGGTGGCTTGCTGCCGGTGTGTGCCTGCAACACCCCCGGGTGGCGCCTCGCCCTAAGCTTTGAGCCACTTTCCAGCCACGCTGCAAGAGTCTCAATGAAAAGATTGGCTTTGGCAAAGGCAGCCGCTTGTTTATAATTGAATCACCCTTTCACTTTAAGTGAAAGCACAATGCAAAATAAACATGCGGCTGCCTTTGCCAAAGCCGAATGAGAACAAAAAAGTGTGTAGCGGCTAATTAGAAGACAGTGTCTCCAGCCACCAGTAAAAGATGCAATCCGGGTAGGCGGAGCCAAAAGAAGACCGGGTGGTAACCAGGAGGGACTAAAATCCCATCCTGAACAATCAGAACACCCGGTTTTGCATAATTGGTGACGCAAAATGAAGCGCACCAATGCAAAACAAGGGCGGAGCAGAAAGCGAGCTTCTGGAATCGTATCGATTCAAAGAAGCCCTGGTATGACGAGAGCAGAGAATGCGCGGCTTTCATCAGGCTGAGACCTAAAAAGTGCTCAGAGACAATGTATGGGCTACCCTGTTCCTGAGCCTTTACACCTAGAACAAAAAGTTAGACATCAGGTAGGATCAAGATGGTTACCCTGACTGCATCTTTCAATCTCAAATGTGAAGGGCTTCGAAATGAGCTGCATACAAAAGTGCCATGATGAACATCAAGGAAAACATGAATTATTTAAATAAAGATCACCTATTGAAAAGGCAGGAGACAAGATGGCCTACTGAGCGGATGTCTCCTTGTGTAGCTTTATATAAATGCCAAATAAAAAGCCCCCTAAACAGTGGGACAGAATGATTATACTGAAGCTTATATCCCAGGGGCGAGCCCGTCTTCAGCAGTCAGTCATCAAGGCAAGGGGATGGTTGGGAACTCCAACCCCTGCATTTGAGCTGCAATCTCCGCCATCATGTTCGTTTACACCAGAAGGGTGCTGGTGAGGCCAAAAAAAGTACAGTGAACTGGAAATGCTCTCACCCACGGTGAACTGCAGGATATGCCTGTGGGCCTGCAGTATTAGAATATGAAAATAAGCATCCTGCAGCTTCTACAATACCATTCAGTCTCCAGGATCGAGGGCAGACAAAACCTGAGCCAAGGTGAGCATCTGAAAAAGAGGCAGATGGTCCTCAGTCACCGTACTGGAGATGGTGGGGTTTCCAGGAACGGGAGGGCATAACCCTGACAAACGATCTGCAACACTCACTCATCTGAGATGATGGCCTACTACCCTGGCAAGAAGTGGTAGATTCTGACATTGGCAGAGTGGCTGTGTGTCAAGAAGGACGCATCAAAGAGGCATTGGGGTGCACGAGCTGGTGGAGCAGTGATCGGCTTCGTTCCGCGACTTTGACTGACAGGGGGTCTTTTATTGTCAGGCATCGATCAGCTTGAACTCACACTCCCAAATACCTTTTGGGTGTATACGGGTGGATTCACCAGATGCCTTGGAGTCGTGAGACAACTCCAACACAACAGACAGACCAAGTGAGGATCAGTGACTTACATCTGCCCGAGGCATTCCAAACAGTGGCTTAAACCATGTCAACCTTTTGAGTATATATCCCTTGCAGACTGGTATATATTTTGGTACAAAAAACATCGAGGAAAAACAGTCTCAGTAGGACCACTGGAGCTCCAGCTCAGAGAGGAAAGTAAGGAATTGATGTCAGTGCGCATGGGTGGTGCCTATATAGGTCGGTCCAAGTTACATTCGGCATGGAAGTCTACAATGCGAGCTGCAGGCTCCACAGCCAGAATGCAGGGGTACTCCTCAAAGTTTTTAGGATCCAGTCTGACATCTGCAGAATATTCCAAGGTGAAGAATCTGTGGTTAGAAGTCTATCAGAACAAGTGTGCAGTGCAAATAACTAAACAGATGGTTACATATAAATTAACTAGTCTTCATGCAAAGCGTATGGCAAGTATAATTTTATCTAATTATTTATACATTTGACTGATTATTGAGTTCCGTGGGGTTGTGGAGCGTGCTGGGAAGGTGAAACTTTGGTGGGAGAATCTTGAGTGAAGGTTCCAATGTCGGCAGTTGCTGTCTACTGGGAGAGACCAGTGGTTGTGTGGGAATAAAGGTCTTCAAATCTTACCTAACTCAGACCTTTTAGTGGCGACGAGTGGCCATTGGTTCCCCCAGCGTGTTACGGCTCCACCATGGTTGGCACGAGTACAAGGATTCTGGCAGCGTCTCTGCCGCTGTGGACACTGAGTCGCATTTACTTATCTGTGCCTTGCTGCATTTTCATGCCGGCATGGATCCTGGGGCGAGTCGCCTTGCCCATCGCTCTTCTGGGTCATCTTGCTGATCGCATTCATTTAGGGGATAGGCAAGCCCTCTTTGACGTAAACGTTGTGCAACGTCACATGCATCTCTGCCGCCATCTTTGGTGTTTGGGCTGGATTGTTAACAAGCCCCACTGCTTCTAGAAAGCACGTTGCACGATGTTTTGTCGTCAGCCATTTTAGCAGATTGGGGAAATCCTCATCACAGTCTAATGGGAACACGGGGATTGTTGGAGTTTTTCCCGTTTTAAACCTGTTGCAGGATTCACTGTGGTGACAGGCACAACCATATTTTGGCTTATCATCTGTGTTTAGATGTACATTCTACATGACAGCATATTTACTGGTTGTACTACACAAAGTGGCAGTATTCACGGTAAACGGCACACCATACATATAAGTGTGAGAACAGAATAGTCTGTGCAGACCATTCCTGCATAAGGAGGCAGCAACGACCCACGCTTAGTAGTAAATTATGGATAAAATTGCGGCACCACTTCCATTTCCACTTCTGTCTCCTGATACTCCTCTCAGTTCAGAAATATGGCATGAAGCTTTTGAATCATACCTTACAGTCACTGATGGCGACACATTTAAGGCTAAGAAAAAAAGGCTCTTTGGTTTATAATTTGGGTTCGGGAGGCAGAAGTGTCTTGAAGACACTGCCATTGGAGGTTGTCAATGTGCATGCAAGTGCTGATGAACATGGTGACGTAGCCATACAACAAGATGAATATGAGCCATTAATAAAACATTGGACAAGAGATTAGATTCACATAAAAAATGGTTTTAGAGCTTCATTAGTTTCTTCAGTGAGAACAGTTCCCTGGTAAATCAATTTACTATTTTGTGGCTGCATTGAGAACATTGGCAGCCATTTGTAACTGTCGTGAATTTAAGGATGAAATAATTTGCAATCAGCTCATAGAAAGAACCAACAATAGGACAATTCAAGAGAAGTTATTGTCCACAGAAGATCCAACCTTGAATTAGCCTTACGTATTACCAGCATTGAGCACATTGAGATGTGCAAGAAGGAAATGAATACTAGTGCAAAATAGTTCAGTTGGTCACTAAACAGAGTGAAATCCAACATGTGACAGCTAACACTGAAATGTAAAAATACGAATTCAAGAAATGGCAATAAGAGTGAAAGAAGTAATCTTATGTGTTTTCGATGTGGTTTTAAGTCTCACTTGGGAAATGCGAAATGTTGTAGTGCCCTCAATTCGGTTTGTTTTAAATGTGGCAAGAAGGACCATTTTGCAAGAATATGCAGAACCCCTCCGGGCCAAAGAGTGTGACCTTGCCCAAGTATCAAACCACTAGATGAAGGCATTTTAGAGGACGATGATTACGATATATTAATATTATCCACCCTGTATTGTGGGGAGGAAGGTGTATTTGGGTTAGTCAGCGTTGGTAAGCTTAGGAAAAGGAATCCGCCTTTTTACATTGTATCCATTAATGGAAAGATGTCCGGGTTATGGCAGATTCGGTGTTACCATTCATGCTAATTAATTAGAGTTACAAAATATCCCAGAAATACAATTACGTGATCACAGGCACAAATATGGTAACAATCACATAGAGATGCTGCAACATGCACCTCCAGACAACAAATGGCATCAGATTTCACGCGAAACATACAGACCAGGTCAGCCTTGGAGTGGAATAGCCACAACCATCAAAATCTTTCCATATGGTGGTATGAGTATAGAGGTGGTTGGGAAAATGGATGCTGTGCTATGATTTGACAATCGCACAGTTACTACTCTGGTTTATGTAATAAAAAAAATGGGTCAAATTTGCTGGTTTGGAACGACCAAGGGGAACTTGAAATCATTTTAGATCCAATCACTCTGAGATGGTAGTGTCTAGGCACAAGTTTCTGGAGCCGGCTATGGGAAAGGTCTGCCAACTGAATGATCAAGGTTGGGGGGATGAATTCCAACATGTTTTCAGTGATAAATTGGGTAAGCTGTAAAAACAACTGTTAAAACAAAATGCTAAGCCTAAGGAGCATAACGTTCGTAAGGTTCTGATCAGTTTGAAGAAGGAAGTGAAAGAACAAATTGAACAAAATGTCTAATTTGGGGATCATGGAACCCTTCGAAGGTTCAGAATGGCTTGCCCCGGTCGTTCTTGCACCCAAGTCAGACAAAACCTTAAGATTGTGTGTCGACTTGCACAACTTGAACTCTAATATTTGGGTTAATCACCAGACTCTCCAGAACATCAATGAGATGTTGGAAACAGTAAAGGGAGTAAAATTTATTTACCTAGATATGTCTGCTTACCACAAAGTGGAACTATGTGAAGATTCTAGACGTCTGACATCATTCTTGTCGCCAGAGGGAGCTTTTCGCCATGTCCTCATGCCATTCGGCTTAGCGTGAACTACCTCTATGTTCCAGAAGTTGGTGAAAAATGTGTTTAAGGACATGGAAGAGGTTATATATTTTCAGGACGATATTTTGATTTATGGAAAGGATGATCAATTACATAACGAATGGGGGTGTGGCCAGCAACATGGTCGACTAGCTGCATCTGCCAGAGCTCCAGTAACCCGAACCTGATCCTGACTAACACCCTGTCCTTCTAACCACCACCTGCCGGTGCATCCCGGTCTATAAAACTTATAGACACCCTTTAAAGTGATTTGCACGGATGCCGGGAAAACAAAGGAATGAGGAAATGCGGGGACGAGGTGCAGCTTCCAAAAATGGTGGCTATGAAAATGTAGCTGAGGGGAAACGCTATACGTCGAACGAAAAGGATGTAAGCTAGATGTGGAAGTCCTGCAGGGCGATACTCCAGACCCAACAAAGTGAGCAGAACGGGGCCAAGATGGTGTGAACATCCCTGCCGTGCACAGGTGAGAGGGGCCGCACATGGTCAAGAGCGAGTAGAGCGAGTGGAGCTCTCCTGGGGGGAGCGAGAAGTGGATTTGGGGCAGGCAGGCCTCAATGAATCACTAGAGAGTTTGGAAAGTGGTCTGCGGTGGACCGGCGACCCCTCTACCCATCGGACGGAGGTGACAGATGGACTGAGTCCGTCCTCTGTGACAAGCAGGTAACCAGCCCCTGTGTACAGGTGAAAGAGCTGCACACGGACAAAACCAAGGCAGCAGACCTGACGGAGGAGAACAGAGACGAAGTGAACAGGACCCACTGGTGGACCTCCAAGAAATAAAGTAGGCCCAGGGTCAAGGAGCCAGGGACGAGACCCCAGGCTTACCGAACTAGGGTGCAATCAAATGCGGGCGAGCTGTAGGAGGGTCCCAGACACTGGCCTATCAAAACGCACAGGAAGATAACATACAGGCGCACCACAATATAATAGAATAGGATGCAGACTGGAAAGATACAGAGACCCCCACAGAATCCACAGCGGCTGCAGTGAAAAACCCCAAATGAGAACCCGGTGGAACAGAGTAAAGATCCAGAGGCTGCCTGCAGGGGCGAGAGATACCAGATGCATTGATACTGGTGGCATGGGTAAGCCCCCACAAAGCTCCCCGTTAGTCTGAAATGAAGAGGGGATCCCGTGCCTGGCACAGGTGCAGAGGAAATGTAAGTAGGAGGACTGCTCCCACTATTATAATAATGGCAAGAGATAAAGAGCCCAAAAGCCAAAAACAAGGCATAATGGACAAGTTCACTAAAGTACTTACCCATCCTCCAGCCCCCTACCTCCTGGCGGAGGCAGAAGGAGATCCCTCAGGACCCCAGACAATGCGACCATCCTCCAAGCAATACAACCTTCCAGGGAAGCCATTGAAGGGAAAATATCCGAAATAAGGACAGAAGTGTTCCTCCTCCGTCAAGACATGCAGAATATTTCTGAAAGGGTAACACAAACTGAAAAACGCATTTCGGAAGTGGAAGACACGCCACACAACCTAACAACGGACGTTAGAAGCCTGCAAGTAACCATAGGAGAGATGGCATGTAAAGTGGACGATGCAGGAGACCGGGCCCACAGAAATAATCTGCGCTTTATTGGAATTTCTGGAAGGAGCAGAGGGCCCGGGCCCGGAATCTGGGACTTTTCTAATGCATGGTTGCGCGAATCCCTTCCAGCGGCAAAATTCTCAGCCGGTTTTATAATTGAACAAGCCCACAGAATGCCCAGTATAAAACCACCAACTGGTACCCCGCCCGGCCCGTGTGGTTCCTAAACTTCCAAGATAGAGACACAATCCTAAGAGAGTCAAGTCGGGTAGGGGAACTTAGATTTGCTAAAGCATAGATAAAGATTTTCCCTGATTACTCGAGAGAATTCCAGAAGATAAGAAGAACATTGGACTCTATAAAAACGAAACTAAGAGCCCTGCAGGTCCAGTATATGCTTCTTTTCCCTGCCAAGCTAAAAGTCATTTTCCAGGGCAAGTCTCATTACTTCCAATCACCAGAAGAAGCATGGGCTTGGATAGAGGAGCACCCTCCTCTGAGATGCGAGACCGAGACTAGTGAGACAACGCCTGGAGATACAATTAAACTACCAGAACCCCAACAGCAGAGGGTGAAAAAGAGGAGCTTATACATGGGAGGACGCAAGAGTCGAACGGGGAGCCCCTGGTGGGGAACCCTGCGAATATTGGAAAAACAGGTACGCTCGGTATCGTACGAGGACACTATACAGGCCAAAGCCAGGAAGAATTACTCCAGCCAATGAGACAACACCCACACGGAGCCTTCAGATAAGGAGTATCTCGCAGACACAGATAGTGACCATCCACTCCTTAAGAACATTAACCAGATAAAAGGCCGGGATGCATCAACAAGTAACAGAGTACATGCCAGCGGCAGGACAAGAGCGGTGATGAAGACTGAAATACGGGCTCGGCCGACGACAGACTGACTGTAGCACTGCCAAGGAGACCCCCTTCAGACACAATCGAGCTCAGTGTCCCCGAGCATAAAGACTTACTTGAAGCTTATATCCCTTATTACTTTGATTAATATTTAGCGGGGAGTGGGGGACTACAGACCTCTCAAGCTATACCTGCACCAGGTTGTCACGTTGACAGTTTAGGGGATGGGCGTAGGAAGTGGGAGAGAGTGGGTTGGGAGAGATAGGATGAGGGACCAAAAGTTATATTGTAATGTTTGTGTGCATGCCATTTTGCAGCCAGCAGTAGGAGTGTCGGGGGTTACTGGCAGGGACAGAGGGAAAGGAGCTAACAGGTAGGCCTCGCCGAAATATAACTGGGTAAATACAAGACACACACTCAATGGATGAGGAAACATACACAGCACTGACTTGGAATGTCAATGGGTTGGCTAGCAAAATCAAGAGGGAACTGGTGTCAATGTATATTACAGGTCTCAAGCCCGACATTGTTTTCCTACAGGAACCCACTTGATGGGGACACACTGTGCCTTTATAGGGAGGGGTTTATATACAAAGAACAATATCCCAACCGGTATTGTTTGGAGACAATTATTAAGGATATCTATACAGTATTGTCCAGACAAGAGAAGGAGACTCCGTATGATTTTCATATGTGCTCAAAGCATCATTTTTATAAGCATTATGAAAAGTATAGGACAATTATAATTAACAGTTAATATCAGCAGTGCAATTATTGAATAAAAAGTGACAGCCCAAGGTTGTACAAGGTGCACAAGTGCAAGGGTGGGCGACACAAGTGACAGTGAAAACAGCGTGGACGGCGCAAAGTGTATGGGGAACAATTATATACAGTGAATAAAATCAACAAAGTGGTTTCAAAATTTTTCAGAAAGATGGTTATTCATTTAACATTTTTTTACACAAAAACCACTATGTGAAAGGCTCCTAGAATCTCGCTGGAGAGTCGACGGCGTTTCGATCCGTAAAACTTGGGATCATCATCAGGACAAGGGGGGGCTGGAAGCAGTGCGTTTGGCAGCAGAAGGGTAGCATGAGTTGACGGGAAATATGAAGAATCTGTCAGGGTGCCTCTTCGGACGTCCCTTGGCAGAGGACGGGGTCAAAATCACAAGGTAGCAGATAGCTACTGAAAATAATTGCATATAATACGTTTGCTTTTCCAATGAAGAGTGAAATTAAATAGATTTAATAACAAGCATTAAAAAGGCAATAGGTCTCGCCTTTGATTAAGTTAAAGCCATTTGCTTTGCTAATGGCATTGTATAGCAAAGCAAATGGTTTTAACTTAATCAAAGGCGACACCTATTGCATTTTCAATGCTTGTTCTTGTCGATGTGCACGTGCTCACTTCTCATTATTGGAGAAGAGAAGAGAAATCCTTTAAAGAGTCATTTTCTCTCTGGATTTCCCTTCTCTTTTTGAAACTCAGGAGCAGCAACATTGTCGTGGTGTCACCAGGGCTTTAAGTGGAAGTTTTTTCAAATGCATATATCTTATGCAACTAACAACCATTGCCAAAGCCAATATTCCCGACTTGTTGAAGGTGTGATGTTTCTTATTGTATCATATCTGGAAGCCATAACAGAAACAGCAAAATGCAAGTCGGCCGGCACACTATGCTAAGCAAAGATTTCGAGCTTATGTGTTTTAAGCCACGCCCTTTATTACGTTGGCCACACCCCTTTGAGAGACCCCCGTTTTTTTATCCCACTTAAAACCCTACCTTAATGTACCTCAGTATAATTATCAGCATCCTGTCCTCCCCAAATCTGCCTCACACCTCAACGACCCCCATCAACCCTTGCCCTCCTCCTATCTGCCTCACACCTCCTGCCGTCACACCGCAACAAGCCCCCACAACAAAGACCAGACCACATGTTATTTCCGCCCAGGGCGATGTTCTGGCCAATACGATGTGGGGCTTGCCCGATTCGACCTGTGCCGTGCAGGCTCCACACACCTCTGCAGCAGGTACTTAACCACTCGGGCTACCTTCCTGGAACTCCTTACACACAGACCTCTGCAGGACACACGGAACACCAGTCACACTCTCCCTTTGAACCCATGAACGGCAGGTTACCCACAGTGTCTGCCTTAAAAGACAACGTTTACTGTGTTCACCACGCACAGCCACTGGTATGGATGCAGCTAAAACTCCACTCTCAAAACAAGCATTTACAATGCAACGGTCTCGCCTTCGCAAAAGTTAGAGCTATTGGCATTGTAAATGACAAACTTTTTATTTATGTGTTGGTTTTGAAAACAGATAAATAAATGGCATTGTCATTTACAATGCCAATAGCTTTAGCTCCCGCAAATGCGAGACCTATTGCATTTGCACACACACAGAGCCACACACACAGAGCCACACAAACATATACACAACTGCCTCACCCACCAAGCTTGGGAGACCGGTTCCGTGGCCCTGCCCAAGCTCTCGGCCACACAGCGGCAGGGGCAGGCTCCCAGGACTCCCCGCTGAAAAGTGGTTAGAGGGCTTGTGGGGGCAGCACACTAGGGGTAGTGGAGGAGGGCACCGGGAGTGGTCGAGGGCCCCGGGAGTGGTCGAGGGCACCGGGGGTGGCCACACATGCACAGAGCCACACACAGAGCCACACACACAACTGCCTCACAAACCAAGCTTGGGAGACGGGTTCCGTGGCTCTGCCCCAGCTCTCTGGCACACAGCGGCGGGGGCAGGCTCCCGGGACTCCCCGCTTAAAAGAGGTTAGAGGGCTCGTGCGGGGCGGGGGGAGCAGCGCACCAGGGGGAGTGGAGGAGGGCACCGGGTGTGGTTGAGCCATGTTTAGCTTAGCCAGAGAAATGTTCATACTTCTTTCTGTCCCAGCATTTCATCATCACTTTCTTAACTCCATTACAGCACCAAGCATCATATTAATCACATCTGTCACCAGCATGTACCCTGTATTTTTTTACTTTTTGCAGAAAAAAACCTTTCCGGTCTGACTTTTGCTGCTTTTATCTTTTAAGCCTTATTTGCAAAATGTACATTCTTTAAGTCAACGCAATAGAGTACTAAATCCTGACGTTTCATTCTAGACAAGAAATTAGATCTTCACTCCTACAAGACATACTTTGCTAAAAATGCCAGGTGCCTGCTAATATTTCTGAAAGGTATGAAACTTCATGCCTGAAGAGAACCCCAAAACAGTCAAAATCATTTTTCTTGCCAATGCTTGGTTATGACAACTCCAGTCTTACAAGGATTCCTAAGTTTAGCTTACATGACTTATTGATATTAAATAAATCTTGGAAATGGTACGCAAGATACACAAGAACTTCCAGTCTGGATCCTGTGGTCATTACATACATCCCCAAATATATATATACATATGTCATATTTTTGCGACAGCACTAAGAACGAGCACACTCCCAGGAAGTTGGTTTTACAAATTGTATTTGCAGCACAAACACCCAACGCATTTCGGTCTCTCCTCAGACCTAGATCGCGGGTTGGTTTCAAAGAACAACTGTCCCTCATTTATTTCCATTCATAATACCGTAATTACTTGGAACCTCACTGGCTGATGGGACCTGTAGTTGGGTACATAATCCGGTAATATTTAAAGTGACATAATGCACAAAGTGCAAATTTCATTGAAAAATGCCATTGTGTTAGTTGAATGTGCATTGCGCAAGGACAGGCATTTGTGATAAAAAAACATGTAATTAAAATGTGGAAGCAAATGCCATGCGATTTTCTTATGCTTATAATGTTCTAAATTGTTTATTAAAAAATGACATGCAACTTTATTGTCCAATTGTACAGTCACACCCTCAAGTGGGTAACTCCCTTTGATCGATTTTCTAAAAATGCCATTTGTTGTTTCTCAGTACCAATTCTGAAATTTCAAACCGGGTCTGCTTATTATCTTATTTATTTTATACTTTCATAATTCGTTTTCAAAAAGGTCATACCCTTTAGTGGGTTAATGCATCCCTGATATCCAGGATTAGTATTTCTTCAAATTTTGGAAATGTATCTTTGTATATATATATATCTTCAGAGACGAGCACTTACACACGTTGACCTTCCAGGCACCCGGATCTCATATTTTACCAATGGCCACCACTGTGTACCTAATATATGTGATCCCATAGTTGGAAAAACATGTGGTTGTGATAACGTTTGCACCTTTGAGTAAAAAACCACTGCGCTACATTACCAACTTAGAGAGCCAGGAGGCAAAGTTCTACTTGAGAGGCTCAGAGGCTGCGTGAACTCTGCTTGCAGAACGACCCTTCCTATTATTTCGGCTCACGGAAAGGGAAGCCCTGAAATAATTATTAGGAGTTATTGTTTTTTTACCCCCTATAATAGAGGTCTTCATTGGCCATACAAAACAACTGAGTATTTCCCAAATCACGCATTAAAGTACTAGACATCGCAAATGGGATCAATGTGAGGGAGGAGTTAATGGGAGGGTACTGGCACTCTTTTAGGAGCAAACAGATATTACGGTAGTGCTTACCAGCATGTCTGTATTTCCATTTAAAAGCAAAGGATGTTGATTACAAGCAGTGCCATTGGGCGAATCTCCTCTTTTATTGGACCAACCCTGTTATTTGAGGACTTGAGCTGTTTTCCACATGCTGCTGTGAAGTGTCTATCCATTTCCAGACAGAGGGACCAAGGCCTGGTGCGCTGCACCCCCACAAGCAGGAGGCTGGTGTTTGTGTGCACCCGCTCGTACACGAGACTTCCTGATTTCCGATGCGACCCTGATCTGGCGCAGCGCCGAGAAGCTTCAGGCCGGCGGGAGACAGGGCAAGTCGCCACCCGAGCACAACCTCAGACCACTAGCATCCCCAGTGAGATTCAGCATCCCCCGTGAGATTCAGCATCCCTCCTTTCGACCCCGTATCTTGCTGAACACCTCCAGGTCATCGTCCTAGTCAAAGTCCAACGCATCAGTGCACAGGGGCAATGTGGCAGGTAGGGCTCCAGGGGGCTGAGCTGGGACGTGGCGGCGCGAGGGAGACGGGGGCGCTCCCCCAGTCGGTTCAACTCGCTGGACCTCGGGCCGGCTGACATGGCCCCGGGCAGCGACTTTGTCGTCCAGAGAGCGATTCTGGCCGCTGCCTTCCAGCACGATATAAGGCGTTGTGTGCGCAGGACCGGATGAGAGGTCCTGGCGCTGCAGCGGCAACAAACAGCTGATCCGGGGGAGAAGGCAGGGCGCTGTACCGGCAGGAAGATACGGGCAATGTCAGTCCAGCAGTGCTTTATGCTGCACAGAGAAGCATAAACCTTGGATTTTAACAGCGCAAATAGTGGGGCTGCATTTCCCAATAGATCTAGACCCATTCTGAAAGCGAAAGTAAACTGCTTCGGTCACAGTACATACACAAGGCAGACGCCTCGCCATCACAAAACCACTGGGCGTGCTTAAAGGGTTTTAGAGTAGCACTTAAATTCAAAACCAGGGGAGTAACACAGCCCCTGCAGTCCCTTCAGAGTGTTAAGATTTATTTACGGAGAAAAGGAAAGCAAAGGAGAAACGAGTCGACAGCGTGTCTTGCTCATGCTCCCTGTACACGCCAGTCGGCTCTCTGATTGGCTGACAAGGGCCACCAATCACAAAGCATATTTGGTAGTTGCCAACCAATCAGAGAGCCGACTGGCCCGTGCAGACCGCGTGAGCAAGACACTCCGTAGAGATCAAAGACGCGCCATCTGTTTTCATTAACAAAAGGGGCGGGACTTAAAAAAAAGACACGGAAACTCCCCCGAATCGCATTGCGACGGGGAAAGAGTGATTGACAGCCAATCTCTTCCAATGGCTAGCCTCCATTTATGGAGCTGGCCAAGGGAAGAGAAGGCGGGACAAAGCCCCACACTGTAGGATCATAAGATTTCGCCCTGCGCGTGCACTGCTGTGCAGTGCTACGGCCAGGCGAAACCTAAAAAGGCGCTTGATGAAACGCGGCTCTATGGGTTGAACCAGCCAAGCCGGCACCTGGTGCGCGTGGCCCAACATTAAGAGCATTTATGCCATACTCCATGGGGGGGGGGGGGGCTGGCCTGCGGTAGTATGGCTCGGTGGGTCGTGCGTCTGCAGCGGTGACAGTGTGGCTTGGTGAGTCGTGCGCCTGCGGCGCTGACACAGTGTGGCTCGGTGAGTTGTGCGCCTGTGGCACAGCCCCACACCTGTGAAAACTGCCAGACCCCTTACCAAAGGCCGTAGGCCCGCTGCATTATTTCAGAGTAGAGAGGGCGGCAGGAGCCGCTCTCACACCAGCAGGACGAGCCTTACATGCGGTTTATTGTGCCCCCGGGCTGTGGGTACACAGGGACAAACAAACATTATAACATGAAGGATCCCGCACTGCAAACAGCACGAGTGGGTGGGGTCGGGGCAGAGGAAGGCCTTCGCCCTTCGATGGTGCAGCCCTGGCCTCCGGTGCTCTCCCAGGCCCTCCTGTCGGCCAGGGCTGCCTGGGAGCGGCGCATTCCTACAGGGCCACACCTACAGATGTTGACATCAGGACAGGTGTCCCACCCCCCTTCGCCCTAAGCCTCGGAGCGTGTGGAAAGGACCCGAGGTGCCGCAAACCGCAGTGTGAAGCCGGCGTGAAGAATGTGTCACCGGCACTCTGCGCATCCAAAGGGCACACAATCCCCAGACGCCTCCCTGGCCGAGGGTTGGCGCTAGACTTGGGGGGAGCAGATGGTACAAGGGGATGCATGGGCAACCAGAACCGATGGGGGTGGCGCACCAGCACCCCTGGGCAAAGGTTCCAGGCTGGCTCAGTGAGAGCAAAGGACACAATGGGGGCTGGAGAAGGTTCATGCTGGACTCTGGGGGTGCAGAAGGCACAACAGGGCTCTGATCAAGTTTTGCAGATCCACTCGGGGGGTGCATAAGGAACTGGGTCAGGTTTTTTTTCCCTGTGCGATGCTTCTAGTAAGGTTCAGTGGGAGCAGAGGGGATAAAAGCAGTGGTCGAAGTGGGGGAAAAAAAGTAGGGGAACTGTGGGTGGAGAATCGGGGGGGGTGGGAATAAGCGAAGATTGGATCAGTGGGCGGAGTCAGGGGCGTGACTAGAAATAGCAAAACATACCAATTTTTAGTATGTTTAGCATTTCACTGACCAGTTACAGCTTATAACGTTATTTAATTCAAACAATGGATAAACATGTTTAATTGAGGTTTAATTCAGAAAAAAGCAAACACTCATAGGGAATACAGGTTTATGTAAAGAGTGCCCAATATAAGCAGGAACAACATGTTACCTTAATACTTTTACTCTCATTGTTCAGAAATCCATGAGTATTTTTTGTCTCCTGTACACATGTGTTAAGCAGGGCTCAGAAGAGAAAGAGACGCTTCAGGAGAATCTAGAATCACAGAAAGCCACAAAGGCTCCTTCGTATTCATGTCAACCAGCTAGCTGCTCAATCATAATATATCAAAAAGAATAACTGGTGGGCAGAATGCAGAACAATGTCATACATTCACCCCAGTACAGAGATCTGGCCCTAAATCAATCGTTTTTTTGCTCACCATGTCATTCCAGTTTGTACCCAGCCACATGCAAATCAGTCTTGACCCTGCGCCCAATGGGAACATTCCAGCCCGAACTGCCTAGCCAGGTCCTCCCGGTCTGGAAATAAGCATCCTAGGAACAGTTATGGGGTTTCACCCTTCAGCCAGAATAGCTTTATTTCAGTGGCATGGAGAGCACGATACCCAGGTCTGGGCATACCCGTCCCACTCGGGGTGACAAAAGCAAAAATAAAAACTGATTAACAGAATGCAAAACAATGTCATACATCCACCCCGTACAGAGATCTGGCCCTAAATCCATCGTTTTTCTGTTCACCGCTCCTGTCCGCTCACCGCTCCTGACCCCGTTTACCGCTCCTGCCCCAGTCACCGCTCCTGCCCCAGTCACCGCTCCTGCCCCAGTCACCGCTCCTGCCCCAGTCACCGCTCCTTTCCTTTTGCCTCTCCTGCCCAGTCACTGCTCCTGCCCCATCACTTTTCCTGCCCGTTCACAGCTCCTGCCCGTTCACAGCTCCTGCCCGTTCACAGCTCCTGCCCGTTCACAGCTCCTGTCTGGTCAGCACTCCTGCACGATCACCCCTCCTGCCCCATCACTTCTTCTGTCCCATCAGTTCTCCTGCCCCATTCACTGCTCCTATCCGTTCATTGCCCCTATCCGTTCACTGCACCTGCCCGGTTACCGCTCCTGCTCATGCCTAATCACTGCTCCTGCCCAGTCACGGCTCCTGCCCCGTCACTCAGCCTGCACCGCCACTGTAGTTACAGACACTGAACAAAAATACTTTGTTTGCCGATATTCTCCTTGTGAAACAGCAGAATGCGGTCACTCACAGTGAAGCCAGCCGATACATAGGAAGAGACAACATTTTAATAAACATAAAAGGTCATGTTTAATGCCAGGCCAAATTAGGGACCCAATTATTAAAGAAAGTCTCAAAATTGCACCCATGGTATACATAGTTGCATTAAGTGCTGCTATACGGCTTTCATGAATTCACAAGAATTTACAGAAGTAGGGCAGGTAATAGTACTCCTAAAAAATATTTGTGAACTGCATTTTAGCATGAGCAAATCTGCAGGTGTGGATTTGCTCATGCGAAAATCTGAGTGTCTGCAAGTTCACTTTCCCTCCAAGCACTCCCCCCCACTACATGCACCCGCCCCCCCCCCCGCCCCACCCTCCCGCCGCTTTGGAAGAAGGTTTACGCCATTGTCAAGACTAAATTTCCAACATTTCCCAGTATGGGAAAAGATTCGAGAAGAGTTGTTGAAAACCCTTCAAATATGCAAATTAGTAGGTTTGCACAGACTCAAAAGGGCATTCCAATCTTGGAACTACTGCTTACCACTGCGTTCAGCCCCAGTTTGCAGATCTGCTGATATATGGCAATATAAGGGGATTGCTAATAGTCAATCACTACTATGGTATGAGCCCTGGCATAATCAGAGAGTCTCTATCAGAGCTCTTTTATGAGATTGCTGCCATAATTTGTGGCACTACATGGCACCAAAGGAACAAGTGATTTTGCTACAGAACATGAAGTTTTATGACACAACCTGCCCCATGGACAAGTAGATATTTTATTAAATTCTACACCCCTGACTAGGCATGGTTTAGGGAGTCTTTTTAAATGAAAATATCTTTTTTGTGTTACGATTGTAAAAGCTGCTTTTCAGCGTCGGACAGGTGAATCCGTGTAAAGTGACAATCACATGCCTGGCCACCAAAGCACAATCCACCTTCCAAGGCCTCATAGCCAAACTACAGCACAGGGTTGCACCTTCCATTTCTCTCATCGAAGAGCAGCTCTGCACATGACAGATAAAAGTGCCTCACAACCTAGGACAGTGTTATAGGATCAGTGCAACCCTATATATAGAAAATATATAAGCCAAAGCCTCTAGAACATCCTGCCACCTGTATTGCGAATTCAAGAGAACCATCGCAATTTCAAGGAAGGCTTGAAAACCAGTCTGTTCGCAGAAGCATTCAGGCCGCCTCCTGATTGCAAGGCCCGTAAGTAAAGACTTTCATGGTCTTCTGGTTACAATATTTTCATACGGTTTTAAACCACATGTACTTTCCTTCAGTATGTTGTGCACCGGCCTTCTCCTACTTTCGTTTCTTCCTCCTATTGTCATAGAGCTCTAAAGTGACCAGTCTGTAAGCTCTCTATAAACTCCCATAAAGTAATCGATGTTGTCATTTGTGATATCTGTGATGTGTGAGGTCATGAGCAGTGCAGAGGAGATGTTATGATTACATAGATCGTAATAACTGAAGAATTCCCATTTGTTTTTATAGTTTTCAGATGGCAACAATAACATTTCATTTTTTTTTTACAATAATAGCAAGTATTTTAGTATTTGTGAAGGTGACAAAAAAAACTCTCCCTCCAATGTAGCACTCAGTCTCTCTTTACAACAGCAACTTTACCAAGGAGAAGAACAATTAAAATCCATCTAACTGAGCACATGAAGTGCAGGCTAAATAAATCGCCAGTACTTACAGGTAATAAAAATAAAATGCAAACTTTGATCCAGCTTTGCCAATGAAGAGTAAGAGCTATTTTTAGACGGATGTGAACAGCAGGCACAGGTTTTGTGCTGTCGCTGAAAGTGAAGGGCATTGAGTAAAGTGGACTGTCCCAATGTCCCATGCAGTGTACATTGGTGGGCGGAGCCAAAATATAAATGACAATTAAACAAAACAATGGATGAAGCCTGGTAAACAAAACCTCCTCTGTGTAAACATACTATGTACGAATGTTTTGTTAAAATAATAGTCTGTTTAGACAGCCAAAGAAGTTTCAAAGATCAGAACTAATAATACATTTCAGCCAGAAGACCAGAATCAAACTACTCACCACTAAGAAAGCATAGTCAACAAGTGGTCACGATTTCATAGAAATGACTTCATGTCTTGTAGAACTCCTTTTTGAGAAGCACGGTTTAAATAAAATGTATAGCACCAAAGTAGGTCATAGCTTACAAAGTTTCCTATTTTGTCATGGCTCTTTTTAATTAAGTCAAACACAATTGTTTGTGTAATTACAACACTACCAAATGTCGTTGACATCATAAATGACAACCTGCAAATTTCAGTGTTAAATCCAACCTAACTGCAAGTTACTTCAGTCTATTTTGAGCTGAAGGTATATTTGACTTTCACATGCTGCAGCCTTCAGGAGAAACTCCACTCTCAATTTTTCTTCTTTTTGTTCGGAGGACATAACTGTCTCATTTAGCAGAACAATCGGCTAACAAAAATGTCTCCCTGTCCAGAACTACATAGTAATATTTAACACAGCTAGGCAGTTATTACTGGACCAAAAGACAAAATATCAAATCTCCATACCTTTCATCATAGCTGCTTAATTTCGAAGAAAGGATTATGTCTGAATCTTTGCTGTTACTCTCCTTCTTCCAGAAAAGATCTGAACTATCATCCCATTTGCTGAAAGAACGACTTCCGAATTCTTCAGAATCATCCCCATATCTGAACGAACAAGAAAATAAACACACTATGGTTCTGCATTTTGTAGACAGCAAGTTGAAACATGGAGTTCGATATCTACAACCCAACTCATGCAATAGGGTGTTCCTAGACCTTGGAGACAAATGCTTAGTCAGTGTTCAGTACACGAGTTGACACCCCCTCATCAAGCGTCCTATTCCTCAATTATAAGCATGGTATGCTACAACAGACATAAAGGAGATATTAGGTCCATAAACAACAATTTCCCAAGGAAAGCGGAGATTTAGTTTCAAAACTGAACTTCAAAAACATGCCCAGGTCACCACCCCCTTTTCTGTATCGTTTTTGGCCACTATAGGTGTGGCAGGGTATACTCAGACATGAGTCCCTTTCTCACTGCACCATCAGGATTCAAGCAAGCCGGGCCGAAGACGGCTGAAATGCCAGAAACCGGTCCCCGGTAGCTTATCTCCTTTCTGGTGAAGAATTGGCTTGGTAGTTTAGTCTGCCCTGTTGCCATGATGCACTGGGCCAGGGACAGACTGATTTGCATATAGCCAGGTTCTGAGCTTGGATGGTGCAGTGAGATAAATAACGGTGATGGATCAAGCCCTGATCTTTGGACTGGGTAAGAGTGGTCTGCTTAATTCAGACACTCTGTTCATCACCACCCCCTTTTCTGTATCAGGTCATTTTAAGAGCAACTAGTTTAAACATTCCTGTTTATAACAAGCATTTGCAATGCAATAGGTCTCGCATTCACACTATTTTGAGCTATTGGCATTGTAAATGACAATGCCTTCTATTTATGTTTTGGGTTTTAAAACATAAATACAAGGCATTGATATTTAAAATACTAATAGCTTTAAAAATGGAATGAAACTCACCATCTATATCAACAGAAAGGGCGCTTTAACCACATCGCTGCTGCAGCTATTCCGCCGCAGCGCTAAGGGTGCGGGGCGGGCGCATGCTGGTGACTGAACCACTCCGTCACCAGCCGCGGTTGGGCTGTGCTCATGACGGAGCAGTTCCGTCATGGCCCCGCCCGCTCAATGGAACGCCCAGCGCAGGCGCGGAATCTGCGCCGCGCAGGCGCGGCGAGCGGGCCATGACAGAACCGCTCCGTCATCAGCACAGCGCCACCGCAGCTGATAACAGAGGGGCTCCGTCATCAGCATCGAAAGAGTTAAATATATTAGGTGAAAGAGTAAACACCCTAAGTGGCGCAGATGAAGGCACCTCAGAATACTGAACCGACTGCAATTTCACCTGAAAACAGACATCGTTTGTCACAAAATGAAGGGACCCATGCACCGGCTGTATTTTTATCTCAGTGGAAGAAACAGGAGTTGTCAATAAAACACACAAACAGCAGCTGTTCACACAGATGTGCTGGTGCTTTTATTGGCAACGCTGGCAGGAGCAATTGGTGGTGCAATTTGCAGAGGCCTCCTCACGAGGGCCCTGACACTTATTGTTTTACAAATTAAGCACTGTGCACACTGTGTGCACCCCGCCTACTCTATGCAGAGTATGTGTTCGACCTACCTTCATCTTTACATAGTGTGTGCACCCACCTCATGCCTCATGTTTACCACTATACACATAATGTTTAGCATACACACATCTTTGTGCAGAACAGGTACACAACACCTGCCTCTGTCTGTACACAATGTGCAACCTGCCTCTGTACAATTGTCTGCATCATTCTTGATCCTGTACATGCCAAGTGCACCCTGTTTACATCTGTAGGCGCCTAGTGCATCATGCATACCAGCCACACCTACCGCTGTATATATTGTGTGCGTCCTGCCCACCTCTGTACACACCACCTGCCACACCCCTGAATCTGTACACGCTGAGGGCAGTCTACTGGCGTCTGTACACACGGTGCACATCTTATATTTACCTTTGTAGACACCGGGTGCACTGTCAGGTACTGCTATACGCATGTTGGCACCGTACCTACAGACTTGGTGCATACTGGACACCTGCTGGGCATATGTATTAAAAGTAAACTTTCAACTTTGCATGTAATTCAGGCAGTAGGAAGATTGGTTTCTGAACAGTAGGGACAAACAGTGCGTCTGCGCCTGAGCCCGTGGTATGCCCACCCTGGAGTGTTAAATGTGGCAGGGTTTCAAACTGATTTTCTACAAGCAATTCATTGGCTGCTGCATTCAGACCCAAGTGTGAAAATTTCAAATAAAACCTAAAACACTACCTTTTATTGCAACACATGGTTCGAACCGTGGAGTCTAGGGGTGGTGGGGGGGGGGGGGGGGGGGGGGGGAGGAGGAATTAATCTTTGTTCCTATTTATATATTGGAAATTTTGTATCTCTTTCCAGTCGCCTCGAATGCAGTTATAAAGTGTGCGTCTCCCAGATTTGTATTTTTTTTAAGTTTCCAAAAGTGCATACAATTTCAGTGTAGTTTAATCTGCTTAACTAAACATTTGCAAAGTGGCCTATCACTTTAAATGGGGAAAATCCAGGACGGATATCGATACTTAACTTCAACCTACATGATTTTCAGAACTAGACTTTGGGATCGTGCCGTAAAAGTAAGTTGACTTGCAGCAGTGCGTATATAAACAAGACGGCTGATGGACGATGCCCACGCGGCATGTACACCAATGTCCTAACATCCTACTCGAAACCATGGCATAGCAAGACTGTCATGCACCCTAATGCATACAAAGAAACTGCGCCCGCCTCGTACTGGTTCGGTAGTAATAGGCAACCATAATTTGGAATACAGTGGGCTGCTCTAGTACCAGGACCCTGGTGCCACTGCCCGTACTGCTCTAAACATAGTTACACCGCTAGTCAGCCGGAAGGAAACAGATGTAATAGGAGAAGACAGAGGGACAGTTTCCAAAGCCGAAAGAAAACAAGCGTGGTGAAAGCAAATCGTGCGGCTAAATAAATAAACAAGCGCGGAAACAGGCTAGAAAACGTCTTCCTCTGTACATGCAGCGAGCACTGCAGCTGGCTAGAAAAACAAGCAAGCAATCATGTTAGAGGGTGGTGGCCAAGCAATTATGCGGGCGGGCAAGAAAAGCACTGGGAAAGGGGTGAGAGTATGGGCGAGCAGTGATGACTGGGCAGGGGAATGGGGAGGGGGGCAGCAACATGGAGAAGAGGCAGAGAGAAGTAAAACAGGACGAGACTTACCCCAGTCTGCGGCGCGAGGAGTACCGCGCACGAGGCAGGCACATAGTGCCCGAGCTGCGCACGAGAGAGACCCAGAGAGCACAAACTGCAGCGTGGAGCGCGCCGAGCAAGAGCGGACAGGGCACCATCATGGCAGCGTCGGATTCCAACACGCGCCTTGGGATTGGGTCGGGCGCGTGAGCGGTCTACATTACAAGCTCACGCGCGCGACCCAATCTGAAGGCGCGCATCGGAATCCGACGCTGCCATAGACAATGCTGCGCGCGTGACCAGCTCTTGTCTCCCCTCGTTGTCGGCTGAGCAGACAGCTATAGCTCTCGCAGCGAGAGCGCACTTTTCGCCAGGGTGAGACCTAAAAATTGTTATCTTAAGCCATACTTCGTCTCTTTCACTCTTATATTGTTAAAATATACTGCTACCCTATTATCAGCTATCACACATTAGTGGTGCTACTACGCCTTTCTTTTCTCTTTCAACTCTACACATGTACCACTTAGGCCCTTTAGTTCTATTCTGGGAGCTAGATGCCCCCTAAAGGGGCTGGGAAGACCCCGGTGTCAAGACCTATCCCAATTAATGAAAGTTATAGCATGGGGTTGAGGTGGCCTTAGGTTCTTTGAAACCTAATGAGGTCAGGAGTTCGTCGTCCAGGGGTGGTCTATGACTGACTGGGGCAAGCCTGCCTTTCACATCCAGTAATCAAGGTATGGTTATATAGGTACTCTTGACCTCTGAAGATGGGTAGTGACCATCACCATCAATTTTGTGAACATCCAAGGAGGAAGGTCGTAGGGGAGCACTGTAAATTGAAAATACTCCTGCCTAACTTGAAAAGTAGGTAATGCCTGTGGGACTGCAGCACAGGAATATGAAAATGTGTCTCCGGCAAGTTGAAGGATGCCATTGAGTCTCCTTGGTCTAAAGTTGCTAGGTTCTGAGCAAGAGTGAGCATTCACAACCAGTCTTCCCTCAAAAGGTGTTCAACAGGCAAAGGTCTAAAATAGGACTCAGACCTTCTGTGAATTGAGGAAGTAACACCGGTGGCACCCTCCTCCACTTTGAGACGGCTATCCATTCGATGGCACCTTTGAGAAAATAAAAGGTTGACTTACTGCATTAGAATTACAGAGTTCTCCCCCAGACAGTCACTCTGGTGAGGGGGAGAAAGCTGGGGAGGAAATTAAAGCGGGGGGGGGGGGGGAATGAAGGGCGGGGCATAGCCACTTTGAACAATCTGTAAGACCAATCTATCTGACATGATGGATCTCCAGACAGAGAGGAAAGGACATATACTGCCACCAACTGGCTGAGTACGAGTGTGACAGTGCACACTAAAGCAGTTTGATAGCCGCTGCAGCAGGGGAGGAAGAATTGGAAGGCTGCTATTCGGTTAGATTCTTGGCCTCAAAAGGACTATGTTGGTTGCTGCAATACAGACTGGAAAGGCTTGCATTGTCTGTTATCTAGCCTCCTGGAGTAGCCCCCAAATGTTCTGTATTGGTGGGGAAATTTCTTTGCTGGAATACACAGTCCCAAGGATCGCACTATGACGTAATCAGTCTTGAAATGTGCAAGCACTGAATCAGCCTTTTATCCAAATAGCCTAAGCCCAAGGGCATATTCATTGAGGACACTTGCACATCTCCAGAAAACCAGGTTGACCACATCTACGTGTGCTACCTGAGCACAACACTGGTGCCAACAGTTCTGCCCATGCAGTCTATAATCTCCAGACCAGCTCAGAGTACAAACTTGGCTTCGTCATGACCACCCTTTATAGTTTGCGTTAGTGACGCTAAAGTTCACCGGGACAGCCAGAAAGATCTTACACTCATGCACTCTAGTACTTGGCCAGAAAATCTAAAAAGGCCAACTGCATTAATAGATCTGGGTGCCAGACTTGTCGTAAAAAACATTCTCTTACCGTCTTTCTAAAAACATCAATCCTTTTTGATTACCTATCCAGCGGATTGGCCAGAAAGGAATTTGGCTTAACTTTATTAATTGAGGCTCGGCCAATCAAGCTGCCCGATGTAGGTCACCAATGGCTGGTCTGTCGCGTAGGAACAGGTCGGTTGACTGGCAGCCATGAGCAAGGTATAAAGCATGTAGCCATGAAGGTATCACTAAAGGCTTCATTAAAAGGCAATAACTGCTTTGATGAAGCTGAACCTGGTTGAGGAATCTCAGTAAATGCATTTGTTTTTGCCTCTACACCGAGCAACTGCGATTCTAGTTCTTCATATGCCATCCCAACCATTACTGCAAACAAGGTGCTTTCTACATGGACATCAATTCGCCAAAATGCCAGGGGTAGTGGAAGTGACTTCACATGCCCCTTGACCTTCACTTTCACTCACACATACATATGCTTATACACATGCATTCACACACACACACTCCTACATAAACACACTTAAAACAAACAAAAGAGGTGAGTGATGCCCCCACCAATATGCATAAGGATGAACTGTATCTGTTCCTTCCACAGATTTTACCAGTGCTGACGTTTGGGGTCACAATGGCAGTGCCAGGGATCAGAAGGGGCATGCATGGGTCACAGCAGAGACCCCTGGCAATCCCTAAATGAAGTCCATGACTTTATTCCTTTGATGCGGTACAAAAGGGGGTGGTGATGGACGGAGCATCTGAATCAATCAAACACTCACACCCAGTCAAAAGATCTGGGTTTAATCCATCACCGTTCTTTAGCCCACTCTGCATCCCCAGTTCAGACATGTCTATATGCAAATCAGTCTGACCCTGTACCTCATGGGAACAGTCCAGCCCGAACTGCCAAGCCATGTCTTCCCTGGACTGGAAACAAGCTTCCGAGGACCGGTTTCTGGCATTCCAGCCGTCTTCAGCCCGGCTTGCTTGAATCCGGTCCAGGGAAGACATGGCTTGGCAGTTCGGGCTGGACTGTTCCCATGAGGCACAGGGTCAGACAGATTTGCATATAGCCATGTCTGAACTGGGGTGGCAGAGTGGGCTAAAGAACTGTGATGGATTAAACCCAGATCTTTTGACTGGGTGTAAGTGTTTGATTGATTCAGATGCTCCGTCCATCACCACCCCCTTTTGTACCGCTTTTGGCTGCCATACGTGTGGCAGGGTATGCTCAGACGTGAGTCCCTTGCTCACTTTGCCACTGGATTCAAGCAAGCCGGGCTGAAGACGGCTGGAATGCCAGAAACCGGTCCTCGGAAGCTTGTTTCCGGTCCAGGGAAGACCTGGCTTGGCAGTTCGGGCTGGACTGTTCCCATGAGGCACAGGGTCAGACTGATTTGCATATAGCCATGTCAGAACTGGGGTGGCAGAGTGGGCTAAAGAACGGTGATGGATTAAACCCAGATCTTTTGACTGGGTGTGAGTGTTTGATTGATTCAGATGCTCCGTCCATCACCACCCCCTTTTGTACCGCTTTTGGCCGCCATAAGTGTGGCTTTCAAGCAAGCCGGGCTAAAGACGGCTGGAATGCCAGAAACCGGTCCTCTGAAGCTTGTTTCCGGTCCAGGGAAGACCTGGCTTGGCAGTTCGGGCTGGACTGTTCCCATGAGGCACAGGGTCAGACTGATTTGCATATAGCCATGTCTGAACTGGGGTGGCAGAGTGGGCTAAAGAACGGTGATTGATTAAACCCAGATCTTTCGACTGGGTGTGAGTGTTTGATTGATTCAGATGCTCCGTCCATCACCACCCCCTTTTGTACCGCTTTTGGCCGCCATAAGTGTGGCAGGGTATGCTCAGACGTGAGTCCCTTGCTCACTTTGCCACTGGATTCAAGCAAGCCAGGCTAAAGACGGCTGGAATGCCAGAAACCGGTCCTCAGAAGCTTGTTTCCGGTCCAGGGAAGACATGGCTTGGCAGTTCGGGCTGGACTGTTCCCATGAGGCACAGGGTCTGATTGATTTGCATATAGCCATGTCTGAACTGGGGTGGCAGAGTGGGCTAAAGAACGGTGATGGATTAAACCCAGATCTTTTGACTGGGTGCGAGTGTTTGATTGATTCAGATGCTCCGTCCATCACCACCCCCTTTTGTACCGTTTATTCCTTTGATGGCACAGGTATTGAGTCTAGGCCCATTACTGGAGATGCATCTAGCCCACTGTCATATTGTAACATAACATACAATAAATCCTTCGTTTAAGGAGGGGGAAGAAACTAGATCCCCTTCCTCATCATCATCCCGGTCTTGAGGGTCACTGGGTGTCTCAAGGAATTAGTCAGAATCAGAACCAAAAATTAAATAAATCCTGTGCTGGTACCAGTATCGGAGCAGAGGTGTTGGATTTCACTCTGTTTGCACTTTCATAATTTCACAGCATGGCATAATCCCTGAATCAGACAGACATTGAGTTTGGGGTTAGAGGTTGGTATCGGATCATTGACCGGCGCCAGAGAATGCAAGTCAGCACTAATACAGAAGGAACTGGGGGTGGACCTCTGCACCTTACTTCAAGTCATTGCTAAAGTCAGCAGCAGCTCAGTAGGGTGCCTCGTGGTGGCAGACTATGTTAGGGGGAGGAAGCAGTTCCCCATGGAACTCCTATGTTGTTCCATGGGGATCGCAGGTGCGAAAGAGGGAGCCGAGGAGGGTGGATGAGTGGACGAAGTGGGGGAGAAGTAGGATCTTTACAAAGAGTCCCTAACACCTTCTCGTCAGACTTCGAGATGGGGTTGAGCCTCTCTTGGCCTTGTGTCTAGACTTCAATTTGAACTTCGTGAAGGACTCTGATCTAGAAGTGGATTACCTGCGGGAACAGCCTCAAGACCAGTACTGCAAATTGGAGAGGGTACTGGACCTATGCCTCAACCTCTGCTTGTGCATAGTGATGTAGAGTTTTGCCTCTTAGTCCACAACCAACTGGAGGTGCATGAGGCATGTGCCCGTATCCAGAGCATCAAGGGCGCAGGTCTTGCGAGTACGCTATCTAAATCAGCTTCCTGCAGTCTCAGCACTGTTTGAATCCGGACTTTTTTGGTGAAAGCATCATTACCTAGCATACTGCTAAATGTTTAAGAGCGGTAAACCAGCAATTTTGGGGGCAGACCTCTGGATCCCCGTTGAAGGGCACGGATAGAAAGGAACCGACGTCAGCATGTAGGGCAGGCACATAAACGACTCGGCCCTTTACTTTCAGGGAGGTATGGAGCCACCACAAAGCTACATTGCTCCACCTACTGGCAGCACTGCTGAAAAATACTTCAGATCCAGTCTGGCACCTGGGGATATTCAGAACTGTGAATCTGCTATTTGAGATAGCCATCAGAAAGCTAAGCTTTCACAAATTGGAAAATTAAAAATCCGACTCCCTCCCTGCACAGTAAGGACAAGTCCGATCCAGTTATGGAGTTATATGAAAAGAATCTGCTGCAGGGGAAGAACACCTGCTTCAGTGCCAATGAATGATACCAAAAGCAGAGGATGCAGTGTTGGTGTCTGTTCAAGAATGGCATCTGTGGATTTAGTAATTTTACACAAAGTTTCCACAAAATCATCCAATGTGCCATCTTCAGCACCTAGTTTCTAATCAGGTCATGAGATTGTTACTGCAACGGCAAGTGTTATAAAAAGGTCTTCACATTTTGGGGACCAAAGTGCTATGTGATGACTTTGCTGAAAGCACCACTATACTGAGGAAGGTGGTTAGATTGTTATCACTATACAGGACTTGTAAGATACAACTGGAATGAATCCCTCAACAAATGTTGTGGAAAATGTAGTTGGGCTTCCCAAACGCCAGATGCAATTCATAAACTACCCTTTTGAGATAAGCTTCCTCCACATTGACACAATCATACATCTATAAAACTGAAAGATTACAGAACTGTCCCATGTACTTTGGCAGACATTGTTTCGGTCATGTTTTGCATAGCTACTCTCTTAATGAGTGGTATACAGGCATCATTTTTTTTTACAGTTTAATAGTTCTTTATATGTAGTTTACCTGTAAAGCTTCACTAAAACTTTGAAGTATCATATTGAAAACCTGTGGATATAATATCAGCATCGGTGCCTGCTATTTTGAGAAAAAGGCTTCAACAATATGGGTCAATGCTGGGTGACTTCTTTTCATCTAAATAAACCAGTGAAACACTATGATGGTGCATGTAGCTAGTGTCAGGGAGGTTCTAACAATTTTACACAGTGCACATGTGAAAGAATCCAAGGCAATGAATGAATGTTGTGCTAAAGAAAGTTTTTGGCCCTATTGTTTATGATTACCAACAGTAATTTAGCCACTGAGCAAAGCCAATGGACCATTTGCCTGCTGATGAAGCACAGGCTTTTAGGCAAGTAACAGTAGATTGCAACACATCATGAAATCAGTTTATGGCTCTTTTGATTCAACTGCAAGAGGGATCAGATCTGCTTTTTCACTGGAGGTCAATCTGAAGATTTTGGGTATGCCTCTTGACCAAGCAAATGTGTTTAGGGACATGGTGGATAATATTTTGAAAATGTTCAAGGAATTTTAGGAGTCGCTGGAGCACACACAACAGAAAGGCAGGACAAGGGTTACGGTTACAGTTAACTCTGCGGTTACAGGGAAGAAGCAAGTGTTGCAGATGTTCCGCAGGCTGGGATGGAAAAATATTGCTGCCGATGTCAAAGTCCAGCAGATAGTTAATCTCTACATTTCTTAGTAGAAGGAATGCGCAACTACATTCATATTCTACTCTGGCTCCTGCTAAACAAAGTAGAAGAGCAGATGAGAAGAATGTGAAATGGAATTAAAATCATCATAAGTGTTTGAGAAGAGTTAACTTGTTTAGTAAACACCTCAGCCACTGTCCTCGATCCTCCTCTCCTCTTCCCACATATCCTTTCTAGAACCTTTGTGTTGAATGGTTCTCAGCATATCAAATGCAGGCGTGGTGGATGGGCGATATCACTTTTGATAAAAGAATACTATAAATCTTTCTTTTTTAATGAACAAACAAGAACTAAGACTACATCAATATACATTTCATTAAGAATAAGGGTACAATAACAATTGTATGTTGAAGTGTTATGCATCATTTAAAGATTTATACTATAACAATTCAAGATGTACATATGACAAGGAGGAATACTAATGAAGTGCGGGGATATAAAACTGTTGCAAGGATGGGCAAGAACATGTTAGATAATCTAGAAGAATAATTTACTGGGAGACCACTAACACAATATGCACCGAACAGAACTAGAATACATTTCCACAACTGTATTTTTACAGTCCAGTTGAATGTAGTCCTTCAAATATGTCAGAGGGTTAAGCGGGACAGATGCTCTCCCTACTAAATGTTTGATCCAATATTGCTTTATGTGTTCTTTCGTCTGATTGTCTTATGTTATCTATATTTTGATGATTGTCTGGTTCAAAATCATCCTTCATATTGTCTTGAGTTTTGCGACTTTTTATGCAATCAGGGTGCTGGACTACCCTACTCAAATTCCAAAATCTCCCATCCCGGGTCTTTACTGCATTCCTGAATAGCTTTATTACTTTCATTGGTTTTGGAAATCTGGATAATTTTTCACAACTTGTCGGTGCTTTGACCTTCACCAAATCACTTATTTTCACTGTTCTCTGTGTAGTGTGATGATAAATGTAATTATTTTATTTTTTTGCATGCTTCTTGTTCTTTTATTTATTTCTGTCACCGGGATTATCTGTTTTTTACGTTGATCCACCCTTTCTGCATTTCATCCAACCTGGAACTAATTTGGTGCTGATTTGTTCCCTCTAAGCAACTCAAAGGGAGTGCATTCAGTTATTTGGTGTTGTGTGAGTTGAAACACTATCAATCTGATTAGCTCCTCTTTCCACTGAACACCATTACATTTGGCTAGTTGTATGCCGTCCTTTAGTGTTTGGTTAAATACTACTACTACCCCCATCTGTCTCTGGGTGATATTAGGAGCAAAAGTGGTGTTTGGTGTCATTTTTCTCTTAGCATTCTTTGCTTTTTTTAAAAACAAAATTGTACTCCGTTGTCTATTAGAATAGAGATTGGTAAAACTTCTCTTTCAAATACCACTTCCAAAAATTTTATAATGGTCTTTAAGCTGACATTCAAGACAAATGTTATTTCTGGCCATCTGAAGTACAAATCACTTATGACTCTTACGAAAGGCGACAGTAATTCACGTCTCAAAGGTCCAATTATGTCAATGGTCCTTCAGGAAATTTGCGAGAGTACGTTGGGAGGCTTTCTAGTGACTAGGATTTTGTCACTGTTGCAGCATGAGAAACATTCTATTTCAATTCTTTCTACTTGTAAATCCATTCCTGGCCATCAAAAGTCCAATCTTAGTCTTTCTTTCATTTCATAGACACCTAAATGCCCTTCTTGTGCAATCTCAATTAATTTATTTAGCTAAGTTACAGGTGGAATCAATTTTCTTCCACAAGATAAACAATCATCCATTAAAGTTGGTTCATGCTTAATCTTCCAATAGGGTTTAATGCTTTCCCAATCTTCTCCACCCTGTTTTCATTTTATTTCTAGCAATCTTTTACTTTATTTAGTACTTCATCATCCTTCATTTCTCTAACCTAATCAACTTCTGACTTTATGCCACCAGTTATAACACAGATTCTCACTGGGTAAATAATTTTCTTTGTCTTAACCTTTCATTTTTTATTAGTTATTGAATATCTATTAATCTAGACAGACAATCTGCTGCACTATTTTTAATACATGGTACATCGAATGTAGACTCCTGGAGGTTGATAGTCCATCTTCCGATTTGGCCAATCCTTTTTTTTTTAATAAAAACTTTTTTAAAGTGGTGTGTGATCAGTGCATACTTTGAATGTATGTCCCTATAGAAAGTTTTTGAACTTTTGTAATGTACAAAAGACTGCCAGTGCCTCTTTCTATATGACTGAATAGTGAAATTCTGCTCCCACTTAGCGGTCTTTAAGCAAAAGCAATAGTTGTTTCTCTACTATGAGTTTCATGAGGTGGAGAAGTGTGGCTCAGGGGTTAGAGGCGGCAGACCCGGAAGCTGAGATCGGTCCTGGACCAGGGTTCAATTCCCCGCCTCGGCGGGTCTTGAGCTAAAAATTCCACGGACTCGATAATTCTCGCTCCGGTGCCTTCTCGACTCACGGGTTCACACTCTGCGACTCTGGGCAATAGCTTGCTTAATCTCCACAAAGGCCCCTCGCGGCGGGATGCCTGACTTTCACCTTGTGGATACCCGCTGGGGCTATCACACAGGGGAATATCAGGATGGGTTCCCTAAGCAAGCGCCGGGACACCCACTGCGGGTAGCTGTGCGCTATATAAGCTCAACTACATTTACATGAGTTAACACAGCTCCTACTCCCCCTTGAGCTAGCATCTGTGGTGACAGTACATTCTTTCGAGATATATATGGTCCTAACTTGTGAGTATTCATTAAACTTTTTTTATGTCATTAACCTCATCTTCACATGCCTTACTCCACTCAAAAGCCATTTTATTTTTCATACACATCCTTATATTAATTGTTCTGCTGGCCAGAAGAAACAGCAGTTGCACTTACCACCTTCGGTTTGACCTGGCTCTCTGGGCCGTATTAAGGCTCACAGAAGCTGGGGCTACATAATGGAGGTCAATGAACGTAGGGTATGCTGAATCTTTGAAATAACTCTGCTTTCTAGTACAAGCTTACGAAAGCTAGAACAACCTATTCTGTACACAGCACATCACAATAACACCAATCTCAGCTTGGTCGCTCACCAAAGAACTGCATGCTGTATCTTATTAGGGTCTTAGTTCAGGACTTAAAATCTCCTGAGAACACCGATCAAGGATTAACCAATAGTATGTACCTGAGGCAATGGCTGCGTCTTCAGTATGAACTAAACATAGCATGTTTTAACTCACACTAGGTCGTTATAACAAAGACATTCAAAATTATGAAACAGTAGGTTTTAGTATTTACTATACCTAGAACGAGAAGATGTAAAAAAGGAGTCCTCCGTGTCTTCGCTGTACTTTTTCTTTGGCTTCGCAGCTGTAGGCGTTTCCTGTTCAATTGTTTGCATCTCCGACAACACTGAATGTGAAATGCCGCTGTGTAATAAAAATATATATAGATCAGATATATATGCATATAAATATGTGCTTGTGTGTATATGTGTATATATATATGTATATATATATATATATATATATATATATATATATATATATATATATATATATATATATATATATATATATTAATTAAAAAAGACATGTTAGATAGAAAAACAACCGTAAAACCCTAAAGTTTTAACATTTTCATTAACTTATAACAAACTACCAAAAACAGAAATACATTTGTAATCCTTTGGAGGTAGGGTCACAATTTGAGTGCATGGTAGTTCAAAAACACCTTACATATAATCCAGTTGATTAGTTTGTATATTATCTCTCCAGACACTAGAGATGGTTGATAAAAATAAAGATTTCGCATTATAGAAATATTATTACTGCATCCAATTATAACAATTAAGATCACACAATTTTTGTGTAGCTGGTAAAATTACAGAATATTTCAGCAAGTTTCCATACCCTAGATATACTTTAAAAATAATTACATTTTGTGTTACCTTTACAATCATTAGCATCTCGGAAGTGAACAATGGATTAAGTGAACTTTATAGGAACATCTCGGTACTCGGTCCATAGGCTCTATCCCATCATGAACACATCTTGAAAAACAAGCCAATGCGTGTGTGTTTTGGTAATGGCAAAACAGATGGCAGGTGGGCATTGATAATGGTAAAGAGCTGATGGACTAAGAATAAAAAAGCTACTCCAAAGATATCTTTATCCTACTCTTCTGTTTTTGCTCTTTACCGAACTCAGCGTTGAGTACTTAAAGGTGACGTTAAATCACTGCAAAAGGCCTGAAAACAGCTTTTTCAGTAAATCGATTGCCCTGAAATATGCAAAATGTTACTTTGGACTGTTCAAAATTCTTAGACTAGCCCAGCCTAATCTATCCAGTAAGGGTGGTTTCCACAACTGCTCGACAGGCATCATTGCCTCCTAAAGTCAAAATAACTTAAGCCCTGATTAGAAGTGGCATTCCACGCTGAGATTTAAGGCTGCCGTAATAACAGATACAAATCCGACCAGACCTCTGCACTGAATTCGTGCAATTACAAGTTAAACTGTGCAGAATATTTTTTTCAAGCCAGTATTCCATATGGAATATCAGTTGTTGTCAGATTTAACACATGCATTAACACCTGCTTCCTGATATCCTGGGCAAAAGAATACAACATGCAGTTCTGTTTCCTTTTGGCTATTACATGCAGGGCACCCATGTTCAGATTGACCAACCCATTTTTCAGTAAAAGCACGTAGGGGTAAAGTACTGTGTCTGAACTGCACGTAAAGTTTATTTGCTGCTTGTGGTAAAATGTCTTCCAGGAAGGTTTCAGATTTATAGTTATCCTTCACAGTAAGAAACTGGATTGTAAGAGGACCTAGTTTTGGATTTGACTGAATGGCTTCAAGCTTTTGGGTTCGATAAAACCTCGGTAACATAGCTCGGGGAACCAAGGGGCTGATCTTCCTTTGTCTGCTCCACAAAGTTGGTTTGCCTAGCTTTTCACATTCGTGCTTTACATGTGCAAACCAAGAAACGTTTTTCATTAGCCTTGGGTAGGATAGTAGCTCATTAGTTTCTGCCTGAAAGGCTGCTAATTCAGGAGTCGCACACAATCTTCGCCAAAAGGTTAAGGGTCTTAAAACAACCTCATCTTGATTCGGGGAGATGCCAAGATCTAGCCTCAAGGGGATTAGCGGGGTGCTAGCTGGGAGACCCACAATTTGTCTGAGGAAACTGTTTTCTACCGCTATCAACGGAGCATGAGAGCAGTGTCCCCAGAGTTCTGCCCCATACAATGTAGCTCCCCTCGCCTGCGCCCTGTACGTCTCAATCGCGGGGGCATTGGGTTTAGTTGAGGATTCCCTTGCCATTTTGGCTATGCCCCCAGCGATCTGGGCAAGCTTGATCTTGGCTTTAGCTATCTGGGCCACCCACTCCATATCTTCTGTAAGCGTGACACCCAGATACTCAAACACCGACACCCTTTCCAATGCCATCCCATTTAATTGTGGATTGGGCCTTGTTTTCTTGGGCGGGTTAACAATCATGAACTTAGTTTTGGTGGTATTAATCACCACACCCCTATTTTTACAGAATGCTGCAAACCTGTCCAGTAGCCTCTGGATGCCCATCGGCGTTTTGGACAACAAAAGTTGGACATTAATGTTTGCTAGCTTGGGGGCATCATTGTCTACGACCTCTACAAGTAGTGGGATGAGTGCGTTGACAAAGAGGCAGAACAGGGTCGGTGTGAGCCCACAGCCCTGCCTCACACCTCTGTCAACTGGGAGCCTGTTCGTTAGTTCTCCCCCCCCTTCCACATCTAACTTGTGCATAGGTGGCATAGGTGGCATCATGCAGCTTAATAAGCAGGTCAAGTAGGTAAGTTGGAATCCTCACATCTCTTAGGACCCCCCAAAGTATGGATCTGGGCACCAAATCAAAAGCAGTTTTCAGGACAACGAATATCAAATAGAGGCTGCCACTGATGATGTCAAAAGTATGAAAAATGTATTTGAGAAAAGGGCTTCAGGTCATATAAAACCATTATCCATCATCCTAGACTGGCCCAGGCTGAGATGTCAACAGATTGGTGGATGTTGAAGGCGAATGGAGAAGGACTGCCCAAGCCAGTTCTGACAAACAGCTAATCAAGTCCTGTGTATGTGTCCACTGTTACCAGTTTCAACTTGATGAAGGGAAAAGAAACTGCCCAGTGAGTAGACGGATGTCCTTCAACAGTGCCCAAAGGCATATTCAAAGCTACTACTTCTTATGCAGACTCTGATGGAATTCCCAACAGACCACCTGAATGTCAAAAGCAGGTCCCTCAGGAATAATACAGTCAAGTTAAAAGACTATAGCAAACAATGTAGCCAAGAGAATGAGGTCTCTGCTTCAGTGGTGGATGTGATCCTTCTGAAGCGGATGCAGCAAGTCTAAGAAGAAAATTTGGCTTAGGCAAGAACAAGCCACCAACTAATCTTCTGTAGTGCCCTCACTTTAGATAGGGCTATGAAAATACATGTATGTATGACCCAATCCCAAAGAAATCCAGCCATCCCCAGGGATCAGTGTCCACTACCCATCCACAAGGTTAACTGGATGGTGGACTTCATTAAAGATTTCCAACTCATGAGGAGATTAGAAATGACTACTCAGGCTATCCGCTCTGGCACGGTTAATCCTTGCAATGTGAAACACCATCAGTACTATGCCACTGTTATTGTATTGTACTTGCATTTATATAGCGCTTACTACCCCAGGCAAGGCGTCAGTGCTTTTTTGGCGAATAGTTACAAATAATTTAATGCAAATAAATTTGATATTAGCAAATAAAGAAAAAAGTGAATACATAGACAAAAAGAAAGGGAGAGAACCATTAATCAAATATATCAGAAACATTCTGTAGAAAAATATTACAAATTTATTATAAATACACACGCTCTAAAAAAATAATAGCTGGTTTACAAAATACATCACATAAAAGAGACCAGACAAGTGGCAAGCAACAATTATGTTACAAAAACAGGGGTACGACATATTCAGGGATTATGTGTCCTCTGAAACTTATTGGCCACATATGCGTCGACGGCGTTTCAACCGCTAATCAATTGCGCGGTCATCATCAGGACAAAGTGATTCACTGAGCGTCAGATAGTTTCTTTCTAAAAATTCTTGTTGGAGCAATCCAATAAGCTGGTGCGTTCGTCATAAGTTGCAAGTTCAAATTGTGTTAAAAGCGGTATCCATTCCACTCAACAAGCAGACAGCTGAAACACTTCTTGTGAGGGAAAAGGGAAGGATGATGCAGGGGCGTAACACAGGCCCCCGTGGGTGGGGGGCCTGAGCTGCAGGGGGCGCCCTCAGCACAGTACTGAGGCCCGAGAGCTCTGGATGAAATCCGGAGCGGGGGCCTTGCTGTAGTTGATGTAACCAAACCGAAGAGAAAACTACAGCGAGCACAATATACATGTGTCCAAGTTTAAGAAAATACTTCCATTTATTGAGAAAGAAAAACGCAAATGCCACCATGCCCATGCAACTAGCATTTCCTTCTGCCGTTCTGCCTAGCAAACCCCAGTCACCGAAACTATGGTAAATGAGTGTTAAAATATTCACACTTGGAAGCTAGCTCTCAGGATCAAACTAAATAAATAGAATGGTATTTGCCACAGCAAAACAAAACACATCTGTGTTCAGCAAAATATTTAAGCATTGGTATTGGCATAAGTCTGGCTATAGGCTTCACTGGCATTGCCTCTTTATTGCAGAGTTTGTGCTGTGTTTTAGTGGCTTCATTGGTGAATCTGAGAATGTACAAAACGTTGAATGGGTGTGTACATGAATGGATAAATGAGTGTTTCAATGAATGGATAATTGATAGGTAAGTGAATGAATGCATGTATGGGTATTTGAATGGGTAATTGCTTGAACGAATAGTAAAATAAAATGTATAATGGATGAATGTGTGATGGCAAGGATAGGTGCAGAGAGGTTAAAGCAATCAATGGCATTAATAATGCTATTAAAATGCTAGGGATTGCCAATATTATGCCAGTGCAAGCATTACACCATGCATAGGCACTAGTATACCAACAATGTCCACAATATATAAAGAATAACCTCAAATATGCCATTTCAGTCATCTCATAGGAGTGAACAGTATCATGCCGTGGGGGTCAAAGCTGATCCAAAGAATTGCAGCCCTAAGGCTATAGCCAGCATTGGGCAAAGGTAAAGTTAGGCTTTTGGTCTCAATTTTGAACAAAAGGCTAACTTTACTACTTTTTGGTATTCACAAATATAAGGTACGAGTAGTCCCTTTATGATTGAGGAGTTTCCGCACTCAGGTGGACCTCTGCCCCAAGTGCGGAGATTCCACTCCAAGTGCAGCGACCCTGCTATGAGTGCAGAAACTCTTCAGTCGTAAAGATTTTACTCGCAACTTATGTTGTGCCCACTGAAAAGTAGCAAAGTTAGACTTTTGGTCTAAACTTAGAGCAAAAATCTAACTTTGCCTTTGTGAATTGGGCCCATTGTGTTTGAGGTGAGTATGAACATATCAGTAGACAGAGCAGGCAGGGGCTGTCAGGAGAAGGCAGGGGAAGACCGGAGAAGGCAGGGGAAGACCGGAGCAGGCAGGGGCAGACAGGAGCAGGCAGGGGCAGGCAGGGGCAGGCAGGAGCAGGCAGGGGCAGGCAGGGGCAGACAGGAGCAGGCAAGTGCAGACAGTAGGAAGCAGCACAGGCAGGGTCTGACAGGAGCAGGCGAGCACAAAGGAGCAGGCGGGGTAGACAGGGTCTGACAGGAGCAGGCAGGAGCAAACAGGAGCAGTCAGGATTTGACAGGAGGCAGGGGCAGGCGTAAGGAGGCAGGGGCAGGCAGGTGCAATCAGGATCTGATAGGAGCAGGCAGGGCAGACAGGCCCAGCTTGTTCCACACAGGAGACAGTTATCCAGCCAAGGGCTTCACACTGTCCGCAGGGCTGAGATTTAGGTGCCGCCGTCTGCCTCCAGTGATAGATCTAACTTCTGGGCCATGCTTTGCAGGGGGCTGTGGAGCTTTCCAGGAACTCAAGTATTTCCAGCAAACCGCAAATCCAGTCGAGAAAGGTATACATATTGCTTTCTCCCACGAATGTTGAAGGTCTTGGAAAAGTAGTGTTTCAATTAACTGACCCAGAATGGTGAGGGAGAGATTGGAGTGAAGTTAATAATATCCAGAGGGTGCAGCAAACCTTTTTCAGGAGGGGTTTCACAGCGGCATTTTTCCAGGCAGTGAGGAAGGTGTCTTGTCCTAAAGGAGGACTCAACAATTCCAACAAGTGGATCTTGAGAAGCAGAAACAGAGCTCCTTTAGCTTCTCCGGGCAGAATTTGAAGGGGGTCTTGTGGGCGCAGACTGCAAGGGTGGCAGCAAGGTTGGTTACATCAACAAGTGCACAGGAGGTGCAGTATCAAGGTTGGTTGCATCAACACGTGCAAAGGGGGTACACGTGGTACGATCTTAAAGAAAGATTGTTGGGTGTAGGCATTATTTCAGTCAGAATGTTTTCACATATTTGTTTAATCTTTAAAAGAAAGTGCCAGACCGTTGCAAAGTTGTTGAGACTTTTAGAGAGTACCTGAACAAAGATTGGGAGAATGCAATCTCTCTGATAAATGAATTGACTCTTTCGAGAGGTTCAGAGCTGGAGAGATGCAATCTAAAAAGCACTTGGGAGAGTGTCTCTGCCACAAATAAGTGACGAGAAACAAAGATGATGGCCTAGTAAGGGAGCAGAATGTATGGTGTGTTCAATAAATGCAAAGTTCACATCATGTGAACATGTGAGAGCTGCACCATCAGGAGACTCCAGCCATAAACTGAGGTCTCCCAGGACCACCAGGAGACTCCAGCCATAACCTGAGGTCTCCCAGGACCACCAGGAGACTACAGACAGAGCCTGAGGTCTCCTAGGACCATCAGAAGACCCCAGCCATAAGCTGAGATTCCCCAGTACCATCAGGAGACTCCAGCCATACGCTGAGGTCTCCCAGGACCATCAGAAGACTCCAAATATATACCAGGACACCATTAGGAGACTCATGCCATAAGATGGGGTCTGAGGTCTCCCAGGATCAGGAGATGTCCTTTCTGGTGGCCAGAATAGAACGTTCCTCCACCAAGGAGGAAAGGGTGGAGGTTAAGAGGAACATTCAGACCCAGACATTGCCATATCAGATCTGGTTTGGAAAGACCGGGGGCATATTTGTGAGAGCCTTGTGGCAGTGGCATAAGAATGCCCCCGCTGCCTCCGCAATGCAGAGAGCCCCAGAGCTCCAAGGGTCCCCTTCAGGTCAGTGGCCCGGCCTGAAAGCTCCTGAGTGAGTCCGTAGGGGGCCCCCTCCATGTACTTTGCAGGGGGGGCCCATCATGTTTCGTTACGCCACTGGGATGATGGTGGAGCGGTGAGAAATAGAAATAATGCAGATTGCAGAAGGTGGGGGCAAAAAAATAGTAGAAGGTGGAATCTGTATTGAGACTGGTGGAGCTAGAGGGGGAGGGAGTGGGAGAGGCGAAGGTAAGAGAAAGGTGGGAGATGATGGAGAGACCCTGTAGGACGTGGACATGGGCGGGTGACCGAAGGAGAACAAGGAGGAAGAGAGGACAATGGAACTGTGAGACAGAGAAACAGTTAAGAAATATGTAGAAGTAGAAGGTAGAGACCCAGGTGCGAGAATGAGGGAATGTGGAAATGTGGAAAATATGCAGGTGATGGTAGAAGAGTGGAGGTGGGAGAGAACCAGGGAATAAAAGTGGAGCAGAGGAAAACTGGGAAATAGGGGCAATGGCCAGAGTGAAAGTGAGAGCATGCAGTGGAGGTTAACTGTTTATATTTGTTTATGGGTGGTTTGTTGTCCCCGTTGTCCGTGCGTGGAGTAAGTCACTGAGGAATGTGCATGAGCATGGACGATAGGGGAGAGCGAGGTAAGGAAGAGAGGGGCAAAGTTAGTGGTGAGAAAGTGAACTGGTGAAGTTGGAGAGGGTGGAAGAATAACTGGTGCAGGTGGAGAACCAGAGAAATGAGGGTGAACAAATGAGTGGCGGAAGTCAGAGCAAAACTGAAGGTGGGGGGAAGTACGAGAGAAGATTGTAAAAGGAACAGGGACGGAAGCAGCGCTTAAATGTAGGGTGGCGCCGTGTGCATGTGCATCTCTAAATATATGTTCTCCGTGGTAAGTAAAGAGCTGGGCAACCTTGTGCACCACGGCATGAAGTGGAGACCTAGTGTAGGCTGCCTGCCCAGCACCGAGTTCAGAGTTCGCACCAAATTGTTACCTAACCCACAGTATCTGCAGGGCAGCAAGCAGAAAGTAGCACATTATTTATGTGCAGCACTGGGCACATGTATAAGCCTGGAATGGCATATGGGCTCAATATGCCCAGATGGAAAGCATGCAGGGCAGAGTATATGCACAACCTGCAGGGTGACGTTCTCGGGGTAATCGAAGCGCTATCACATCAGGGGCTGGCAGTGTGTAGAGAGGAGCAGGCGACTCAACCACAACAAAAAATATCTCCCACGCACCCTCGTTCATCTTTCTTTTTTTTAAAAATATCTTTATTCAGATTTTAACACACCATAATTTTTCCCCCAGCCTCCGCCCCCGGTCAGATAGAACGTGAAATATATACAATACGATAACATTTATATAGAATATCTCAGATCACATATGATTGATTACTCTTTGAAATACAGTTCACACAATATTTTTTATTACTATCTTCAGTTTTGATTCAGAGTTTAATCATTCAATTCCCGTTTTGCAGCTGGCACCATTCTAACAGGGGAGACCACATTTTTGAACGTCTTTTGCGTCGTCTCCTACCCTTTCGCCTATATATAGAAGTTTCCATATTTGAAATGGGCAGGAATCTAGATAACCATTGATGAAAAGAGGGGGCATCAGCATCTAGCCAAGCAGAGGCAATACATAATCTAAATACCGCCATAGGTATAAATAGAAGTTCATGTCCCACTAAGTCCTTATTAGGATCTGCTGCCCCAAGTAAGATCACATCGCTAGATAAAACTACCGGGTTTTTTAGGACTGTTAGAAACTTCTCAATTCTTGCTTAATAGATCTTAACCCAATACAAGTTGAAAAGAACCTGCACCTAGGACAGCGTGTGCTTTTTCGACTCCCCCATTTAGCTATTTTATCCTGAGTTTAATATAGAAAAAAACAAGTTTTAAAAAATTGTGCCTGTTGGTTGATCGGAGAATTGTTTGGGACATAGAAAAAGCATAATTAAAATTCAACTTCTGTTATCCCCACTCTCTTGCCATTTCTGAGCAGTTTTTACCATATCATCCGGAAAATATGCATTGATAAGTGTGTAGATCCCCCCAATCGTATTTTTTTTATCATGAATTAAGACCTCCACTAGTTTGTTACTTTTAAGCCCCCATCCCCCAACCTTATGTAACAGAAAGTCCCTTATTTGCAGGTATTTGAAAAAATCTCGCCAAACCAGACCAAATTTGTTTTTCAGCTCTTCAAAGGACTGTATCCCTTCTGGAGAGACTAAGCAGCCAATTTGTACAACCCCCACTTCCAACCATTTATTCATGTAGCTGTCCTTAAAGATTCATAGGAGACTTGAATTATTTTCTAAGGGAGTGTAAAAAGACCATCTCCCTAAGCCCATCATTTTCTTTACGGTCTTCCATACCTTAAAACTACTGAGTAGCATTTTAATTTTTTCTTTCTTATGATAGCCATCATGTAAATGTCACCAAAAATACCCTCTGTTCTCTCGTCCTAAAAGTAATTGAAATATATAAGGTGTCTGCACCTCCCTCCCCTCGGGTCCTCGGGTGTTCTGTAGCAACTCACTGCTATACAATAACGCAGTCGCCCAATAGCATTCTTTTAAATTAGGGAGGGCTAGTCCTCCTCTATCTTTGTGTAGTGTGAGAAGATTAAATGCCCGTCGAGGCTGTGAGTATGCCCAGACAAAATTTGAAAGCATGTGTTCTAGTGATTTAAACCAAGAGGGTGAGAATTCCAGGCAAATTGCCCTAAAATGATATAGCCTCTTAGGAAAGAAGATCATTTTGATCACATTCACTCTTCCGATGATAGAAAGGTGCAACTTGTCTAGGCGTTGAAGATATTTTTCCATGGCTGGCAACATGGGTTTCAAGTTATCAACCAGCGTATCCAGATCAGATGTAATACTGACTCCCAGATAGGTAGCTTGTTCCACAACTCGAGAATCCCCCATATCGCTATTTTTGTTCAACACAATTTGAGTTTTACCCTGATTAAGTGCATATCTGGATACCAAGCCAAACTGGTTCGCCTCACCTTCAATGGCACTCATGGCGGCATTGGGTTCAGCTGTCACGATTGCAATGTCATCCGCATATGCAAGTGTTTTGGTGACATAGTTTTGTGAAATTATGGGCTTGATTGCGCCATTCCCTTCTAACTTACGGATGAAAGGGCCTATGGATATGGCGAAAAGCAGTGGTGAGCAAGGGCAGCCCTCGGTGTTCCCCGTGAAATCATCAGTTCGTTAGGCTGCCATTCACCATAACTACCGCCCTTGGGTTCACATATAATTTTTTTTATTGCCTGTATGTATCCTTCCCTTATGCCCAATCTAGCCATGGTAGCCCAAAGGAAGGGTCAGGAGACCCTATCGAATGCTTTCTATGCGTCAATCAGTACCAGTACTATAGGGTCTCCTATAACCTCCATGGAGTCAAACAAGGCAATCACCCGTTGAATGTGATTGATAGATAATCTGCCAGGAATAAAGCCAACCTACATGGCTGTCTCTCCAAAATACACCAATGGATGAACGACTCCGCACTCAAGCTTAATGGGTCAAAAACCGAAATTCTGCTCCTGGGACAAAAAGGGCTCTATCTACCTCCCAACATCTGGCCCGCCTGTCTGGGTGCCGCCCTTATCCCCAAGACGGAGGTCAAGAGCCTGGGAATATGGTTAGAAAAAGAGCTCACCTTTAGAACGCAGGCAAAGAAAACGGCTGGCATATGTTTCGGCCTTCTCAGGTCATGCAGGAAAGTGCTCCCCCTGCTTCCTTTTAGCTCCCGGAAACTGTTGATCCAAGGCCTAATCATGTCCAGGTTGGACTACAGTAACGCTATATACCTGGGAGCCCCTGAAGCCACCCTGCACACTCTACAGAAAATCCAGAATGCCGCTGCCCGGTTGCTCACGGACAACCCGGCCAGAACATCAGCAAAACCTGCTTTGAAGAAACTGCACTGGCTTCCTGTCAGAGAAAGGGTGGTATTTAAGGCCCTCTGCCTGGCACATAAACTCCTCCATAATGAAGGCCCTCCAATCCTTAAAAGTTGCATCACCCCCTATAGGCCTACCAGAGCACTCCGATCAGACCATGAGAACCTCATCGTAGTCCCCAGAGTGAAAAAAGCCCGCGCAGGAGGTCGTTGCTTTTCTGTGCATACAGCGAAGCGCTGGAACGCGCTTCCTCTGAAACTGAGAACAGAATCTAACCTCCTTCATTTCAGAAAATCGCTAAAAACTCTTCTTTTCCCCTGATTTTTATGTATTTCCCCGTTTTCTGTCTCCTCTTGACTTACTAGGCACAGCGCTGGGATACTCACGGGTGACTACGCGCTCTACAAAAACCTTAAATAAATAAATAAAGCCATGTTGGCCCGAGCTACCACTTTGTGCAGAATAGGCGCTAGTTTGTTTGCCAACATTTTAGAATATATTTTAGAGTCCGAATTAATAAGAGTGATGGGGCGATATGAGCCAAGTTGGTCTGGGGGTTTCCCTTTTTTAGGGAAGATAATTTTTGCACGGGACCATGATTTTGGTGGCGATCCCCCTTCAAAAATGTGAAGAATAAGGTGTCTTTAATTTGATAATAATAAACGGCATAAAACTCTGATGGGATACAATCCAAACCCGGTGCTTTTCCCTTTAGATGATCTCTCGATCAAAATTAGAGAATTACCAGTGTTGGGGCTTCCTCTAGGGAGTCTACATCATCATCATCCAATTTTTCAAAGGTAACACTCTCTAAATATTCCTCACAATTTGCCTGGTTCCCCCCCCCCCCCGCCCCCTGACCCCTCCGGTTTCTGTGTATAAGACCTGATAAAACTGCCAGAAAGCCTGTCTTATCTGTTCTGGGTCAGATACGCGATATTTCCCTGGGGGTCAAGAATTTCCCGAATCAGATTAGAGTTTGTCTGTTGCCTTGTACAGACAGCCAGTTGGTGTCCAATCTGCTCATTCACCTCGTATATTGTTTCTTTTTGTGAATGCATTTTTTTAACACCCTTATCGGTAAAGACACTCGTAATTTTAGCTTTGTCAGTTGCCACTTGACTATGCAACTTCTCTTTCATCTCCTTTCCTCCCGGTGTATCTCCCATTGTCACTCTCACCAACCCCCTCCTCCGCCTTCCTTAGATTTTCCTGCATCTGCTGCATAACTAGCTTAGCCTGTTTATTAGCCTTAAAAGAGTATGGCAGGGTCTCCACGCGTATCAATTCAATTCAAATGATTTATATAGCGCGCTACATACCCAGAGGGTCTCAAGGCGCTTGGAGAAGGGTGGGGAATTACTTGTCGAATATCCAGGTTTTAAGTTGCTTTCTGAATGCTAGGTGGTTCTGAGTGAGGCGAAGGTGAGTGGGAAGTGAGTTCCAGGTTTTGGCTGCCAGGTAGGAGAAGGATCTTCCTCCCATGGTGGTTTTGTTGATGCGAGGTACAGCAGCAAGGGCTTGGTGGGAGGAGCGTAGCTGGCGGGAGGGGGTGTAGAAGGAAAGTCGTGTATTGAGGCATTCGGGTCCAAGTTCGTAAAGTGCTTTGTGTGCGTGGGTTAGGAGGCGGAATGTTATCCTCTTATTGACGGGGAGCCAGTGGAGGTTTTTCAGGTGATCAGAAATGTGGTCTTTACGCGGAATGTCTAGTATGAGTCTGGCTGATGCGTTCTGGAAGCGTTGGAGTTTTTTCTGAAGTTTTGCGGTGGTGCCGGCATATAGGGTGTTTCCGTAGTCCAAGCGGCTTGTAACCAATGCGTGGGTGACCGTTTTTCTAGCTTCGGTGGGGATCCAGCGAAATGTTTTTTGAGCATGCGAAGGATGTTGAAGCAAGATGATGAAACGGCGTTGACCTGTTTGGTCATCGAGAGTGAGGAGTCCAGAATGACGCCCAGGTTCCGTGCGTGGTCCGTCGGGATGGGTGCTTTTCCAAGGGACTCTGGCCACCACGAGTCATCCCAGGCGGAGGGGGAGGTACCTAGGATAAGGACTTCTGTTTTGTCGGAATTCAGTTTCAGGCGGCTGAGCTTCATCCACTCGGCTACTTCTCTCATTCCTTTATGTAAGTTTGTTTTGGCGGTGTTAGGGTCTTTGGTGAGTGAGAGGATCAGTTGAGTGTCATCAGCGTAGGAGATGATGTTGAGGTTGTGTTGGCGTGCGATGGCCGCGAGGGGCTCATGTATACGTTAAAGAGGGTGGGGCTGAGTGAAGATCCTTGTGGCACGCCGCAGACGACTTCAGTGGCCTCTGACTTGAATGGTGGGAGGCGGACTCTCTGGGTTCTTCCGGCAAGGAACAAGGTGATCCATTCCAGTGCTTTTCCTTGGATTCCTATGTTTCTGAGGTGTTGTAACAGGGTGCTATGACAGACTAAGTCGAAGGCTGCGGAGAGGTCGAGGAGGATGAGGGCGACTGTGTCTTCATTGTCCAGTAGAGTTCGAATGTCGTCTGTTGCTGCGATGAGTGCGGTCTCAGTGCCGTGTTTGGCTCGGAAGCCAGACTGTGAGGAGTCTAGGGATTTGTTGGTTTCGAGGAAGGCGGCGAGCTGGTTGTTGACAGCTTTCTCGATGACTTTGGCCGGGAATGGAAGGAGCGAGATGGGGCGGTAGTTTTTGAGTTCGGTGGGGTCAGCTGTGGGTTTTTTCAGAAGGGCGCTGAGTTTGGCGTGTTTCCAGCTTTCCGGGAAGGTGGCGGAGTTAAGGGAGCAGTTGATGACATCTCGGAGGTGGGGTGCGATGACGGAGTCAGCTTTGTTGAAGATGTGGTGAGGGCATGGGTCTGTGGGGGATCCTGAGTGGATGGAGTTCATCAGGCGGATGGTGTCCTCAGTGGAGATTAGGTTCCAGTCATTAAGGATGTTCAAGGGGGGTGGGGGTACGGCAGAAGGTAGGGTGGGTTGGTCTCCAGGATGGTTGTCAAAGCTGTTGTGGATGTCTGCTATTTTGTCGTGGAAGAACGAAGCTAGGGAGTCGCAAAGGGCTTGAGAGGGAGTGATGTCGTTGGAGTTGGCAGTGGGGTTGGTAAACTCTTTGACGATGTTGAATAATTCCTTGCTGTTGTGGGCGTTGTTATCAAGTCGGTCTTTGAAAGTGGCTTTCTTGGCGGTTCGGATCAGTTGGTGGTGTATGCGGATGGCGTTTTTGAAGGCTTCCCTGGTGCTGGTGTTTGGGTCTTTTTTCCATGTCTTCTCAAGGGAGCGACAGCGTTTCTTGGATTTCTTAAGATCATCGTTGAACCAGGGGGCGTTTTTGCTGCCTAGTTTGATTTGACGATTTTCAGTTGCTTTCAGTGCATCCCACAAAATTTCGTCTAATGTACTTCCCATATTGACTGTTGAAAAATTCGTAATCCATTCCCTCATGTGACTACAGTAATTGACTAAAAGTAGAGTTTTCTCAAAAGACCATGAAGTTGGAGTGTTTTTATCATTTTCTATTTCTATAGAGCAAATTAATGGATTATGATCCGAAAGAATTCGCAGGAGTTTTTCCATCTTACATTTAGTTTTAATTGCATTTTGACATAAATACGTAATCCAGTCTAGCGTGGGTAAGATGCGGATTCAAAAAAAATGTAAAACCAGGGTCGCTAGGATTTCTTGTCTGCCAACCATCTACTAATCCGTGCGCGCTACAAAAATCTGAGCTCTAAATACTTTGGGCTTGCGACCCGTATAATGCCAGTTATCGTTTAAGGACCAATTAACCGGAAGATTAATATTAAAATCCCCACAGACCATAAGGGGTAAAGGCCAATGCATAAGTTCATTTGAGACTACCTCCAGTACCGACGGGTCATTACTGTTACAACCATAAATAGTGCAGAGCGTCAATTTTTGTCCTTTCCCATACTGGCATTCTGTGATCGCCCACCGACCATATTTGTCTGCCTTAGAGCGATTGAAAACAAGCCCACTTCCCCTAGCGAGAATAGCAACTCCTCGAACTCTTGCACCTTGCGTAGAAGCACAGATCAGCCTATACCCAAATGATTTTAAAATGTGCATTTGGGACCCCTCCACATGTGTCTCTTGTAAGCATACCACATTTGTTCCCTAGGCCTGTAGTCCAGCAGCAACCATTTGTCTTTTCTTGCTATCATTCAAACCGCATATATTCATTGATAATAGCCTTAGCAAACCCATTTAATCTTTTTCCTTGAGCTACACTCATACTCCAAGTCTGGCACCTGTTGAGCATTAGTGTTATCGCTATACCGGATTTGTCTACACCCAAATGTGAGATTCTGAAACACCCAGTCTGACCCAGCCCCCCAACCCCTTCCCACCCCCCAACTCCCACCACCCTCTGAGTTAACCTGGCCGAGCCAGGAATTTGGCATCCGATGTACAGAGCCCCGCGAGCCCGCTGAGCTCCCCACCTCCCCAAGAAAAAATCGAATCTGTTATAAACCACAGCTTTTTTTTGTCTCTGGTAGCCGGCCGTAAGCGCATATCCCACATAACCCTTAATCAATTGATCCCTCCTACTGACAGATTTTAGTTGAACCACCCTCCTATTGACAGACTTAATTCAAGTTTCCCCTGGTCGCTTCAACCCCATCCCTCAATCTCCAGAGGAGCAATGTTGACAATCTCACTTATGACTATGACTTATTCCTCCAGGTATTTTTGTGCTTGAATTTCAGAAATAAAACTACGCATAACCCCTTTGAAAACCACTTTGAGCCTAGCTGGATTCTGTAAATAAACCTCAGCTCCCAGTTTTTGAAATGGCTCAAACGGTTGCCGGAGTCGCCATCTACGCTCCACAGTGGCGTGTGCGAAATCAGGCCTGGTGAAAAAAAGATACCCCCTCAAATGTCTTGCCAGGTCAAAAAGATTTTGGCGGAGTAAGTAGTTCCCAAAGAATAACAGCATAGCCCGGGGGTGCTGTGATATTGTCGTGCGTTTCCCTGGAAACAGAGGAAATCTGTGGGCTCGCTGGATTTCCCAGTCTAGGTCCCAAGTCTGCAATTCTGGTAGAGCCCCCTTGAGTAAGGTTATCATAAATTTCCTGGGATCGTCTTCTCCACCCCTTCTGGAATCCCAAGAAAGCGGAGGTTATTGCATCTCTGCCAATTTCCTTGCTCCTCCATCTTTCACATTAAGTCTTTTACCACTCCCTCGTGTTGTTCGTGCTGTGCCTGGAGTGTAACAACATATTTTTCTAGTTGCTCTGTCCTCCCCTCCACCGTAGCTTTTTTGCGGCTAGTCGAGATCTGCGGCTATCCGCTTTTACTTCCTCTTGAAACCCTTTAATAGTTTGTAGGATATCCACCACCGCTGGTCCATTTGCTGAGGTGTCACCCCCTTTCACCTGGCCAGCGGCTGAGGAGGTAATCTCGAGTAAGGTAAGGGGGGGTGTTATCATAATCCCGCTTCAGTTCCGTTGTACACTCTCAGACATGTCACTTTCCTTTTGGAGTCGGCCTCTGCTGGTTTTCTTTTTGAGGCGTCTTTTAGTACTTGGCTTACTCCTATGTGCTTCAGAGTCTGGGCTACTATACCACTTCTGCCCTTCCTCTGCGCTTGACAGTGATATACTGATGTCTGACATATCTGATTCTTCAGTTAAAGAGAAGAACGTATCTTGATTGTCCGGCGTCTTGGGATTATCAGCAGGTTGTGCACCATCACCTTCTGTGGGTGGTTGGGAAAAACAGGTAGCAATGACTGGCAAAGGATTCGTACCACTCACTGTGGTGGCTGTGGAGATTTTTTGGACATAGTATGCCTTTCAAGTGCGCCATCCGTCACGGTCAATACTTGAGGAGCCGAGTCTAGCATATTGCTGTTCATCACGGAGGGCAAGGGTGGATTGGTGAGGTCTGCCAGGTTTATTGCCCCTTGATTAAGGGCTCCCAAAGTAGAGTCATTGTTCCCCCCCCCCTTTTGCAGCCATGAAACGGTTCGTTATTAGAGGTTGTGAGGAGTCTGATTCCCTTGCGCCTCGAGTGATGGGTTTTTTTCCCCATATTTGTTAAATGTGTGGAGTTTGATAAGTCGCTCTCCTGCGTGTTTTTGTCTTATCCACTTCATTCCCACTACTGCTTCTGCCCTTAGAGCTCAGGACCTACGTTTTCTTTTGGCGAGTGACAGAGAACGCGCTTTGTTGCAGAGAGCCAGAAGGTGCAGTTTTCCCGTTAAGAGCCCTCGCTCCCCTGCCGGTCATCCTTACTTGTTTGATGCTACCGGCGCTGCCAGAGATGCTGCAATAGTGTGTCCGTCCTGTTGCTCCGGCCTCCACTCCTCCACCAAGGCGCCGTTGATGCAAATGCTTTTCTTCTGTAAAGTTGCAGAGAAGTTGATGCAGGCACTCGAGAATTCCTGTGCCGGTCTGTCTTGACGGAAGAAGGTAGCGAAGGACAGATCCCATCAACGAACGCAGAGCGGTCTGTGCGTCCTCGCGGGTGAAGCAGAGCTGTAGTGCCCACTAACAAATACAGCCTGTCCGTTTCGACTCATGCACTCCACCCGCATTGCTCATGTCCTTTTGCGGCTTCCCATGGCTCCTTTCGGGGAGGAGGGGGGTTTACACCGCGATCAGGAATTCCGCATTTTTCTGCTACCAGACGTGGTTACTGTTACGAGAGATCGATGAATGTGGGGTGACCCAGCATCCTCGCGACGTTGTTAATTGGTCGCCATCTTGCCTCTCTGTAGCTCCTCGTTCATCTTTCTATAAAACTTTCAAAAAATAAAATCATCTGCAAATCTACTGTTCTTCCGCAGGGACCCACGTGCAGCTCTGCCAAACCACATCAGTCCTGGTCTGCAGCACACTGCTGTTCCAGCACTGGAGTCCGAACAGGGCTCTTCCAATGCACCTCATTCTTCACCAACACAACGCTGTAACTCCAGCAGTTTGAGCCGCGCGCAGGCCTCAGCTGGGTCACCGCAATCTGTTCGTGGACTGCCCCCGGCTGCATGCTATGAGCCACAAGAAACATCCCTTGCGCACCCCCCCACCAAAAAAAAACCTAAACCAGTGGGGAAGCATGTCTTACAGGGGGTTGGTGGAGGCATTACTCACAAACCAGATGTCACACAGCAGGCTGCAGAATATGACGCCACTGTGCCTCACTCCAGTTCACAAGCAGGTTAGCACTTCACGTCAGAGCTCTGGCGTCATGTGAAGGTGACAGAGCCCTTCACCATCCTGGGTACAATTAGTTGGTAAAATACAACACAGATCTCTGGAGATACATTGTTTGTTTTCAAAGGGTTGTGAATAATCTAGGTTACCACCGTTTTATTCATTTCAGGAGGATGCAAGGCAGAGCCGCCACTACTGCGATTTGAACCTGCCTGAGATTGATGTATCTACATGCACACAGAAGGCTTTGTCCGTTGCTCAGTGATGACAGATATATATGGCTTTTCCCCTTGACTTAACTAACGAACAGCACTCGCAACATTGGTACACCTATCCAATTAGCCCTCTTCTCCCTGACCCCTACTAACAAACCCCCCCCACACAGACACACACACAACTGTACTGACACACTCGCGAAATAAAATACCAGTCTCGTTTCGTATTACACTACACTCCCCTTATAGCTTTAATACACCACAGAACAATGCTGCAGACCACTTCAAATTGAGTAGCGCTACATAACTTAGTACTGCACTTATTTACTGAATACTGGATTCACCCACAGAACTGCACCACCCGGTACTCTCTGGAGGAAAATCATGTCACGACGCATCACTAGACCGCACGTGCATACAGGCACGCACTGCACAGCCAGGGCCTACCACAAGTCTCTCCAGCAGCGGAAGGGTGGGAACCCTTCAGGGGAGGGGCAGGGGGCTTTCAGCCCAAGATCAAGGATTATCTGTCAGTTCTGGGAGACTTGGTGGACCCTCGCCACATTCTGCAGGGGGTGAGGGCCTCATTTCACCTTACACGGCTGTGCAGAGCACTGCGCCGTTGACAGTAGGAACCACCACGTGCCACAGAAACCTCAACTATTTGAAACGTCACCCTCGAAGGCGCTGCCACACAAATGGCCGGCAGCCCCGCGCTATATGTGCCAAATAACAATAAGAATTGGGCCTTCTGCACTCCTCTGACTGCGCTAAAAGGCCTCCGTGGAACAACTCCATAAACAAGGCGCGTGGCCGCTAATGTTAAAGCACGACGTGCTGCCTTTGTTAAAGTAAAAGAGGAAACGCAAGAGGAAGAGACAGCAAGCCTCTCAGAGAAGGGTGGCTTGCGCGTGAGGCAAGAACACAACATGACGAGACGCAGCGCGCATGTGCTACTATGTTAGGCGAGTGGGCGGAGCCTAAGGAAGACAGGGCGTTCACCAACCACACTTCCAAAGAAACCGAACAGAAAAACAACGACAATAGATCTCGCCAAGGCGAGCAGCGCATGCGCTGCAACGCAGGCAAGAACTAAAAAGGGTGCTAAAGCCGTTGGGGCCCGGCGCCTTCAGGGGCTTGAGTCGGCGATAGCAGAGATTACCTCCTCTATGCGTATGGGGGCCTAAAGCTCCTCTGCCTCGCTGGGCGGAAAAGGAGTGACAGCCGCGCCCTGGAGGTAATCACTGAGGTCAGCCAAATTGGAGAAATCAGCGGAGTTTAGGGACTCGTAAAAAGATCGAAAGGCCGCCACTATCCCTGTATCATCTGTGACGGCAGACCCGCTCTTACCCTGTATCGCCTTAATAGCCTGAGCCGCACACTGACTGCGGAGACAGTGAGCCAACATGCGACCACCTTTACCAGAGCCCACGTAGTATTTGTGCTTCAGCCAGACCACAGCGTGCTCAGCCCGATCGAGATCTTAATGCTTTAACTGAAGTCGCTCCTTCTCCAACTGGTGCCAAATTTTGGGGGCACCGGTACGCTTATGAATGGCTTCTAGCTCCTGTACTTTAGCTTCTATTTCCGCACGCTTGGTCTGCCGAGTCTTGTTCTCATAAGCAGCTTTGGCGATGATGGCTCCTTTTGCGACCAGTGTAAGTGCCTCCCACACTGAGGACAGTGGCGTAGTGCCAACATCGTGAAGCGCAAGGTAGTCAATCAGACAATGCCTGACCTCGTCCACCACCGGTGGGGACCGAAACAGTGAATCTCGTAGGCGCCACTGTGATGCGGGTTACTGTGCTGATGGGAAGCGCAGGGTCAAGGTAATGTACGCATGGTCTGAAAGGGAGCGGGCCTCAATGGTGGAATCTGTGGTACAAGCCCATGCAGCCTGAGTGACAAGGAAGTGATCCAGTCGGGTATAGGTTTTATGAGCCGCTGAGTAGTAAGAGTAATCTCGTACATCTGGGTGTAAGCCACGCCAAGAGTCTTTGATCCCCCCCATCGCTCAACCATTCCCCACCACTCACTGACAAGGCTCCTGCATCCCCGGACCTCGAGCCTGAGCAGTCCTGCCCAGCATCCATAACTAGGTTGAGATCACCGCCGACTACTACCATGGAATCGGGTGTGTGAAGGACTTCAGCAAGTGCCTCTAGCAGGAATTTCTCTTGGTGCTCATTTGAGGAGTAGTTGGAAGCAATAATTATGTGAGAGGACCCTAAACTGAACCGCCGAGCTAAGAGGCGCTCCTTGATCTCGGAGACAGGACCCACCAACGAACCCCTAAAGCACTTCAAGAGTAGGATAGCCACCCAGCCATGCGTACTTTTCCTGGAGGACTAAAATTTTCTATGATGCATACAGTGAGTATCTCTATGAAGAAGGTGGGTTTCCTGAAGGAGGCACACATCACCATCCGAATGTTCAAGCAGCGATAGGACTGCCCTCCGCTTAATAGGATTGTTAAGCCCTCGGGCGTTGAAGCTAACTACCTTGACCTCCATCTGTGAATGATGGCCCATCTAAAGCTGTTGCTAAGGCTGCTGGGAGCGAGCAGAGTGGCAAAGCTTGTGAGAATCCCTAGGGCAAAAGCACTTGAACATAGCTTGATAAAAAAGTATTAAAGAAAAAGCTCACCGGAGAGAGTATCCCCCACCCCACCCCAGAAGAAGAAAAACAAACACAGAAACAGCAGAACATTAACCTGAGAAAGTTCATAAAGTCCATCCTGAGGTTGGTCAGTAAAGGTTGGGGTCCACCAAGGGAGCGAGCAAGAGAGGAGAGGATTCTCCCACTCCCACCGGGCCAGGGGTGAGTAAGACCATCCCTGAGACTTTTCACTGTCAGTCATTAGAGTCTAGGCTGTCCCCTTCCATGCCGGCCAGGGCCCGCAGGACAGCAGGCCACTCTTTGATAATTGTGGCGGGTTGGGTGGAGGCGACACACACCCCAGCCCCCCTGGTGCCCACGCCCCCGAGATCTCTGTGAGCCGGGCCCCAGGGTATCCGGCTGAGAGGGCAGGTCATCGATGTTGAGGCTCAGCACTTTGCAAGAGTCAGTCAGGGAGGAGACCTGGTGCAGGCTCCCGCCGGTGCGGAAGATGAGGCAAAATGAGTGGCCCCATGCATGAGAAATGTTTTTAGAGTGCAGGCGATTAATGATGGGGCAGAATTACCTTCTCTTTTGCAAGGTACTGGCAGCCAGATCATGATACAATTGGGGAGAGTGGTCTCGGAAGAGTAGAGGCTGGCTCGAAGGGGCCGCCCTGAGAATCTCCTCCTTCACCGTGAAGTTTTGTACACACACTAAAATGTCTGCGGGAAGGCAGTTCAACCGCCGTAGCGGGCCCACGCGGTGACAACAGTCAATCTTGACGGCGGAGTCAGGTGACGCATTTCGGACCTTGCGAAAGAGGTCTTGGACATATCCCACAAAGTCTTCCCCCTCTGCCCGGTTGGGACTGCTCAGATGCGGACGTTGTTCCTCCTGGACCTATTCTCAAGGGCTTCAGTGTGCGCCTGGAGGTCCAGATGTTGGCCACGCAGCTGAAAGCCTCATGCTGGAGTGCTGCAATCTCTTTGTCTCTGGAAGTTGCTGAGTCCTCCAGGGAGCCCACCCGCTCTTCCACAGCATCGGCGTCCCTCTGCACCTCCCGCAAGTCAGCCTGCAGATCCGTTTTGATGGCCAGGATATCCTCCCTCTGAGAGGCAAGCAACACCTCCAAGAACTCCCTAGTGACTGCAGCATCCAGGCAGTCACCGCCTGATATCGAGTAGAGGAGCTGCTCGCATCGGGGGGCTGGCTGAGGATGAAGGAGGCACGTAAGCCTCTAGGAGAAGCGTCGCCTACCCTCAGGAACTCCGCTGAAGGTATCCGCATTCCGCTGATGCCTGGCAAGACTCTGGTGCAAGTTCAGTCTCAAAGGCGGGCCAGGATGCTGGCTATGCGTTGGGAGACACCGGAAACAAACGGGCTTCCAGATTTTGCGTGGGACCAAGACCCAAACGGGGTTCAGAATCACTGGGGAAGCCCTGCACCCAGAATCTGCTGGGCGTGTAAAAGAGGCAAAGCAGTCGCCTATAGTCCCCAAAGGCGACACCGTCTCCCCCCAAGGCCCTCACAGCTCGCCCCCAGATAGCTGGATAGCAGGTCCCCCAGACACAATGCGGAGACCACTGCAAAAAGGACTCCCTGGGTGAACCCTGTACCTGTGCTCTGTTTCCGCCGTCTTCTGTGCACCACTGTCCCCACAAGGGACCCCTTGGGGGGCAGGAGGACATCAAGCCTGCACCAGTCCACTCTGGGCAGACCCCGATGGGTGCCACGTGTTGGACCAAGCCCTCAAGCAGCGGGAAGCGAATGACAGGAGTGGCCAAGAGGATGTTGCGGGGGAGGTTCCAGTACTCTCCCCTTGTGGCAGGCCTCTCTCGCAGGAGGATCCATCGTGATCACCTGGCCCCAGAGCACGCAAACAACCTCCTCTGCTGCTCAGACTCACCGCCGGGAATCCACCAGCTCAACCTCTGCCGCCCAGTGTGGCGTCGTCTCCACAGCGCAGGACAACTTCGCCGCTGAGGTCGCGCTCAGGGCCAACTCCACAGGCCCAACGCAGGCTGCCGCAGGCAATCAAGCACTTCAGGAGCCTAGTCCAGCTCCAGGTCAGGCACCACGTATTGTTGCTGCGTTGCCGGGGAACCCCCGCACACCTCTGTGGGCCCAGTCAGGCACCGCCAATGGGCTCGCGTGATGGTCCCGGCCGGGAGAGGATGCGCAGCTAGCAACCAGGGCGGACTCAGACCGTGCGATGATCGGGAATCAATCCAGGCTCACAGGGGCATTAAATGGAGACCCCCCTCCAAGGTTTCGTCGGGGCCTGCCGCAGCCAGAGGCCCACCGACGGGTCATGCACCAGGCCCAGTGAAACCTCGACCACCATGCCATAACCCCGGGGCCTCCGACATCTGCTTAATCCAGCCTCTCGGGGGACGAAGTGTTCCTTTGCTCACGACCCCCAGGCGCAGTCCCGCTGGGAAGTCATCGACTTGGGGAGTCAGGTGCTGGGGGATGCAGTAGATGGTGCTTGTAGGCCCGGCGGGAGCGTGGCTCAGGAACAACGCATCGGCTCGCTCCGCCATCTTGGCCACGCCTCCCGATGTTTGTTTTTAGAGAGTGATCGAGCATTTATTAGCAGATAGTTTAGAGAATGTACTTTGGCGATAGTGTGACTTTGTTCTGTAGAAGAGTGAGCAATATTTTGTGGGCTTGCAGCGGGTGTGTCCTTAGTTTTGGTATTAGCTGTATGACGATAGCAATCGTGTAGCTGTTCTGTGTCGTGTTCCTCGTCTTGCAGGCTAAGTACGCATTTTGATGGGTCTGCGTGTGTAAGCGGTTGAGACGGTGGTTGAGAGTGAGTTGGAGCACTGTGTTGCTTTTGTAGTGTAACCTTGTTTTCCAGTAGTCATGGAGAAGCGAAGTTGTGGCATGTTGCTTATTTTGTTTGAGTGTTTACCACAGAAGGTGTGTAAGTTAGGGGTAGTGGGGAAGCTTTTGGGTCATATCGTAAGGTTCTAAATTGTCCAATGGATGAGGCGGTTAAAAGGGGGTTGCTGTATATGTGTTAGGTGGGGTGGAAGAGAGAAAGCTTGGAATGGGAGTTTGTTCATTTGTATAGTCTGAAAAGTGGGTGTATGTATGTAGTTTGAGATGGAAAATATTATGAGGTGTTGCGCTTAAGAGATTTTGTTGTACTGGTGTTTGTTTCGGAGGACTGGTGAAGAGAGGTGCTTAAGTATTTGTTTTATTAAATGGATTTATTAGCATAGTATTGTTTGTGAGTGGAAATTGTAAAGTAAAGGGGGTGGTGATGTGTTTGTGCATAGAGTGTATGTTGTGTGTAAGAGGGGATGAACTAGATTTAAGAGTAATTGTCTTAGACTTGATTGCTGTAAGAGGTAATACATAGGTCTACATGGTACCCTTCGCCCACGTCGCCCGACAGCACGACCTCCACATCATCTCCTACGCCGATGACACCCAGCTCCCTCACTAAAGACCCTCACACCGCAAAAACCAACCTCCACGAAGGAATGAAGGACGTCGGAGAATGGATTAAGAACAGCTGACTGAAGCTGAACTCAGACAAGACAGAGGTCCTCATCCTCGGCCCCACCCCCTCAGCCTGGAAGACTCCTGGTGGCCGACAACACTGGGAACAGCACCGACACCCACTGACCACGCACGCAACCTAGGGGTCATCCTCGACACCACCCTCTCCATGACTAAACAGTTCAATGCCATCTCCTCATCCTGCTTCAACACCATCCGAATTGCTCCATAGGATCTTCAAGTGGGTCCCCACCGAAACGAGAAAAACAGTCACCCAGGCCCTTGTCACCTGCAGGCTGGACTACGGAAACACCCTCTATGCAGGAACGTTTGCTAAACTCCTGAGACGGATGCAACGCATCCAGAACGCCTCGGCACGCCTGATCCTCCACATCCCCCGCCGCAACCACATCACACCCCACGAGAGACCTGCACTGGCTCCCCGTCAACAAGAGGATAACCTTCAAGCTCCACCTCCACGCGCACAAAGCTCCCTACAACACCGGCCCAACATACCTCAACAGATTCCTCAGCTTCTACACCCCACTCGCCAGCTCCTTTCCGCCGGCCTCGCCCTTGCCACAGTCCCCTGTATTCGAAGAACGACCACTGGTGGCAGATCCTTCTCCCACCTCACCGCCAAGACCTGGAACACCCTCCCCACCAACCTACGGCAGACCCTATAAGTGGCTTGATTGATTGATTAGTTGATGCAGTGGAGTGAGTGTTGTGTGGCTGTGTTACTGTGGTAGAAAGAAGAGAAGGGTTTTCGTTGGAGAAATGATGGAAGGCCGAGTATAGGTTTGTTAGTGACAAAAAGGGGTCTGTTAGGTGTAATTAGAGTGGGAAGTGTGTGTCCGGATGAGAGGTACCAGTTAAGCATGGTGTGGATATGGGTTGTGTTAGTGATGAGTGGATTGGTTAGTGGTATAGGACAGAGTTGTATACTGTTAGTAGGTGATAATGGAAATGTGTGGTAGCTTGCATAGAAGGGTATATAGGTTTGATTTCTGGAGTTTTGTAGTGGGTGCTGAGACACTGAACTTTGTCTTGGGTTAGTTTGTAGTGAATGAGTAGTGTACATGTGCTGCGAGTGTGTTAATCTGGTTGTGGCTGGGTTAGGGCGAGTGCTGATGAATAAGAAAATTGGGCAGCATTTCTGGCCCTAGTCAAGACCAGGGTCAAACAGGAAATTGTCCTTGTCCTCTCCACCCTTAGCCTCGATGCCTGGGCTGAGACGCCCTGTACCCAGGCCTTAAATAGCCCTAGTAATCCGGTGATCCCTCAGATCAATGGAAACCCCAGCCTTAACCTTAACCAATCACAACACTAAGCCCTAGGACCAATAGGAGACACGCCTCTTACAGCCAATCCCAGTCCTACTGCCAGCATCCAATCAGCCACGAAACCCTAAGCCCTACGTCCAATAGAAAGCAGAACCCCCAGTTCTAGTCCCAACCTTATTCCCAACAGCCAATCATACAGGAAACCCTAAACACTACATTCAATAGAAAGCCCAACCCCAGATCTAGTCCAAGCCCTAGTCCCAGCAGCCAATCACACAGGAAACCCTAAACCCTACGTCCAATAGAAAGCCCAGCCCTAGGAACCAATCCAAAACCATAAACCTGTCAACCAATCAGATCACTAGCCCTAAGCCCTACATCAATAGAATCACTGACCCGGGAACCATTCAGTCCCCTCAAATACCCAACCAATGAGAACACTAACCCTAAACCTAAACACCAGATGCAACCACCCATCAGTGCACGCATGAAGCATCCAATAGCAGTCTATATAAGTTCCCTGCGACCGCAGGCAATATTTGCTGGTCAGGGAGTTGTAAGCACCTCCTCAATTCAGTCTCCTAGGAGACAAACAGGCTCATTCCATACTTTGGAGTTCTGCAGTTAAGGGCCTAACAAACTTTGCGCTCTAACAATACTGTTGGTACCAAACTTAACTCACTCTCCAATCCTAAATAAACGAGTGTACAATCCCTAAAAAACACCGTTTAAACTATTAACAGCAGATTACTGCTGTCTCAGAGCACCCTCTGTTATGTCTCTGATGTATAATATCTCTGTTGCTAAAGGGGAATCTGGTTTCAATCACTTGCTAACACAAAATGAAAGCTGTGGGTGGATTGCTTAACACAGGTCTGAACACAGTGCAAAGGAGAAATTAGGAGGGACAATCAAATAGTCACAGGAAAGAAAACAGATTATGGACTCCAAACCCCACAATCAATTCAACAGGTAAAATGAAACAGTCACAGGCAAGTAAAAACCACAATTTCTAAAAAGAACAAGTGAAAAATGACACAATCACTGGCAGGTTAAAACCTTACATTTTTTAAACTGTAACCACCACAAGCAAAACAGGTGAAAATGATACAATCATGCACAGAGGAAAATCACTTTCTAAATTCCAGGAAAAAGACAGCAATAGTCTGCCTTCTTATCACCTCCTGCTCCTTGGTTCACTGCAATCTTGGGCACAGGGAAACTGCAGCTCAAACAAGCATTTGCAATGCAATAGGTCTCGCAGCATTCAAGTTTGAGTTATTGGCATTGTATATGACAATGTGTTGCATGAATTTTTTTGCAAACTCTGTATTGGCTGGTGGGCTCCGATTCCGGCAGGCTGCGTGCGCGTGCCAGTCTCTTGTCCCAAGTCTTGTTAGTCCTTGAAAGCTAAACTGATTACAATAGGGCTCCACAGCGACAATCGCTTCGCGATTGCGTCGCAGTGCGAGCCCTAAAAAGGGCAAACCCAAAAGTACTGGGACCTGGGTAGTCAGTATTATCAGGAAAGGGGTCCCAGTAGATACCATTCAAATTTAACACAAATTATTTTACTGAATTTACAAATAACAATAAAGAGTAAGGTTGCAGTAAGGTGGCAACTTAACCTACATCTATAAGGGGTCGAAACGTCGACTTTCTACATCTATACCTACCATGAACACAATATGATTTTTGTGTTTCTATATATGGCATAGGTTTTTTAGTGTTTCATCATTTTGCTCAATAATAATAGCGTATGTGATGTCGGAAGATGTACTCTGCGACCTCACTGGATCTTAAAAAATCTCTTTCACCTAACCCTAAATCCTCACAACACCACTTTCCCCCACCCCTTATTTTTCACTCTGGGCACGTTGTATATATTGTCAACGATTTTTTGTCATACAGTACAATGATGAGGTTGTAATTAAACAACAATCCTCACACACTGTGTTTTCTTTATTATTGTTATTTGTAAATTCAGTAAAATAATTTGTGTTAAATTTGAATGGTATCTACTGGGACCCCTATCCTTGTAATACCCTCTGGGTAACCTGCTATCAGCTGTCCTGGATCAAGCAAGGCAGTGCAAAATGTATGGAAGATAATGGGTGATCGAGGGCGTTCAGGAAATTGCTGCCAGCCATGCTTCAGCTGATTACATACATAAAGATAATTTGATAAAAATATTCAACATTCTACCAGATCATTCTCAAATTCATGAACTAAATATTAATGAATGGAAAGCAGAACTCATTAATGTGTAGATCTCTCATGACAATACCAGAAAAGAACATACTCAGAAGATTTTCATAAATGAGCTTGAAAAAAATATACCTCCTTGAGCCAGACAAATATTTTCATGACTGGCGATTTTAATGCTATTTTTTAACCTTTAATTTTAACAAATGTAACAGATTTTGTAGACCATATGAGAGATACTAGAAATGTTGGCATGATTCAAAAATAGGAACAAAGGCACTGATCTCCTGTGGGGGCTGATCAGGACGGCTAAGTACATTTTCGCTCAGAACCTTTAACAGCAGAATAGATCTGATATTGCTGCACATCCCATACATCTGTCAGGGAAGGCAATTGTCTGGATTATCCATTAGTGAGCCGTAGATTCTTTCAACTTCTTAGAGTTGCAAGTGTTCTTCCAGCCCATAAGATCTGTTTTAATGTGAGACAGATAAAACAGCCGTGAAACATACATTCATCTTCTTGGTAGGGTCGTTTTTATGAGATTAATCTTGTCACAGAACAGCAATAAATGCTATAGCAGTAAAACAAATAATAGGATGTGGGACTATTGATACATCAGTCGTAAATTCCAGTTAAGGCACAGTGTTAGTTCTAAGGAGCACAGGTCTGGCAACTTTGATTGAAAATATATCAACGCATAGGAGAGTTCATATTCTCACTAATGGAAGATGCAAACTTTTAAGACACAGACTGCGCTTAGTTATCATCCTGGTTCCAACCTCCATTTGGAAGGGGAAAGGACCTGAAAAAAGCTTTTAAAAAGTCACCTGATCGGCATATCTTAGGAGGAGCTCTACAATTGCTTAAAGAGAAAAAGACATGTGAAGGAGAGCTAAACTTTTACTGTAGGAGACTATGGTATTTTGGCCTGATGGTAGTTATGTCTTATTGCTGATTCCAGGCGTAATCCAGTACTACACCCACTGTTTAAAAAAAGGCAACATAAATAATCCTTGTGACTAGTGTATTATCACTCTTTTAGACTGAAAAGCATAAAGTTATGCGAAGATTTCACTGAAAAAAATAGAAATTTGGGTGCAAAAACATTAGCTTTCCATCTAGTCGGATGCACAAAGTACTTTGTTATTCCCCTTTATAAGCGAGTCTCCTAGGGATGTAAAAGCTTCATCAGATGTACAGCTCAACATTGGAACGTTCTACCCCGTTCTGTAAAGTCTGCCTCAACCTTCTTGGCTTTAGAAAGTCCTTCAAAACCTAGCTGTACGGTAACTAACTAGGCCTCCTTTCTTCAATCACAGGCAGCGTATACGAGCGCTCTATAAAACTTTTCATCATCATCAAAAGACTATGGAACATTAGGCAATATTACCTCTACTCCCAAGCGGACGATATTCGATCAGCGCTCCTAAATGTCATAACTGGGAGACATTGGTTCAGATCCAGCATGTCCCACTGTCATAATCTGTCCCTCTTCTGGGGTCTAAAGCCCCTGCCTGCCTTTGTACCCCCCCTATTTTACCGCACTAGCACTTTTCTGACTGACTTTGTGCGCACGCAAAACGTAACCTATCGTGGGGCGGGACTTCCGTTTTGTGAAGCCCACGGAGTGCCTGGAGGAGCAGTGGTGCCCGAGGAAGAGCCCCGCGGTCGGAGGCTGCACAAGTCCGGAGTGCCGCTGAGCGGGGAAGGGGGGGATGCCTGTATGTGTGCGTGATTCAGAAAAGGGGGTGGTGATGAACAGAGTGTCTGAATTAAGCAGACCACTCTTACCCAGTCCAAAGATCAGGGCTTGATCCATCACCGTTATTTATCTCACTGCACCATCCCAGCTCAGAACCTGGCTATATGCATGTATGTGTGTGTGTGTGTGTGTCTGTGTGTGCGACGGCGGAGGGGTGGGGGGGGGGGATGTCTCTCCGTGCGTGTATGTGTGCTTGTGTATGTGTGTGCGCATGCGTGGAGGGGGAGGTGTGCATGTGTATGTTTGTTGCGCTTCCCTGCGCCGATCGCCCTTTGCGAGATGCACGCGCCAGGTGCTGTCTCCTGGGAAGCAGAGTCAGCAACAAAAGATCTCTGGCGAGACACAGCGCTTACGCGCTGTGTTTTCGCTACGAATCTTTTGGGATTCACCCAACAAACCCTAAAGGGGCCTGGGTAGATTTAATGCTAATCCTGACAGTGGACAACGTTGTGGAGAGTAGGTGCTCCCTTCCATCCATACATGTTACCAATTAAATAAAAGGCTTTCAGTGACATCAACACTCAAAGAAAGCCTTTGGCCTGTTCATGTTTATGGACAAATCCGATTGGTTAAGCAAGGCATAGTAGAAAAGTTCACCACAATGATTCTACCATCACACTTCTACTTTGATGAGTTTGTTGAGATCCAGATTGGTCCACTGTCCACCTGATGAAAGTTACCATTTATGGAGGGGGTAGAAGAGAAGGCTTTTGACAGGCTGGAATTCAGAACCGACTCAATGAACTGAATCCTCCTTGAGGGTACAAAGCAGGACTGGGGTAGTTCACATTAACTCAAAATTGTAGTCTCTTTAAACAAAGGGTAACACTGGGCTCTGCATTTTACTTTATGCTGCTCTGGTGGTATAATAATCGGGGCCTGTATCTTGGTAAAAACTCATGGGCAGCACTGAAACTAAATGACTGTACCCAGGACTGGTACTGATGTTTTTTCTGGAAAACTGGAAGTCCTTACAACTAAGCACCCTGCAGATTTCAACAGTAATTCACTGTTCTGCACAGATGTCAGAAACAAAGTTGTTGTTACGCAGAAGAAACAATCAGATCATATAGATCAAAAATGGATTGGAATTTCCCTTTAAGGTAATACTATTCTAGACCTCATTCTGGGGGAAAAGGCACTCTATATTGCCCACAAACAGACGTCAACCTCAAGAAGCAGCTGTAGGAGCTCTTAAACATATACATTCATCATCACTGATAAGACCAAAGAGACTGTGGTTATCTAGGCCCAGTGATAACAGTGGACAGAAATTCTGAAAACCAAAGCCGAGTTGAGTGACCCTCCCAAGATAATTCGGAGGAGTGTGCTGGTCCCAAGATCGTCATTAGGACTTCTTGGTGTCTGGTGAGCCTGGAAGAAGGGGGCAGTTCTAGCTGAAACACCTCATTTTCTACAACTGGCTGGTAGCTGAAAGAATGAGGCTTCTGCTGGTGGTTTGAAGTGAAAGATCAATGGAGACTTGAAACACTGGCAGGTCTTCACTTGCTGGTAGAGAGGTGGTGTTCAGAGTACGTTTTGGCTAACAAGAATTTGAACATGATAGTTCTCAATTTGTAGTGCAGCAGAAACTCAGTGGTTGAGAGGTTGAACAAGTTCATTCTATTGAAAGGGAGGGCAATGACATTCTTGGGCCTCTGGCTTACAGTCTGAACATTTAAACCATGAAGGTTGACGCAACCACAGATCAGAGTTCATGGCAACAGCATCAATGAAGATCTCGAACATTCGTGTTTCGCTGGTCAGCAGAGTCTTTGACCAGTTTATGCATATTCTCCTCCTTCACAGAGTCTTGGAGCAAGAGAGCCCACCTGTCAAACTAATGGCACAGGTGCAGTCCTTAACTGGCCATGATGGCATTTGCCTTTCTGAGAGAAAGCCATCATAACTAGGGAATTGTATTCCTTACATCTTACAGAGGAGGATGCCTTGACCTACACTGATTTAACAACCCCTGAAAGACCCTGCTGAGCGTTGCACAACCAGACTAAGCTGCCTTGGTGAGCTCCATAGTCATTGTGGAGACTTCTAGCTTGAAATCTTGGAGAATCCCTTCCAAAAGATTGAGAGTGATGTTCAGGAGGGGCTTCAAAAGGGAAGATGTCCTTACTGTTCGACAAGATTTTGGGCCGCCCTGGACTGACATTCTAAAGTCTTACCAGCATTGCATGGAAGCACCTGGTCGGTTACACTGGTGATGGTAATAACTGGTACTGGGCATGTATGCATGAGGGGGTGTATCTTTTCGTGCACCTATTGCCATTGCTTCTTATTGTATTCTAGACTGCTTATGGTGCTTCAAGTTCAAATGCCAATAAAGGAAACAAGCATTTGCAATGCAATCGGTCTTGCATTGGTTAAGTTAGAGATGTTAATATACAAACAGAATTGGTAACATGGACAGAGGGCGCACAGCTACGAGTATGGCAAATGTTCAAGTTCAAGAATATTCAAAGCGACTGCTACTAGGCAGGAAAGGAAGGTTACCAGACTTCCTTAATTGTCCTGGACTAGTCCAAGATGTAAACTAATTCTAGATTCCTGCCGAGCAATCTAATTCAAAATTATTATATTCAAAAAACATACAGTGTGGTATTCATCAAAGTTTAAATCACAAGTATAAGAGCAAAAGTTCCAATTCTCATCCAATGAACATTCAGACACCCGAATCTTGAGGTGCGTTTGATCCGTGTTTAATTTCCAAGTTTCAAAGTTTCAAAGTTCAATCCAAATTGTCCTTAATTCAATCAAAAAGTGTATTGGATTTCAAAGTTCATTCCAAATGTTTCACAAGTTTCAAAGAACATCCACTGCAGCCAACACGTGTTTCGTTGGGCATTTATCACATGCCAACCAACTTCCTCAGGGCTGCAAGCCAAAATTAATATAAGATATAAACTTATATAAAGTCATATATCAACAATAGTAGTAATCCACTTGTTTATAAAAGTGTTAAGTTATACTAGATAAAAATCACCACCTAGGTGAATTGAAAAACATAGTACCCTCATTTTAGTGAAAATTTATATCCAAAATAAATTCATGTGGATCCCGGTGTCAATTCAAAAACATCAGCCAAACAATCAGGTTTTTCGCCAAATTCATAGTAAAAAAAGGGAGGTTTTTTACCTAAGTCATGAATCAATATTCTTCAATCTCAAATTCCTTTCAGCGGGAGTTTATCTAGAATAACACAGGAGGGCTCTTAGCTCTGTCACCACTAAATGTCCATTATTTGATTTTAGCACTTTCACATTAAACCAATTTTTCAAAAATGTATCAAAGCATTTAGCTTATAATGATAAATTTATAGTTAGAAACTGGTACCTCTGCACTTCTTCACTCCCACGTAAAACGTTATACCATTAAACTGTGTGTATTCCTCAACGGATCTGTCATAAAGGAATTACAAAATCAGACTCTTATTTGCTTCAATATAATCGAGTAAGTACCGATTGATTCGCGCAAAACTCCCCTTACCAGTATCTTGGTACATGGGCGTCAGACACTCTGCTCCCGTAATATCACTTTCTCTTCAGTCATTGCATACAGGGACTATAAACGAAGAACCACAATATTAGTGGTCTTCTAAAGATGTATCTATATTATAGGCTCAGGGACACGTAACTAACGAAAGCTCCTCTTACCTATATCCCAATTGAAAGTTACGATGTATATCTCCGCCAGTTATCGAGTATCGGCGTGCACCATGAGCGCCATCTTGCTTAAGTACGTAAATTTCTATGAAAATCACGAGTTAATTCACCGCCATCTTAACGTGGCTAGTGAGTCCGTGCGAGAAGGTCCAGATCTATCTTCATATATTGATAGATCGTAATTATTCTAATATAAACGTTTAATTCACATACTAAATATTCACACCAGTGCGTTCTTTAAATAAAATATCCTAAATAAGCGATGTTTTATTCATATTTAAAACTGGTCATAATATCGTATTGTCAGTGGCGTGTAATGAGTTCAAATTTCTGGGTAACAACGGAACTAGATTCGTTCATAATTGTAGATACGAGCCGCAATAAGTTCAAACTATTTTTTGCGTGTTTTCTAGTGGAAAGTGCGCCGCCATCTTGGAGTTGATTCAATACTACATGTAATCGTACCACAATGTGTGAAAAATAAGTGACTTCTCAGTTTGAAACAGTCATTCCAGTAGTAATGGTAAAGTCACATATTGACCGTTTCATATTGAAACATGCGCATGTAATACCACTATTCCCAAATATTTCTCCACCATTATGGAGGTAAATAGATAGTGCACATTACATTAATAATTGAAGGTGAGTGATTTCAGTTTGAAGCTACTCTCATGAACACTATTTTCTTTACGTACCTTCCTCTAGAAGGCGAGTGATTTCAGTTTGAAGCTACTTTCATGAACACTATTTTCTTAACGTACCTTTCTCATTTCAGTTAGAAGTTAGTTATACTGCTATATTAACTTCTATATTAAGTGGTGACAAAACATCAAGCGTCCCGTGCCATTCCAAACGCTAATCAATAAATTATAAGTAATATCTGGAATTATAAAGAAAATTATAACAAGAAAGGGAAAGACAAAGAAAAAAGAGTAGTGGCATATGCATTTGAAATACCCAAGTATCATCATATCAGTTATTGATCACTTTTTCACAAGTTAGTAATAAGAAGCCAAATCATATACAGTAGAATTCATTCAATTCTGAGAGGTAACTAATCTCCCAGAAAGTACTGTAGCTCAGTATCCATATTAAGCCCATCTTCCACAGCCCGAAGTACCATAATCCAGCGCGCCTCTCTGCGTCTGAGTTTCAGTACTCGGTCTCCTCCACGTTTGTCAAGAGTCACTTGTTCAATACCATGATAAAAGAATGTATGGTTCTCAGTATCATTTATGTTCTGAATAGAATGCGAAGCTATAGGGTACCTAGTATCTCCATTCTTTAGTGCCCGATAGTGTTCCACCATACGGTCTTTAAGTCTTCTTACTGTGCTCCCAACATAAATCTTACCACAAAGGCAGGCAATAACATAAATAACAAAAGTAGATTCACAATTAATAAAGGAATCTATATGGTAGGTACCTGTGTCATTATAATCAAATTTAAAAACTTTTCTCTTTGCCCACCAACATGAACTACAATTGCCACAGTAATAAAAGCCTTTGGGGCGAACACGTAACCAGTCACTATGATCCAAGTGTGTAATCGGTTTTGGGTAGCTCGGGCTTACAATATTAGCAATAGACATTCCCTTTCTAAAGGTAATACTTGGTCTCTCCGTCAGATAAGGTTTCAAATCTTTATCAGAGTACAGCATGTGCCAATATTTCTTCATAATACTAAAGATTTTTTTACTTCCAACACCAAAGTTTGTAATCATTCTGATAATCTGGTTATTTTCTTTAGTATCACTCTTGTCCTTAGGTCTCAGTGTCACATCTCGCTTAAGCTTCTGTACTCTGTTAGCAGCCTTGTTAACAATAATACTTGCATAGCCTCTATTTTTAAACCTTATCTTCATGTCCTTAACATTTTCATCAAAATATATGTCCTTAGAGCAATTTCTTCTAGCTCTAATCATTTCCCCATAGGGGATTGAATTGATTTGGCTCCTTGGGTGGCAACTGTCCGCTCGTAAGAGTGCATTGCAGCTAGTTTCTTTGCGAAACATACGGCTAGATAGTTTGTTTTCCTCCACAAATAATTCAATGTCTAGAAAAGTCAGTTTCACTTTATCATAATATGTAGTAAATGACATATTAAGGTCATTAGTATTGAGATAAGTAAAAAATGACTAATTCCTCAGTAGTACCTCTCCAAATTAACAAACAGTCATCAATGAATCTTCCCCAATAGTATATATGATCTATCCATCGGCTGCCCCTAGGGCCCCAAATCCACTCCGCCTCCAGTCTCCCCATAAAGAGGTTCGCGAAGGACCGAGCAAATTTGGAACCCATCGCAGTCCCAGTCTTTTGTTTATACCAGGTAGATTCAAAGAGAAAGTAATTGTTTTCCAAGACCAATCTTGTCATTTGTAACAACATAGAAGTGTGGTCCAAATACTCTGCCGGTCTATTATTCAAGAAGCTCTCAATTGCTGAAATACCTTTATCATGTTCAATATTTGAATATAAAGATACAACATCTAAAGTAGCAAGAATCATACCATCATTCCACACTATATCGTTCATTATATTGAGGACATGTTTAGTGTCCTCAATATGGGATGGTAACTTACGTACAAAAGGTCTTAAATATGAGTCCACAAATTGGGATAATTTCTCTGTAGGCCCTCCTATTCCCGATATTATCGGTCTGCCTGGTGGTTTATATCTATCCTTATGTATTTTTGGTAAACAATACATACATGGGGCCTTCGGTGATTGTATTTTGAGAAACAGAAATTCATCATGGTCCAAAAGACACTTATCATACCATTCTTTAAGTCTGGTGTTGATTGTACATTTAACCATCTCTAATGGATTAGCAATTACTTTCTCATAGTATTTACTATTTCCCAGTTGAGACAAAACCTCATTGTAATCAATACGATTGATCACAACAATGTTGCCACCCTTATCAGCGCTACGTATTATTAGGTCTGGGTGATCAGTCAGTTGACGGAGTGCCTCCCTCTCATCTATTTTTAAATTGTCCGGAAATATTTTCTTACGTTGTCGTTCTTTCTTAATCAAGTTATCAAATCTCTAAAGTGACAGATTTATAAAATGCATCAATAACATTACCGGTGGACAGCTGAGGAGTCCACTTTGATTTGTCTTTAAACCCACTTCCAGATGCTAAACCAGGATTAATCTCTAAATCTCTTAAAAGAGAATTCATAGTTACAGGGTCACCTTCTGACTCAGTGAGAGATAACAAAAGTTTCGTATCATAAAGGTCTTGGATAGTAATCTCAGTCAATATTGGTTTATTAGTAGTTTTTACCCTAGCATTGTCTTTCAAAGAAAAAAACTTTTTAAGTTTCAACAAACGTACAAACTTGTACAAGTCAATTTTTGTAACATACCAATCAATATTCTTGGTAGGACAATATCCAAGACCCTTCTTCAGTACATTATTCATGCTCACAGACAATTCAATAGAAGAGAGGTTGATCACTTCAATTTCTTTAGTTCCAGTGTTTATTTCCTCCACGACCTTAGTCTCTCCCTCATCCCTGGGACCACTTCTCCTGCGTCTGCCACCGCTCCCTCTCCTTGTCTTTCTGTTTGTGTGTTGCCAAATCTCCCTCCCGTATCTCGGTTTCCTCTTTTGAACCTCTGTACTTCCATTAAAAAAGTATTTGTGGTGTCTCCACTCTGGGCAATGGGAGCTCCTGAGGTACCTCCATCTGTGGATATACTGCTTGACGAAGTATTTACAGCTGAACTCAAAGGTGTAACATTCCTCCTATTACTTTGACCTTTTTGAAAGAGATAATCAAATTTACGCGCAAAAGTAAATACCCTACCAGCTGTATAATCCTGTTCATCCCTTTTCAATTTACGCGCTTTTCTCCTTTTAATATCTGCCTGAAGGTTAGCCAAGATCTCATCTAACATATCATAATTCTTCATGGTGGCTTCTGGTAATTTTAATTGCTTAATTTCATCTTCACACGTTTTGATTTCAATCAGAAGTTTCTCTATCTTCCGTTCTGCATTATCAATAAGTATCCTTATCAGATTACATGAACTAGTTGTTAACTCATGCTCCCATTTGTCCAGTAAATCCGGCTCTAAGTCTTCATAAGTTGGTATAATGGTTGATCTCAAACCTCTGGGGATTCGGTTCAGGGTAAGATATTGTTTAAGTGTCACCGCATCCCACCATTTATTCAATTCTGCTCTCTTCAGTTTCTCTAATCTCACGAATTTGGCTCTAAGCCCTTCCTGTCACGCTGGTGTAGTAGAGGCTACTGCTACATTTACAGATGAGCCTGTGTTTAAGTTGTTAAATAAATCTTGTGCTTCTTGTTCCCGATTCATTATTATTTTTCAAGCCACTGGCGGCAGCCAAACCCAAAATTTACTAATATACAAACAGAATTGGTAACATGGACAGAGGGCGCACAGCTACAAGTATGGCAAATGTTCAAGTTCAAGAATATTCAAAGCGACTGCTACTAGTAACCTTCCTTTCCTGCCTATGGGAGCATGAGTTAACAACTAGTTCATGTAATCTGATAAGGATACTTATTGATAATGCAGAACGGAAGATAGAGAAACTTCTGATTGAAATCAAAACGTGTGAAGATGAAATTAAGCAATTAAAATTACCAGAAGCCACCATGAAGAATTATGATATGTTAGATGAGATCTTGGCTAACCTTCAGGCAGATATTAAAAGGAGAAAAGCGCGTAAATTGAAAAGGGATGAACAGGATTATACAGCTGGTAGGGTATTTACTTTTGCGCGTAAATTTGATTATCTCTTTCAAAAAGGTCAAAGTAATAGGAGGAATGTTACACCTTTGAGTTCAGCTGTAAATACTTCGTCAAGCAGTATATCCACAGATGGAGGTACCTCAGGAGCTCCCATTGCCCAGAGTGGAGACACCACAAATAATTTTTTAGTGGAAGTACAGAGGTTCAAAAGAGGAAACCGAGATACGGGAGGGAGATTTGGCAACACACAAACAGAAAGACAAGGAGAGGGAGCCGTGGCAGACGCAGGAGAAGTGGTCCCAGGGATGAGGGAGAGACTAAGGTCGTGGAGGAAATAAACACTGGAACTAAAGAAATTGAAGTGATCAACCTCTCTTCTATTGAATTGTCTGTGAGTATGAATAATGTACTGAAGAAGGGTCTTGGATATTGTCCTACCAAGAATATTGATTGGTATGTTACAAAAATTGACTTGTACAAGTTTGTACGTTTGTTGAAACTTAAAAAGTTTTTTTCTTTGAAAGACAATGCTAGGGTAAAAACTACTAATAAACCAATATTGACTGAGATTACTATCCAAGACCTTTATGATACGAAACTTTTGTTATCTCTCACTGAGTCAGAAGGTGACCCTGTAACTATGAATTCTCTTTTAAGAGATTTAGAGATTAATCCTGGTTTAGCATCTGGAAGTGGGTTTAAAGACAAATCAAAGTGGACTCCTCAGCTGTTCACCGGTAATGTTATTGATGCATTTTATAAATCTGTCACTTTAGAGATTGATAAATAGATTAAGAAAGAACGACAACGTAAGAAAATATTTCCGGACAATTTAAAAATAGATGAGAGGGAGGCACTCCGTCAACTGACTGATCACCCAGACCTAATAATACGTAGCGCTGATAAGGGTGGCAACATTGTTGTGATCAATCGTATTGATTACAATAATGAGGTTTTGTCTCAACTGGGAAATAGTAAATACTATGAGAAGGTAATTGCTAATCCATTAGAGATGGTTAAATGTACAATCAACACCAGACTTAAAGAATGGCAAGGGGCGACCAATCGGTCCCCCCGAACGTATGGCAGAGTACCACGATCCCCCCGGGAAGCCATCTTGGGCGGGAGGCGAGTCTCGGCTGGTATGCCCGAAGCGGCGTAGCCGGGGCGCGCCTTGTTCCCGCCCTCGAGTGGGTTGGCCTAGACACTAACGCGGCTGGCCACGCCCTTGGGGCAGGCAGGGGCGGGTTTCCGCGCTCTGAAGACGGATATAAGGAGTAACAAGACCAGAAGGCATCCTCTTGTTCCTGTGCTCTGAAGCTGCACCTCCTCGCTGCACGTGAGCTCGAGACGGAACGAAGAGCCAATTTTGAGCGTTGTAATCCTCTTGTTTGTTTTCTAGATAATCTGCTGGAGAATGCCGAAGAAGGCAGGAAAGCGAATGACTACCGACCAGATGCTGCGTGTTCTCATGAAAGAGGTGACCGACCTGAAGAGGCGAATGGATAAAAATGAGGAAGGGGGTCCGAAACGTCCTTTGGAGGGAACGGCCCCGGGAGGAAAAGGCAAGAGGCCCAGGAGGGGAGCAGCTGGGGGAGATATCCCGGGTCTCAGTGTCCCGCTCGAAGCACCCATTCCTGTGCCGGAGGAAGGGAATCCGATTCCCGTGGTGGTCACCCCCGTGTCCGGGGAAGATATGCCGCCCGAGCTGGCAGCACAATTAGCAGCGTGGTTGGGTAAAGGTAGCGAGGGCGCCACGGCTGTCGACGCGCAGGTGTTGATGAAGCAACTGCGGGAAACTCGAGAAGCAGCGAGGGTGTCCACGCCGGCCGCGGCCGTAGAGAAGCCACAGGGGACGGTTTTAGTCGCAGAGTCAGCATCCGGTCCAGGTAAGCGGCCATTGCCGATTGTGAGGGAAGAGTCGGCACCCTCTCGAAGGGAGAGGTTGGGTCAGCATGTCCCGTTAGCCATTAAAGAAAAGATATGGGCGGGGGAATATGTTAACATCTTCTCGTTGCTTACTGATCATTATGAGATGGAGCATGTTAAAAGTCAGAAGGACCTCATGCATCCGAGTGTTTGGCGCGCAAAGATGGCCGCCTTTAAGGTTAATGAAAACATTGGCAATTGGGGCAAGGCGTGGGGGATTTTCACATCGATCTTGGGAGAACGGAGGCCCGAATTGCTACCCGAATTGCCGAGTTATCAGTCACGGATCATGGGGTACTCGGTATCACACGAGGGTAATCATTGGTTTTGCTATGATAATCTTTTCAGAAAAGCGAAAGAACATGATAAAAGCTTAACTTGGGATTGTTATGATTCTGTGTCCTGGTCCAAAATGAAGGATACTGGTATGTTGAAAGTGCCATTAGTAGGAAGTACCGTGGGCGAATCCTCCCGTCAGTATGCGGGGACGCCCTTTCGTTCAGGTACGGGTACCGACAATCACTCGAAGCCTACCGGTAATGCAGGTAAAAAGGGGGTTTGTTGGAACTTTAACAGGGGTAAATGTACTAGGCCCCAGGGATCGTGCAAATTTAGACACGAATGCAGTGGGTGTGGGCAATCATCCCATCCTGAGTCCACGTGCAGAGCCAAAACGGGTGATAACGGGGGTAGAGGAGGTGCCAAACAGGTCTAACATAGTCCGAGGGGCGCCTTTACCTACCCCGATTGATACCTTGGCAATGATTCCCTGGCTCAGTGAATACCCGGATCGCGCTTCTGCTGGGGTGTTGCGGAATGGGTTTTCGTATGGTTTCCGCATTCCAGTGGGGGGCTTTCAGGGTGTGGAAAAATGCAAAAATCAGATGTCGGTCTTACAGAATACGGCCGTGGTACAGGTAAAGATCCGGAAGGAGGTTACTCGAGGTCGAGTCGCCGGTCCGTTTAGTGTACCCCCGGTGGCTAACTTTGTTTGTTCGCCTTTAGGAGTGGTCCCCAAGAAGGACCCGGGTGAGTATCAGCTGATACATAATTTGTCAGCCCCACGTGGTCTTTCCGTTAACGAAGCGATAGACCCGGAAATGTGTTCGGTACGGTACGCATCTTTCGATGAGGCCGTAGCCATTTTGAATCGCCTGGGGCCCGGTGCGCTGATGGCAAAATCTGATATCGAGTCAGCGTTCCGGTTGCTCCCGGTACATCCAGACGATCAGCGTCTACTGGGTTTCATGTTTCAGGGTCAGTATTACATGGATAGGTGTATGCCGATGGGATGCTCTATTTCTTGTGCCTATTTCGAGAAATTCAGTAGTTTCCTACAATGGGTCTTCACAAAGAAGACGGGTTTTCAACATGTGATGCATTATCTCGATGATTTTTTGTTCCTGGGGGCAGCCGGGGATCCGGAATGTGGGCAAGCTTTGGCTGCATTTTGTGTTTTAATGAATCAGTTTGGCGTGCCATTGGCACCAGGTAAGACGGTGGGTCCTTCGACTTGCCTCGAGTTTCTGGGGATCGAGTTAGATTCCGGAGAAGGTTGTTTTCGTTTACCAGGTGATAAAGTGTTAAAGTTCAGGGCATCCCTGCAAATGTGTATGAGTGAAGCTAAGGTTAAGCTGCATCAGTTACAGCAGTTAGTGGGGCAGCTGAATTTTGCCCTGAGAGTTATACCAATGGCCCGCCCCTTTTCCCGTTCGATCGCGCAAGCCATGGTCGGACTGAAGGAGGGCCATCATCGCACAAGGCTCTCGGCCGAGGTCCGCCAGGACATGCGCATTTGGTTGGCATTTCTGGCAGATTTCAATGGTCGAGTCGTCTGGAATAAACCAGCCGTGTCCTCTGAGGAGCTGGGGCTGTGGACAGATTCGGCAGGGAGTATAGGTTTTGGTGCCATTTTCGGTACTCGATGGTCTGCACAAAAATGGCCGGCATGGTGGCGCGACAGTGGACTGACAAGTAACATTGCCTTCCTGGAACTCTTCCCCATTTTGGTGGCCCTGAGAACGTGGCCTGAAGGGTTCAGAGATCACTCTGTGGTATTCTGGTCTGACAATATGACCGTGGTTGAGTGTATCAATAGCCAGGCAGCACGATGCAAATGGATTCTGAGACTGCTCAAGGAAATCGTATTATTGTGTATGCAATTGAATGTGCTATTCAAAGCAAGACATGTCCCGGGGATAATGAACCAGGCGGCTGATGCCCTTTCTCGTTTTCGTATGCAGGCCTTCTGGGGTTTTCTTCCCACAGCGGACCCGGAGCCGGCACCCTTTCCCGAAGCTCTCTGGTCTCTCGGTGCCCCGAACTTCGTAACCTCGTGGGAGAGAGTTTAGCACCCAGGACGAGGAAGGCATATGAAGGGGCGTTCCGGTCCTATTTAGCCTTTTTGGGGACTGCTAGTGAGGAGCTTTGGGGCCAGGAGGAATGGGTAGTGAACTTTCTGATGTCTTTACATCTGGCAGGGAAATCGGTGGCCACGGCCCAGAGGCATCGGGCTGCCATTTCCTTTGTTGCTAGGGCTCATGGGATCCAGGACCCGACAGCGTCTTTCGCTGTGCAAAAAGCGCTACGTGGGTGGCAACACCTTGAGGGTCGCAGAGTAGACGAGAGGCGCCCGATAGGTTTGGATAGGTTGGCCCAGTTATTATCCAGACTCCCTACAACATGTTCATCTCACTTTGAGACGGTGTTATTCCGAGCCGCTTTTACGCTGGCATTTCATGGGGCTATGCGGGTAAGCGAATTAGTGGCGAGGAACAAGCAGGATGTTACGGGAGGGCTGTGCGCAGAGCACGTTCAAATCAGAGGGGAGACGATGACTGTCTCGTTTGTAAGGTCCAAGACTGATCAGAGCGGGATGGGCGACTGCATAATTATACGCAGGATTCCCGGGTCGTCCATGTGCCCAGTGAAGTGTTTAGAGGATTATTTGACACGAAGGGTGGCATCATGGGGGGGGACCTTGTTGAGACACGCGGACGCCACCCCACTGACAAGGTTTCAGTTTCAGCGGGTGCTTGCGATGTCAATTACAGCTGCGGGCTTGAACCCGGGCGAGTTTGGGACCCATTCCTTTCGGATAGGGGCTGCTACAGAGGCTACAGCCAGGGGTCTGAATGTAGAACAAGTTAAACGTGTGGGGCGTTGGTCCTCCAATTGTTATAAAAGGTATGTGCGTTTGCACATGTTGTGAAGCTGTAATGATGTACTCACGCTTCTTGTTTTGTTTGGTTTTCAGTTACGCAAGCCTACGAGGCGGGGCGGACTATGCAGTCGACCCAACACCGGGACAGCGGTCAGACATCACCGGCTGTGAAAACGGAGGTGTGGGTCGTGGGCCACTCATACGTGAGGCGTGCCGCGGACGTATTCAAGGCAGGTGACATGGTGCACATGGCTGGGGAATACGGGTACAGTGTGTCCTTCTACGGAAAGGGTGGTCTCTGTATTGACCAGTTTCAATCATTTTTCGAGGGTTTGCTAGGGCGGACGAGGTCACCGCCGTCTGTAGTCATAGTACATCTTGGGGGCAATGATTTGGTCACCACTGGTAGACGACTTCTCCTGGAGGCGATGCTTTCCACTGTAAGTTGGTTAGCGAGGAGAGTTCCAGGGTGCACAATTGCGTGGTCCCATATGATCCCACGAAAAGTGTGGCGGGGGGCTATCACTCGGTGAGAAAAATTATTAAAGTGAGTAGGTTGTTCCGGTCCAATGCACTGCATTCTATTTCGCATGGGTGTATTAATGATGACAGTATGTATTTGGGGGACGGTGTTCATTTGTCTCGGGTGGGGAATGAGTTACTCATAGGAGACTTCATAGCGTGGCTAAAGAGGTTGAAACATGACCTTTAGATAGGAGTTTGGTGGGGGGTCCGGATAGCCGGTCAACTATCCGGACCTGTGGCGGTAAGGTCATGATCGGTGAGCACTAATTGGAAGATCCCTATGAGTGGGCGTTACCCATTACGGATGGGGGCGCTCGGGGGAGGTGGCCATTGGCCCCTCAACGGGGAGGCGGTCCCTTCTAAGGATGGGTCGCCGAAAGGAAAGGGAAGGCGGTCAAGGCCCCTTCATGGGTAGGAGGGGTTACAGCCCCCTCCTGGGGAATTTCCCGGGGCCAGGACGTCTGCGACGGCAGATGTGGTAAGTTGTGTGGGGTGTGGGAGGGGGTCTACGCTACCTTCTAGATACCTCACACGAGCCTCGTACGACCTTTAAGTGGCGTCGAGTTTTACTGGGGCCCCCGTCAAGTCAAGGGAAATTGGTTTTGCACTTGAGGTATGCCTCCGTGCCGCCCCTCACAAGGGAGGGGGATATGTCTGGGTTAGGGATCTTGACACCGGTTACGACCTTGCCGTTGGCCCTTAAACGTTAGGATGTACAATTTCAAAAGTTAAGTAAATGTTTTGTAGGATGTTAGTTCGGCTAGGAGAACCTTTGTATTAGAGGATATGTTAAGGTTAGCCAAACATCGCAATGTGGTAATGAAATTGTACATATTATGAAACTGTTATTTTAATGTTTTAATTTTGTTTCATATTTTAATAAATACGGCCGGGAAGGGTAACTCCCTTCCCGACTTCCAAAAGTTCAAGAACGGTTTCCAGTTTCCCATCCTTGGGGAGTGTGTTGAGAGGGGGTGGCGGGTATCTCAGCCATATGGCAAGGGGCGACCAATCGGTCCCCCCGAACGTATGGCAGAGTACCACGATCCCCCCGGGAAGCCATCTTGGGCGGGAGGCGAGTCTCGGCTGGTATGCCCGAAGCGGCGTAGCCGGGGCGCGCCTTGTTCCCGCCCTCGAGTGGGTTGGCCTAGACACTAACGCGGCTGGCCACGCCCTTGGGGCAGGCAGGGGCGGGTTTACGCCCGCCCTGAAGACGGATATAAGGAGTAACAAGACCAGAAGGCATCCTCTTGTTCCTGTGCTCTGAAGCTGCACCTCCTCGCTGCACGTGAGCTCGAGACGGAACGAAGAGCCAATTTTGACCCACCCACCAGCCCCTGAAGACAGCGAGTGGTTTTAATATAGTTTGAGGGATAACGGTGATTTTCCTTTACAGGTTGTGGTATTATCGTGAAGATTTTGAGTATGCAATAAAGAATGGTCGATTTGTGTTATGTTTTGCAAAATAAAGTAATTCTGCTTTAGTGTTCATCAGTACGCATGTGTTTGAATAAAGTTGTTGTTGCTACTGTTGGTTAGATATAGTCATTTAGTATTTAGTTAGCATTGTCGTATTTATTTTGGTCGGGCGGTAAGGTCATGATCGGTGAGCACTAATTGGAAGATCCCTATGAGTGGGCGTTACCCATTACGGATGGGGGCGCTCGGGCGAGGTGGCCATTGGCCCCTCAACGGGGAGGCGGTCCCTTCTAAGGATGGGTCGCCGAAAGGAAAGGGAAGGCGGTCAAGGCCCCTTCATGGGTAGGAGGGGTTACAGCCCCCTCCTGGGGAATTTCCCGGGGCCAGGACGTCTGCGACGGCAGATGTGGTAAGTTGTGTGGGGTGTGGGGGGGGGGGGTCTACGCTACCTCACACGAGCCTCGTACGACCTTTAAGTGGCGTCGAGTTTTACTGGGGCCCCCGTCAAGTCAAGGGAAATTGGTTTTGCACTTGAGGTATGCCTCCGTGCCGCCCCTCACAAGGGAGGGGGATATGTCTGGGTTAGGGATCTTGACACCGGTTACGACCTTGCCGTTGGCCCTTAAACGTTAGGATGTACAATTTCAAATTTCAAGTAAATGTTTTGTAGGATGTTAGTTCGGCTAGGAGAACCTTTGTATTAGAGGATATGTTAAGGTTAGCCAAACATCGCAATGTGGTAATGAAATTGTACATATTATGAAACTGTTATTTTAATGTTTTAATTTTGTTTCATATTTTAATAAATACGGCCGGGAAGGGTAACTCCCTTCCCGACTTCCAAAAGTTCAAGAACGGTTTCCAGTTTCCCATCCTTGGGGAGTGTGTTGAGAGGGGGTGGCGGGTATCTCAGCCATATGGTATGATAAGTGTCTTTTGGACCATGATGAATTTCTGTTTCTCTAAATACAATCACCGAAGGCCCCATGTATGTATTGTTTACCAAAAATACATAAGCATAGATATAAACCACCAGGCAGACCGATAATATCGGGAATAGGAGGGCCTACAGAGAAATTATCCCAATTTGTGGACTCATATTTAAGACCTTTTGTACGCAATTTACCATCCCATATTGAGGACACTAAACATGTCCTCAATATAATGAACGATATAGTGTGGGATGATGGTATGATTCTTGCTACTTTAGATGTTGTATCTTTATACTCAAATATTGAACATCATAAAGGTATTTCAGCAATTGAGAGCTTCTTGAATAATAGACCGGCAGAGTATTTGGACCACACTTCTATGTTGTTACAAATGACAAGATTGGTCTTGGAAAACAATTACTTTCTCTTTGAATCTACCTGGTATAAACAAAAGACTGGGACTGCGATGGGTTCCAAATTTGCTCCGTCCTTCGCGAACCTCTTTATGGGGAGACTGGAGGCGGAGTGGATTTGGGGCCCTAGGGGCAGCCGATGGATAGATCATATATACTATTGGGGAAGATTCATTGATGACTGTTTGTTAATTTGGAGAGGTACTACTGAGGAATTAGAGTCATTTTTTACTTATCTCAATACTAATGACCTTAATATGTAATTTACTACATATTATGATAAAGAGAAACTGACTTTTCTAGACATTGAATTATTTGTGGAGGAAAACAAACTATCTAGCCGTATGTTTCGCAAAGAAACTAGCTGCAATGCACTCTTACGAGCGGACAGTGACCACCCAAGGAGCCAAATCAATTCAATCCCCTATGGGGAAATGATTAGAGCTAGAAGAAATTGCTCTAAGGACATAGATTTTGATGAAAATGTTAAGGACATGAAGATAAGGTTTAAAAATAGAGGCTATGCAAGTATTATTGTTAACAAGGCTGCTAACAGAGTACAGAAGCTTAAGCGAGATGTGACACTGAGACCTAAGGACAAGAGTGATACTAAAGAAAATAACCAGATTATCAGAATGATTACAAACTTTGGTGTTGGAAGTAATAAAATCTTTAGTTTTATGAAGAAATATTGGCACATGCTGTACTCTGATAAAGATTTGAAACCTTATCTGACGGAGAGACCAAGTATTACCTTTAGAAAGGAAATGTCTATTGCTAATATTGTAAGCCCGAGCTACCCAAAACCGATTACACACTTGGATCATAGTGACTGGTTACGTGTTCGCCCCAAAGGCTTTTATTACTGTGGCAATTGTAGTTCATGTTGGTGGGCAAAGAGAAAAGTTTTTAAATTTGATTATAATGACACAGGTACCTACCATATAGATTCCTTTATTAATTGTGAATCTACTTTTGTTATTTATGTTATTGCCTGCCTTTGTGGTAAGATTTATGTTGGGAGCACAGTAAGAAGACTTAAAGACCGTATGGTGGAACACTATCGGGCACTAAAGAATGGAGATACTAGGTACCCTATAGCTTCGCATTCTATTCAGAACAGAAATGATACTGAGAACCATACATTCTTTTATCATGGTATTGAACAAGTGACTCTTGACAAACGTGGAGGAGACCGAGTACTGAAACTCAGACGCAGAGAGGCGCGCTGGATTATGGTACTTCGGGCTGTGGAAGATGGGCTTAATATGGATACTGAGCTACAGTACTTTCTGGGAGATTAGTTACCTCTCAGAATTGAATGAATTCTACTGTATATGATTTGGCTTCTTATTACTAACTTGTGAAAAAGTGATCAATAACTGATATGATGATACTTGGGTATTTCAAATGCATATGCCACTACTCTTTTTTCTTTGTCTTTCCCTTTCTTGTTATAATTTTCTTTATAATTCCAGATATTACTTATAATTTATTGATTAGCGTTTGGAATGGCACGGGACGCTTGATGTTTTGTCACCACTTAATATAGAAGTTAAT